>NC_136864.1:32434603-33034603 GCF_951799975.1 Gobius niger
CTCTCCTCAATCTCACCTGCAGCCCACGGTCCTGCCTCGCCTCCTAGTGTGAAAATCCCAATTAACTAATTTATCAACAAAATAAAGCCATAGATTTAGTTGCTAAAACGATTTTCATTTGAAAATATAAAATGACGTGGAAATGTGCCATCATTTTTCCCCCTTATATTAATATCAGTAATGTTCATCAAAAGTTTCCAATTATCTCTACATTGAATCTTCTTCCCTCTTCACCTGCAGCGTCTCTTAGCGGGGCACTGCCTGAAATCGGAGGTAGTTCAGTAAAATCTCTACTCTAATACAAGTAAATAAATAGATTTTATCGACTGTAGGCGATTCCTTGGATAGTCTTTGTGTTGAGAGAAATGTCCTAAAAAGCTGTGTTTTGGCTTTTTGATTTTGATTGATTAGAGACCCGTCAGGCTGGACCCCCTCGGACCCTCACACCACACAGGTCCCACAGCACACACACACACATGTATTTGTCTCTCTTTGTCTCACGGTCTGAAATCAGTCTGTATTGTGCCACACAGCGCTCTGGAGAAAAGGCTCTGATTGCTCGGTGCGAGTCCGGCTCTGGTCCAGTGTGACGCCCTTTAGGGTCAGATCTCAAACCTGAATCTGAACAGCGGAGCTACGTCACCAGCAGCTGACTCGTGAACACTACAACAGCCACACTGCACACTTCAATAGGCAAACTTTTTGTTGCAGGGGCCACTTTGCGTATTTGTACAGACCTGGGCTAGAATGGAGTCATTTCAAGCAAGTACAATTCTCAAAAACTAATTACCTAAACAATAAAAATAGCAACAAAATAGCTGCAGTTATGTGTTCTCTTTGTTCATGTCAAGGAAAGCTGATACAGATGGCTTCCTATATAGTCATGTTTGAAGTAGTTGCAGGGGAAAACAAAGGGGAAAAAACCAAAACTTTCTATAATTACTCAAACAACTTCAACAAATGCTGAATATATTGAATATTATAGTTTTCTATTCAATAAAGACATAAAGGCACAGAGAGAGGCAAAGTGGTTCAACAGTCCATAATTACATAAATAATGGTAACATGATGATGCTTCGTGTTAGTGTAACGGTACGGGCTGTCTGTGGAGTGTTGCTCCGCCCGTCAGCTGTGGGCGCCACATAAAAAGGCACAGCCTGTGTTCGACCTCTGACCTCTTGTTCTTCCGTCTGTCTGTTTGGTGTGGAGGTGGTGTAGCTTCAGGTTCTCGTAAGCAGGTATAAACCAAAACATTCCTTTAGTGTGACTTCCATCGAAATTGTTTGCCCTAATCCGAGCCCTGTGTTGGTGCAGCTCTGGTTCTGAGGCGGGGCTTCAGGCGCAGTGCGGGATGACGGCGCTGTGTAGGTGGGAGGTGTGGTTCCCCACGGGGCAGTACGCAAAGCATGATGTCCCCGCGTAAATGATGGATCCAAAAGCGGTGTGTGCGCTGCATGTGTGTAAAGTAAACCAGCGTAAGTTTAGAGGTTACATTAATCCAGCACCTGCATAACAACCACCAGGAAGAGTGTCTGTGTGAACTGTGGAACGACGAGGAAACGGTGGAGGTGCGCTATGGGTTGGACAGAACCCCATGGCGAAGTTAACAGCGGCCCCTCCCCGAGCTGGATGGTGACAGTGGGTGAGCGGGGATGTGGGGGGAACATGCTGGTGTTTTGATCGGGCTCTTCGATACTAGAGCCAGCTCTCTTCTCAGCTCTGTTCTTTCTTTCAGGACATGACCAATGTTGAACTCACAGTGGAATGAAGTTTGTAGTATGTCCTCTGAGAGCTTGAAAATGCTGAATGAAGGCTGCGCGATGTTAATGTAAAGATGAGGAGAGAGAAGGGGATCCATCTTCTGTGTAAATATGAACTGAAATGAACTGTACCAGTGGTCGCATTCACACCTGAGACTCGGTTCAATTGGGGACCAAACTGGCGACATTCGGTTCGCGTTCACATCTCTCTTTTTTGTCGGTCGAATCATGCACGACAGCACACAGCAGTTAGTGCTCCTACTTCACAGCGAGAAGGTTCCCCTTTCTGTGTGGAGTTTGCATGTTCTCCCACTGTCTGTGTAGGTTTCCTCCGGGTACTCCGGTTTCCCCTACCACTAAAACATGTACAATAGAGTGCCTTCTGGGGCCAGGACTCCCCTGAAAAAGAGATTCTTGATCTCAGTGGGACTTTCCTGGTGAAATAAAGTGACAGTAACTACAGTAAGCACCAAAAAGGATCTCCTCAGTTTTGCTCACTGGCCTCTGTCACTGCTTGTATCAGAAGTTTCTGCCTCATACTTACGAGTCATGGGCATGTCATGGTGTAAATGTCATATTAACTGTAATACTAACTCTATTAGGGCTGCAACTATCGATTATTTTAGTATCGATTAATCTATCGATTATTTACATCGATTAATCGATTAATCGGATAATAAAACATGTTTTAAACAAAGGATTTTTCTGCTAGAAATAGCATTTATTTATTCTTAATTTCTTATCAGTTTGTCCCAAAAGCAGCAACATTTGACTCTCATAAAGAGACGCCTGTCCTTAAGTCCATGATGAGGAGAGAGAGCAGCTTCAGAGTGTCTTTTTAATCAGTACTTTTATTCTTATTCAAGTGAAGTAGGTCCTGACTGGAGACAGAATCTTGAAATGTTCTGCTGAAGCTCAGGTGACTGATTTCTTTGCCGGGATCTCAACCAGAGGGGTTTCCTAAAAGAGGAGAAGCATTTTAATTATTTTTGTCATAGTATTGCCATAGCAGGGATCAATGTGTCAATTTGCAAAAGTTTAAAGTACGGATGAGACAGTGTGACTGTGCTAGAGTTTTATTCTGCTTTTAAAATAGTGTGACCACCTTAAATAGTTTAAACAGACCAGTGGGACAATTTGGCAGAACTTTGAAGGACAGAGAAATTATTATTATTTTTTTTATTATAGATCAGCCATTTTAATCCCACTAAAAAACACCTTTTTGTTATTGCAACTTATATAACACTGAGCAACAGATATATTACAAAGCAATTGGACGTAAAAAATAATGATCATCAAAAAAATCATGAGTTAGGTTTCAATAAAAAAGTGGAACATGTGAAGCAGGAGGAACAGAGAACGACATGGCTCTGCAGGACAGTCAAAAGAGGGACAGGTGGTCACTCTATTTAGATCTGTGGATTTATTTATATTCATTTAAATCGTAGCTACAGCGTAAAGATATTTAGCGCAAAAAACTTTGCAGCAAAGTACAAGTAGATACAGTAGGATGTAAACGTCTGTGTTTGGTGAGGGGGGGGAGAGATAAGTTCACCATCAAACCTTATGTCACACTTTGAAGCAACAGTGGATGAAAGTGTAGATGGTCCTGATGGTAAAATCATCACTGATGTAGTTGTCAGTATTGTTGTGGCGGTAGCGGGGGGGGGGGGGGGGGGCGTGTCCTTTCGCCTTGTTCACGGTTCCGGGCGCGTAGGCGGCCCCGTTTCATGCGGTTTTAATGAGAAATATTAATAAAGCGAATAATCGAAGCGGGAAAATAATGTTCGAAGCATTTTACTAATCGAGTTAATCGATTTTATCGATTAATCGTTGCAGCCCTAAACTCTATTAACTGTTAGCTCTGATTATAAACGGTGTGCGGCGTTTTCATTTTAAATAGAACCCACACAATTCCATAAAGAATCTCGTGATTGTCAACGCTTCTGTCTGTGCGTTACTCGTGTTTGTTTTGGTTGTAGCAGACGCACAAAGCCACGTGGTGAGTTGGCTGAGTTTTCAGCAGGACCTGGGTTTGCTTCTTTCAGAGTAAACGGGCCAGGACTCGGATCAAGAGGGGGTTGTGAATGCACCCAATGAAATGAAATGAATGTCAACAGCTATGGTCTTTACAATGTACGAGGGGGTAGGGATTTATAAGTCTTCCACCTACTCCCTTTGGGAATATTGTTACTCTGTTTCAGATACAGCTCATCTATCTGTGACTCTGCAGCCCAATAAACCTACACCGTATAAAGGGCAAACTACATATTGCATTGAAACATATTAAAGATGGTTTACCTACAACAATAGTTAAAGTTTAGAAAGTTTGAAACTACAGCCAACTCTTTTATGCTTTTTTCTTTGGATGATGATTTTGTCTTGAGTTTTCAGCCAATCGGAGCGTCGTCTCGGTGTAAGCTTTTGCTCCTGTGTGGAGGAGTCCCCAAACACACTCATTTATTGTACGCTTCTTGTCCTCTTGTTCCTCCTCCGCCTCTCCCTTTGTTTCCGTCTCGTCTCCCCCGTCATGGCTGCCCCGCGCCATCATGTCAGATTTCAAAAACCCCGCCTCCCTCCCGCCACGCCAATTATCACCGCGGTTCACCCCGCCGCGGAGCCCTGAGAGGAGCCCATTGTTTCTGCGGCTAATTCGGCCCGTCTGTGAATATGTGAGAGGATTCCGTTCGGGGCTTAGCGGAGGAATCTCTAATCCGCCTTAAATCAGTTACACCATATTGGCTGCTGCGGGACTTGGCAGGGGAGCGGACGGTCGCCGGCCAATTTCGCAGTGGAAAAAAAAGCGAACACAGATGAAGGAGAGAGAATGGGACGGAGGCTGGCGTTATACTTGTCTAATCGTTTGGGGTATCTGGAGGAGTCTGCTCGCTGCAGCGCGGATCAGTTTGTTTAACAAACAGGAACTAGAGCGCGATTAGCGTTTCGACACATCGGGAGCTGGATTTTTTCACTAGCGCAGCAGCCACTGTTGATTTAGGGATGAAGAGCAAATACATTGGAGGAGGGCTGGCCTCTTGTCAATGTGGAGGTGGAAGAGGACAGAAAAGTTTCATATTCTGGTAAACTGACTTTAGTTCTGTCTCTGTGTTTTATTGTCAAAAATGTAGATTTTGTTTTGTTTTTTGCCTGAAATGTTTGTTGATTAATGAAGTTATTCTGTTAAATTGATTGTAACGACTGTACAGTTACAAAATAAAACCTCTGATTTGTTTTTAGGGTTTCTGGTTGGTTTTCACATAGAAATACATCAAAGCGGTGTTCGATCCTAACAGGTGGACAGTTAGCAAGTCGGGGAGACTTTCCAGAGTCCGTTAATCAGCTCAATGTATTTTCCTGTAGCCGTTAGCATTAACCATCAAACATCGCAAATTATGAACGATCCAGATGTTTTCAGCTGTTGTCCACATAAAGGTGAGGTCAAAGCCTCGTTAGAAATCACTAATGAACGTACAGAGCTTTAGAGATGTTACTTTAGATACAAATTAGCATCTAAAAGTCGCCACAAATTAATTAATGAATAATTAATAATAATAATTAATAATGTCTGAAGAGTTGGTCTCAGGTCAACATGATAAGACTTTATAATCAGTCAGTAAAAACATTAGACTAAAAGAACAGTTCATATCACTATTGTAAGGTCTTTATCAAACATACATTTTTAAAGTGTGAACATTGGATTATGTATTCGGATGTAGTTATGGTCTATAAAACCCTAATGGACTTGCCCCGCCCCCATTACAGGAAAGATGCGGGCAATTGCACCAAAATCTCCATTCTATTGTGCAAGTCACAGAACGAACATTTCAGATATGATCAATGTATGAATTGTATCAACATATGTAGCCCCAACTTTTACATTGTTTTGTGTTTTATAATTGTTGGCTTTACACACCTTGCCCAGGGACAACAGCTGAAAACTAGCTTTGCAGCTAATGCTGACACATTTACAGAAATGTTAATTAATGTGCACTGTCCCTGTAAATAAACTAAGAAATAAATTACCGCCAATATTTTATTGTTAACATATAGGTACAAGATGTGATGACTGAACTGCTGCCGCGGGGGTACAGGCTGGTGAAAAGCCGAACCGGACCAAACATATCTCGTCATACATGAGCATTGTGCCTTCCCCAATTCATTTGTTTGGGGATTGAACGTTCAATTTAAATTGGGTCTGGGATTCAATGGGGGACAAGATGCGTGCATTTGTAGGAGCTCAGATAGATTTATAAATAACGTTGCCTTGCCTGACTGCTGATGGAGCTCTCAACAAGAAACCCTACAGACCTGAAATCAAATGGATCCTGGAGCGTCCTGGAGGCCACGCACCAATGCACCAAGCTGACCACTCATACAGCCACTGGGTCACTGAAACATCAAACACACACTAATATTAACTATACTAGTACATATAAATATAAAAGCATTTTTTGCACCTTTAACCTTTTACTTAGAGCAATGTAATGAAGTGTAAGTAGTGCTAGTGCAGGCTCCAGTGGTAAAAGCTGAGTTCTTTAGGTTCCTCTGGCCTTCCTATGAGAGACTTATGCATGTGCCTCATCTGTAGCCTAGTGCTTTTTTAAACCACAAAGAGCACACCCTCCAAACATTACCTTTAAGTGGTTCGTGCGGTGGCCACAGAGTGAAAAAGAATCCCTGAATAATGGAGTGACGTTGGAGTCAGAACAGGAAGTAATGATCATTTAATGTGTAGTAGATTTGAGTGACCTTAGTGGAAGGGAAGATGGACTGACAGATGTCCAGTGCCCGGGGGCTACAGGAGACATGGTCCAGCTGTACCCACGGCCCAGTAGAGGTGCGGGGGTGAGGAGGAAGCAGGGGCCACCTGGACTGAAATGGGACACTCTTGTAGTCATTTGCCAGATTCAAATAGACGATACCAGGACTGTAACGGGCCTTTTCAGCTCAAACCTGCTCGGCTTTACTTGGGGCGTTTGCCTACTGGGCTTTTGAATTTCTCCACTGAAAGATCAATAAAGGCTTATCTTAAAACCAGATTGAAAAAAACAAGTCCGTAATTTGTGTTGCAAATGGGGCCATTAGCAAAACAACACAGGCTACAAAACACAGGACCAGACAGCCGCATGTCATTTCTGCCAAATTCAAGTCAACACCTGATAAAAGTCACTACTTTCATTTACTAAACAACAATCTTAAAACGTGCGCTCTCTCATGAAGGTTCCTCACGCAACACACACTTCACGAAACCAAACACATGATCACAGTGTAAATCTAGTTCATGAAATGGAAAAACCTTTTCTTTCTTTCAATCCTCACGCCCGTGTCAGTGGTATGGAGCACAAGTTCACAAAACAAAACAGAACAAAGAACATTTTAACAAATATCATTTCAGCAAAGGCACTGAGTTTATAAATTACTCTTTGATTAAGCTTTCATGGTTGCAGAGATTACAAGAACATTTTTCTATAAATACCTTTTTATCAGCCACTATTTTTGCAAATCGATTGTTACCAGTTCTTAAATTACACATGGCATGTGTGCAGGACTTATTTATTAATATTTCTAGTTTAAATATGGTCTTGAGTTCCACATAAACATCACAGGACAACATATTTCCACACTCTCGTCCTCACCAATGTATGAACTGTGATTTTCTAAGATCTCCAAATATACACTGTGTTCCAAAGGATTATGCAAATTGGATTTCAGTGTCAAAAAGCTAAAAAAAAAAGGTTTTCAATGAAACTGATGGATGGTGCTGTGTCTCAGGGCTCTTTGAATCGCCTGGGATGATTAGTTTTCAGGTTAAGCCCAGTTAAGGGAAAAACTACTGAAAAAGGACGTTCCACATTTTTAAGCAGACCATCATTATTAAGCAATATGGGAAAGAAAAAGGATCTCTCTGCTGATGAAAAGCGTCAGTTTTATACAGACGCCTGTTGTGGATCAGTTTTTGTGCGTTTGAGTGAGTGAACTCTGAAACCCCACACACATGACACGACAGGGGGAGCTTTACAGCGGGATGGCTTTTCTGAATGAGATGTAAATGAGCCCTATTGTCCCAGAGAGGAGAGAACAGTCCAAAGGTTTAGAGGCCGATTCCTCTCTTTGACATATTTCCAGTTCCTAAATTCAACTTGCCACATCTTCTCCAAATATGATCAGATTTCCATCAATCAATCAATCAATCAATCAATCAATCAATCAATCAATCAATCAATCAATCAATCAATCAATCAATCAATCAATCAATCAATCAATCAATCATTTTTATTTATACAGCGCTTTTCATACATGTCATGGAACACAAAGTGCTTTACAGATTAAAAAACATTCTCTCACTCCCACCTCCTTAAGATATGTTAAAATAAATAAAAAGTAAAATCGAATAATGTGAGAATTAAAATAAGACCGAGAGGTAAAATACATAAATACAAAATAAATATTAATAACAATTAAATGTCAATTCAATTAATTATAAGGTGCTGAGATATAAATAACAATAAATAGGCCTAGCAAAAATAAATCTCAGTTAAATTAATTATGAGGTGCTGAGATAAATAAATAGGTCTGGCAAAACACATTGTTGGAAACTTTGGAGACGACACTTTCACAAGCTACAGTATGTCCCGCTCAAAATGCCCCAAAACCCAGGTGTGTCCCCCGTTCTGGTGAGGGGTCACATTTTTTACAACAAGACAAGATTTCGTCCCCAGTGTCGCTGTACAAAGAAAGTTTCCGAAGCTCCTGCTCTCTCGGTCCGCTGGCCTTTTGTCTGTGTTGGAAGTGTAGAAGTCGTCTCTTTCCTGCAGGGGGGGGGGGCACTGGAGCAGAGTGAGCAAAGTTAGAACATCCCTTCATCAGAAAACACCTGCAGCTGTATTTGGCTTGACTTTAAAACATAGAATTGAATGGAACGTCATCATATGAGCAGCTAATCTCCATAGACTCATTAGCAGCTCATATCTTCTCACGCTGAACATCCTGCAGACGTACAGAGGAAGTGCGGATGTGGCAATCACAGCACCTCATTTTTCACATCATTATTCCTCATCAATACACAACCACAGACAGTTCATACTGCATTACTTACTGGAGTTTGGGCATCCAGAGTAGCCGCAGGGTAAATTATTAAAAAGTATAACATTTGATTGTGCCAAATTCAAAGCCTAAAGCATTAAATGTAACAAAAAACATATTTTTTTTAGAGCGTGGCTCAAATGTTGTTTTTGTCTGAACAAGATAAGAGAGAAGAAGAGAAGAAGAGAGGAAGATAGCCTTTATTGATCTCACAATGTAGAAATGTACGTGTTACATTCAGCTCTGAGCAAATAGGCAGGAAATGTGAGGAAAAAAACAATTAAATAGTAAACAGTGGTAGCTTATATACAAGGACTATGTGGGGACAAAAAGTATCAACAGTAAATATTAAGTAGTATTATGTTGTAGTCAGTGTCAGCAGTGCAGGTTTACATCATAGTGTTGATAAAGTGACGCAGATAAGTGATTAAAATACAGGGATTATTGCATGTATTTCTGAAAAGAGATTATTGCACATTCTACTTTACAGTCTTGTTCAGTCTGACAGCAGTGGGGATGAAGGACCTGCTCCTTCTTGCACTGAGGGCGTCTCAGTCTGCCACTGAGAGAGCCAGTCCAGAGTCCAGAGCTGGCCCTCCTGACCAGCTTGTTCAGTCTGTTCTTGTCCCGCTCTGTGCGGCCCGGGGCCCAGCACACGGCAGTGTAGTGGAGAGCAGAGGCCACCACAGAGTCATACAAAGTCCTGAGCAGAGGCCTGCTCACTCTGAAGGACCTCAGGCTCCTCAGAAGGTGGAGGGACTTTGGCTCTTCTTGTCCAGGGCGTTGGTGTTGTGGGACCAGTCCAGTTTATTGTTGAGGTGAACACCCAGGTACTTGAAACTGTCCACCTCCTCAATGTCCTCCCCCTGGATGTTCAGCGGTGTGTGCGGTGACCTCCTCCTGAAGTCGATCACCATCTCCTTCGTCTACTGGTGTTCAGGCACAGGTGGTCCACACTCAAACCAGTCCACAAAGTCCATGATAATCGACCGGTACTCCAGGTCGTTCCCCTCAGACACACGATAGCGGAGTCATCGGAGAACTTGTGCAGGTGACAGCTGTCTGTGTCTGGCACTCTGTCCAGATCCGGAGATGTTCTTCAGTCCCCTCTACACGTCCCGTGCGTTTCCTTGCCCCAGCTTCTGCTCCAGCTTCTCCCCATAGTCCTTCTTGGCCTTCCTGATCCTCCTCATACACGTACACTAGTGAGTGGGACTAGCAGCGCGGGATGCTAACGACGGAAGGGAGGAATGCAGCGCGGCGATCGGACCAGATGTCCTGATAACTTTGTAGGCATGTCTCTGTAAAGAGTATATTATGTGATTCAAGTGAGCGGTAGTTTATTTCACTTCTATCTCTGTTGTGCGATGGGCACCTGCCATGGACCCTTTTGTGTGCGAGGCTTTACGAGCGTCCAGCAGTTTAGTCCTAGTTTAGACCTGGTTTCCTTCCAGGACATGGTTAGATCTCAAGTCCTAGCTCCAGTCACCTTCAGGGCGGCGCTTCCTTTGTATTGACACTTTCAGTTGAGCGCGAAGTCCGTTCACTAAGCAGAGAATGAGGGAAATTGTCGCAGCTGTAATCTAATGCTTAGTTAGATTAATTTGTGTAAAATGTCCAATGTTCATTTGCACCAACAGCTTAGTGTCCGAGCAGAACTGATTTTCTCTTACTCCTGTCCTATGTAAACCAATAGGAGTGAAGGGGTGGGCACAATTCTGGAACAAGGTGAATACTGACGTGGTTTACCAGGGTTTTCTGAGACCGCCCATTCTTTAGAAATGACGAGTTGTTTACGATGTTTACAAGGAGCATTAAAAAGCATTAAAAGTCATTCATTAAATTTCACCATAATCAAGGCCTTAAATGTCATTAGAAAGAATTAAATTGGATTTAAACTGGCATTAACGGAATAAGCCACCGTTTTTACATACTGAGATATGTTATGTTATGCGTAATAATACCAGGAGTAATTTGGCATCCGCGCAGTAAAGTGAAGATTCCTGCGCGGATTTCGAACTACTCTTGGCATTATTACGCCTTACAATATAGTTCCACAAAAAAATCCACATTGTTTAATTTTGTGTATTATACTTTCTAGTGGAACACTTCACGTAACCATATTTAAATAGGGAAAACGTGGAAGAGCTTGGTAGCTTCTATCTTGACCTGTTTTGGAGCTATAGAGGAGAGAGGGAGAGGCTAAATGCTAACGCCGTCTGCGCTGTGTTTACGTGACTGAAGGCACGGGGGAAGATCAGACAGGTCCTAAAGAACTCGTCAAAGCTCAGGTAAGAACATATCTCAGGATGTAAAAACGGTGGCCTGTTCCTTTAAATCTAAATTTACTGAAGAATGACATCGCTCAACATCTTTTTTCTGTATAAGCTCAGTAAAAGTACAGAGTGAAGCTGCAGGCTTTGGACACAGTTTATTGCTTAAAGGAACAGGCCACTGTTTTTCCATACTGAGATATGTTCTAAACTGAGCTTAGACGAGTTGATGTGTACCTGTCTGGTGTGTGCCCGTGGAAGAGCGTGGTCGCTTCTAACTTCACCCCCGTTTGGAGCAATAGGAATGCATTGGGAGAGGCCAAATGCTAACAACATCTTTGGTCATTTTGCATGACTGAGGGCACAAAGACCAGACAGGTATACATCAACTCGTCTAAGCTCACGCAAGAACATATCTCAGTATGGAAAAGCGGGGGCCTGTTCCTTTAAAAGTTGCCTGTTTTATCCAAATCTTTCTTCAGTTCTTTAAAATGTTTGCAAAATGAAATCCCCCCAAAAAATCCAACCAATTTGGTCTAAAATGCTCAAAATAAATACCTCAAACTCTCCCGCTATATCCTTTTGCTTACACAAACTTTATTCATTCACTAGCAGGTATGAAAAAAGTCTGATCTCTCTCCGCTCTCAGAGATTCAAACATTTATTCAATTCAAACAGTTTCATGGTCATTTGCACCACTTCTCTCAAACCATTGATGCAAAAAGACAATCGTCATCAGAACTGTATCAAACACATAACCCTGTTGTCTCTGCTGCGGCACAGCTGGTGCAGCGGGCCCCGTCCAGATCATTGTTGAGCCGGAAAAACAAGCTCTTTGTTCAGCATGTGAGAGCTGAGGCATGTGCCGTGAGGAAGAGCCTGATCCTTTCTGTGTTTGATAAATATTCTTGCACAAATTTAACCCCGTTGTAGTAAAAGGCCGTCTGATTATATTCATGTTGTGGAATAAAATGAGCTTTCAGTTCATCATAAAAACAGGCGTTTGTGGAGAAAAGGAGCTTTTGATCATCTCATGTAAAGCCTTTATATTAGAGGTTAGATCGGGCCCAAGAACATCAAGCCTCAGTATCTCTGTCTCCTCCTCCGCCTCGCTGTTCATAAACATCGCGCCGCATTCACAAAAGCCGACTTTTTACGCAGTAACAGGAACCAAACTGCTTGTTTATCCACTGCAAATGAAACGCTGTCCTGAGAGAAAGAGTGAAGAGTGATGTTCTCCGTGCAACACAGCAGCACCGGCACCACCTCCCTCCCGGACGCCTCTGTTTTGTATTGCGTATAACCACATTTGTATCCAATAGACTCAGCCTATAGCATAGATTTTTATTGAAGATTATAATGGCATTTATAAAAAAAGAAAAATCTAACCTGTACTTTATATGGATGGTGAAGTAGCATTTTTTGTCGTTGTTGTTTACATTACAGTGCATCTTCATTAAGCATCGCCATGTTGGAAATGTATGAGGCAATAGTGAGGTAGCATAAGACTGGTCTTTCACGTAAATGTAATAAAACGAGCAGTGTTTTGCAGCATGTGATTTAGAGGACACTTTCATGGATCCCATATGTCCTCACACTCACCAGTCCTGTTCACTGAGGCACTTCTTCAGGCAGAACACTACACAAACTTCATATCAAGCAGGGGTTTAAATGAGTTGAACTTTCCTTCCACTGCTCCCAGGATCTTTCAAGTTGCCTTCAACATGGATCGCGCAACACGCTGCGGGTGATGAGTGTGCATGGCGGCAGGGGGTTAGAGCGGTGTGAAGGTGCCGTGGAGTAATGCGGTGACATTTGGTCTGTTTATCTTTATATCCTTTCATTTTTTATGATTGTTGTTTGCGTAATGTTATAATATTATTTTGCCTGATGTTACTGTAAAGCACTTTGGTCACTTTGAGTGTAAAGGGCTTTATAAATACATGTTGATTGAATGATTGAGTGATATTATTATTGTTTCGAGCAATTTCCACTTCGACTGTTTTCCCTGATCGGACCAACAATACTTTGCTTGTTCAATGACGTTTCAGACTTTTCTGAAATGTTGAAGTAAAACCAATGCGAATGGGACAAGTGCAATGTTCTTACCCCATCAGCAAATAAATGAACCTGAAATAAAGACAAAAAGTACTGAACTGAGTCAGAAACGGCGCGTCAACCTCCAGAACAGGCTGAGGATGCTGCCTGAGAGCTGAAAATTCAGAAGTGAGCTGGAAATACAGTTTGCAATGAGCGGCTTTGGGAGTTTACAGAGAGACGAGCCGAGAGGAGCTCCACACTTCGGAGATTAACGGGGATGAGTCTTTGTGCCCTCTTTAGGCAATTTGTTCACTGCATTTCAACAACAATATGTGCGTCCTCGGGGTCTTTTCCAAACACGTGCATTTTCTAAGTTCTACAATGAGACACACCAGAGCCAATGTGTCCAATTCAATCTGACGGTTTGTTTACATGACACAAGATGACATGGACACTTTACATAACAGGGCGGCTTTGTCAGCCCCTCAAAGCAGCCATAAAAGGGCGCTCACTGAACCCCCTAACCTGCGCTGTTGTAGGTTAAGGTATTCTTGTCCTTGTAGGGAAATTTGTCCTCTGCATTTGACCCATCCTTCGATGCCGCTGGGACGACCTGTAAGGAGCAGTGGGCGACGCCGTGCTGCGCCCAGGGGACCCATCTCTAGATGTGGAGCCAGGCTGGAGGATTCACAGAATGTACATGTTTTTAGTGGTAGGGGAAACGGAGTACCCGGAGGAAACCTACACAGACACGGGGAGAACATGCAAACTCCACACAGAAAGGCCCCGTCCAGGTGGGAATCGAACCCGGGACCTTCTCGCTGTGAAGCATGAGTGCTACCACTGTGTCGCCCCATCAAGACCAGAGACCCAGCTGAGCAGATTACAGCAGAAGTACATCTCTCCATTGTGAGATCAATAAAGGCTATCTTTATCTCTGCCGCCGTGACCCGGCAATGCAAGCCACCAGTGGAAAGTGAGGCGAACAATGGGGAAGTCCCCAGCCAATATTCAGTATCGTATCAGTACCTGATCCAGGACTTTTGAGAGTACCTGATCCAGGTACAGAATAGATTGAACTGAAAGCTTTATATCTGTTTTCCAGACTTGTTCCAGGGGCGTAATATCAGGAAGTGAAGCCAGGGCAGCTGCACAGGGGCCCGGAGATACTGTTCATCAGCAATGTTTAGTCTTCATGCTTCTACTAAACCAAAAGCCAAAACCACGGCTTCTTTGACGAGCTATTCTGCGATTAATCATCATTCATTGTGATTAATAAGCGATTCATTCACACTTTTTTTTTTAATTTTAAACAATTCCCAAGTCTTACTGAATATCTTTGGAAAATACACCAAAAAAAAATGGTCCACACACATTCAGCTGCAGGTTTAGATTGGAAACATGTTCAGAATTACACACATTTTTGCCCACAAGTGACCATTTGTGTCCTGTTTACTTTTCAAATGGCATTGTGCTTCTACCAGGATCAATCCTGCAACAGAACTACAAGTCGCTCGATCAAAGTTTTACAAAAGCGAAAGTGCTGAAGTTCCCCTCCAGATCCACAAACGCTATTCAGATGGAGACTGTTCAGGAAACAGCGTGTCAGACTGAAAAATCAGACTCTCCTGATGACATAATGGTCAAATAAATGATGTCCGATAAATCAAATAGTCCAAAAGCAGTAACCCAGTTCCAGACTGGTGCAGTGGGGATAGTTTTAGAAGTGGCTCTCCTCATGTAGGTCAGGCTGAGCGGACCTGCTGACCTCCTTCTCCCCTCGCAGTCTGTGGTGCGTGTGTGTGTGTGTGTGTGTGTGTGTTTGTGCATGTGTGTGGTGTGGACTCCCCCCGTCAATCACTGCTGATTAGCCCTGACCCTGTCCTCTCTCCTGACCATCAGCGTCCATCAGCCTGCCTCGACTGAGTGAGCTCCCAGACAACAGCCAGAGTGTTTCTGCCTGCAGCGCTGGAACGACGGCAAATACATAAACAAAAGTCCACAAACTGCCAACAATGAAGTAGCTGTTTGTATTATTTTAATTTGATAAACCCTGGCGTCACGTGAACACTCACTGGTGCAGATGTGTGCAGATGTGTGCTGCCGCGACAGCACTTCTGTCAGTCTCCCCCAGGGGAAACTGAAGCTCCACATGCAGCTCACCACCACCGAGTGTGGAGTCATGTAAAAACTGACCCGTGTAAAGCGCTTTGTGTCCTGTCCTACCTGAGCCTGTTACTACAACACGTCAAATGCCTGGTGCAATACTGAGTATGGTCAGGTATGTTTTATCCTTTTCATGACCTTTATATAATTTCTGTGGTTTCTGATCATTAACATATTAGAAGATTAAGTTTGTTTTGCATTGAATGTGTGTCCGACCCACAAAAAGCAAACATTTGAACTGAATATGATTTAGCATTCAGCTCAGAGGACTCTTTTAGACGCTTATTTGTATCTAAAGTCAAATCTCCAAAGATATGCACATTCATGAATGATTTCTAACTTGGCTCTGACTTCACCTAAAGATGAACACATCTGGATACAGACTCTGGATTCATAGTTTGCTCTGTTTGATGGTAAAGGCTATAGGAAAAATACATTGGACTTGCCGACTTTAAAACACACATATTCACATATTTCATGATCAAACGCTGCAGCTCCTTTTATTTCTGTGAAGATGAATACGAGCAACCGTGATGTCGGCACACCAGGGGTTTGGTAGGCAACATGAATATATGAGATAAACAATAACAATAGTTGTATTATGAGTACAAAGCAATGGTGAAACAGAGCTGTGATGATTAAACAGCGCTACACACTTGGATATATCGGCCAATCAGTCACCAACACCTCCACTGATACATTTCAGCAACAGCGGTCACTCCTTTTAAGTTATCCTATTATTTGGAGCCGACATAATGACTGCTAGCATTAGCTCAGTGTGCTACCTGGTTATCTTGCTGAAACTTTACCTGACTCTGCCCACATTTGCAGTTCAAAAATACTGCACTGCGATGAGAAACTGTGCACACAGCGTCGTAGATAAACACAACGCTTAGTTTACAGTAAAATGGCAAAAGCTGGACTGGAAACAGTAGACGATATGCTGAAAACATCATACATACAGATTAGTTAGTTCTTATTTAACTCTGCAGGGGCATGTCAGTGGGGTGGCACTTATTTCCAGCAGTGTGGGACGGGGATGCGCCCAGGGCCACTCTCACAGTGGGGTTTGGTCCAATTTAGCAATGTCCTTCAGGTCAGACAACTAGGTGTCAGTCTTTGAACCGCCCAACTTTGAAGTGTAAGTTTGGGATAGTCGTGAAGACAGTTTTGCAACTGACGCAAATTCAACAACGAGCATGTGATGAAATTCGGATTCGCTATCATCAATTATGTCATTACGATTAGTGTTGATGGAGAAAATCCATAACTTCAGAGGAACGCTCTTCAACCGGCCCATCCACTAAGACGGCATTAGGAATTTGTATCCCGAATTTTTCAAAAACTTCAAAAAACGGACTGGTTTTTGCCACCAGATGACAAGCAGAACAAGAACAGCTGAAGTCTGTCATATCGGACACTGCAAGAGGGAGGGTCATCTTATGGACCGGGACAATGCCCATGTCATCGGCACCGAGAGCAGCAAATACCACTGTTGGATCAGAGAAGCCATGGAGATCCGGAAACGCGTATTGAAGGCGAGACACGGCAGGTGAAAGTATTGATTTTTCACACAGTGGTCGAAGTGGAGATTTGTATCTATTTTCCTCCCTTTACATCTTAGTTTTCATGTCAGATATAAAAATGACAAAACTCACCCGCATGATGTTTATTCTATGATGTTTTGTTCATCTGCGAGGTGGGGGCGACCCGGAAGTAGCTGCTGCGGCGCGTCAAAAGGCCGTCTTTTCAAATATTGACAGATTTGACATCCACGTGTCCTGCTAAGGGGCCCTGTGATGACGCTTTCACCCAAATATGGTGGAGCGGAAAAGTGGAAGAACGGGCCGAGCATGCGCACTCGCTACAAAACTTCAGGGCTGGTTTTCTCTGAATGAGAGAAGCCGCACTCGGGCAGAGCCTGAGCCCTTATAGAAGCTCCCACAGACTCCACACTTTACAGTCTTGGACTTAACAATATTTTGAAGGTTTTTCAGAGGGATTTTTTAATATCTAATTCCTAGCCTGATTTATTCAGCTTTAAAACCAAAAAAACAGGCGGAACTTGAGTTTTTACTGATTTTTTCACTGATGATTAGTTTATTGAAAAACTAAACAAAACAACAATTTTAATGCTCAAAATGCCTTATTTTTATGTGAAAACATAAAATGACAGAAAAAGTGCAATACATTTTTTTCCTCATATTTATATCTGTAATGTTCAGCAAAGGTTTCAAATTGAGATCTCTACATTTATTTTTTTCACCTGCAGTGTCTCGCCTTAATACAAGAGATTCCACGCATGTTGTGAATGTCTCAGGTCTTTCTGCAAAATATCTTCATCAATCAATCAAACCATGATTCTTCTGCTCCAGACTTCACAATGAGCATAGTGTTAAGATGTCGGTGAGCTGTTCCATTTTTCCTCCACACGTGACATTGTGTGTTCCTCCCAAACTATTCACCTTTGGGTCCATCAGTCCACTGAATATTTTTCCAGTAGTGCTGTGGATCATCCAACAGCTCTTTCACAAACCAAAGTTTGAAAAGTTTGAGAGGAACACACAACGTCATGTGTGGAGGGAAAATGGAACAGCACCAACATCTTTACACTCTCCTCACTGTGAAGTCTGGAGCAGGAGCATCAGGGCGTGGAGCTGCTTTGTTTCCTCAGGGCCTGGACAACGTGCGATCATCAATGGAAAAATGAATTCACAGGTTTATCAAGACATTCACAACAGTGTGGAAAAAGTAAGTGAACCCTTGTATTGCAGCAATAGCATTCCTCTTTACAAAACTGCTGCCGTTCAGTCAGATTCAGACGGTGTACTCACTTATTCCATCCTCTCCTGTGAATGTTTACATGTTGTGGCCAATAATAATATGATAAAAATGTAAATGTTTGGGTGGTGTTAGTTTAAGCAGACACTGTTTAATCATTCATATGATTTTATTAAAGATCAGACCACATTTAGTGACCAATTTAGGCAGAAATGTGAGAAATTCCACAGCACATACTGTTTCCTCCCACAGTATACTCTCAGTGCTATGGAGAAAGCAAATACTACTACCCTTTGTATCCACTTGCAGTATTCTGAAATGCATGAGAGCAAATCACTTTTGAATATGGAGTAGGCACTTGTAAGCTTTCTTGCTTCGGCCGACTCCTTTTGAGCTGTCCTGACTGTGTAATGATGTGATGATGGGAATAATGAATGTCAAATGAATAAACAAGTGAACACAAAATCTAGCTTCACTTTGTTTTTCTGTTCAAAGCTCAATAAATCA
Organism: Gobius niger; assembly: GCF_951799975.1. Lineage (NCBI taxonomy): Eukaryota > Metazoa > Chordata > Actinopteri > Gobiiformes > Gobiidae > Gobius > Gobius niger. The sequence goes on from NC_136864.1 coordinate 32,453,214, forward strand.
AGCTAGAAATTTCATTTTAAAAAATCCCTCTGAAAAACCAAATTCAAGATATTGTTATATCAGGTAAATGATAAATATAATTTGGAGTCTGTAGGAATTTACTTGGATTGAACCTATGCTTTAAAGAACCGGTACAGATGACGGCCTGAGCGATGACGTCTGAAGCCTCTTCTCCTGCAACTCCGTCTCCCAAAGCCAGGGCCGCCTGCTCCTCTGCCACACTGCTGCCGTTCATCCACACAATCACCTTTAAACCAGCCTGTTTACACGCCGCTAACCGCTGCACGCTCTTTTTTTTCCTCCACACATTCTCCTCTTCCCGGCTCTGCAGCTACAAAACCCCCTCCCCCTCCCACTCCCCCCCCTCGCCTCTCGGCCCTGCTCTCTGCCAGTCTGGACGGCCTTGGCTTATTTTTGATGGAAAAACGAGCGTTTCCTCCCGATCATCAGGAACCATCTGTGCCGATAACAGATTTAGCGTCGGGGCTAAGTTTGTCGCACACAAAAGCGCTTCAAAGTCACAGTTATGAAAAAAAAAAAAAAGAAAAGCCGCCCGCCCCAGATGTACAGGCTGTGGGCTTCATTCTGTGTTGACAGGGGTTTTTCTCTCTCAGCCCCGGTTCCACCTGGATCGGCTGTGAAATTGGAACATTGTTTTGTGTTGGGAGGGGGGGAGGTGATGTCGGGACATGCGGGGGAACATTCAGGTAACTTTGTAATCTTCTGTAATCAAAAACATGGTTCTGTTCCACTGTGTTACGCTGTGATGTGACCGTGACCCACTGCTTTTACTCTGCTCGTCCAATAAACAACGGAAAACAAACAAAGCACTGCACAGAAAATAAGACATGGAAGTTTGTTGTAGATTAATAACATAAATATGAGTGTTTGAACGGGCGGCATTTTATGTGTCAAGATTATTTTAAAGGATCTGTATCCTGCTATTTTAGCCTTTCCAAAGTAAACTATAGGCATTTATATGATATATTGAACCTCCACCACTATGGAGTACTCATTTGTGATGAATATAAGTATTTTTTGGAGGTATTTTTCAAACCCTCAAAACACAACGCTTCGATTCAGTTAACTCCGCCCCCTCTCCCCGAGTTGATGCAGCCGATGCAACTTTTGAGGTGATCACAGCAAAAAGTGAAGTTACTTCACAATGCAGTTATCAGGAGTTGACATTTGCAACAGCTTCATAAATGGCTAACACACACGCTAACACACACGCTAACACACATGCTAACACTCACGCTAACACACATGCTAACACACATGCTAACACTCACGCTAACACACACGCTAACACACACGCTAACACACATGCTAGCACACACGCTAACACACACGCTAACACACACGCTAACACATGTTTTTACTCACCACCGCTCTGGTCGCTCCATCATCGCTCGTTATAAGAGTTTATCCACTTTGATTGTGGCGAAGGTTCACCAAACATCCATCAGTGAAGTGACGGTCACAGAAAAACACTATTTTGCTGATAGTCGCTGAATCCAATTCCATGTGGCCTCTTCTTTCGGAAGGGTGAATAAAGTCCTGAACCTCTCAAACGCGCATCTTCGCCATGACATTATCGTTAGGTAAGAAATAAAGAACAGGCGTGTCCAGAGTAGGTTAGAAAGAGCTCCTTCTTCACAGCTTTCAGTGCAAACATGACATCTGTTCAGACGCTCAGGGGTGTGTTTGTTTACTCTGCAGGGGCAGCGCGGACACGTCTCACACTTCCTTTTTAAATTTTATTTTATTTTTTTGTTTTTTTAAGTATATCTTTCTTACAACAGAAATGATGAAAAGCTGTTTTATAAATCAAAATCAGGCCGTAAGACATTACATTACAGGCGTCTGGCTCTGTAGCAAACGTCAGAGTGTCACAACTCAGTGGTTTCCCAGCAGAGGGCGGAGCAGCTGCTCAGAAAGCAGGATACAGGAGGATTACGGAGAACTGTGTGAATGAAGCCAAAAATCACTCTGGGGGTTTTTGATAAGGAAATAGCATAACAACATGGTTAAACGCTCCAAAAAGTCAAAGATCCGTCATGCACAAGCTCAAGGTGCAGTTACATGTATGACCTGAGGTGGCAGTAGTGAGTATAAAATGACCAACTTGTATCTAGTCTCTTTAAGTGTCATGATTATTACTAAATCAACTTATCATCCAATAAATGACCGAAAAACAATATATTTTTTAGGCTTGACATTTATCCTGAACACAAGTTTCACATTCGTTGTACAATTGTACAATCACAAATAAAGCAATTGCAACTCATGGGTTCTAAGGGATATGTTACTTTTAAAACAAGGGATTATTGAGAGTACAGATTTAAGTTTAGAGTTAGTTTCAGTGGTATCAGTGGTCCACAATAATGTCGTTTATCGCGATATTTTCTTGCCTCAAAACATCAAACTTCAAATTTAGTTTTGTCGGGACAGGCCTATATGTAATCTCAAAGTTGGAACGTAATAAGTAAAGTTTTTTCAGCACTTTTCACAGACAGGGTAGACACGAAGCGCTTCATAAGATAACAAAATACAAACAAGTCATAAAACAGCCCTGAATCTACTGGAATTAAACGAGTTTTAAGTATGGTTTATAGTTTGTCAACAGAATCAAGCAAAAGCAAGGAAAGCAGAAGATTGTTCCAGAGAAGAAGCGATCTCCCCTGGTCCGTAAAGGAGTTTGGTTTGAGGGACCACAAGGTTCTGATCCAAAGACCTCAGAAAGAGACAGTTGTGTTGACATACTCGTTACAAAAAAGCATTTAGGAGGTTTACATTTTGAGGTCAGTGTTTTTTGGGCTTGAAAAATCCCTCTTGGTTCACAAGAAAGCTCGTCTGATTGGCCTAGGCCTGAGATCAGCAGAGGGATTGACTATAGAAAAATATCATTATTTAATATTACTTGTGTTACATCAAAGTGCAATTATACACAAGATATAACATTTGTGTCACAGTTAAACTCACTTCAAGTCTAAGACTGGAAAGTCTGGAGCCCATTGGAGCCATTAAAGGGGAGATTGTTTGCAAAAATAAATCATAAATCATTTTAGAATCCATGCTTTAAAGTTTTATGGTGTAACGCCATCAGCTGAAGAGCACACACTTTATTGCACTTTTACAAAAAGGCGCAAGTTTGACATTAAAACTTTGACATTAAAGCAGAACTAAGTAACTTGTTTACCTGAATAAATCCTTTCCGTATCCCCTCTGGGAGTAATACAAGTGTTAATGGGATGGGTCTTCCTTTCTCTGGCCATAAAACCACAATTGCAACTTCGCTGCCACCGTGTCGGGGTCACCAACAAACACTAATGGAATCACGGAGAAGAAGCTAATAGGCTAACCGGCAAAGCTAACTGCGGGCTAGCGCCACTTAAACAGTATTTACAGCCAAGTTTGAGTGAAAAAATGATCTCCATTGTGTAATTGGATGTACAATATCCCTCTGTCCCTTCGTCTTTCCTGTCAGCGTAGGATTTACTCTCACGGACAATTAATGAGTAAAAAAAACGTAACATGCTACGACACCTGCAGTGGTGCTTATGGCCTCTAGGGGCATGAGTCACTTAGTCCTGCTTGAAAACAAAGATGTTGAGAGAGAAAATTTGAGAAACCTATGATTTCCTTGATTTGATCATTACAGCTTTTCAATCAGTTCCTCCAGAATTTTGCCCTGTTGCAGTCGTAACTATCAACACAACATTAAGCTTGTCTGCAATCATCAAAGCAAGAAGTAAATAGTAAATATGAAGATTTTTTTTTAATGAATAAGTTAGTTAAGGCGGCAGCCCGGTGTTGTTTCAGCGGCCGCCTAAACAGGAAACCCTCGTTGTTTTTACTGTTTGTTTCCTCCTCTGGCACCTTTGAACATGACCATGTATGTGCGATTCGTGAGATGCCGTCTGTTTGTATTGGAATGTTTTGTTTTGTCTTTCTGGACTGGCAAACAAAGTGTGTGATGAAAGGTCTGGTGATAGAATTGACAACAAAGCTAAGTGAATTCAACTGAAGAAGCAAATTTAGCCTCATTCAGACACCCTCGCCAGCTGAGGAACAGTTTCTGTTGACTCAAAGCTGAGCTGAATTACCTCCCGTGCACTGGTGATCAACAGTAAATGATAGAAAAGACCCTGATGCCGGAGCAGAGTCCCAGCTGTTCCAGTGGGCCTTGGATTCAAAACAGTCCTGTAGATCAGCGACATTGTGGAGTTGTAAAGAAATGGCCATGATTCCATCTTTGTCAAGGCAACGTGTGACATGTTTTATCGTGAGTATTTTCTGAAACATGTCTTGTCTGTGGCAGAACTTTTGCACAATGCTCCAATCACAAACTATCTGCACAGAACTTAAACTTAACTCTACCAATTTAACCACTAGGAAGACACACTTTTGTGTCAGGGAGAAATAGTACTGCCATGAACTTACTTTTGATTGAAAGCTACTTTTATTTTTCTGATATAAGACTATACAGTGGGGTGAGAAAGTTTCATCTAATTTCTGCTAATGTTAATAATGAAACATGGGGAAGATTAAATGATCTCCAAAAGGCATGGGGTGGAAGTGAAACATTCCCATAGCATTTCCAAAAAATCAGGTTCCAAGTCCATCATTTACATTTTCAAAACAATATTAAAGTCAAAAGGGCCAGAGCAAAAGTTTGGGCACCTGCAGAATGAATGCCTCGTAGGCCCTCAATAGTCTGTTGGTTAGTTTGAGGGATTTTAGACCTTTCTTCCTTACTAAAGTCTTCCAGAGCAGAAAGATTTCTGTGCTGTCTGTCACACACTGCTCTTTGGAGGTTTATCCACAGATCTTTAGTGATGGTTCTCCACCGGAAAAAGGTGCTTCCCCTCTACAGGTCGGTGGGGAGTCCTTACCTCAAGTGGAGGAGTTCAAGTATCTCGGGGTCTTGTTCTCAGTGAGGGACGGATGGAGCGTGAGATCGACAGACGGATCGGTGCGGCGTCAGCAGTGATGCGGTCGCTGTATCGGTCTGTCGTGGTGAAGAGGGAGCTGAGTCGGGGCAAAGCTCTCGATTTACCGATCGATCTACGTTCCCGCCCTCACCTATGGTCATGAGATTTGGGTAATGACCGAAAGGACAAGATCGCGAATACAAGCGGCCGAAATGAGTTTCCTTCGCAGGGTGGCTGGGGGTGAGGAGCTCAGTGACTCGGGAGGAGCTCGGAGTAGAGTCGCTGCTCCTTCCCGTCGAAAGGAGCAGCTGAGGTGGCTCGGGCATCTGTTCCGGATACCTCCTGGTCGCCTCCCTCGGGAGTTGTTCCAGGCATGTCCTATTGGGAGGAGGCCTCGTGGAAGGCTCAGGGCACGCTGGTGGGACTATGTCTCCGAGCTGGCCTGGTGTCGCCTCGGGGTCCCCCCAGAACATCTGGAGGAGGTGTGCGTGGATCGGGAAGTTTGGGCATCTCTGCTGAGACTGCTGCCCCAGCGACCCGGCCCCGGATAAAGCGGAAGAAAATGGATGGATGGGTCTTTCACAGGTGGTGTTTCGTTTTCCTTCAGGATTTCTCTGAAATTCATTTAATCCATTCTTCGTGCTACCTAACAAATATTCCCTGTGCCACTGGCTGCAATTCAAACCCAAAGGATGATCGGGGTTGGGGTTAACACTTGGATAGATGTTCTCTTCATGAATTTGGTGACTCTTCTTCTGCAAACGGACCTCTGATCATTTTGGCCAAAAAGTTGTATTTCAACCTCACTTTTTTGTCCCTAAATGGCAAGAAATACCCCTCCCTCACACTCACAAACCCACCAACATCTTCTGATTGGCAGACATTCTCGGCTTTCATGCACTGTCCCGACAGTCATCTGTACTTTTACTATTTTCTGACAGTTTCCAGTTGACGGACATCTTTCCCGAATGTTCAAATTGACGGAAATCCATGTTGGCGATGGGGAACTTTAACCCCTGCGCACTGCTTGTATAATCTTTTTAAACATGTATGAAATGATTGTATGAAGTCTTTGTTTAAGTTCCCCCAACTTCTTCATCTTCCAACTTTAAGCCAGTCACCGCTGTTGCCTTTACAAAAGTTTCCACGATTCCGCTGCGAAAGAAACACGAGCTGGCATATTTTCAAATGAACAGATTGCACAAAAGTAAAATAGTGTCAACTTCTCTTCTTAACTGCGCCGAGGCCTGCCGCAGGAGAAGCTAGTCAGTGATCAGACGTGCGGAGAGGAGCGCCGTCTCCTCTGAGAGCGGGGGTAATGAAAATGAGACTCTTGCTTCAGCGTGTTCAGTAAAATCACTGGAGTTAGTCATAGCAAAACCAGACACACTCTACATATCGAAGAGGACTGGAGAAGGAAAAAGCAGGACTAGACAGAGCATTATGAATATGGATGCGTTGGAACTGCGTGACACAACAATTGGAAATCACTGTGGTTTCATTAACAGTGCGGCTACAGTTTGTTTGAGGAGACAAAGCCCCTAAAGCGTCATTTTATTACAGTGAATGATGTAGAGGAGGGAAAGCACCTGTTGACTTCATCTATTATCAGAGTTCATTGACGTAAAACATATTCAAAACATTAAAACAGAAGAAGACGGGCAAAAATCTGTATAATAACTGCAGATATGTCCAGAAATGTACCAGGGTCTAGTTGAACACAACCGTTTTTGGATGTGTCTGCAGTAAAAGGCAGCACTGTGCAGGTTTTCTTGGTAACTGCAGAACAGATCTGCTGTGGAGCTGGAATGAATATTCAGCTGTTCGCGCAAATGTTTTGTGAGTGTACAATTTGAGATAATCAATTGTTTTGTGCAGCCCAATATCGCGACAGGAATTGCCTCACATGGATGCACCAAGCACTGAAATATTCAAACAATGAAACAAAACAATGTCATGTCCGAGCAAAGATAATGTCCAACAGAGGCCACGTCAAAAAGGTAGTCAGCAGCAGATGGAAACATGGCAAAGAAGAAACCCAGTGTGAGGAAAGAGAAATCTCGAGGAGAACCACAAACGGAGAAGTTCATTACCATGGACGGACAGGCTGTAGATAGACCTGGGCCGAAGGGAGTCCCTCTGCAGACAGGAGCAAGATCGCGGAAGAACAGAAGAAACAGGCGTAGTCACAAAGCGCTTTTATTCTTTATTCTTTATTCTTTATTAGGATCCCCATTAGCGCCCAAAAGTGGTTGCTAGTCTTCCTGGGGTCCTGACACAATATAAAATTACAAAACAATTAAAATAGAATACATGAATGTTACACATTTCATATAATCATACAACCTTATAGGACACATATAACACACGGTGACTATGCTCACATGTACTGAGCTAATTGACTTTTTACCATCAGCTTAAAGTGTGGTTTACTCTTAGTATTTCTGACGTTAAAAGGAAACGCGTTCCAGGCGTTTGCTCCTCTGTACAGAACGGTTCTTTTCATTGAGTTACTTTTGGGTCTGGGAACAACCACAGAGTTTGTCGTCACTTGATGAGTCACATATCTGTGACCAAACCCGCTGAATAAGAGTTTGTTGAACAAAAAACTGGGCCGTTTGTCCATCACAACTTTGTGCATGACCATGAGGAGACTGGCCTGTAGTTTGGCCTCAACTGTTAACCAAGACAGTCTCTTGTGCATCTCACGGACATTAGTGCGGAAAGGACAGTGAAGCACAACTCGAGCTGCTCTGTTCTGAGCAATTTGAAGTCTTTGAAGATGCTTTTGTGTAGCATTGTGTAGCACGCTTTTACGTGAGGCAATTGTACACTCCACACTCAGTGGTGGTGAGCGACGTTTGTAGCTTCAGTTTCCCCTGGGGAAGACTGACAGAAGCGCTGAAGACAGAAGACTGTACACGTACTCTGACCACCACCATACATTCACTCACACACATCATTCACATCCTGGCCTATTGTGCATGTTTTTAGTAGTAGGGGAAACCGGTGTACCCAGAGGAAACCTACTCAGATACGGGGAGAACATGCAAACTCCAAACAGTAAGACCCCGTACAGGTGGGAATCAAACCCTGGACCTTCTAGTTGTGAAGCGAAACCTTCATGGTTTTAGCGTCCAGGTATCCTGTTTCCACATAATTATTTATTACAGTTTTGTCATCAGACTCCATGTAGTTGCTTGAGAGTTCTGGTGTGGCATGACTCAACTTCTCTCAGGTTTGTTGTCACCCAGGTTTCAGAGGAATGCACGGCTGGAGGATTCAGCCGTGTTTGACCAGATGTGATGCTTTATAGTGTAAACTTTTCTTTGACAGAAAGTTTGTAATTGTATTATGTGAGCTTTATTATGGGTAATATGTGTATTATCATCCCACACAGTAGCCCCTAAATAAGTACTGTACATTAGAATCTTACTGTCTGCCTCCTGACGGTAAAACATTTGAACCCTCCTGCTTAACGGTTCATTCTCAATCACCTCAAATCAAAACATTATTTTAACACCAAATATATTCCCTGTATTTCACTGCTATCTATAAATGTTGTAGTTTGTGAACTGTGAATTTGTGGAAGTGATTTAGCCCTGAGCAGCTGATCTCAAAACTGTCGAAAACATTTTGAAAGGCAAGAAAGAAATATGCAAAAAATAGACCAATGCTCATGTGTGAATTGAGATGAAGTGATCTTTCAATAAAACTACCAAGTGTTAGAGTTTAGAAAATGCTCTTCTGCCACAGAATGTAATGAAAACTAACAGCCTTATTTTAGAGGCTACAGCGTGACTGGGATCATAAGGCTGAAATCACGAGGAAACCAGGCCTGAAAAAGGGTGATTCTCCAAACTCAGAGGTCTCAGAGGTGATTCAATTCTGAATCAACATGTCAGAGTTTGGAAAGTTTTTAACCTGCTTAATGAAGTGAAAATAAGAGCACGAAACATCAAAGCATTCCGACCCAAATGCAGTTTTTGGGATTTAGCTGTAAAGTGCCAACGATCCAGACCATTTTTCATGATATTTGTAGCACAACAGCATATTCTATGTTATAGCTATGGACACATGCTGTGGCTCGTTTGAAAGACGAGACTCTAAGCTCTGTAGGTGAAAACAGTTTAAATCTACGTGCCTCAGATCCTGAGAAATATAAGATAAACAGAGGCTAGTTTTTTTTTTTTTTAGTTACAGATCTTTTTGTAGATTTGGAGATATTGCGTGTTTTATGAAACGCTCTCCTTTTGGATAAACCCCTCTCTCCTCCTCTCTCCTCTCTGGATGGACACTAACGTTATGGGAAGACGCAAACACGTTTTGAAACACTGTTGCTGCAGATCCATCGCGTGTGCATTTAAACAGCCTGGTTCTCGGATTGAAGACTTTAACAGGATGTTTCTCAGCCGTCCTTGGACAGATTTTGACCATTTAAAAACTCAGAGAAATGTTGAAATCTCAACTGTTTCGAGAGTGTCGGCTACACAGCTGTTCGCGACGCAAGACCACGCCCCCTCAGACTTAAAAGAAAAAAGAAAAGAAATGCAATAATATACAGTATAATATACAGTATATGAAATGTCCAGATCCCGACTTGGTAACGCTTTAGAATACAGCGCACGTTCCAGGTGTAAGTACGGGGTAGCAAGAAAGTAAGTACACAAGTACGTACTCTTACATGTGTAATAAGGGGGAACAATGTGTAACAAGGCAGCAGAGCCGTTTTTTCCTATACGCAAACAGCCGCAAGGGCCCCGCATCTCAGTCAAACTACGGCGTTGTTTCACTGATTAATCGACGCGTTGTCACGGGGACAGGCTCTGACCGCGTGCACTCACTCTCCCCCTACTTTTCCACGTATTTTACTGCAGCAAAGTGGCCCACCGCAGTCTGCTGAAGAGAATGAACAGGAGAGACCTACCGCCTCTCCCCGTCACTCGCACCTGCTCGTGTCCCCGCTCGGCCGTCTGTCTCCCGGTGCTTCGCCTCCTCCGCGGCTGCATCATGTCACCCGTGTCCCGGGTGCAGCTCATGTTTTCTCTGCTCGGACTCTGGGCTGCAATGGCCACACTCTCATTTAAACTCTCTTCTTATTGTGCCTGGTGAGTCTAGAGCATCAGGACAGTAGTTTGGCGAGTAGACGAGAGTAAAGCCGCTCTCCGTGGCCTTTTTGTTTAAAAGTGGAGTTGAATCCACGCGGTTCTCATGAGCACAGTTACTTACAATAACTATGGTTCTCTGAATGTGCACAGTTAAAACGAATTGGCTAATCACAGGCTAATTCTCAGTGGTCAGACAGAAATAACCGTCAGGTGCAGGTTTCAGTTCGTTTTAAATCAGCGGTTCCCAAACTGTGGGTCAGGGACCAGAGGTGAGAGAATGGGACCATTTTTTATTTACCATTTTAAAAAGTAGGGGAAATAGACTTATAGTCGTCCTAAACCCCAGTCTCACAGTGGCTTAGTGGTTAGTGGTTCTCACACATGGGGGCAGGGCCTGAATTGAGGTCTGTATGTTCCGCTTCTGCCCTGCACTACTGCACAGTGGCCCTGTTTTTGACCATAAATGGATTCTCTCTTCGTCGAATAGCCATGGGACGCGTTCTGTAGGGCCCCCAGGTGGATTTTTGCTTAGGGCCCCAGAAGGGCCAGCAGCGGCTCTGCAAGGCAGTACAAAGTGTAACAAGGGGGAACGATGTGTAACAAGGCAGTACAAAGTGTAACAACGTGTAACTACATGTCTAAGTGTTCCATTTTATTTATTTAATTCAAAAGTAACATCATACAATCATAACAAAACCGCCAGTTTGACAACAGAACAATTAGTGGTGCAGAGCTCTCAGAGAGTTGTGGCAAAGGGAATGTGGTATTATGTGCATACATTGTAATGTTGCAGGAAAGTATTACCGTGGTGAAAGTGAAGACATGACCCCAGGCATTTTTATTGATTGTTCTTTTTATTTATATTGAAAGTCATTACACATGTAATTACATGTAACAAGCAGAAGCAAGAGTAGACAGAGAAAAATAAGAACAAGTGTCCAAAAATGATCACGCTTAATCATCACTTCTAAGTCAGACGGAGCCTTTCTGTGCTGATGTGTGACCTATTGTTTGTAGTTGTCGGGGAAACAGGAGGAAAAACATGCACGTCTGCACAGAAAGACTCCGTCTGAACTGAACCCAGGACTTTCTAGCTGTGAAGCAAAAGCGCTAACCACTGCAGCATCATATCACATGTTCTTATGGTGTACATGCACTTTGATAGTATATGGGCAATGGTGTCTCACTATGAAAAATAAACAACAATAAAAATGCCTGGAGTCATGTGTTCACTTTAACAACTGTAATACCGTTGTCCTGCAACATTGAAATGAATGCACAATTTACAAAAGCACATTCCCTTTTGCCACAACTGTGTGTTAGCTCAGCACCATTAATTACTCTTTGAATATCGTTACTACACCTTGACACGTAGTTACACTTTGTACTGCCTTGTTACACTTTGTACTGCCTTGTTACACTTTGTACTGCCTTGTTACACTTTGTACTGCCTTGTTACACTTTGTACGGCCTTGTTACATATTGTTCCCCCTTATTACACATATAAGAGTACCTGTACTTACATGTGTAATTACTTTCTTGTTACCCTGTACTTACACCTGGAACGCGGCTGGATTCTAAAGCACTGCAAGTTTTTGATCTTCATTTATTTCACTTAAGTTCATCACAGAGCTGCCAAAATCACACATAACATGTATTAGTTTAGTTATCTACTTCAGTTTTTTTTTTTCTTTTTTGGCACTCAATGTGTTAAAAAGTAGAAAAAGTTAAATAGAAACTACTATGTGAACCAGAAGCAGTTAGACAGACCAACATGGAGAAAACGAAAAACTGCTGTTTTAAAAACAATCTCCCAATGACATGTTGCGGATGGCGTACGTCTTAGCGTGTGGTGAGAAGCCGTTTTTCACGCTAGAATTAAAGCTAGCAAACCTGACAATCAGCGCTCGCAACACAAATGAATCAAAGGCTTGTATACCTGTATGTCATTTCTGGAAGAAAAGTCTGTAAAAATGAGTGAATTACTGATGCAGATGATCCTGTGCGAGTGCCTATAAAAATCCCCATTGTCCACAAACTCACCTTCCAGCTGTGCTCCAGTTAGCGCTAACACTTCAGCTGCTGAACACAAGCGGGCCCCAGTCCTTATCTCAAAAGTCCAGTGTGTCTTTTGCTTAAGTGGTCTGAGCCTGACTGGCCTGTGCTCAGATCACTGTGGAGACAATAGAAGATCACTTAACGGAGTGTTTTAAAAATCCATACTCGCAGAATGGGTCAGATGGCTGTATGTAACCTGAGAGGCCTGACATCAGGAGCAGACGTATGGGCAAACAGATCTTATAACAGCCGAGCAGAGCAACATAATTACATCTGTTAACTGTGTAGAATTAAGCATTCAAATAGCATCTTTATGATATTCCACTCTCTTCACAAGTCATTGTACTGTTTTGGTTCCAGTAGGATTTTAATCAAACACAACCTTGAAAGACACAAGTACAGAAACAAAAGCAGCAGTTAGAAAGCTTTCTTGGCATAAATGAAGGTGAAGGTTAGGAGCTCCGCCCCCGGCAGGGAACAGAGGCTGTATCTAAAAACTGTACATCCTCCTTCTCCTCATCGTCCTGGACATGTGTCATCCACAGCCCTGACAAAGAGTATCCAACTGTGTCAGTGCAGTTCGGAGGGACTTAGGAACTGTATGTTTCCTTCACTACCTCCTTTAGCAGAAGAACCTCGGGATGTTCCTCACCAGCCCATAAGAAGAACAATCCCACAAGCCACTGCTGCCTCCCGAAGCTCGGCCGATCTCCGCACGAGTGAGAAATGATTGTGTTTTGCTGCGTGTAATTTCACTCAATAAAAACATGAGCTGAATCCTAAATATATGAAAGTATGAAGCAGGTAATGCAGCGTTAGAGCTGCAGCAGCATCTCACTGTTTCAGTAAAGGAAATCTATGATCTTAGGGCAACATTACGCACTTTACGAACATAACTCACTGAGAAAGATCCTCTGAGAAAGAACAGACACTAACACAGCTGTCTGCGGTGAAGACGGGACAGGATTTGGTTGAATATTTGACCAGAGCATGTTATTTCTGTGACAGAGCTGTAGCAGCAAACCCGTTGGGTTTGGAAGGTTCAGATTGTCCTGACGCAGGAGCAGCAGCTGAAGGTCCTGTTCCTCACTTAGGGCTTTTCCACCAAGGTGCTGGTTCTGGGCTAGTTCAGAGCTGGTTCTGGTGCAGGGTTGGTTCCATACTGACTTGGTTTTCCACCAAAATGAGAGCTGTGCCTATTGTCATAGCAACGTGGATAGTAACATCTCACTACAGCCACTTCTGGTTATAAAATACGGAACAATAAGTTTATGTTTCTGTCACAGCAGCCGTTAACATTTTGATTTCTTCTTTCTAACTCTTGTTTTAGCTGAAGAGCATAAAGCAAAGCAACAGTTTCCTCCACAGAGACTGTTTTGGCTTCTCCAGGAAGTTCTAAGCACAAACTAACTAGTATTGATTGTTTGTTGGAGGAGAGAGCCACGCCCCCAGCCGCTGACATCACTGGTGCTCGTTTCTTGGACCAGCTTTTAATTGGTTCCCAACCGGCACCAGATTTTGGAACCAAGAGCCAGCGTTTTTTCAGTGGAAAACGAGAGAACCGGTTCTGAAACTGGAACTGGCCTAGAACCAGCACCGGCACCAGCCTGGTGGAAAAGGGCTAACTGTAAATGGTTCCTCAAGGTCCAAGCTCATGACGTCGACCTCAAAGATGAAGGAACAGGAGGAAGGAGCTACTTTAACACTTTTTAATATGCATGAGCAGGTCAGACAAGCATTGTGGTGGTGGTGGAATGGGAGGTTGGAGAGGCAGAGGTGCCGACGGGGCCGAGGTAGGTTGCAGCACGACCAGCAAGGACGTATAAGGGGAAGGGTTAAGGGCAGAATCCTGGGCGGTGACTGGCTGTGGCTGCGGACAGGGTGATGATTGAATGAAGGCAGGTGAGTCTTCCAGGTAGAATTCATGCTGAGCCTTCATTACATCTTTGACATTGAGCTGAAAAAACATTCTCTAATTTGGTCAAGTATATAGAGTTGTTGCTTGTAAACAGTGGCATAACAAGGGTTCACAGGGGTTCTTATAAAGCAGGATATACAACAGACTAGAAACCATTACCACAATTAAATAAATCATATCAGTGCTTTAGTACTATCAATACTGTGTCATTCAAGAAATAACTCATTCAGATTCAGACGAGTTATTTGTACACAGTGTTGATATTACTAAAGCACTCATTCATAATGTATAGTCTACTGTGTATCAAGCAGCTTTAACTTTTTAACCCCCATTTTCTCCAGTTCAGCTTAACCCAAATCTATATCTGTATATAGGCCAGTGAAACTCCTCAATTGAAAGCTAAGACCTACAAATATCATCTAAATGGATGTTTTACCTTGTGTTGTTGCTTCATTGTTGACACTTTTTTTCTCTGTTACTTATTTGTGGCGTTTTCGTCACACATTTTTATCACATTTTTTGTCACATTTTTGTCGTTCTTTTGTTGCTTTTTTCAAGCAGTGTTTTAGATTTGGGTAAAGCCACACTGGAGAAAATGTGCTTGGTTCAGGCGGGGGTTAAGAGGTTAATAGAATACAATGTAGGAACCCCTGTGAACCAGGGCCCGGGACGCGTTAGGATGACAAACCTGATGAAAATGTAGTAGTTAGTTCATGTACGTGTCGTATACACATTGAGTTTTCTACACAAGCTTTTATTGGACAAGCATTAGAGATGCCTTTAAAGGGGCTATATCATGCTATTTTAGCCATTCCAAAGTTAAGTATAGGCATTTCTATGATATATTGTACCTCTACCATTATGGAGCACTCATTTTTGTGATAAATATAAGTGTTTTCTGGAGGTATTTTTCAAACCCGGAAGACACAACGCTTCGATCCAGTTAACTCCGCCCCCTCTCTCCGCACATACAACTTTACCGTAATATAAATAAACAACAATAAGTGAAGTCACTTCACGATGCAGTTATACGGAGTTGACATCTGCAACACAGCTTCATAAATGGCTAACACACACAAGCTAATATGCTAACACACATGCTAATATGCTAACACACACATGCTAATATGCTAACACACATGCTAACCCGCGTTTGGATTGACTCACCCTCTGCTCCATCGCTGTTTACATTATGGGACTCGCGTTGGTTATAAAAGTTAATCCACTTTGATTCTGGCGAAGGTTCCCCAAACATCCATCAGTGACAGTCACAGAAAAACTATATTTTGGTGATAGTCGCTGAATCCCGGAGAAAAAAACAGCTGAGTGGCCTCTTCTTGAAAAAGGTTGAATATAAACTCCTCGTCCTCGTAACCAAACGCGCTTCTTTTTCTCCGTCCGTGACATTATCGTTAGTTAAGAATAAAAAACAGGTGTCCAGAGTAGGTAACGAGCTCCATCTTCAGCTGCAGCACAAACATGACTGATCTGTTCAGACGCTCAGGGATGTGTTTGTTTTGGCCACAGCTGACCTGGAAGCACCTCGGGCACATCCTTTTTTTTTTTTTTTTCATTTTTTACTCTTTGTTTCTCTCTTACGACCGAAATAATGAAAACGCTGTTTTACAAATTAAAATCAGGCCGTAAGCAAAGAATTAAGACATTGCATTACAGACGTCGAGCACTTCCGTTCCGTTGTTACGACACAACTGAGCAGGTCAGTCGTTCACCAGGAGAGGGAGGAGCAGCTGCTCAGAGAGCAGGATTCAGGAGGATTACTGAGAACTGCGTGAATGAAGCCACAAACCACTCTGGGGGTGTTTTTGATAAGGAAATAGCAAAACAACATGACTAAAAGCTCCAAAAAGTCGATTTTGCATGATATAGGACCTTTAAAGGAACAAGCCACCCTTTTTACATGCGGAGATATGTTCTTACCTGAGCTTAGACGAGTTGACTGACAATGGAACTGAAGGCAGTGTGGAATCTACTTTGAGCAGGGGCAAATCCGAGTATACAGGGCCTGGGGCATTACAGGGGAACCCCTGACAGAAACTAACTAAAATAAAAATATTATTTTAGATATTTTTTTTTCCATTTTTTTTTAAAGTAGGCTTAGGCTCCCTTCCTTAAAAGGTTGTCCCAGTAATTTTGTACATAGACTGGAGCATTTAATTTGTACATTTTGTAGCGATTTGAATATTAATTAAATTAAATCCAAATCATTAGATTTTAAAAAAGTTTGATTTAGCCAAAATTTTCAAAATCGCTAAATCTTGAGAAAGCACTTAATATTTTCAAGTAGATTAAAGACATTTTGAAAATAATTTGAAAATAATTAGGCTTAATGCTGATGTTTGCGACTTACTCCCGGCTCACATTAAATCCAGTTAAGGTCCGGTACGGCCTCCGCGAACTTAGAAAGTCATTAAAACCAATGTTGCAGACTCACACTGCTCCGCCAAGTCCGGGTCCGGACTATTTTTGCCGGACGCCGGAGCCCCAGCGGATCAAGCTGACAGAGAAACACGAGCCAAGCAGGAAGTCAGGTCTCGTGAGGAAAGAAGCTCCGGTGTATTTCAAAATAAAATCGGCCTGCTCGCTCCTTATTTGGTCTGGTTTACCACCTGTACACGCGCGTAACGTCGTAAATGTAAACATTTCTCCGTTACCAATGACACGGGGGCAGGAGTGTGTTAAAGCATCCACTTCACTGGGGAGAGTCGTTGTTCTGGCAAATGCAGCTTTTGTTTACAAAAACTACGTATATACGGGGCTAATCATCACGTAAACTCGCTCCATGCGGGAAACCTGCGCACTTCTGTTCTTGCGAGTGCCGTTTCTGTGCCTGGAGCAGCGTCTGGCGCCGGAGCTGGCGGAGCTGGCCACAGTGTCAGCCGGACTCACTGTGAGTGGTAGTTTGGGGCAAACCCGGACCGGATCAGGACTGAACCCGGACCGGACCGGGACTGTAGTTAATGTGAGCCGGGGGTTATGGTGAGTTGCCGGCTATAGAAAGACTTGACTCGACTTGACTTGACCATGACTTGTGCCAGATTAATCAGCTTAATCGGTGAGATAGTCAATAGAAGACTGTCCCAGGCAAGGGGTTAACATGGGGCTGTAAACAATGAGCCAGGGCGAGGGGGGCCTTGACAAATATGGGCTCCAAGCAGATGCCTTCCTTGACAATATGGACAATATTCCATTGAATGTCAGTGTTTGGCAGACTCTGTGTTCATGCTGATTTGAGTAACTTCTCCAATTCTCTTGTGCGCACGTCCAGAGCCTGTTTCCAATTTTGTTTTGATTGAACAATTTGCGATAAACTGCTCTCATTTGAATCATCACGTCTAATTCTTCAGGCTTGTGTGCAACAAAAACTCCTCAGCTTTGAATTTTAATTTGATATAAAACCTTGACTTTCTGACTAAAACACAAGCTTGTTTTGAAAAAAGCGTTTCCGACGAGGCCGCACACATCAGCGCGTCCCACAGCGAGACGTTCCTTCTGTACATTGCCCACCCACCACTGCCTTCCCTTCACCATCCCGCACACAAACACTCCACACTTCCATCTCCCGCGCCGCTCTTCACCCCGCTGCACCCCGCTACACCCACTGACGACACTGGCGAGGTGCTGCCGAGGAGCTGAGAGGAGGTGGGGGAGGGAGGGAGGATCGATGTGCAGGGCTGTGGGCCGAGAGGAGAGCGGGATCAGAGCGAGCTGCAACTCCGCAAACACATCACAAAACCCAACCACGCTGCATCAAAGCAACACACACACAGTGCCCACAGTGAGCAGGCAGGGCTTCACCGGCTCTCCTTTTCGTCACATCATCATAAAGTCATTGCATCCCAGCTACACTCGTTGGCATACTGTGATGTGTGCCAACGAGGAGCAGTTGTTGAAAATATTTGACATATTATATTTATCATACAGGTGAAAAGTAGAATATCGTTAAAAAGCGCTTTCATTTCTGTTGTTCAATTTAAACTGTGAAAATAATATATGATCCTTACATGCAAAGTGAGATATATAGCCTTAATTTGTGATCATTTTGATTATTATGGCTCAGCTGGCTCTCCATCCATTTTCTTCCACTTTTCCGTTTCCGGGTTGGTGCACCAGCCCCTTATGGCTCCTCCTGCAGGTGGTGGGTCCATGGAAGGACAGCCTCATGGTTCTAACCGGGCCTGTTGGTCTCTCACAAGGGGCTTCTGAACCGCTCTGACCCGTCACCTAGGACCTGTTTGCCCTGGGAGACCCTGCCAGGGGCACGAAGCCCCCCGACAACAGAGCTCCAGGATCATTCAGATGCTGAAACCCCTCCACCACGTTAAGGTGGCGGTTCCAGGAGGGGGATGTCATTTATTAGTTTCGCATTTTAAGCTGAATTACAGAAATAAAGGAACTTTTGAACGATATTCGAATATTCCGAGTTTCACCTGTATATTGGTCGTGAGCAATGGGCAAGGAGAGCACCTCTTTCCAGCTTTATTTAGCATTTTTGGATCCTTTTGGACCTTTTGCCCCACGAGGGCGGAGTTTACAGTAAAGATACCGCCTCTTTGCCCCTTTTTTAAGAACATGCGCCATCTTTGGCCATGTCCACACGAACACCGTATACAGTACCAAGAATAAAGGGAGGCAATTTTGAAGAATTTAAACTATAAAACATATTGTGAATTACAGTGGGTTGCAAAAGTATCCGTACACCTTTAACTTTCCGACATTTTTTTCATGCTATGGACCACAAATATAAATATTTTCAGTGGAAATTTTATGTGAAAGACACACACTAAGTGTCACACAACCGTCAAATGAAATTCATACATGATTTTGAACTTTTTTTATGAATAAAAAACTGAAAAGTGGGATTTGCAGAAGTATCTACAAGTTAATACTTTGTAGAACTGTCTTTAGCTGCAGTTACAGCTGCAGGTCTGCTGGTGTACGTTTCTCCCAGTGCTGCACATCTTGAGACTGGATTTGTCACCCATTCTTCTTTGCAAAACAGCTTAAGCTCAGTTAGATTAAATGGAGAGCGCTTGTGAACAGCAGTTTTCAGATCTTTCCACAGATTCTTGATTGGATTTAGGTCTGGACTTTGACTTGGCCTTTCTAACACATGGATAAGTTTTGTTTTCAGCCATTCCATTGTTGCCCGAGCTTTATGTTTAGGGTCGTTGTCTTGCTGGAAGGTGAACCTCTGCCCCAGTTTCAAGTCTTTTCAAGATCACCCTGTATTAACCCCCCATCTTCCCATCAACTCCAACCATCTTCCCTGTCCCTGCTGAAGAAAAGCCCCCCAGAGCCTGATGCTCCACCACCATGTTTGACGGTGGGGATGGTGTTTTCAGGGTGATGTGCAGTGTTACTTTTACACCAAACATAACGTTTTGCATTTAGACCAAAGAGCTCCATTTTAGTCTCATCTGACCAAAGCACCTTCTTCACATGTTTGCTGTACCCCCCATGTGGCTTCTGGATAACAGAAAACAGGACTTCTTATGGTTTTCTTTTAAAAATAGCTTCGAGCCCCTCCTCCATAAAGGCCAGATTTGTGCAGTGTGCGATTAATAGTTGTTTAGTGGACAGTTTCCCCCACCTGAGCTGTAGCTCTCTGCAGTTCATCCAGGGTCATCATAGGCTTCTTGGTAACAGCTGTGGTCAGTGCTGTCCTTGTTCGGTCAGTAAGTTTAGGAGGACGGCCGGGTCTTGGTAGGTTTGCAGTGATGTCAGACTCTTTCCATTCCTGGATGGTTTATTTAACTGTACTTTGAGAGATCTTTTTATAACCTAGCCCAGCTGCTGTCTGCGCTAACGCTGTTGTTGCGCATGGCAGGAGATCTGGCCCATGACATCTTCAATGAGAATCACACAATAGTTGGGTCATCTATGCCAATTCCGTGACCGTGGAGAGCGGAGGTTCGTTTCTCAGTGGATTTGTCCTCTGTGGAGGGTGAATGAACAGATTAGCCCCCAACAAGTATTTAATTTGATACACTGACAGTCCATAATTGATCTCACATTATCTGTCACTTTCAATACTTACTGTGTATTTGTCACTTTTATAGGAAGTATAGACAGGTGAGTTATTAGGAGCTACACAATTATACAATAGCTAACATATTTGTTATATATTCATCAAATTCATAGTAATGTCAACAGTGTGATTTTCCTGTTGTTTTGGCACATTTGGTTTAATCTTTCTATGTCCCTACTTCAAGTTTGTGTGAAAGGTCACTTCTGAATTAGGCTGACAAACACTTGGTCCAAAGAGTTCTGATATCAAAGGCTCAGAAGTACCCTGAGAATATTACTGTTTGCATGTCAACTGCAGTAAAATGATTTTCAAGTCTGACGCAGGTAACAACCTTCTGGTCCATTGTTCATTCAGCTATAAATATCACCAAATTTATCCAATGAATTTGACTATAATATCAGAACTCTTTGGACCAAACGTTTTTCAGCCTAATTCAGAGGAGACCGTGAAGACCGTGAAACAAAGTTGTAAACAGTTGTTTCACACAAACTTGAAGTAAAAGATTTAAACAAGTGCGCCAAAACCACAGCCGGGAAAAAATGCAGCTATAACTTTGTAGCTCCTGATAATTCACCTGTCTTTACAGCCTTATGTGCAATGTCATTACGTGATTTCCTATTAAAGTGTAGAAAGTATTGAAATGAACAGATAACTGTACGACCACGGCACGGGAGCACAGTGGTTAGCACTCGTGCTCACAGTTAGAAGGTCCGGGTTCGATTCCCACCAGGGACGGGGTCTTTCTGTGTGGAGTTTGCATGTTCTCCCCGTGTCTGTGTAGGTTTCCTCCGGGTACTCCTGTTTCCCCTACCACTACAAACATGTACAATAGGCTAGGATGAATGAGATTGCGCCAAGTGACCAATTATGAACTGTCTTGCCCTAATAGTGTATCAAATTCAACACTTATGGTGTTTATATATTGGTTTAGAAATACTGGGTCAAGCATTAAATACTATTCTGAAAAAAAATTAATGTTAATGACTTTAAAGGATTCCTGCATGTCTTTAAACAGTCAGATAAAGGGCAGATCAATAACCAAGTACCAGTAAAAAAAAATAGTTGTGATAATAAAGCCATAAAGGTCAAAGTAGGTCAAATCATAAATCTGACTTCAAAAATGAATTTCTCAACCCAAGAAGTTGCAGATTGCAAAACCCTGGTAAAGATCAGCTCTAGAATTGTTGATGTCGGCCATTTTGGATTTAGGGCTCTACAAAAGGTCCTGCATCTGTAAGACATCTGTGATCCATGTCCGCACGAGTGGAATGGATGTGTTTTTTACACTTCTGAAATGTCCTGCTGGAGACTAGGGGACAATGGAAGAGATGCTTTTGTGTGGAGCCATAACAACAAATAGTTTCTTGCAGCATTCTTACGGCAAGAAACCCTGAACACGTCCATTGACATTTATCTTCTAAAGTATTTGCTTTGGGAAATTACAGAACTATTCGAAAAGAAGAGAAGAATGTTTTTAGCTGAAGCTACAATAACAATAATGAAAGAGCACATTTTATTTTTGTTAAAAAGAAATAAAAAGTTGCTTCATGAAGTTGTGTTTCTACAACATCTCCTGTGTACCTAGCTAGAGGAGTTAGCCTATTGTGCATGTTTTAGGTTGAAGGGGGGTAAAGAATGACGTTTCAAAGAACAATGGAAGAGACGCTGGATAACATGAACAAGCATATTTTTCAGGATTCCAACATTCTTAAAGGGATGTGTCATGCAGAATGAGCCTGTATGAGCTTTGTCCCCTGGTTGAAAACTTTACTTCAGTATTTTGGAAGTACTTTACTTTACAGACAGACGGTGGAGTGCCTGATGTGGCCCCTGTGCCTGACCTTGCTCACCCCTGCGTCACACTCTACTTCTAATTTATTCATTCTATACTCAGTGGCAGTCTAGCAGCAAGTGTAGCCACAGCTGCCCTGGTGTAGTTTGACAGAAGTGAGGCTGTTGTCACCCGGTTCATTTATTTGACATTCTTGTTAGTGAAGAACATTGTTAGTCCGTAGGTCATTTCAGAATTCGGCTGCGTCCTTGGTCATTTGTTTCAGAGATTCCACATTCTCCGTGTTGCTGTTTTAGCCTTTTACATAATATAACCTCTCAAGCAGGTGGAGGAAAAAAAGCTTGTGATAATGAAAAAGAAGTGATCACCTGTGTGACCGGACTTCATAGTTAGACTACATAGCTGTTCATTATTTCATAAACCTGTTGCTTTGGAGCTGCAGCGGTGGACTGAGGAGGGGGAGCAGAGTGGAGCTGAGTGAACAGGTGGAAGATGTGGAATCTTGGGGTTACTCCACGTCTCATTTACCTTCAGGCTTCCAGAGTCCAATCCCCAACTGCAGCCGTGTTGCACACACTCATGCTATGCTCCAAACCAAGTTGTAGCTCCCATTAGTTACAGGGAGATACCAAAACAAAACCAAAGCAGAAGGCAGGCGGCGGTGAGGCATCTATAGATGTAAAACAGGCAGTTTATCACCAATACTACACCTTATAGAATAACGCAACTACATTTGGACCTTGCCACCAATCTGAGCCTTTGACAGCGAGGTCCGAGTCAAATGCAGCCACACAGCTATCTTAAAGGGGCTACATCATGCACAATCTGAGCTTTTCTGGAGCTTTTAGCCATGTTGTTCTCAGCAATCCTCCTGAATGCTGCTCTCTGAGCAGCTGCTCCGCTAGCGCATTTCTATGGTATCAGCTAGCCTGCATTAAAAACAGTGTGACCCGCTCCACAGAGCACCTGAGGCAATTCACTTATAACACCAGACTAACCATATAAATGTCTGTGTCCATAGAGTCATGTTTGGAATATAACTGACCTGCATCACATGAATGATCACATTTTGAGGGACTATTTTCTAGCAGATCACTCCGCCGCTGCGTAGCTTATACAACCACGAAGCTGATGCTGCTCAAATATAAGTTATTTTAAATGTAAAATTCAAGGTTCAAATGACTCTATGGACACAGACATTTATGCACGTGTTATGCATTTGTGCACGGTATGATATGGACCAACCCTAGTGACAATCCCACTCTCTGTAAAGTTTCTGACAACTTTTGAAGAATAGTCAAAGGCTCTGGAGGCGACGAGGTGAAGCAGCTCCAGCTCCGCCGTGTCTCTATTCAAACTTTGAGATGTCTGATTTTGAATAGTCAGAAGTGCAGCATGAAAGCTTCGATTTGAAGGTGAAGAGGTTGATGTCATTTTGTGGGTATAATGTATAGATTGAATTGTGTGTGTATTTAAAGCCGTCTCTGGCTTCCAAACACCGGCTCGGTCACGGTAAAAGCTCTTTTGTGATCTGTACAGTCTTTCACTGCTGGAGTTCTCTGCAAAGGCAGTTTGTGTGAAACTGTCTCTTAGTTTTCCTTGGCGTAATGCTGCTTCCTACTGTGTGTTCCATTCACACGAGTTTGCATGAAAAGGGGATACGCAGCAGGCTAATCTCAATTAACACTCCCATTCTTTTCCAGTCTGACAACTTGCCATAACATGTCCTTTCTTTCGTTTACAAAGAAATGGTCTGATCTGCTTAAAGTAGCACCTATACAGACAACGGGTGACATTTATACACATTATTTCATTTAAAACTAGAGAAGAGATCCAAAATCCCCTCTGTTTTTGAATTTATTTTGTCAGTAGGTGTCAGTAGTGAACCCTGGTCGGGGGAGACCAGGGTTCAGGAGGGGGGACTCCTGCCCTCACCTGGCTCTCCACCCTCAACCGCGCCCCTCACTCCTATCCACCATAGACCACACACCACACAGAAAAGTAAATATACTAAGACTTTTTATTATTTACTAAACTGAAACTTTCATGGAAGTCTCTTTTTTTTTGCATTTAAAACACACATGTAGAATTATATTTAAATGCAGAACTCACTGCCTTAACACACACAGTGGCAGAACTCCCAGTGCCTTCTGTGATCATGAGGAGAAATAAAAGCTGACGGCTCCTGTAGATGTTGGAATATTAAACAAACGCACTTTTGATGAGGATTACAGCTGCGTTAGAGCAGGTCTGTCTGATGTTCATCAGTTCATGATCTTTTGTAACCTTCTCTCATAATGAAAGTGACTGTGTTAGCCTGTGTGATCTCTGCACATGTTGTGTTTCCATGTTGGGGGGCAGGTGAGGCGTGTGGTCAGGGCTGTACTGTGAGCTGAGGGAGGAGAAGTGCCGGTCTCCTTCTGTGGTACAAAGTTCACTCATTGTGACTGTGATGCAGTGTGGGAACACCACCCTGCCGGTCAGGCACAGCGGGGCAGCTTAGAGCAGCTTTAAATGTAATATGTTTGTATAACATATTCCTGTTTCAAAAATGTAGCTGAGTTACACTGAGTTACTTTTGGAAAAATGTAAACTGCAAATAGTAATAATGCCACTTCTCTTTCTCCTCTTCCCCTGTGTATTGTTTTGACGTCATTAGCTACATACGACTGCAGATCTTATACACCAACTTCCAACTGTATCATTGGGGGAGTTTGGCACATTACAAACCATTTAAATACACTTGATTAGCCACATAGTATAATTGCCTAACTAAGGATTCCAATGTTTTGGAAAACATGAAAATATGAATATGAACACATTGGTTTTCTCTTATTGCCATTGTAACAAAACAAATTGACTTAAGGCAATTGTGTGGCTAACGACTTGTAACTTGAGTTGCTTAAAGAGACTAGATGCAAGTTGGCCATTTTATGTTCACTACTGCCACCTTAGGTCATACGCGTAACTGCAGCTTCTATATTAAGCTCGTGCATGACGACATCTTTCTGAGTGACAGTGCAGGATTTTAGAGGCAGTTGAGGTGAACAGGTCTGAGCTCCTTCTACACACAGACATGTATATGGTTAGTCTGGTGTTATAAGTGATTTGCCTCAGGTGCTCTGTGGAGCGGGTCACACTGTTTTTAATGCAGGCTAGCTGATACCATAGAAATGCACTAGCCTTGCACTAGCCTAGCGCCACGAAACTCTTCAAACATAAGAACTGCATGAATTACAAAAAAAAATATCTCCAGAAATCAGCAACACTCTGGATAACTAGGAAATGAGGCCCTATGTCAAAAATCCTGAAGTATCCCTTTAACATGATGGTGGGCGGGCCATATCCAGTCTGTGAATAGTTTATATTGTAGGTTATATCTCCTAGCACAGTATGAGCTTTTGACTATGAATATTGCAGTAGAATAGACAAAACGGTTCATTAGACAGAACAAATTGTTGCAATGATGGTAAAACCAAATAAGCTAATATTGTGTAGATGATACAGTGGAGATGGAAAAAGAGACCACACTACAGAAAATATAGTATTGTGTAATTTAAAGCAGTTTTCATCACTGGAGGAGCCGCCTCAGGACCTCTGTCGGGGGCTTTGACTTGGTGTCTTTGACGGCCAGTTTTGCACAATCTCGGCCCTTTAAAGTGCAGCCTTGGGTTTGCTAATTATTTCAAAGGCATCTTGACGAAGCTTCAAAGTGTCCCTGCTCAGATGCTGCTCTCCCACACACGGAGGTGGTCGCATGGCGGCAGCTGCGAGGATGTGAGAGTTGTTTCAAAGTTTTCTGATCCGCGCTCTCCGCATCTGTCCACACAAAGACCCTCTGTGCGATGGAAGAGCAGCGGGATGAAGGCGTCAGTGATCATCGTTTTCATATAAGTACATATTTTAGGAAAGCTTCAAACAGAGAGGTTTGTGAAGTGAAGTATAAGTGAGTGTAAACATGTATCCAGCTTTTTCATAATAATGATTTATTGCTATAGGGACTATTTAGCTTGAGGATTAACCTGTTGTGCGTGTTTTGGATGTGGTAGATGGTAAACAACACGCTCAGTCATGTGATCCTTTGCTTGTATAAACTTCATTTGGCTCCACATTTGTGACAGAAAAGCCAAGTGCATATGACAGGTTCTAATGCTTTTGAAAATATGACTCATTTAGATGAATAACATCTGCTGTAAGAAATAATTATCAAAGAAAAGTTATTTTTAATAGAATGCTTAAGCGACTGACAGGAAGTGACATAGTTAAAGGTAAAGTTCCAGCACAGTTTGACTCAATTCCTATTGACTTAATATGGTCGGCACGGCAACAGTTTTGTTTTCCTCCATTGTTGTCCTCCATTTTACGTCATTTAATGTTGTTGTTTTTCTATTCTGTTTTTATGTAAAGCACTGCTCTGCAAAGTGAAATAGAAAGAAACTTCGATTGATTGATTGATTGATTGATTGATTGATTGATTGATTGATTGATTGATTGATTGATTGATTGATTGATTGATTGATTGATTGATTGATTCCTCTGACCTTCACAGTTCGATTCATGTAGCACAGCTTTTATTAGGAGCCTTGGCCACACATCGATCAATGAGGGGAAAATACATCATATATTTTTTCTGGCACTGTCAATCGATTTGTTTTTTAAATCGTGATTAATCGCACTTATGAAATTTGATTAATCACAGTTAATTTTTCTCTAATAATTACAGTGGGAAGAACATGTATGTGAACGCTTTGGAATGTCTCACATTTCTCCTAAATTGGTCACTGAATGTGGTCCAATCTTCATCCAAATCAAAAGAGTCATTAGATTCCGTGCCTGAATCAATTCACAAGTCTTCCTCATTCAATTCATTTAAAAAGAATGCCAAAAAGTGGCTCAACAGCTCTCCCAACAGCCCTACAGCTCTCCAGCCATTTCTGCACAAGCTTGATGAGTCACATTTGAGAGACATTTTCTTTGGTGGTGTAAAAAGGATGGAAACCCCCGGCTCACAAAACGTAGTTAATACAAATGCTTTCAGGTCATGTGTGTCTCAGATACAGGAGTGTGTTTGGTCAAAACATGATGAAATGAGTCGCGATTCATTATTTTTCTGATTAGTCGTGAGTTAAAGCTTTCATTTTGACAACCTTTATCTTATCACTATCAAAGTAGCATTGTCCATAACGTGGGCTGTCAAAGCTGTAGAGTCCTAAATATAGGAACATTTGTGTACTGGAGAAATACATTTAAAACAGATCGGAGTCGGAACACGGGAGTGAGCTTCAAGTCCGCGATGGCCTTCTGCGCTGACACGACATTTGAAAGGTTCCCCCCGGAGGTCAGTGTTGTTGTGCCAGCTCCGGGCTCAGGAAGGATGAGAGGCAGAGGCAATAAAGGACGGAGCTCCGGACGTGGGCCTCAGGAAACCCCTTTGGAGAAAGTTCAAGGTGCTGAAGAGGATTGGTCCGCTCTGACAATGGACTTCAACGACAAGAGCCATCAACTGCTAACAACAGGGATTACGCCATTAAACCATTCGGCTACTATGGTGAATTGAGTTTCCTGTTTTTGCTTTGAGGGGATATATTACTAAACATCTACAGATTGGGTTACAGTGTTCAGAACTGACAGTGTCAGTCCAACTGACATGTTCAGACTTGAAAACCCTTCATTTGTTTCACCAAGATCCTTTAACTCTATAGTGGCTCTACAGATGTTGAAGGTAGACCTCGGACCTTGATCAATAGTGTACAGAAAAATAGTCACTGTTGAGTTACTGGGAAAGTAAAAAGCGTGTTGAGACTCCAGTAGTACGCTGTGCATCTCTCTCAAAACAGCTAATCTTGGACAACATGTATAATGAAAGTCATGACATATAAAGCCCTTCACCTTTACAGCGTCACACATTTTGGATTTAAAAGAGGGCTAGACATGCAACACTCAGCCGTTTACTGTGTAAAAGCTAAAGGCTAAGCTAACACCTTGAGCCGCTACAACGGATCCCGTGAAGGCACTGCAAACAATAAAGACTAATGGTGCGTCCACATCAAACGTGGCCGGCGCCTCCAAAGCGTCAGGTTTACATTTAAAATACATGGAGGACGCGCCTCGAGGGGGCGTCAAGATGTCCCGCAGCGCCTCACGCGCCTCCTGTGCGGCGCGTTTTGAAGCTTTGCGCTTGGTGAGCTTTTGACGCCTCCAGGGCGTCGAGCGCGGCCGACCCTCGAGTTGGGAAATGTTGAACTTTTTGGCGAAATTCGCGAGCGTCGACCAATCAGGAACTTTCTCCCACAGTGACGTTGTAGCTGAGCCACCGGGGCAGATCCTACGCCGGCCCCACAGATGTAAACAAGTCACAAGTCACGGAGGTTTAGCTTCATGGTGAACCGGAGCTACAGCAGCTCTGGGACTTTTACAAAGACACATCAGTGTTTCTTTATCTAAACACCAGGATTAAAGGCGGCGACAAGAAAGGTTATTTCAGAGGCTGAATCTGCGCTGGGAATGTGTTTGGGCCTCGAAGATGCTGTTTTAGCATTAGCACCGGAGAAAGCTAATGCTAAGCTACACCTCCGGTCCTCACTTGAAAACGAGAAATCTGCACAAATAAAGTCAATAAAGAACAATGATCACACACTGAGCTGGGCTGATGTTGTAGTTTATTACTCACATCATCTACAATTAGCTCCGGGAGAAAACCATAGCTTGTTTGTTAGCTTGCATTGAGCTCCGGTTTTCTCCCATGTAAACAAGCATTATGCACTAACAACATAGAGCAGCTTTATGACGATCACACACTGAGCCGCCTTCACGCATTTGTGGTTTGTTGCAGACTTTTAATCAACAATGAGCTGTAACAGGTGTATTTCAGGCAACAGCTACTTCCAAGATGCTACGAACAGACTCTGAGCTGACGCGGCCAGAGCGTCTGACGCTCGGTGACATTTGTGACAAGCGTCTGACTTTAGTAGCACAAGCGTCCAACTACGGGCTTTAGGCGCATTTTTGACGCCCAAAACGTGTTTGGTGTGGACGCAGCATAAAAATCACAGAGATGCCAGGTCGACCCGTGTAGTCCAGTGTTTCACCGGTCAGACCAGGGTCAACAGGTGGTACCGAGCCCAGCCTTGGGTCAATGTGCTGAACTGATGCTAACGTAACGTGAACAGAGTGCTGGCCTCTGATTGGCCAGAGGAGAGAGGACCGCCCTCACTTAAACATGTAGGTCATACGAGATTTGATATTTCTCATCATACAGCCGATGAAAAAGAGGATTTTGTCGATGACAGTATTTAGCCTGAGGTGGGTAGTACTCAGTTACATTTACTGAAATACATACACTTAAAGTGGGGGTATTATGCAAAATCGACTTTTTCAAGCTTTACATCATGTTATTAAGTCATTCCCTCATTAAAAACATGCCTGATTCCTTCAGGGAACGCCCTCGACCTCCAGGATCCTCCGACCTTTCGTCACCAGCCGAGTAACCAACCACTGCCAACTACTGCATGACATTAGCTCGTAGCTCTCAGTGCGGCTCACAAAACTTTAATCACGGTTGTTGTTCTTTCACTAACTGGCTGTGGTCCATTTTAAAAGACCGTTTCACTCGTCTACTATTTCCAGTAAACCGGGTGAAAGCGTGTACTGTGACCGAACAGTGCTGGGTTCAAACATGCTACGTGGAAAAACCATCGACAGTGTGTTCATCGCAGTGCCATAGCATGAGCACGGTAGCTGAAAGTGAAAAGCTTTCACTCCTAATGTGTTACCCCTCCACAAATATGATTTCCAGTGTTATTCATAAAGGATAGTCCAGTGTTTGTGTCCACTTACTATTTTAAAATGACATACTGTTATTTTTTCAGACTTATTGGTGCTTAACGTTATTTAAGTCTAGATCATGAAACGATCATATAAAGTGTGCATAACCTGTGACTTCTTTGCACATGCGCAATGTAAACAACTCCAACGCCCATCGAGTCCATCGTTAACGGATTCTGCTGCATAAACAAGTACGTCACTGCTGAGTATTTATAGAGAGCACCAATGGAATTAATATTTTATATATTTGTGAGGAGCATTGTCTGGACTCTTCCTCACAGACGCAGTTCTCTGTTTGTTTATCCGACTTGATGTGGAGACAGGATTATAAATAGAAGTAATAAAAGAGTTGCGTGCCTTTATGCTGTGTCCGGTGGATTTATCAAGAGGTGGAAAGAGCAGTCGCAATATTTACTGAAGTAAGAGCGAGGCGAGCTTGAAACAAAGGGTCTCAGGCTTAATCATGTCGCCCATTGCTTCTCATATAGTGTTAACTATTTTACAACAAGGGTCTTAGACTAACATCATTTCCATTCCATTGCATCATTTAGGTCACATTCACAACTGTCACTCGGTTAGATCGGGAACCAAAATTGCAACATTGTTTCATTTTTCCCACAGCTCAACACTGTTGATCGCATCATCATTTTAGATGGAGGAAAATCCTCTGCGTGTCTGTGGTGGCGCTCCAGCAAAACCTTCTACAGGAGACTTGATGGAAAACAGTGAATAAGAAACGCCTTTTCCGTCTCTTGTTTACAAAATGATTTTTCTTTTGGTGAACAGGCCACTGTTTTTCCAGACTGAAATGTTCTTACCTGAGCTTAGACGAGTTGATGCGTACCTGTCTTTATCTGGTCTTTGTGCGTGCACTCAGTCACACTAAAAGACCAAAGATGTTGTTAGCATTTGCCTCTCCCAATGTATTCCTGTATACCGTAAATGCTCTAATATAGGCCGGGGCCTTTATTTACTCAAGGGCATCTAGGACCAGGCCTTTATTGGAACCAGGCCACAATTAGAGACAGGCCTTTATTTCTATTTGAGCAAAACGGACGACCAGGAAAACGAAGAAAAACGAGATTTGTGTCCATTTGCACCTAAAATATTAGGTTCATTTATTACTTAACATTTCAAACCCTCTCCCAGCGGCTGGAACATTGACGCCTTTTATTTTGTCGGGACAACAGGAAGTGTTTCGCTGCTGTTAGCGGAACACTGACATCAATGTCAGATTTTTGATTTTGCCACGGACTTGGATTATTTGTTGTTATCTCTCGGGTAAAGTTGAGTTTAGACGGAGCGTTTGTGTTTGTGATCGATCATGAGACTGACCCGAGAGAAGACGAGACGCTCGCGCTGATGGGAGGAGTTATTTTGAGGCGTGGGACTGACCTGCACACGGAGCAGCTGGACGTGCTTTGAAGACGCGATGGAGACTTTATTAAAACCCTGGAGGGTCATAAACATTTGTTTGCCCTGTTTCCAAATATCGTCACAGGAGGTTTGAAAAGTGGCTAAATCTGTGTCAAAGTTACGCTGGGATCAGCTCCTCCGCAGCGTCCCCCTCGGCCCGGGTTCAGTTTGTTACTTCCTGTACGTGAGTTTTCATTTATACCAGTATGAGACAAACTCCTAACATGGGAAATATTTCTACTGCATAGTTTCTAGTAAGTCTCTACTGCCCAGCCCAGTGCCAGGACTAACCATGTACTAGAGTCTCCACTGCCCCGCCCAGTGCCAGGACTAACCATGTACTAGAGTCTCCACTGCCCAGCCCAGTGCCAGGTCTAACCATGTACTAGAGTCTCCACTGCCCAGCCCAGTGTCAGGACTAACCATGTACTAGAGTCTCCACTCCTCAGCCCAGTGCCAGGTCTAACCATGTACTAGAGTCTCCACTGGCCAGAGCAGGGCCAGGTTTTGGGACAGAGCTCAGCCCTGGACCAAAGCGCTGAACCCTCCCAGGTGCACCTCCACCTGGGTTTGTCCCTGTTTCAGAGCGTGGTGTCCTGCACTGGTCAGCTCCTCCTTCCTCTTCCTCCTGCGCAGCTCCCTCCGCTCCAGTCTTTCACCATCTTCTGGGAGGAGCTTAGCAGACAAATAAAATCTGTGTCATTCTCCAGTCAGAACAATAGCATTAATCGTACAAATAACCTGCAGATCAATCGTTTACCAAAATGATAAGTTAGTCGCAGCCTTGGTTTGAAACAATATCTAACCTTTTTTTGAAATACACAATGTGTGAAATGATAAAGTGAGTGTAAAAGTGGCCTCTAAGGCTCTTGTATCGTCTTCAGGTGTTTTTGTGCTGTGGAATGATCACACACACCGGTTTGCATCAGTACTGCTGCTCATTAATGCTAATGTTGATGTAATTTATTATTAGTTTAATGAGTGTGAAGAGGTTATACTGTATAGGGACCTGTAGGTTTATACAATATTGAAACAGAGAGATGTGTGACGGCGATGCAGACGCAGGTGTTTCCTTCTTTATTGGCCACACATTGGCAGGTGTGAGACACAAAGACAGGCGTTACACTAGAAGTGGCAGATGGCTTTACCCCGTAAATACACCGGCTTCCACAGAAATACACTTGGCTTCATGATGTAAGTAAAAGCACAGATACTACCGGTCACATATAACGGTAAAAATGGCTCAGTCAAATGTTTACTTATATGAAAGTACTGAAGTATCAAATATGTTGTGCCGTGAACAATAACCTGCTTCAAAAACCTGAAAATGTGCTCTGAATTCCCTTCTGTGGTGCAGTAACAAGTTCCCAACACAAATACTACACGAGTAAAATACAGATCCTCAACAACATTTCAGCAGGAGGCCAGGGCTCTGCTGGAGGTCTGGGCACCAGCGGGACAGACAATAGAGCTGGGAGGGGGTTCCTCTCCCTCCTCAGTGAGACCTCAGTGACTCAGGAGATTAGCTCTGCACACCTTCCCTTTTGTTAGAAATCCCTTCACGTCTGATCTCTGGAATGTCCCGTCATCAGCCAACTGTCGCCTTTGAGACCATTTTCGGGAACATTCATTAAAACAAACACTGAAAGAGGAAGCAACTTAATTGGAATATTTCTGTGCTCCGAAAACATTCCTAACCATCCTAATATATTTGAAGCATCCCAGTTCTTCTCAGGGACACATTTCTCAGCACATTTCACAACTTTTCAGGGTCACTTTCACAGAAATAAAAAATAATAATTAAAAAAAGCAAAACTAGTGAAGTTCATAAAATTGATAGAATTACTTGCACAGTGCTTGTTTCCCCCCACGAATGCCTGAGTTTCCACTACTAGAAAACAAAGTCAGGTTAAGAAAGTGACATTTGTGCTTAATTACCTTTCAAGCTAAATTGTGAAAAGTGACCCTGCAAGTTGGGAAATTTGCCCATAAACGTGTCCCTGTGACAAACTGTGATGTTATATGTTGTTCATAAATGGTAAATGGTCTCAACTTATAGCGTTTTTCTATCTTCATCAGGCCCAAAGTGCTTTACAGCAAGGGGCGATTTTAGGGTTCCAACTTTAGGGGTGCTTAGCCCTCAGAACATTTTGAACCAAACATATGTAATTCCCTGTAATTTGATGCATTTTAGATGCATCAAATTACACAATTGTAGAAATACATATATTCAAATGAGACATTATTTACTAAAACAATGTATAAGATGCTAATCAGATTGTGGCATAATTGTCTCTCAAGAGCATATGACAGTTACAGTTACAACTATTTTTTTTTCCTGTCCTATTGTGCCAATGTATCATGAGTGAGTTAGAGATGTGTTCTGTCACCAATGAAACATAAATACTTTTTTTTCATAGAAATATAATAAGATCAAAATCAATAGGAATAAAAAAAAAACCTGTCATGTGCACTTAAGGCTGTGTTAGCGGTTCTCAGTGCCGGCCCAGCTCCTGGTCCTCTGCAGCCTGTGCTCCTGGTCCTCTGCAGCCTGTGCTCCTGGTCCTCTGCAGCCTGTGCTCCTGGTCCTCTGCTGCCTGTGCTCCTGGTCCTCAGCCTGTGCTCCTGGTCCTCTGCAGCCTGTGCTCCTGGTCCTCTGCAGCCTGTGCTCCTGGTCCTCTGCAGCCTGTGCTCCTGGTCCTCAGCCTGTGCTCCTGGTCCTCAGCCTGTGCTCCTGGTCCTCTGCAGCCTGTGCTCCTGGTC
The DNA here is from genome assembly GCF_951799975.1 of Gobius niger. NCBI lineage: Eukaryota > Metazoa > Chordata > Actinopteri > Gobiiformes > Gobiidae > Gobius > Gobius niger. The sequence goes on from NC_136864.1 coordinate 32,487,079, forward strand.
CTCAGCCTGTGCTCCTGGTCCTCAGCCTGTGCTCCTGGTCCTCAGCCTGTGCTCCTGGTCCTCAGCCTGTGCTCCTGGTCCTCAGCCTGTGCTCCTGGTCCTCTGCAGCCTGTGCTCCTGGTCCTCTGCAGCCTGTGCTCCTGGTCCTCTGCAGCCTGTGCTCCTGGTCCTCAGCTTGTGCTCCTGGTCCTCAGCCTGTGCTCCTGGTCCTCTGCAGCCTGTGCTCCTGGTCCTCAGCCTGTGCTCCTGGTCCTCTGCAGCCTGTGCTCCTGGTCCTCAGCCTGTGCTCCTGGTCCTCAGCCTGTGCTCCTGGTCCTCAGCCTGTGCTCCTGGTCCTCTGCAGCCTGTGCTCCTGGTCCTCAGCCTGTGCTCCTGGTCCTCAGCCTGTGCTCCTGGTCCTCTGCAGCCTGTGCTCCTGGTCCTCAGCCTGTGCTCCTGGTCCTCAGCCTGTGCTCCTGGTCCTCTGCAGCCTGTGCTCCTGGTCCTCAGCCTGTGCTCCTGGTCCTCAGCCTGTGCTCCTGGTCCTCTGCAGCCTGTGCTCCTGGTCCTCAGCCTGTGCTCCTGGTCCTCAGCCTGTGCTCCTGGTCCTCTGCTGCCTGTGCTCCTGGTCCTCTGCAGCCTGTGCTCCTGGTCCTCTGCAGCCTGTGCTCCTGGTCCTCAGCCTGTGCTCCTGGTCCTCAGCCTGTGCTCCTGGTCCTCAGCCTGTGCTCCTGGTCCTCAGCCTGTGCTCCTGGTCCTCAGCTTGTGCTCCTGGTCCTCTGCAGCCTGTGCTCCTGGTCCTCTGCAGCCTGTGCTCCTGGTTCTCAGCCTGTGCTCCTGGTTCTCAGCCTGTGCTCCTGGTCCTCAGCCTGTGCTCCTGGTCCTCTGCAGCCTGTGCTCCTGGTCCTCTGCAGCCTGTGCTCCTTGTTCTCAGCCTGTGCTCCTGGTCCTCAGCCTGTGCTCCTGGTCCTCAGCCTGTGCTCCTGGTCCTCAGCCTGTGCTCCTGGTCCTCTGCAGCCTGTGCTCCTGGTCCTCTGCAGCCTGTGCTCCTGGTCCTCTGCAGCCTGTGCTCCTGGTCCTCTGCAGCCTGTGCTCCTGGTCCTCTGCAGCCTGTGCTCCTGGTCCTCAGCCTGTGCTCCTGGTCCTCTGCCTGTGCTCCTGGTCCTCTGCAGCCTGTGCTCCTGGTCCTCTGCCTGTGCTCCTGGTCCTCTGCAGCCTGTGCTCCTGGTCCTCTGCAGCCTGTGCTCCTGGTCCTCTGCTGCCTGTGCTCCTGGTCCTCTGCTGCCTGTGCTCCTGGTCCTCTGCTGCCTGTGCTCCTGGTCCTCAGCCTGTGCTCCTGGTCCTCTGCAGCCTGTGCTCCTGGTCCTCAGCCTGTGCTCCTGGTCCTCTGCAGCCTGTGCTCCTGGTCCTCTGCAGCCTGTGCTCCTGGTCCTCTGCAGCCTGTGCTCCTGGTCCTCAGCCTGTGCTCCTGGTCCTCAGCCTGTGCTCCTGGTCCTCTGCAGCCTGTGCTCCTGGTCCTCAGCCTGTGCTCCTGGTCCTCAGCCTGTGCTCCTGGTCCTCTGCAGCCTGTGCTTCTGGTTCTCAGCCTGTGCTCCTGGTCCTCTGCTGCCTGTGCTCCTGGTCCTCTGCAGCCTGTGCTCCTGGTCCTCTGCAGCCTGTGCTCCTGGTCCTCAGCCTGTGCTCCTGGTCCTCAGCCTGTGCTCCTGGTCCTCAGCCTGTGCTCCTGGTCCTCAGCCTGTGCTCCTGGTCCTCAGCTTGTGCTCCTGGTCCTCTGCAGCCTGTGCTCCTGGTCCTCTGCAGCCTGTGCTCCTGGTTCTCAGCCTGTGCTCCTGGTTCTCAGCCTGTGCTCCTGGTCCTCAGCCTGTGCTCCTGGTCCTCTGCAGCCTGTGCTCCTGGTCCTCTGCAGCCTGTGCTCCTTGTTCTCAGCCTGTGCTCCTGGTCCTCAGCCTGTGCTCCTGGTCCTCAGCCTGTGCTCCTGGTCCTCAGCCTGTGCTCCTGGTCCTCTGCAGCCTGTGCTCCTGGTCCTCTGCAGCCTGTGCTCCTGGTCCTCTGCAGCCTGTGCTCCTGGTCCTCTGCAGCCTGTGCTCCTGGTCCTCAGCCTGTGCTCCTGGTCCTCTGCCTGTGCTCCTGGTCCTCTGCAGCCTGTGCTCCTGGTCCTCTGCCTGTGCTCCTGGTCCTCTGCAGCCTGTGCTCCTGGTCCTCTGCAGCCTGTGCTCCTGGTCCTCTGCTGCCTGTGCTCCTGGTCCTCTGCTGCCTGTGCTCCTGGTCCTCTGCTGCCTGTGCTCCTGGTCCTCAGCCTGTGCTCCTGGTCCTCTGCAGCCTGTGCTCCTGGTCCGCTGCTGCCTGTGCTCCTGGTCCTCTGCAGCCTGTGCTCCTGCAGTTTGTCCTCACAGACACAGGGCTGTGACACAGGCTGCAGACCAAACTGAAGTCTGAAGCCTCAGGACTTCCACCCTGATGTGTTCCAGTGTGATGATTCTATAGTGGCTCATTTACCTGTAATACAGCAGAAATGCATGAGTTAGGGTTAGGGTTAGGTGTGAGTTATGGTGAGTTACTGCCCTACACGCTTGTGAATGCACAAGCTTAGGGTGTGGAGAGCCTCTTTACAACATCTACAAAGTTCATACAATCATTATTTCCTCTGTATGTGCTGTTGAAGACAGTAAAGTTTAGACTCCAGGGAGAGACGATAGAGCAGAGTCTGAGGCGACAGCGCTGTGAGGAGAGGGGGCGGAGCTCAGCTACAGAAACTGAGACATCAAGACTAAATCATTTAGTGAAGAGGATGGTTTATGTTTTATTTCTGTAAATAAGTGTATCAAATCAACCAATAAAAATATATTATAGCAGTACAACCCGACCCGCTGTAAATCAAACCCGACTCACCCGACCCGAGGAAAAGCCTCTCAGTTTGCCGACCCGACCCGACCCCACACAAAATAAATAAGAATAATTTTTTGGAATATAACTGACCTGCATCACATGAATGATCGCATTTTGAGGGACTATTTTCTAGCAGATCACTCCGCCGCTGCGTAGCTTATACAACCACGAAGCTGATTCTGCTCAAATATAAGTTATTTTAAATGCAAAATGGTTAAAATGATTCTATGGACACAGACATTTCTATGGTTAGTCTGGTGTTCTAAGTGATTTGCCTCAGGTGCTCTGTGGAGCGGGTCACACTGTTTTTAATGCAGGCTAGCTGATACCATAGAAATGCACTAGCCTTGCATTAGCCTAGCGCCACGAAACTCTTCAAATATAAGAACTGCATGAATTACAAAAAAAAAATATCTCCAGAAATCAGCAACACTCTGGATAACCAGGAAATGAGGCCCTATGTCAAACATCCTGAAATATCCCTTGAATAGACCATGGCAGCGTGTTGCAGAAGATCTCTTCCAGTGGAATCATCCCATGTACCTGGTAATGGTCGATTACTTTTCCTGGTATAAGCTGCTTACGAGTATCCATGATCAGACGTACATGAAGCCCGTGACAGGCAGAGATCGGAAGACTACATCGATAGGAAGTAGCAGTTTTGCCGCCAGCCGCGAGTGAAGGAACCTTCAGAGAAATAAGCTAACAGCACTAAGAAAAAGACGTCCAGAGGACAGCGCAAAAATGATGGATTCCCTATTTTTAGTCAACCAACCTGAAAATATGACTTCAGCGACTACTCTGCATGGCCCAACTGGACTCGCCATGTAAGGTTTCGTGTAGCTTCGGGACTGGATGGCAAGGATGAAACCTGTCAAGTAAACTCTACTGTATACAATGGCCGATAAATCAGATGACATTTTGATTACACTGCTGGGGTTGAGTCAGGATGAGCTTAATAGCGTAAAAGGAGTCTTCGACAAGCACTTTATTGGCAAATACAATGTAATATATAAGAGAGCATGTTTTAACAAGAGATGCCAAGAGCTGAATCCTTCATCACTGCGGTCTATAAGTTATCAGAAAACTGCTAGTATGGACCATTGCATGAAGAAAAGATAGGAGTCGGCTAGTGGAGGGCATACTGCACCAGCCTGTCAGAGAAGCTGCAGGTGGATAGAGGATTAACACTGGAAAAGGCAGAGCAACAAATAAGACAGCATGAAGGGATAAAAAAAACAACAGCCAGTCATGAGAGAGACAAATGTCAAGGACATGAAAGAAGCAAACATGGATTTATTAAAGTTTAAGAAAAAGACTTTCAAAGAAACCCAAGCACTAAAACCATCTGTAACAAAGAGTCAAAATGAAAATCAAAAAGGATACAAGTACTGTGGGCGCTGTGGCAAATCACCTTCACACTTCAAAAACATCAGTGCTGTACGAGACGCAGAGTGCAGAAAATGTCAAAAAAAAAGGGGGCATTTTGCAGCTGTGTGCAGATCAGGCAGGAGTCGGAGCAGTCCTGGAGGATGAGTGTCAGCACAGCCCAATAACTGGAAAAACACACTGGAGAAACATTTTGGGCCAGATCTTGTGGTTCATAGCGCAGGCTGTAGAGAAGACGAATACGCAGACGGGTGGCGCTCCTTGCAATCTTCAGTGTCACACCTGCCGCAAAAAGTGGGCAGGACAGGAGGGGGGGGACAGACTCGCATTGCGATGTTGTGGTGCCGCCCCCTCCCCATGCTTTCCCCAGACCTGAGGAAGGCGGTGGGTAGCGGGGGTTTCTCTCGTAAACGCGTAACATGCGTGATGCAACGCGCAATGTTTAGTAAAGATTAAAGAAATAAAAGTGTCCCTCCGCTGCTGCAGATCCAAGATGAGCGGGCGGGGACCGAGAGGCAGCAGCCTCGCGCTGGACACCGTTCGAATGCGCAAAGTTACGAAATGTACAGGATTTAACTGATCAGAAACTGTCATATCGGCTGCGGAGGAGTTGCAGAGTTATGTAGCAGTTGCAAGAAAACTGTAGCGTATTTGGAACATTTGAGCTACAGCTGCAGGATTCTTGGAGCGGCTGAATTGGAAAAGAAAAAAAAAATTGCTATGCGCCCTGAGCTGTGGCTACACAAGGAGCATCATCAGGAGGTAAAGACTGACACACGATGGAAATGTCTCCTTAAAACTCAGATCAGACGTGGTGTTGTGGCACTTGAAGGCATGTGTGGTTTATTTATGGAAAACTGTTGTTTTGGTGTTGTGTTGTGGTGTTGATCTACTGTAGAAAGTAAGCCGTGTGTATCCTACGCTCGAACAGACTTTTCAAGGCAATTTCGCTTTTGTTTTCAATTTGATATCGATTCTAAGGAAGAAGACAAGGCAGTGGGATGTAAAGAGGAACATCATGTGAAGGTTGCCATAGAGGAGTAGTGCTGCTTGTAATGAACCACGCCTCAGTCGGCCTCTTTTTCTTAAATAACGCCCTCTCCCTAGCAGCGCAGCCTTTAGCGCAAAACCTGCGCCACACGCAAGATCGCGCGTGTACCACGTTGCGTTTAGAGTTGCGCACGGACTGCGCCAGTCACAAGATCTGGCCCTTTGACTTTTAAACTGGATACAGGAGCTGACGAGACTGTGATACCGGCTGCCACCTACTCAAAAGACCTGCACGGCCCACCCACCAGAGTGTGTCGTCCCAGTGGAGAAGCCCTGAGAGGAAGGAGGTCAGTTTAATGCTGTCATAAAATCCAAAGACAAAACGACAACACAGCCAGTGCATGTCATACAGAGACCGTCTACTCCTTTGCTAGGCTTCCCAGCTATTTCATCTTTAGGCCTGTTGCACCCCATAGACAGTGTTAAAAAGCTGGAGGCTGACACAAAAAAACAACATCCTTTTAAAGGGGAGTACAAAATCAAACTGAAAGAAGGTGCCAAACCCTATGCATTGTCCCTGCCAAGACGAGTTACGTTGCCTTAATATGACAAGGTGGAGTAAAGGCGGAGCTCAAAAAGATGGAGAAGATGGGGGTAACTGAGGTTATTGAGGAACCATCAGAGTGGTGTGCTGGAATAGTGGTGGTCCTTAAGCACAATGAAAAGGTCATAATCTGCTCAGACATGACTCACCTAAATAAGCATGTTTGTAACCTGCTGTGGACGAAACGTTGGCCAAGTTTGTAGCTGCAACAGTCTTCACAAAACTGGATGCTACAGCTGGATTTGGGCAGGTACCTCTACATCTAGAGTCAGTCCCTCTCACCACATTTATCTCCCCGTTTGGAAGATACAGCTACTAAAGGTTGCCGTTCGGAATCTCATCCACACCCGAACACACACAAAAGAGATTGAAGATGGACATCCCCTGTGCGACTGAGAGCCTACACAGATTTCAAAAGAGACTAATCCAAATGCTGTCAGGACTTGAGGGAACTGTGTGTGGAAAGCTTTCCCCACAGCCACTAAGAGAGCTCCTCAACGCGGACACCACCTGGGAAAGGGGATAGCAGCAGCGTGCCTTGAGCTACGACAGGAACCGAGCTCACCCACGGTTCTCTCCCAGTACTGTCTGAACAGAGAGACAGAAGTTGCAGCGGACCCTTTGGATTGGGAGGGGTCCTGTCGCAAAAGCAATAAACAGGCGAATGGCGTCCGGTGGCTTTCATTTCACGCACAGATATGCCCAAATCGACAAAGAGGCACTCGCTCTGACCTGGGCATGTGAACGGTTTCAGTCGTACCTGGTAGGAATTTACTTTTTGATTCAAACTGATCATAAGCCTCTCATTTCCTTACTAGGCAGCAGAGCTCTTGTCATGTCCCTGGAAAGAACTTAATCACTGCGGATGCACTGCGGATGCACTGTCCAGACTACCAATCCAAGCTCCTCCCACAATGCAGGACAAGCCGCTGGAAGAAGATGTGTGCGTGTCCATGAACCAGATTACCAGCTACCAGCCTCTGAAAGCAAACTTGCACAGATCAGACAGGAGACAGGAAATGGACGGTACAAGTAGAAAACTGAAAGATTTGGCACTGAGAGGGTGGCCCCCTCTCTCCCACGGGAGAACCTCTTTGGGTTCAAAGGTCCAGTCTCTTTGGGTTCAAAGAGACTGGATAATCACATAGAGAAGGGCAGAATAATCCCTGCACAGCTTTGGGGACCCAGGTTGTCTATCCTGACCCTGAGGAAGTTTCATGTCATGTTTGTTGAAAGGTTGAATACAGATGCTTACACTTTCTTATTCACTAAAGAATGTTCATAAATACTAAAAAAGGGGGAAAAAGAGAGCAAATTATTATATGCTGCAAAACTGTGCAATATGTTTGTCATTAAGTAATGCAGAAACAAACAGTTTATAAAAGTAAAACGCTCAATGAAGAAAAAGAAAACATGGGCACTAAGCTAAAGGGGAGATGTACTGTGGGTGTGTAGGAACCTACGTGTGATGGTATATACCAGGTGGGACACATTAAGAAGGGACACTCCCTTGTATGTGAATAAAGCTAGAGTGTAAAAGCTACAAGTGCCTCCGGTCTTTCTTATACGTGCATCCACGGTCAGGCATAACAGTACAACTTCTTTTGTTTGTGTTGTGTAGAGAAGTTGTAAAATGTACAGTTCTGAAGTGAGATCTCCTCGGTGGCTGGTGAGACCGTGGCAGATGGGCCCGTGCTGGGAACAAACACGAGTCGGCTTTCTTCTCTTTGTCTCAGAGCGAACGCCACCAAAACAAACACACACAAAAACAATAGCCCTGCGGGTCCCGCCGAGTCTGCGCCGTGGAGCTGTGGAGCCGTGGAGCCGTGGAGCTGTGGAGCTGTGGAGCCGTGGAGCCGTGGAGCCGTGGAGCCGTGGAGCCGAGGAGCCGTGGAGCCGAGGAGCCGTGGAGCCGTGGAGCCGCGAGGAAGTCGGCGCCTGGCGAACCTGGCACAGAGCACAAGACAACATGCTTCTACACAAATTCAGACAATGTCCAGCATGAATATGTAAGCAGAAGAGGACGAATGCAAACTGACCAACAACTATGGCCAACCCAGAGTCATCATCGTGTCAGATTTTTTTAAGTCGCTGCAGGTGACTATTATCGATTTCAAACTTTTGCTGAACATGACTGACAAAAATATGTATTATCTTTTCATATAAAAACCTGAATAATGCACAGACCCAGGTTTAAATGTATGGCTTTATTTTGTTGACATATTAGTAACAAACATTTTTTCAGAGGAGATTTTGGATCTTGTTTAGATTTGAATAAGTTAATCATAAGTGAAAAAAATCTGTCTACATTTCTCTGGTCTTTTGCTGCATCTGTCACCCAAAAAGGAAATGACCATATTTGGATTACAGCGTTATCTCCGGCGCCTTCCACAGGACTCGCCGATGCAAAATGTCAATATTTGTGAATGAACACACTTGGGAAGTCGGCTTTTGAGGCGCAATGTTGGCGTGACGTCCTGGATACTGTATCTCCAGCTCTTTCGTGACGGGATAAAATAAGCATCGTAAAGATACTCTGACATGAAGACTTAGATGTTCAAGGAACAGGCCAACATTTTTCCATACTGAGATATGTTCTTGCCTAAGCTTAGACGAGTTGATGCGTACCTGCCTGGTCTTTATGCGTGCCCTCAGTCATGCAACCAAAGATGTTGTTAGCATTTGGCTTCTCCCAATGCATTCCTATGGCTCCAAACAGGGTGAAGATAGAGGCTCCCACACTCTTCCACGCGCACGCACACAGATCAGACAGGTACGTATCAACTCGTCTAAGCTCAGAACATATCACAGTATGGAAGAACTGTGGCCTGTTCCTTTAAGGGAGAAAAAAAAGCTAAAAATCTCCACATTAACCACTGTGTGAAAAGGGAAATTGCCGTTGGCAGAGGGCCCGTCCAGATTGTTGCCCATTGAATAGGCCGGAAATATACAAAACTGTCCCTTTACGCTCATCCAAATATTCACATACCATTCCTCAGTCAAAGGTACAGATAGATAAGTCACAAAACTTTAAAACATGTTTTCAGCATCATTTCCACTTTAGTGTCTGCTCTGAACAGATCTTTGTAACTAATATGCCTAATATATAAATCTAGAGCTCAAATCTATTGAAATTAGGTTGATGATTGAAATGATTATATTATTATTATTATATGAAATCCAATGAAACAAAACAATGTATTGTTTTCCTCATCATCTACAACAAAAGTTTGATATCTCCTGATCTACATGTTACACGGTGTCACTAGCAGCTCTCAGCGGCAGCTCCGAGCTGCTGCCCCTCTCCACTCCACGGCCCCGCCGGGCGTCCTAAAGAAGAAATCAGCGCTGGATTAGGGTCTCTTCTGCATGTGGCGGCGCACGTCACAAATATAAAGAGGATGACTCATTCCATTCACAAGCGCTGGAAATAGCGGAGCCACATTTGCTGTTTGTCACACGCCGACAATACCGACCTATATGATATTTATTTATAATCTGCCTATAGCTTTCTGTTATTACAGGGAATGATTCAAGGGTGTTGTGCTCGTTGCAGAGGTGGGACTCGCTTCAGACATAAGTCGCATTTTGTTCAGGACTTACAGGAGGAAGAGGAAGGAGGAGGTGGAGCTGACCAGTGCAGGACACCACGCTCTGAAACAGGGGCAAACCTAGGAGGCGCTGCACAGGCTTCCTCCAGGTGCTACGGTTTTCCCGACCTCTAAAAGCCTGCAGCTCAGGTCGGCCCACAGCGGCTCAGGACTAACACCTGTACACGGTTTCGTTATACGGTTGTACAATGACAAATAAAACTCTTACTTATAGACTTGACAAATGCTCTGGAAAGAAATACCTGACTTCAGACTCGCCTTTCGTGACTTCAGACCTAACTTGGACTCGAGGCCAATGACTCTCCAGGACTTGTTGTAGCATTATATTTATTAGTGATTTGAGTTTAACTGATAAAGCCAGGCTTCAGTGTTAAACATTTGGTAATTAGACACAGAATTACACCTGTTACAGCAGGAATGAAGACTGTGCAGAATGTATTTTGAGCAGGGGCGAATCTGAGCATACAGGGGCTGGGGCATTATGGGGAACCCCTGACTAGAATAAGCAAAAAAATAATAATTACACATTTAAATATGTATGTATGCTGATCATGATGATTAATAAATAGTCTCTTGTAATGTTTAGACTGCTTTAGGTCTAAATGTAGACTGAAGCATTAGGGATATGTGTGTAATGTTGGGTGTGCACAACAGGACAAAGGTGATCTAAATAAGTCAACTCTTTCAGGCGGTTATCTGATCTGTCACGCTGGCGTATGTGTTAAAATGATGTGAGTGATAGTAGGTATTTTTTATGCAAAAGCTTTTAACACTGTCTAGCACATACCTGGTCAAATCTAAGCTGTTAGTGCTTTGCTGTTTTGTATATTGTGTTTTGTTTCTTATTATTATATACATATGTTGTTGTTTTTTTCTCTGTACTGTAGACCTTTTGTGAAGCACTTTGGTCAACAGCAGTTGTTTTAAATGTGCTATATAAATAAATTTGATTTGATTTGATTAGGTATATGGTTTTGAGTGGCAATGAATAGATGTAGGTGAGCGCATCAAACAGGACCACTTTGTATGTTAGGATCAAATGTGGTCCACCAGACTGAGGCCAGGTCCTCAAAAGCAGTGCAGAATGACTCGCTGAAGTGTATTGTGTACTGTGTGTACCTTGTTATTTTTTGCAGTCAAAAAGGCATCCGAGGCACATGTACAAAAACAACAACAAATAAAAATCCGGCTGATTAGATCATGTGACATAGTGTGTGATTGAAAAAGGCCATACCAGGTTTTACAATCATCCACACAAAATGCTATTTAAAAGGGGTGGTATTATGCAAAATTGACTTTTTCCAGCTTTCCCTCATTAAAAACATGGCTGAAGTGTTGCCTTGGCACATTCACGTATTTCTGAGTAATCTGTAAAAACTCTGATGGCGGCCATTTTAGGGATAGGTTTGCCTGAGTCCTCCTAGGAACGCCCCCACCTCCTGGAGACGCCTCCGAGCTTTGGTCACCAGCCGAGTAACCAACCACTGCTCCTCAGCAGAACCCCCTCCCCACTGATGCCACAGACAGCGTGTGGAGGGGGCGTGTCTAAAGGCTCAGAGGTTCTTAAAGAGACAGAGGCCTATTTCAAGACATTCACTACAGCCATTTTGAGAGAGACATTTTATACAAGGCAGTTATTCTAATTTACTGCATTTACAGACCGACAGAAGGTTTGTCATCATTGCAGTGTGATATAGACTGGTGCTATGGGACTGAAAAAAAGCAGAACACCCCCTCTTTAAAAAGGTTGTGATGATTGTAAAACCGGTTAATCTTGACATCCCTCTGTAGGACAGGCCGGAGACATGATGGGGGTCAGACCAAATAAAGAGCTGAAAGTGCTTGTTGCTGTTGGCTTTGAATTTTGATTTTTCTTCTTTTTTTTTTTTACTCTAAACTGTGCCGTACACATGCACCGAAGCTGTCTGGGCTTTCAAAAACGTACAGGGGAGCACCACCTGCTGACATTATTGAACAGGGTGAACGTTTTGAGTGCTCGAGAATTACTACACAAATCTCGGTAGGGCGACAAAATATATCGGCAAAATATGTGTCCAAACACGAGGTGACACGATGTCCATCTGACTGACTGCCTAAACCCAGCAACATCAAATAAACAGAAAATAGAAAAGTAAATAGAAAGAGTGAAGGGCCTTTGCTTCTCTGAGACTATAAGGTTTATATATAGGCTATGTGAAAGAAATGCATACAAATAAGCCTGAATTAGTGGCAGCCTGAGTGTCTCTCTGCGCCTGTGCCGACGAGAGGACATTATGCTGATGAGTAGGAGATGTGGAGAACGCCAAAATAAGCCTTCTTGTCTCTGTGCCATTTGAATCGGAACAGCGCGCACCTGGTTACCGCTCCATTTTCTCCCACGAGCGTTCCGGAGTACCGTAATGTCAGGTAATGTGCCTCCATTAGAATCCACTCTCTGTCTGAGAGACGGGAGCCAAGTCTCATATGTTCCATTTGTTCTCATTTTCTCTACAAGAGTGCGTTATTATCGTTATTATGATGATTACAAATGTACGAAGAACAAGGGAGGTTTGAAGATTCTTGACCGTAATACTTTTATTTATTTTTTTACATTGCATTGAGCTGCAAATATACAGACTTCTCAAACTGTTAAACATGATGGTGCTCAGTTATTACATGTTACATGCAGAAACAAGATACAAAGCAGACTCTGAATCACACGCTGCAAAATGCTGCTTGTTTTATGAAAATCTGTTTGATGTTCTAATTACATGTAGCTTAAAGGAACAGGTCACTGTTCTTCCATCAACTCGTCTAAGCTCAGGCATGAACATATCTCAGTGTGAAAAAACGGTGGCCTGTTCCTTTAATGCAGGGGTGCCCAAAGTGGGGCCCGAAACAACTCTGTTGGCCCACCAGAGAGTAACCTACTTTTGCATGCGTGGTTAATACTAACTCTCTTCCATTCATTCTCAATGGTAAATGTGGATGCAGTACACCTTTTGACCACCAGCGTCAAATTGGGGGCGCTGTTTCACTCCTTTCTCAAAGTTAAGGAAACACTGTTGTGGTGTCTTGGTATTTATCAATCACAGAGTATTGTAGAAGCAGCTTTCACAGTTTTACAACTTTTATTGCAAAGGTTGTTAACGTCAACAACAGTATATGTTAAAAATTGACTTATAAAAGAATTGATGCTGAACTGACACTTTCAAAATAGTTACTGTAGGTGCTGTAGATACAGCTGTTTTTTTTTTTTTTTGCACTAAATTGCTACAAGTGTTGATTTTGTTTTACTAAAATTAGGCTTTTGCCATAGTTACCATTTGCTTTAATATAGCATGTTATTTTCATAGATAGAATCAAATGCAAATGTTGGCTATCTAAAAAAAGCAACTTTATAATTTGCAGTTATATGTGTTTTTCGTGCTTGACATCGCCGTGTTTGGCCGCGACTCACAGGCACTTTTTCATTTTGGCCCTCGGAGACAAGAGTTTGGGCCCCCCTGCTTTAATGCAATGATGCATGTGTACAGTGTACAGAGAATGGCTTTTTTTTTGACCACCTCAACCCGCTCCGTGATAAAATAACAATTCGGTGACCCAATCCAACCCATGGGTCAGCGGGAGAATAGTTTTGCAGTTTGCAGCGCGAGGCACATGTGGAGTTTGTGTGTAACAGACAAACATGATTCTTCTGCAGCCTCACTGATGGGCAGCAGCCAGATACACATCATTCTCACTGCCGAACATGTCTTTCACTCAAACAGCGGAGGCGCAACGCAGGAAAACATTGTGTGAAGGTTTATGGTGCAGCCCTAGCCCTATCTCTACTACACGATGGTTCAAAGAGGGAACCGGAGCTGCAAACAAAGGTTGTCCAGACAGCGTGTGTTTGGAAAAAATGCAGGGAAAGTAAAACGCATTTCCATTCATGCCTGTGGACTGTTGCAGGGACCCCGGTGATGCTGACGTGGTGTTTTGTTGGTGTCACGTCTCACCGAGATTGTGGCTGCAGTGAGAGAAGGCTCACTCTGCGAGTGTCGTGGTTTGGAGGTGTGAAGTAGGGTTGGGCGATGTCCCCTTAATTGGCCGTTGACGATGTTTACAGTGAACCATCGTGATGGACGATGATATCGTCCATTTCTCATTATAAGCATTTTTTTTAAAGACATTTGCATAGCCTATATATGCTGCATATTACTATGTATGCTAGGAAAATGTGAGATTGCAGGATAAATGGATCTAAACTAAACATGATTTGAACAGAGTCACGGACACGACTTTTGCAAAAGAAATGTGTTAAAACTCGTGCGTAAAGTCTGAGAGGAGAACGACTTATTCAGAGCGTGAACTCCAAGGCTCTTATCACACTAATACAAATGTAAATCGGAGCTTATTATTTGCATTTGCTCAATTTTAACGTAATGTTTAAGAAACAGTGGGTGAACGGGACAATATTTAGAAGTTTGCGTCGTAGCTACATTTTTGAAGCCGCTCCACGCGCCGCCCGGTCCGTGTGCTCTAACCTCTTAACTCCTGCACCGCCTTTCTCTCTCCTCTCTCTTTCTTCTCTCGGTCCTTAGTGAGAATAGTCCACGTGCTCAGCTAGCTCCGATGTGAGCGCCATCTCATTTTAAAACGGTTTAAGTTTCAATACGCAGAAAAGCAAAACAAAACCACGCGCTGTTAAACTCTGAGCTGCAGAGAGAGAGAGAGAGAGAGAGAGAGAGAGAGAGAGAGAGAGAGAGAGAGAGAGAGAGAGAGAGAGAGAGAGAGAGAGAGACGATGGTGGCTCTCCATCGTGATGTTGCTCATCCATCGCCGATGGACGATGACATCGTCCATCGGCACAACCCTAGTGTGAAGGTGGAATGAGGATCCAGATGCAATAAGCCAACCAAAATACTGAAAATAAATTTAATGGATGATTTCAAGGACAAAAATGCAAAAACAAAAACTCACAAAACTGAACCAGGACACAACGACAATGAACCGACAAGGACAAGGGAAAACACAGGGGTCTAAATACAGAAGGAACAGGTGAAACACATTAGGGCGGGACAGGTAATCAACACAAGGGAAGCAAAGCAAAACCACAAGGACAGAACAGACATGACAAAATAAAAGACTAGACACAGAACCAAACCAAAACAGGGGACAGAACACAAATTGACAGAACCATGACAGCGAGTCCCTAAATATCACTCACTGCCTGATGTCGGTCTTTGGTCAGTCAACAGGTCTGTTTATTTCAAACCTGTGTCCCTGTACGACCTACAAACTGCATCTTTGACCAATGACTAAAAGTATTCCCTTTGACAAGTGATCCTTTGTCTCGGACGGCCAAAATCCTGCAGTGTACACACCTACAACAAAATAATAAATGAAAACGTCAGTTCATCCTCATAAAACACTGGCTGGTTGCTCAAACACACACACTTTTCACCGCTCAACATGCACATGGCTTTAGTTGAGTTAAAAAGCAACATAAAGGCACCAAGCACTAATAAATCATGACACAAATCGAAATATCGATGAACCAGATCTAATGGTATGTTCAAACCGAACGCCTCTGAAGCGTCAAAAAAGGCGTTCAGAAAGGCGTCCGAAGCCTCTGGTTGGAGTCTGTGAAGTTGGATTCTGATGCCTCTGACGTGCATCTGCACAAAGTCTGTTCACAAGTGCAGGTGAGTCTTGGAAGGAGCTCTTGCTTGGAAAATAACCACTATTTTGGGGCTAACTAGTACCTCTTTGCTAACTTTCCGGTCCTAAGGATATTTAACGATACTCCCATGGTCGACACCGGGGTCAGTGTTTAAGCCTATATGCAGCTGCTTGAACAGAGGGTGATTATTTGTATTTAGCACTGGTGGCTAGCGGCATGCTACAATCAGCTACGGCTCATAGTCGATGATCATTGTCGTGCGTCAGCTTTTGGTCAGAGAAAGACCAGAAGCTGACGGGGATACAGCAGGGTCCTGTCAACAGTCCATATAACAGTCTGTAAAGGTACGGCCGGCGCTTTGGTCAAGACAGGCCACTACAGTAAGGGTTAAATGAAGTTACACTTTATTCATGTTTTAGAGAAATTTGTGCCAATGGGTGAGGAACTCCCTTCTCTATGGTCCTCATGGCGGGGAGCTGACATTGCTGTAATACCACCCCCTGGTGGTCAGGGGTGACAACAAAAAACACTTGGTACACAGTATGCCTTTGCTCTGCCCAATCCCGTCAGACCTTAGAAGCTAAGCAGGAAGGGCCTGGTCGGTACTTGGATGGGAGTGAGTGAGTGGTGGTCATAGGGGCTGATGGCGCAGACTGGTTGCCTGCTTCCGTCAGTATTACCCCAGGGCAGCTGTGGCTACATTAGTAGCTTACCACCACCAAGTATGAAGTGAAGGAATGATGGAATGTAAAGTGTCTTTGAGTGTCCAGAAAAGTGTTATATAAAACCAATGCCATCCATCCATCCATTTTCTTCCGCTTTATCCGGGGCCGGGTCGCGGGGGCAGCAGTCTCAGCAGAGATGCCCAAACTTCCCGATCCACACACACCTCCTCCAGCTGTTCTGGGGGGACCCCGAGGCGACACCAGGCCAGCTCGGAGACATAGTCCCACCACCGTGTCCTGGGTCTTCCACGAGGCCTTGTCCCACTAGGACATGCCTGGAACACCTCCCGCGGGAGGCGACCAGGAGGCATCCGGAACAGATGCCCGAGCCACCTCAGCTGCTCCTTTCGACGTGAAGGAGCAGCGACTCTACTCCGAGCTCCTCCCGGGTAACTGAGCTCCTCACCCGATCTTGGAGGGTGCGCCCAGCCACCCTGAGAAGGAAACTCATTTCGGCCGCTTGTATTCGCGATCTTGTCCTTTCGGTCATGACCCAAATCTCATGACCATAGGTGAGGGTGGGAACGTAGATCGATCAGTAAATCGAGAGCTTTGCCCCGACTCAGCTCCCTCTTCACCACGACAGACCGATACAGCGACCGCATCACTGCTGACGCCGCACCGATCCGTCTATCGATCTCACGCTCCATCCGTCCCTCACTCGTGAACAAGACCCCGAGATACTTGAACTCCTCCACTTGAGGCAAGGACTTCCCACCGACCTGTAGAGGGGAAGCCACCTTTTTCCGGTGGAGAACCATGGCCTCAGATTTGGAGGTGCTGATCCTCATCCCGGCCGCTACACACTCGGCTGCAAACCGCCCCAGAGCAGCTGAAGGTCCTGGTTCGTTGGAGCCATCAGAACAACATCATCCACAAACAGCAGAGACGAGATCCTGAGGCTCCCAAACCGGACACCCTCCGGCCCCTGGCTGCGCCTAGAAATTCTGTCCATAAAAGTAATGAACAGAACCGGTGACAAAGGGCAGCCCTGGCGGAGACCAACACGCACCGGGAACAGGTCTGACTTACTACCGGCAATGCGAACCAAGCTCCTGCTGCGGTCATACAGGGAACGGACAGCCCTTAGCAGAGGGCCCCGGACCCCATACTCCCGGAGCACCCCCCACAGGGCACCACGAGGGACACGGTCGAACGCTTTCTCCAAGTCCACAAAACACATGTGGACTGGTTGGGCGAACTCCCACGAACCCTCAAGCACCCGACGAAGGGTATAGAGCTGGTCCAGTGTGCCACGACCAGGACGAAAACCGCATTGTTCCTCCTGGATCCGAGGAACCAATGCATTATTATTATTATTAATTAACTGCGGTCTTTATTATCATTCCTCTTCCATCTTTTTCCCGATTTTCTCCAGCTTTCAGCACCTTCATGCTTTGTGCAATTTATGCAAGTTATGCATCAAAATGTTCCGCATGTTGAGGAGAAGGTGCTGTTACTTTTGGGACTTCTGCAATTTACGTTTTTTCCGCAATCGGCCAAAATGTCGGAGATTTTTCCCATTGACTTATAATGGGGCTGCCGCAAATCCATGCTTTTCTGCACTTTTTTCTGCATTTTATGCAATTTCTGCACTTTGTGCATGTTCAGCTTCTGCAACTTGTGGGTTTTGAGAAAAAATTGGCCTTCTGCAGTTTTCCAGTTTTTTTATACGGGAGTTTGAAATTTTTGCATTGGTGTGTATGGGGGAATCCAGCCAATTGGGAGACTCCAGGACTTTCAGCCATTTGTGCAGCTTCTGCCAATCAAGCACTGAGGCCATTTCAACAGTTTGACCAGTTTATGGAATATAAAAGTTTATGCAATATTAACAATTTATGCAAATTAACCACTTTATGCATTTTAAACCGTTTATGCAACTTAAGAGTTTATGCCATTTAGGATTTATGAATTTTAAAGAGTTTATGCAATTTACATAATTTATGCAAATTAACCCATTCATGCATTTTACCACTTTATGCAGTTTATGGGGCTGAATGGGACCCGCTGGTCTCTATTTATTAAATCTATGTGTGTAACATTTATTGTTGCAGCCTGAGTTGTGTTTCCTCGGGAGAGCAGAGCAGTGACCCCACAGTGACCCTACAGCTGTTCAGTCTGACCTCCTCTGACCACAGGTAATGACCGCCCTGATATCACAGCGCAGTCGCTCGTCCACAGCACATAATACACTGTACCTCCATGAGCTCAGCCCACGGTGCAAACATGACGTGAACATGTGACATCTGCACATGTTACATGTGTGTAAAGTGAGGGGTGTATTTTTCTTATTATGAGGAAAAAGACTTCCATCAGCAGAACGTGAAAATGATCTGCACAGCGAGTGAGATATTTTTATTGGCACCATGATGAGACATTCACGAGACACTCGCTGTGCAGAGATGATTATTTTCATTTTCTCCCGTCTACACAAGTTACAGTAATCAGCATTTATAATCATTTAAGGTGAAACACATGATCAATCTGGTTTAATGACGTTAGTTTGGATTTTGGATTTTGATATGTGGCGGAATTTCACAAAAATATGTTCAAATGCAGAAATGTAAGAAAACATTGACAACAAAGAGAGGCATATCTTACCGAGTCAGAGGAAGCACGGGGGGGGGGGGGGGTGAGGGGTGGGAGGGGTCCTGGTCTGGGATTGACAGGCCTGAGTCACCTGACTTGGATTACTCGCCCCCGTCGCCAGTGTAAATCCGCCTCCATTGCTTCAGTTCAGCTTCAGCACCAGAGCAATTCCGTCACCGACTTATTTTTCCCTCGGCACTCGGGGCCGAGTTGTGGACAGGCTGCTCTCGCTTCTTATTTTGTTCTGATTATTATTTAATGCTCATTGACCAAACACTAGAAAAGTTGTGTAGCTGATATATATATGATGCAGACTTTGACTGTTCCGACTCCCTGGTGCTTGTGATTCCTCTCCTGCCTTCAGCGGACACTCAGCCCCACGCTGCCTGCTCTATAGTGCAGGCCCCCGCCCGGCTCGGAGCCTGGAAGGCAGACCGGGATGGCAGACCGGGATGGCTAACCGCTGCCCCCGGAGTCTGAGGCTGTTCCTGGGAGAATACAGCAAAAAACAGCCCCATCTCATAAGCACTGACTGCCCTCGGACTAGCTCTCTCTGCCCAATTATCGTGTCTGCATTTTCAACGTGACAACATCCATGTCACTAAATAAGTCCAATGGTGTTATACCTTAGCTCCCCCTGCTCCCCCCTCACAGGAGATAAGACAACAATGCAAATACAAACACAGGCTGCTGTACTAATGCTGATGCTACTTGTTCACGGTCATTATTGCAGATGGGATGAATGCTTTTGTGTGAGTGTTTTTATTTGCTAGTGGGACCTTGTATGTTCTGCCTGAGGGGAAAAGTTGTAATTGTGAATGCAGAGGATGGCCGGGTCAGCGGTGGTCAGGGTGGCTCTCCTGGCCTGCTGGTCGAGGTCAGAGAGAGAGGGGTCAGTGGTGAACCTGTGATTTTAGTGGCCTGTTTTTTACGATCCGGGAGGGTTTTGTTTTTAACTGTAAGAAAATTGTACCAGGATGTGATATTGAAGGTGAGAATGGATTTGATGAGTGACTTGCAGACGAGCTGGTGGAGTATCAGCTGGGCCTTCTTGTAGATGGTATCACAGTGCAGGCAGGTGTCAATCTGTGTTATGTTTTTTGTTTTGTGTTGCACATCAGCACCAAGAAAAATTCCTAGTTTGTGAACCTGTTCTCAAACCATAGCAATAACCCGCAGTTGTTGTGGGCAGCACCCCCACAGAGGAGCACGCTGTACAGATTGTCATTAAAAGTTTTTAGAGCTGAGATGAGAACAAATGTGGACAAATGCTGCCCTCTGGTGGGAGTTATGGAATCATTCAGAGGAGCCAAGCTGTATTAAAACAGAAAAGAAACCGCTAAATACAACTATGAAGGTAAGCTACATGCTAATGCTGTGCTAACACCAGCTAAAGCTGCGCTAACAGCGGCTAAATGCTAATATCGGTAAAATTCCCTTTTAGCACAGCCGTATGATGTAAAATATTAAATCCGTATGACCTGTGTGATAACAGTGAGGCCTGTCCACTCTCTCGCTGCCAATCAGAGGTCAGAGTCTGTTCACATCACATCAGACACGGGTCAGCACTTTGGCCACAGCCAGAGGTCGGTCCCAAAACCTGTACCTGGTCAGAGCGGTTTTGCCCTTTTATTTATTTATGGAAAAGCTCGACAAAGCGGGTGAAAGAGCCATTCGGCCGACACACGCCTGTATGTAGAAAGACACCTAAAGGGTCAAGTCTCCAAACGAGGAGACCTGACAGCTATGCTCACCGCGTGACAACTGCCACTAACTATGGTGCAGGTGGCAGTTCTCGCGATGCCAGTGACAGAGTTCAGTTTGGAGAGGCAGCGGAATGTTGTTTTTACTTTGTTATAATACAGAAGGCTTACTTTACAGTATAGCTCTAATATGGGACGACGGAGGGAAGGAAGGGTAAAAGAAGGGTCAAATACAGTCATTTCCCAGCCAAAGCGAGCATCAACGAAACCTGATTATGGACTTGAACTGGATTCTTTCTTACCTCATCTGATAAATTGATGAAACTGATGAAATGCGGTGATTGCTCGTTTTTCTTAAAGGAACAGGCCACCGTTTTTCCATTCTGAGATGTTCTTACCTGAGCTTAGACGAGTTGATCTGTACCTGTCTGGTCTTTGTGCCTGTGGAAGAGCTTGGTCGCTTCCAACTTCACCCCCATTTGGAGCTATAGGAATATATTGGGAGAGATGCTGACAACATCTTTGGTCGTTTTGCGTGACTGAGCGCACGCACAAAGACCAGACAGGTACGTATCAACTCGTCTAAGCTCAGGTAAGAACATATCTCAGTGTGGAAAAACGGTGGCCTTTTCCTTTTAGCTAGGAATTATACATTGAGAAACCCCTCTGACAAAAATAACAGAACAACTGCGCAAATTCAGAGAGAATTCAGAGTCTTGGGGCAGTTTCAAGTGCATATTATGTCGCCACTTTGTGAGAAATAGGTAATTTTGAGAAAATGGGCCTTAAAATGACAGCTCTCCTTATAAAGGGAGCTAACTGGCCCAAAGTCTAAGTTTTGCCTGCAATGTCTTCCCTTAATGTGTGACTGTCTCTTCCCGTGACGATAAACCGAAGCCCGCAGTTTGGTACAAAATGGTGGCTGCTTTGGGTTGTCATTAGCTGATTTTGCGACATTCGCCCGCTCAGCCGCACAGTGACGCACACTCCCTCTCCGCAGTAATTACCACGAGTTACCAGCTCCGCTCCACCAACCTGTTCTTTTTCACTGTGCCTGCATGTGTCACGGCGCGGGGAAAATCAGCCGTCTTCCGATCAGCACTGCTCTTGGAATAACTCGCAAAATGTACTCAAATTGGAAGCTTTCTGCCATTTGATACTTTTGGGAAAATCAGCTCAAAAATGTGGCGATGGGGAGGAGCTCTCGTTTTTCTCATTGTCTTGTCTTTATGAATATGATGTTAGGAAATAATCCCCATCGTCCTCGGTTTCTGGTCCGATGACCAAACTGGGACATGTTGGAACTAACGATGAAGAACTTGCAATGGGCTAAAAAAGCAAACACTGTCAGTGCTGCTGTCATTCACGGCCTTTTCTTTGGCTTGTCGGTTACTGTAACTCCAGTTCTATGAATATGAGACACAAGTGTTTGGGACAGGTTTGAATTCTATTCAAGAAGTTCTCTGCAAAAGGCGGTTCTAAAACTGTAAGGGTGGGTTTAAAAATAAACCACCTTAAGGTTAGGTTTAGGGTTCGAGATCGGGTTAGCAATTATCCAAACTCAAAGCCCTGACCCGAACCTCCTGATCGGGGGGCGGCAATAAAGGCCTGTCTCTAATTGTGGCCTGGTTCCAATAAAGGCCTGGTCCTAGATGTTCTTGAGTAAATAAAGGCCCCGGTCTATATTAGAGAATTTACGGTATTTCAAGTTAAACTATATGTATCTGTTTTCTAAGTGATCTGAGGCGTGTTTTTATCAAAGCACAAAAATACTTGATCCACTGGCAGATTTTCTTTACTTACCAACTCAAATCAAGGGCAAATGTGTTTATTTCCAGATTACTTTTTACAGTGTTTAAAGCTAGTATCATGATTTTATTATTTGTATTTATTTATTGTTTGTGTTTCCCAGTGGGGCCCCAGTCCCTCTGCTGCCTGTGTCAGCTCCGGCCCTGCTCCTCGTGCTGAGGCCGCAGGCAGCTCTGGAGCCTGTGCTGCTGAGAAGGTGACCAGGAACTGTACATCTCCAGGACGGGCGCGTAGGTCAGGTCACAGCTGACCCTTCTCACCCAGGACACG
Source organism: Gobius niger (assembly GCF_951799975.1). Taxonomy (NCBI): domain Eukaryota; kingdom Metazoa; phylum Chordata; class Actinopteri; order Gobiiformes; family Gobiidae; genus Gobius; species Gobius niger. The sequence goes on from NC_136864.1 coordinate 32,509,281, forward strand.
GACTATTCACCCCTCTCCCCTCAGAAGGCTACGGTCTATCTGGACCAATACCTCCTTATTTACAGTGCAGGCATGAATGAAACCCTAATGTGCGACCTACAGGGCTTCCAATAATAAATGACATCCAGGTATAGGTTTTTTGGGCCGTGGCTAATGGGGTTTTCTGAAACAGAAGGTTCTAAAGATCATTAATGGCATGTTTTCTAACCTTGTGCTGCAGCTGGATAATGTATTTAGTCTAAAAAAAAATCTATCTTGAAAGGAACTGAAATGATAGGGTTCAAATCCACTGTTGGGCCAATCACGTGGCGGGGTTACTGTGAGTGGGCGGCTTTCACATTTGCCAAAACATCGAGCAATTTTATTGATACTACTTAGCAACAGCTATGGCGGAAAAACAGAACGTACTCCCCCAGACGCGCTTCAGCTGCAAATATTCCAATTAAAGTCTGTCCTCTTCCCGAACCTTTAAACCCAGAGTCTTTCCAGATTGATGCCATATTTACACTGGAAGATCACTCTGGCTTTGCAGGGCTCTGAAATGATCATGTCAAAGTGAATGATTTGTGCACACTCCTACACGAGCGGGATCGATAAGACTTATGTGCGTTGGCATTAAAGTCAAATCGTGCAGTTTCTCAGACATGGTTCAATCCGGACTCCGAGGACAGTCAATGCAATGTCATGTTTGTGAAAATACTGCACAATCACGTTCATCTTCCCAATAAACATGTTCTATTATGGGGTAAACAACGTCGGCGCGTGCTGTTGTGCAGATCTTTAGCGACTCAGACATTACTGGATCTCCCTGAGCACTTCACACGTGTAGCGCTGCTTGTTTCCACACTGCCTCCTCCCCAGGGACCCGGCGCTCCCTCGCAGCCCCAGAACAAAGCACCAGTTCCTGCGTGCACGCTCCCCTCGGGCCACACCATCACGCACCGGCCCCATGTGGGCTGCGCCGGCTTCCTCACAGGTGCGCGCTGTTGGCACAACCATGCAGAGGGTTTGGGATTCTTGTGCTTAAGTTCTGTGTAATAGTGCAACGGTTGTTCGTCTGGGGAGTGGAAGGTCAGTGATTCAAGCCCGCAGTGATGTTCAGTTGGTCCGACCGTCAGCAGGCTCCACACATTACGAGACGCCATGGAGACAGGATGCTTGGTCGTTTGCAAAAAAAATATTGTATTGCAGAAATAACTCCAGACTTTTCACACATCCGCGAGCATGAACTTTAGCTAAGTGTTTATCTGAGATATCTTCAGAAACAGACTCAGAATACAATGCATTGTCAGTTTCCTCTGATAAGAAAGTGGCATTCAGAGGTTTGACTGATGTGAATCACTTTCATTCATTCATCCTTCATAGTTACGCCAGTGGCAAGTTGTCACATAGAAAAAAGTTATTTGTAAAATGAAAAAATAATCCTGTTCGTTGGATAACATTGAACATTCTCGTGACTGGGGCTCACTCTTAAAACTGGTGACTATTTTACAGACATTAGATTCTTTTTCTGCTCACTTTAAGTGTCTCTTTATGCACCTACAGCCCAGTTTTTTATACAATTGGAAAAGTTGAGTGTTTGAACCTGCTGCACACATTGTGACAAAAAGAAAGAAGACTAAGATTTACTACCTGGAACTAAATCGCAAAATAGAACTTCAAATGAGAAACTGTCAATATTGTTAGTTGTGTCAATCTGATACAAACATGAGCTTTTCGTGCTAATGAAAGACAAAAATCTCAACTGCACCTCATTGCACCATTTGAGCGTGTACTCACTGTTTTACTTGTGTGCTTAAGTCCCTCCACTGGCTTTCTGTTGAGTCAAGAATTACATTTAAAATCATGTTTAAGGCCATCAAGGGTTTAGCTCTGATCTATCGCGAATAGTTTCAAATCAGCTAACCAGAGCCGGTGACACAGCAGGTGAACATGGGCCTGTAGATACTCTGTCACTGCATCCAACAGATCAAAACAACTTTCTACAACTAAACCCAGACACAACTGAGATCATTGTTTTTGTCCCACAGATACAAAGACAAAGTGTTATCGCTCTCTCTCTAAAACCAAAAAATCTGGTTTGAAATCTAGGAGTAATCATGGACTCAGACCTGAACTTAAACAGCCACATCAAAGCAAAAACATCAGCAGCTTTTTGCCATCTGAAAAACATGGCTAAGATCAGAGGAATAGTGTCAAAACCAGACCTAGAGAGACTTATCCATGCATTTGTCTCCAGCAGTTTACACGACTGTAACAGCCTGTCAGAGGAACATCCAGAACCAGGAAATACGACCATATTAGTCCAGTGCTCCGGTCTCTGCACTGGCTTCCTGTCACTCAGAGAATAGAATTTAAAACAGCTCTGTTTGTTACAAGTCTTTTCATGGTTTAGCTCCAAAGTCCATCTCTGACATGTTAGAGCCGTATGAACCATCTCGGGCCCTGAGAACTTCAGGGAGGGGCCTCCTGGTGGTTCCCAGAGTCAGGACTAAACACAGTGAGAACATCAGGGAGGGGTCTCCTGGGGGTTCCCAGAGTCAGGACTAAACACAGTGAGAACTTCAGGGAGGGGTCTCCTGGGGGTTCCCAGAGTCAGGACTAAACACTCTGAGGCTAAAGCTAAAATCTGCAACAGTCTCATGAGGATGTGAGACTGGCCTCAACTCTGACAATGTTTAAATCCAGGCTGAAAACAGTTGTTTTTATGACACTGACAGTATTTAATCTGCACTCTTGCTTTCTACTGTAATTAATGAACTTTTATGTTGATGTTTTATGGATTAGGAAAAATCTCTCGCACACTGTATACTTGCAACACCAGTGTTCTTTTATTAATGCAACGTTTCGGCCAGTGGCCTTCGTCAGGCAAAATGACGAAGGCCACTGGCCGAAACGTTGCATTAATAAAAGAACACTGGTGTTGCAAGTATACAGTGTGCGAGAGATTTTTCCTTTTCTATATTTGGCCTTTATGCCTTCTCTTACGCACCTGTTGTTGAAAACAAAGGAGATGTGCGAAGTAAACCTTCTTTGATGTTTTATGGATTGATTTGATCTACGATCTTGTAAATTTGATGCAACTGTGAAGCTCTTTGAATTGCCTTATACATGAATTGTGCTCTACAAATAAAAACATAGCGACTACTCAAGTCTCCAAAATCACTGTAAGAGGCAAAGCCTTTAGCTCCAAGCTCTGATTTTATGGAATAAACTCCCAGATCAAAACGTATCTCTTGGAATTAGCTTCTGATCAGGTCAGTTAGGTGAAGCTCTAACCCACAGCGTGAAGTAAAGCTGCCTTAGGAGAAACACTGAGCGCTCTCTTCTTGTTCTTCTTACTGCAGACTTTGTCTTTTAAGTATAACACAATGCTTATTTTATCTGAAGTCTGTTCCTCTCTATTCACATGGTGTCCCTCGCCTGTTACAGATGGTCGGTTGTTAGTATCGCAGTCTACAGCCCTATCCATGGAGGAACCCCTGTCCAACAAGAACTGAAGCTCCAACGAGGACTGGACGGTCTAAATCAGGCCCCATAGAGCCGGGACGTCACTGCCCCCTATGGAACACAGATCTCACCTGTGTCCCATATGGAGCAGAGGTGTATCTGTATCCCAGCAGCTCCTGCCATAAAGACCCTCCTCTTTTAAGGCCCTAGAGCTTCATTAGCGCCTTCAAAGGAAGTCGCACGTTATGAGGCGAGACACTTTTATTTTATTTTTTATGGTATTACACACATACTCAAGCCTCCTGTCGTCTGATCTCACTTCATTTGAGGACCATCATAATAAGGCATCTGGAGCTGCAGCTTACTTTACCTCACATTTGCTTTTATATTTTTCGAAGGCAGACGGAGAGGGGGTTTCACATGGATCACTTCTTCCTTTTGAGAAATAAGGTAAATGTTTTCTCTATATGTAGTACATGCTAGAACTTTTGTTGACAAGATCACTGTATCTCCCCACTCTTTATCCATTAAAAGACAGTTTTTGAAATGATTCTTTTATTCAGACAGCCAAGGCAGTTGAAGGCCAGTAGACAATGCCTTTAGTCACAGTTGACACAGTTATCTCATTATATTTTATCGATTTATTATATGTTTGTCTACCAGGTGAGTGATTGACAACCTTTCTGATTTCTAACAATGACCTGACACTAAAGAACACCATATTGTGCATTTCTTAGTAGCCGGTGGAACGTACACTTCCCTTGGTAAAACAAGCCGCACAGAAAGGCTCCTCGGCCACAGCGTCTGACAGCAGTGGAGCATCAGATAAACACTGGATGGATGCTGGTTGGCTTGAATTCCATTAGCAGACAGGAGCATTGTCTATTGGTTGAATTTAAATTTGTATTGATTAATTCTTTTATATTGTCCATTGTATTTCAGTCCCTGACGAGTGGATGTTAACACATTGAGTGCCAAAAACAAAAAAAAGGAATTTTTCGATCCCATACGTATCATTATTACGAAACTAGACACTCTAATATGTGTGATTTTGGCAGCTCTGTGATGAACAGAAGAGAAATAAATGACCATCAAAAACTTGTGAAAAGTCACGATCTGGACATTTCATATATTTTTGTGTTTGAATCAAGGTTACAGATGAGTGCATCGGCGGGTCCGGAGTTGTGGAATAATGTTCAGGTGCTCTTCGAGGACAAAAACCTTTGCAAACATGGACTTGGAGGAACGGTTTGAAAAGGTATAGAATAAAAGTCCTTAATTGAGCAGGGGACGCCAACGTGTTTCGACCTGGCACGGTCTATCACGGCATATTGTTGCATTTCTTTTCTTTTTTCTTTTTTAGTCTGAGGGGGCGTGGTGTTGCGCAGCTGTAGAGCCGACATTTCTCTCTCGCTCTCTGGAGGCGTTTGACAAACCGGAGCGAAAACAGTTGAGATTTTAACATTTCGAGTTTTGAAATGGTTCAAACCGGTCCAAGGACGGCTGAGAAACATCCTGATAAAGTCCATAGCTACAACGTAGAATATGACAACATGACAAATGGTCTGGATTGTTGGCACTCTACAGGCAAATCCCCAAAACAGAGCGGCACTCAATGTGTTAAGTCTCGAGGCCTAAGTGATTTGCCAAGGCGAGGCTGACTTCCAGTGTGGTCTTTCTGCATATCATCTTTTCAACCTTGAATACCAAGAGGAAGTCTCTATGACCTCGAAATTCATTCAGAGGTATGCAAAAAATATACAAATATAAATGCATAGTGTTACGGTGATAAAAAGCAATCAAACACAATTAAAACAAGTTGCTCATCATTCTGTGTTTACTTGTCTCCAGACGTTTCATCAGTATCAACACTGAAAAGGGTTCCGAGGCCGGTCAAGGAAATGTTATTTTGAAGAAAACTGGGAAACTGATTAAAAACCTTATTGACTAGAAGGGGATTTATCTAACTGGTCTGTGTTCATTTAGAAATGTTCAATAAAGCACTGATTCTAGGAATTGCATTGAAGTCTTGAAGTTTTGAAAAGCCCAGTTACTTCTATCAGTATGATACTGTAGGTAATTAATATATTGTTTACATTAGAATATCATTACAGTAGTTCCAACAAATGCCAGAACTTATTACGGTAACCCCCCTGTTAAAATAGTAATGTTTATGGTAGAATATTGTATCATTATATGGTTCCAAGCTGTTATTTTAAGGACTTAAGCCAGGGGTGTCAAACTCATTTTGGGTCATGGGCCACATATAATAGAGACATGTTTCCAATAAATGAATAATAATAAGCTGTGATTTGGTCAAAGCCCCAACTTGACTGTAGCTTCATTAATAATCACGGCTTACACTTGTATTGCACTTTACAAGCCTGTGTCACACTCGGTGGTGGTAAGCTGTTATTGAAGCCACAGCCGCCCTGGGGCAGACTGTCCATTTACCACGTGGCTATGTCGTGTGTTGTTCATATCCTGAGCTCTTATTATGTCAGTGCCCTCTGCTGGACACGTGTGGAACTCTTTCCTATTTATAAATGTAATGCCCCCTAGTGGCTAGAATAAGCATTCTTTAAAAAATCATAACTCCGCACAGGAATGGGCTAGAGACTTGTTTTTTTTATACACTCTGAAATAGCAAATTCACACCATTTTTTCTTACAGTGTAGAGATGTCAGCTTAAACTTTTTGTACCAAGATTACTGTTACAAATAGGGAAAATATATTGCAAGTTAAAGACTTTTTCTGAAAAAACAATATATCTATTATAGAAAACGCTATCTCAATGGCCGCCGCCTGGGCGCCGCCATGTTTATTTCCCATACCGACTTTGAAGCTAAGCAGGGAAGTGCCTGGTTAGAACTGGGATGGGAGACCGTTCCTCCGATGCTAAGCAGGGAAGGGCCTGGTTAGGACTGGGATGGGAGACCGTTTGGGAACACCAGGAAGCCTGGCGACAGTACTGAGTGTGTGCGTGGACATCCGCGGCCGGCCCCCACGTGACGGTCCCACCGGCCGCGGGCATTGGCCACGGGTCCATATGGACCGCGGTGCTGCTGTCCGAGGACAACCCGCTGTCACAAAAACGCGAGTGCACGAGATCTGACTGCCGTGCGTGTGCGCGCATCCAAACAGGGCGATGTGTGTGTGCGCGCGTGTGTGTGCGTTCGTGCGTGTGTGTATGTATGTGTGCGCGCGCATCCAACCAGGGCTATGTGTGCGTGTGTGTGCGTGTGTGCGTGTGCGTGCCCAAAACCTGCTCAAACACGAGCCTCTAATCAAACGCGCTGCTCCGACTGATTTATCCTCCGTGTGAGTAAAAGCGAAAATGAAACTACTACTTAACGAGCGCATGGCCTGCACTGCGTAGTTTTTTTTTCTTTTTTTTTTTCTTTGCTGCTGTACCATTTGTTTTCTCTTTTGCTTTCACGTATTGTGAGCCCAGAGGTACATTTTATTCTAAAGCAGCTTTGAACGCATTGCCAATTTTATTGTAAGGTCATAAATACTGTCTAATAACGATCATTAGGTTATTTCAGTTCAAAACCTACTCATTATTTTTCTTATTGCACACTACCGTGATGGACCAAACCACGGGTCCTGCACCGTGAACCAAACCGTTAAAGCTGAACCCCTAAAATTTATCAATAATTATTCCACTGTCTCTTGAATCCTGTTCCCCGATTTTAGCGAAAATATTGTCGTAGTTTATAAGAAAGGAGTACGGATGCATCAAACACTCCAATTGCAGTTTGTTTGAAATTGTTTTTTGCCTTTATTCTTTTACTCATTTGTTGTGGCCATAGTTTTTGGAATGGGTTGGGAACCACTGGTCTACAGCTGAACTGTGTGACGGGTTGGACATTTCTTTGTAATCACTCACAATCTCAGAATATCAAATGTGGAGACTAGGAGGCCCGGCCGAAGGCCGGGTCTCAGCTAGTATATATATATATATATATATATATATATATATATATATATATATATATATATATATACATTTAATAATCATTAAACAACATTCACAATTTCCTTTGCTTTTGTCTTTTCAGGTTCAAAACTCACTCAATCAGGCAGAGATTATATTTGGAAGAAGCTTCAAAACATGTGGAGTCTGTCGGTGCTACTAAAGAAGAGCGCCATGAGAAACTCCTTCTGAGAAATGCGAAGGCGACTGAGCGTGTTACGAGGATTCCAAACACACGTTACGGGGGAGACGGCTGAACGCGCCGTGAACTTTCAGTCATTTCAGGACAAAATCTGAAGGCGCAAGTCAACAAACATCAACAACTTGTACAAGATGAGTTTGGTTTGACATTAAAAACTAAGACAAACTTTACAAAATATGCTGAAAAATAATGACCGCAGCAGAAAGAAAAGGACGTTTTCATCTGTCGCGTCCCGCCTTAAAATGGAACATGAAGAGCAAATACGTTGGGAAAGAAGCGGGAAAGAAAAATAGAAGTTTCCACTGCCTGCACAGATCCTTTGATGGCTCTCCTTCAGGCTGACCTGGATGTGCTGTAAATGATGGATGGGTGGAAAGATTCTGGCTCAGGATCTGGAGACGTGCTGCTGTCATCCACCACCTCTGTTACAACATCCGCCTTAGCCTCCACGCAACTTCTCTTTGCTTGTCAGTTACTGTAACTCCGGTTCTGTGAATGTGACACAAAAGTGACGGTTTGGGACAAGTTTGAATTCTATTTGAAGGAGTTCTCTGCAAAAGTTGGTTCTAAAAGTGTAAGGGAGTGTCAGAGTGCCTGCTTAAAGCCTAAAGCATGATCAGATTAAACTATTTTGTAAAAGACAACAGGTCAAAAACACAGGCCAAAATACTGTACATAAAATACATTGGATTACTGCAAAGACTTTCTCCATTGTCTCCTTTTTGCCCTCCTCCAAGGGCCACAACTGCCTCTAAAATCCTGCACTGTCACTCAAAAAGGTGTTACTTTGGGTCCGAAGTGCCGTCATGCACGAGTTTAATATAGAACCTGCGTAAGACCTGAGGTGGCAATAGTGAGTATAAAATGACCAAGTTGCATCTAGTCTCTTTAAAACAAATGCTAACTATGGCAAAATCCTAACAAAATTAACAATTGTAGCAATATGGTGCAAAATGTAAACAACAGTTTTACAGGAGCCTAAAGTAGTGACTTTACCTCATTCATTTGTTAACTCAAAGAAAATGCCACATTTGGTCATTTTGAAAGTGTCAGTTCAGCATAAATTCGTTTCTAAGTCATTTTTTTTTACTTCTGGAATAAAAGTTGGAAAAATGTGAAAGTTGATGCTACATCGCTCTATGATAATCACCAAGACTCCACAACAGTGTTTCCTTAACTTTGTGAAAGGAGTGAAACAGCGCCCCCAACTTGACGCTGGTGGCCAAAAAGTGTACTGCATCCACATTTACCACTGAGAATGAATGGGAGAAAGTTAGTATTAACTCATTGACTGCCAGCCATTTTCAAATCAGAGAGCTCCCCCCTGGCAGAGGTTTTTCAGGATTTTGACTGTTTTTTCAAGACCCACTGAAAATGTAGGTCTGGGTCAAGCCCACCAAAAGAAAGATTAGACTCACTATTTTCATTTAAAAAGAAGGCCTCTAGCGGCTGTCAGTGTGAAAATAACAAACATGTAAAATTATACATTTTGATATTTAAGTCGCATCTGAGTTTCAGTCGCACCCCCAGCCAAACTATGTGTGGGAAAAAACGGTATTTTCCCTATTCACCTGCAGCCTCTCACCTTTCGTAATGAAATGTAAAATACAAAGTCCAACGAACTCCAAAGTAGGGTGAAAAACCTGCATGCAACTAATCACGAAGTACAATATAACATTCAATAATAAAAAACCAAGGGCCTAGGACAGAACCTTGTGGCACTCTAATGGTAAGGTTTGAATTACAAACAGGTTTTTGATCAGTTTAAACATAAACACACACAACATTCTAAGCAGAGACGGGTCCGTTCACAGTAGAAACGAGTTCTTTTTGAGGTTAAAGGTTGGTTAAGTCTTGTTAATACGCTGACTTTTGCGGCGATACATTTTTTCCCGGTCTTCTTCTCAATGGACCGCCTACATCTCACTCATTCTCCATTCCCTCTAGGTTCAAGCATGTCTGCGAGGCGAAAGAGGCTCCATCCCCCTCTCTGCCTTTTTTACATACCAGTAATGTGATTTGGAGAGCGCGGCCAATCCTGCCGCTGCCGTCATCAGAACCCCCCCATATCCATCCCACCCCCCAGCTCCGGTTTTTCTCCTCTTTGAGCACTTCAAAGCCGCGGCTGACACACTATCGCTCTTTATGTTGACGTCTCACTCTTTTTTAACAGCGCTAAATCCCGGCGAAAAAACGCTGGGCTCGGCGTCAGTTTCTAGGTGAGCCGGAGCCTCATCCGCGGCAGGTTGGCGCACAGAAGTATTAAGCTGTCAGGCTGACTCTCACGGACTGACAGGGGCTTGTGCGTAAGTAAGTATGGTTCAAAGAGGATAGCGACGTGTTGAACCTGTGCTGCTTCTCGAGCGCTGCTTCTCAGCCGGCGCAGTCGCGAGACCGCTTTCATTGGGTTGCGGGACATTGCCTTTTATCACTGTTGCTAAAGGGTTTTGGTGGGCTGTTGATGTTTGGTGCTGAACTGGGCCAAGCTGCAAATATCTTTTATCTTTCAGTTGAATCTGATGTTTTTATTTGTGTCGTGAGGTGGGTCCTGAAGCTGCAGCGGTTGTGAATCATCAGCTTTAGATAGCGCAGCACCATTCAGGTTACAGCACAAAGCCGCTGCATTGAATTCCTACATCTAATTTGAGACATTCCAACGTTCCCTCAGTCCAGCTCTTTCTTGACGTCTCCAGCTGTGTGTCTGTGTTTCTGTTTAGGCTCCTGTTCTTCATCCCCCTCAGTGTGTGGGGATGAGATAGACACATGTCCTTATCCAGGATGATTAATAACACTTCATGTTAATTAATCCCCAGATGTGGGAAAGCCCTGGTTGGAACATTGAAACGAAGAAAGAACTCACTTGGAGTATCCTTAAATACACAACAGTGGGCCCAGGAGAGCAATTTACAGTTTCATGCAAATAATATATTTATTAAAATAGAATAAAGTCCAATCCAACTTTATTTATAAAGCGCTTAAAAAACACAGCACCGTCGACCAAAAGGCTCAAGTCCCATCCGCTCATTTCACTGTTTTTTTCTCCATTATCAAGACACGCAATTCCATTCAATCCACATGAACGTAAACAGAAACATAACAATATAGAGGTAAACTCTCAGACTTGAACACCAAAGAGATTTAAAAACAGGAAGTGAATTGGCTGGTCTGATACAGAGGGAGCTCAATCCACACTCTCCTCTCAGCTTCCTTTTTGTTTCAGAACAACAGACCTCAGTGAGCGAGAGGGAGAGTAGGGCACGACTATCACAACATGTCCACTTTAAATAAAGGACTGGACACGTTTGGAACTGAATTTTCACTCACCCGCCTCATCCATAAAGTGAACTGTAATTGAAGGCCGGATTAGGACCCAGCTCCAACACAATTGTGTAAACTCACACAACCATGGAAAACTCTGAGCATTACAAGATCATTTATTTTTACAAATGTATATCTTGATATTGATCATATAAAAATAAACCTTTTGTTTGAATTGGATTTGTTTTTGCTCTGTGACTTGTGAGTGTCTTTATGGTCGTGCAGGTCTTTGTAAAGGTTTGTCCTGCTGGTGACCAGGCTGTGGTCAATAACAGCTCCAGTGCACTGAGTAATGTCAGAGACTAATGTGTAAGACCCTGGTCAAAAGTTTTGTCTCCAATAAAAGTACGAGCGGTCACGTATAAAAAGACAAACTGAAACTTACCACTTCAAGAGCACATGGCCTGCACTGTACTGCTTTTTTTTTCTTTCTTTTTTTTTTTTTTTTAAAGTTTAAAGCGCTACAATTTGTTTTCTATTTTGTTCTGTATTGTGAGCCCAGAGGCACATTTTATTATAAAGAAGCTTTCAAAGCATTGCATTGTATTCGGAGATTATAAATACTGTCTAATAATGAACATTTAAGCTATTTTATTTCAAAACCAAGTCATCATTTCTCTTTGTTGCACTTACACCGTGATGCACTGAACCACTAATATTTACCCATAAACATTCCACTTCTTTTGAATTTTATTTAGTGTAGCGGAATGATTATAGATGTTGTGTCGGCCTCAGGTGGAGTGGGAGCCGGCCAGGACAGTGCTGGAGGAGCATGTACACTTGTGATGAGGAGCATAGGGTGATGTACTGCGTAATGTGAGGCCACTGGTGTTGAGGACTGTAGACATGATGCTCTGTGCTGTGATGAGTAAAGGTGTGTCTGTGAGAAGCGTGCAGTGATGTGTTTCACTTTCTGGTGACAAACACAGTGGTCCTGTCTGTGGGTTAGGGTTAGGGCCATGCGTGCATAATACTTAGGCCTCCAGTGACTTGCTGCTGGTGCATCATTTTTGTGCTGGAGTTCTGGCTCCTTGGTCACTCCCGCAGTTGTGAATTAAAAACTCAACTTCAATAAGCATATTCATAAAAACAAGCATAGAATTTGAATTGTCTTGCGGCATCAATTACCAACGCTCCTGGAGTCCAATTTAAATGATTAACAACCTCTGCCGTCAGACAGGCAACTGCTCCGTCACATTCTGCCGGAGAAGTGCACTGACCACGGGACTGTTCAGGAAATATCTCCAACAGTGCCGGTGTTTTTTTATTTTTAAAACTTTATGAACACACAGCAGCTTCCCCACTTCATCTTCTGTCATCAGCGGAAAGTCCCGTTGCAAAAAAAGGAATATCGCATTAATCCACCGGTGTTTGCTAGTTTCCCATAGCGTTCTGTCATAGGCCCGGACTCACAACCGGAGCCAAGTGTGTGTGTGTGTGTGTGTGTGTGTGTGTGTGCGTGTGTGTGTGTGTGTGTGTGTGTGTGTGTGCTGGAGGCGGGACCGTACGGCTCTGTCATTTATCTATCACTCTCATATTGGTGTGTGTTCTTAGGACTAATCAGAATTAGCCCTTTTTTCGTGATCAGATGTACAAAACTACAACGAATACACATAATGACATTAGACAGTTATATAAAAAAAATGAAAAATACAATTTCTTCTTTCTCTTGTCAAAAGAGGACAGGAGGGGTTTAGCCATACTTGCCCATTGATACCAGAGGTCCCTGATCCAACATTAGCCCATCAGGACAAACGTCTTTTCAAGAGGAAAGGTCTAAGATTCATCCTGATCGTTGTGAGCGAGTCAGCAGATATGTAATACAGGGGTTCACTTACTTATTCCACGCTGTTGTGAATGTCTCGGGTTTTTCTGCAAAATATCTTGATAAACTTGTGGATTAATTTTTCCATTGATGATCGCACGTTGTCCAGGCCCTGAGGCGACACAACAGGCCCACATGATTCTCCTGCTCCAGACTTCACAGTGAGGAGAGGGTTGTGATGTTGGTGCTTTTCCATTATTGTGTTCAATATCTGGCTGATCCTTAATAACTGTTTTCCTGTAGTTGCAGATCAGACGCTCACAAGGATCAGGATGAATCTTGGACCATTCCTCCAAAACTGCTGAAGTTCAGTCAGATTCAGGGGGTGTACTCACTTATTCCGCCCTGCCCTGTGAATGTTTACATGTTATGGCCAATACAAATATGATAACATGTAAAAGTTTGGGTGGTATTAGTTTAAGCAGACACTGTTTCATCATTCTTGTGATTTCAATAAAGATCAGACCACATTTAGTGACCAATTTAGGCAGAAATGTAAGAAATTCCACACGTGTACTCACTTTTCCCTCCCACTGTATGTCCTATAATCACAGGGAAATCTACATTTGTCTTTTTCATTCTCCTCTGGAGACAGTTTTTTTGTCTTCACTGTTTGTACTTTCATGGAGAACATGACTCTGCGTGTGCAGGTTTTTACGGCAGTTTGTACGTTTGGTTAAAGTTTGCTTTTGAGCCGAGACCGCAGTGCTCTGTGAAGTGACTCCTGATAGAGAGAACACTGCAGCGCGACTGGCACGAGAATAAGAGAGAAATGTATTGTCAGCTTTGGAGCAATTGATCGCGGGTGGAAATTCTAATCAATTCAATGGCGGTTGTAAAATTCTTGCGTTATTTTGTGGACGTGTAGATGTTAACCTATAAACCTTGGAGAAATCCGTCACTGAATTGGAGAGACCGTGATAAAATGTACACATAAAACAGTTTAGACTGAGCGTGTTTGTATTTGAAGCGCTTTAGTCGCATGTAACCGGACACACATCGCTCGGTCAGACCTGCACCAATCACAGCGCGGAGGTCAGAGGTCACGTCCCAGTGCTCATGGCACACTTCACCCCTGACCTCTCGTCCTAACTGACCTCCTGCACTAAAGGGACAGCCCTCTCCTGAGATGTGACAGTGCTCTACCATTAGCCTCCAAGATATGACTTTTAAACATGCTACATCAGGTTTGATTATTGTGTTATTGATTTTAAAAGTTCATCTGATAATGCGCCCTCGAGTGTTCTGTGTCAGAAACATTTATATTTTCATCATATCTGTAGTGGGGTCACATGACTGTAATGAATAGATCCTGAATAATAATTTTAAAAAGTAAAGCAAATCAAGCATTTCCTTCCAAACAATGGAAACACAAGGTTTCAGTCAAGTTCTGGTGATCAGGAGCTTGTTTTTCACTTACTTGATGTGAAATGTTCGTGAAATGTACCCTCCATTAGGAATGGAGGGTACATACTGTCAAATAAAGTCAAAGGTAGCATGCTGTCCCATCTCCACCCTCTCTCCACTCCAACCATTGGGAATATCCTTCATTAACAGACCTTTTAGTGTTTCGTGATTGCCACTAGCAAGATGGCCGCCGCAGCACGCTCGCAACAGTCTCGCTCGGAACATTGCAATTTTAACCCTACGTTTTTTAAACCCATAACTCGCTTCATGACTGATCGATGTTTGATTAGTGAACTACTTTTTTTAATCAACCGAGAAATGTGACTTTCACTGTCCTGCTCACACTCTGCGTCCTCTCCTGCTCGTGTCGCTACCTGTTCCTACCCAAGGAGAGTTACATCCACCTGCAGCAGGCCTGGGGCTAGCATTGGAGCTACACCCACCTGCAGCAGGCCTCGGGCTAGCATTGGAGCTACACCCACCTGCAACAGGCCTGGGGCTAGCATTGGAGCTACACCCACCTGCAGCAGGCCTCGGGCTAGCATTGGAGCTACACCCACCTGTAGCAGGCCTCGGGCTAGCATTGGAGCTACACCCACCTGCAGCAGGCCTCGGGTTAGCATTGGAGCTACACCCACCTGCAGCAGGCCTCGGGCTAGCATTGGAGCTACACCCACCTGCAGCAGGCCTCGGGCTAGCATTGGAGCTACACCCAGCTGCAGCAGGCCTCGGGCTAGCATTGGAGCTACACCCACCTGCAGCAGGCCTCGGGCTAGCATTGGAGCTACATCCACCTGCAGCAGGCCTCGGGCTATTGGAGCTACACCCACCTGCAGCAGGCCTCGGGCTAGCATTGGAGCTACATCCACCTGCAGCAGGCCTCGGGCTAGCATTGGAGCTACATCCACCTGCAGCAGGCCTAGGGCTAGCATTGGAGCTACACCCACCTGCAGCAGGCCTCGGGCTAGCATTGGAGCTACATCCACCTGCAGCAGGCCTCGGGCTAGCATTGGAGCTACGACCACGAGCTGCGGGGCGCATCAGTCTAGCGACAGGACAAATAAACCTTTCACCACCAGAACCTACAACCACTAAGGTAACAAACAGACAATAGCAAACCAAACTTTTACAAACTGTCAACCATGCAAACATTCTCTGGGACCCTGAATCTAAACCAAAGGGGATTTTTGGTGGTCACATCAATATCAGAAGTCTTCCATGTAAAACGGAACAACTGGACAAACTATTATATGGCTCAGAAACATGGTGGGAAAAAAAATACCCTGCAGGTGCCTATACCATTCAAAATCACAATTTATTTAGAAAGACAGACCGCATAAAAAGGCTATAATATCCAATGCAAGCAGATGGTTCTTCCCGAAAATGGGCTGTAAATGTGTGGGAGTTACGATTTGTGTTTCTCCTGAAATGTGTTTTAATGTTGTAGTATTCTACAGTATAGGCCGCCTAGCGAGATGGATGCATTTTTCGACATTTTTAAAGATGTGCTCAAAGTCTGTAGCAACAAGGAAACTATTTTCATGGGTGATTTCAACTTAAACTGGTTGGTCATTTTTTCCCCACACAACTTTCAATCCTTCAACATTTGATGTCCTGGGAAGTTGTCAGTGAATGTTGCATTGTTAGAATAACTAACATCTGTGCCACAGAGGCGTCAGGCCCAGACATACCTCTGAGGTCACACGTTTCCTTCACCTTTAGTGACATTACACCAGTCTGACCTGTGAGCGGCACTTTCCTGTTTCCTGACCCCTCCTCTGCTTTCACTCGCTCTGCTTCCTGGTCATTGATACCCTGGGCTGCTCCAGACCGTATCTGCAACACCATCTCAACCCGTACTCGAAGGACCGCCGCAACCTTTGGACGTAAACATTATCCCCTCTCTCACTGGCCTCTGCATGAACCAGAGAACACCACATGATGCAAAGGTTCTGTCAGGACTCAGGACATCTGAAATGAAGTTTGCAGTGACTGCACTCTAAAAAGTAATGAGTTAACTCAACGAGAAAAACTGAGGCAACCCTCTCCATTGGTCTTTTTGTTGTATCAACTGAATTGAAATTGAAAACTGATTGCTTCTTTCAATTTGAGGCAACTTGATTTTCTCAACAGTAAAACCTTTCATTAACTGAATACAAACTGCATTGATTTACATTTTTGAGTTGATTGCTTACTTATTTGAGTTTTTTAGAAAAGTATGTTCAAAATATGTACCTGAAAATGTGAGTCTTTCCATCCATCCATCCATCTTCTTCCACTTGTCCGTTGCCGGGTCGTGGGGGCAGTTGTTGGAGCTGCCCAAATCACATTGCACCAGCCCCTATGGCGCATCCTGCAGGTGGTGGGTCCACAGAAGGACGGCCTCATTGTTCTCAGGCCTGTTGGTCTCTCATCAGGGGCTTCTGACCCGCTCTTTGTCTGACCCGTCACCTAGGACCTGTTTGCCATGGGAGACCCTACCAGGGGCACGAAGCCCCCGACAACAGAGCTCCGAGGATCATGCGGGTGCTCAAACCCCTCCACCACGTTAAGGTGGCGGTTCCAGGAGGGGAATGTGAGTCTTTAATTTTCCTTATTTTCTCTTCAGTCGCTCCAAACCATGATCCCAGTTCCAATAGCTTCAACGAACAAAGATCCAGCTGTGGATATAAACGTGGACTCCAGACTTTCTTTTTTTTAATTCTTCATTCAGCTATACAAACAAACACAAAAAATGATCACAGTTAAAAAGGCAAAAATAAATCAACAAAGGTAATGTATTGCAATATGGAAGACTTGAACAATACATCTAATAAATACAAAGTGATGGACATGAAATATAATTACAAATGTGTAAAGAAAAAAGTGACAAAATAAAAATGAATGACCTGTGATGGATTGAATAGTGCAGGCCTTCACAGCAGACTTTGCAGATCCAGTCCATTTTGAAAAATGTTATTGCAGAATGTTACAAACAGCATTGGTTTCCTGACTAAGACAGGCCAAAATAATCTATTTGAAAGGGAAAAATGTTTTTAATAAGCAACAAAGTCTGATGAACAAGTCTCAAATGAATTGTGCAGTAGAACACGTTGTAATGGTGCACCGACTAACTTAATTGGCGTGCTGCTCATATCACTAGTTCAAAACTATTTTTTTGTGTTAAATAATGGATACGTACCTAACTTAACAATGTTTTTTTTGCGGCCTTTGTGAAGAAGCCAGACAGGTCAAGGACAGTGCAGCCTAGAGGATAGATTTTAGATTATCATGCTTGAGAGTCGGGTTCGGGTCGGGTCGGGTCGGGTTTTAATTTTTTTTTATTTTTTTTATCTCAAATAAGATGGAAGCAATAAAATGAAAAAATAACGTTGGGTTTATTTCGGGCTCGGGTCTACATTGTACAATAATTGGTCGGGCTCGGGTCGGGTCGGGCTGAATTTTTTGGGCCTGATCTAATCTCCAGTGCAGCCATGTGCCCTGTTTTGAACTTGCCCAGACGTGTCCAGTGGGCGGAGCCAGGTGCCGACCCAAAAAACGGAGTTGTGGGAGTGCTTTTTTGTGTCAGTGCAACTCGATTTTCACTATAGTTGTGAGAAAATGTCCCTTTTAGCAAGTGTGTATTTGAACCTAATTCAACATCTTGAGTTTTTGAGTGAAACTAAAGATTAAAATCACAACTAAAGCACATACATTTGAGCTGTACCAAACAATGCACATGTTCTACTTCCATTAACACAATAATTAAAGTCATTGCAACAGAGTCCATGGATGACTTACAGAAGAGTGTGGGCTGTGCGTGAAGGCTCCTCGTGCGCCACAGGGATTCCTACGTGCTTGTATCATCGGTCACATTGTCCAACGGATTGTAGCCATGGGCTCATTTCCATCCGTCGTCCCCCACTTACACTCTCATTTATCCTTGCCTATTGTACATGTTTTGTGGTTGGAGAAGGGAACTAAACAGCAAGTATCGCCAAGTATCGTTAAAGGGACTATACAGAGTTTAAACATGTAAAAAAAACGCATTTTCCTCCCCCTACATGTTCCAGCAATGTCCTAATGTGTAGAATGAGCATAGAATATTTTTTTGGAATATAACTGACCTGCATCACATGAATGATCGCATTTTGAGGGACTATATCCAGCAGATCACTCCACCGCTGCGTAGCTTATACAACCACGAAGCTGATGCTGCTCAAACATAAGCTCTGTTAAATGCAAAATGGTTAAAATTATTCTATCCACACAGACATGTATATGGTTAGTCTGGTGTTATAAGTGATTTGCCTCAGGTGCTCTGTGGAGCGGGTCACACTGTTTTTAATGCAGGCTAGCTGATATTGTACATAACTCTTCAAACATGAGAACTGCTTGAATTACAAAAAAATATCTCCAGAAATCAGCAACACTCTGGATAACTAGGAAATGAGGCCCTATGTCAAAAATCCTGAAGTATCCCTTTAATATAGAAGCTGCAGTTACACATGTGACCTGAGGTGGCAGTAGTGAATATAAAATGGCTAACTTGCATCTAGGCCCTTTAAAGTACCAGTATCGAAAGAAATGTGACGGTACCCAAACCTAGAGGAAACCTATGCAGACACGGGGAGAACGCGCAAACACAGAAAGGTTTGCAAGACGAAGGCGTGTCCCATGACTGTTTAGCGTTGAGGGGCGGGGCTAAGAGGTGCATACCCCAATCCAAACGAAGGATTTTCAAACGCAGACATAAAACTGAAGGGTAAGCAGAGTTTGACCAAACACTGAAACAAGGGACTAGATGCAAGCTGGTCATTTTTATGCTCACTACTGCCACCTCAGGTCTTACGCATAACTGCAGCTTCTATATTAAGCTCGTGCATGACGGCACTTCAGACCTGATTTAACACGTTTTTGAGTGACAGTGCAGGATTTTAGAGGCAGTTGTGGTGAATTAGCCTGGCCTTAGCCATCCGTAAACTCCGGTCCATTATAATTTCCCTACATGTGCGTTTAGGTCTGATCTCAGTGGCCGTGTTCAGGCGCATTAACAAACACTAGGGAAAATCAGATCCAATCGTTTCAGAGGAGTTCACCCCTCCCACCTGACAACGGAGCTCAATATTGAAGGTTCAGACCCTTGTACGAAATGTGAACGAGGGTATGGTATGGACCGGGCTAGTGGTGAATTGGCCTGAGCTCATTCTACACGTTAGGACATTGCTGGAACATGTAGGGGGGGGGGGGGGGGGGGGGGATACTTAATCTTTACATTTTTAAACTCTGTATAGTCCCTTTAATAAGCACTTTACAACAGTGATAAAGTTATGGGACTCTTCATCCATTACAACCATCAACTCAGCTGAATTCACTTCCCTGCCTCTGTGAATGAACAGCAGCTGCACTGTCTGGAGTTTAGAACCTTGGCTTGTCACATGTGGAGCCACACGTGACATTTCTCTGTTGCATTTCACTATGTCGCTAATGTCATGCCGTGGGGTTCAGTGCCTCGCTGCAGTGGCCGATGTCTCCCTCAGCTGCTGCTCCGATTGGCCATAACATGTGAAAAGTAGATTGTTGATTGCTCTGTTTTAAGGTGTCGGGAAAGGAGAAACCTGTGTGCCATAATCCCAGGTTACACAGATGTCTGGGGAGTGTCCATCGGCCGTCTGAGTCTTGGCTCCAGCCTGGTCCTTATCTGGCCTATCTGTGGACCTCCTAAGAGCCATGTTTGAACCCTGTCCATAAACACTTAGCATGGCCTCCTCAGCCTAAGGGCCACACACACTCACTCAGAGATTTAAAGTTTCACCTGCAGACGCCAACATTTCCCAGTCTTGAACATGTTTTGAAGCTTCCTATTTCGTCTCTGAAGGATTTGCCAATATTTATTCCCCAGCGTGATTTATTGTGTTTTCAGCCTCAAAAAATTGGCAGACTTTCTCCTTTTCAGAAATATCTATTTTTCTCGGATAAATAAGAGATCCAAAAATCCCCTGTGAAGAGAAAAAAAGTATCATCCACTGTATTATGATCAAGCAAAATAAACAAAGATTATTAAACCTGGCTCCTTCCACCATTCAGATTTTAAATGATGATGCAGGATTGTGGCACTTACACATAAAATGTTCTTTAGAAACTGCGGAAGATTATTGACATAAATGGTAACCCGTTTGTGCAAATACACTGCGTTCCAAATTGTTATGCAAATTGTATTTCAGTGTTTTTCAATGAAACTCATGGATGGTGTTGTGCCTCAGGCTCTTTGAATCACTGACATTAATCTCAGAGACCTGGGATGATCAGTTTTCAGGTTAAGCCCAGTTAAGGGAAAAACTACTGAAAAAAGGGTGTTCCACTTTATTATGCAGATCATCATTTTCAAGCAATATGGGAAAGAAAAAGGATGAAAAGTGTGAAATAGTTGAATGCCTTGGTCTAGGAATGAAAACCTTCGATTTTTCATGAAAGATTAAACATAATCATCATACTGTTAAGAGATTTGTGGATGATTCAGAGACACTCGGGTTTGTGCAGATAAAGGCACAATGAGGACGGTTTCTGCCAGAAAAATACATCAGATTAAGAGAACAGCTGCTACAAAACACCAAACAGGTATTTGAAGCTGCTGGTGCCTCTGGGGTCTCCCGGACATCAAGGTGAAGGACCCTCGGGAGACTCCAGAGGCACCAGCAGCTTCAAATACCTGTCTACTGCTTTGTAGCAGCTGTTCTATTACTCTGATGTATTTGTCAATCTCTTTGACAAATCTCTTGATCTTGATGAAATATCAAAGGTTTTCATTCCTAGACCAAGGCATTCAACTATTTCACTCTTTTCATCAGCAGAGAGATCCTTTTTCTTTCCCATATTGCTTGAAAATGATGATCTGCTTAATAAAGTGGAACATCCTTTTTCAACTGGGCTTAACCTGAAAACTAATCATCACAGGCGTCTGAGATTAATGTCAGTGATTCAAAGAGCCCCGAGACACAATACCATCCATGAATTTCATTGACAACGTTTTTTTTTTTTACCGTTTTGACACTGAAATACGATTTGCATAATATTTTGGAACGCGGTGTAAGCCTTCTATCCGGCCTCCCCTAAACTGTTGAAGCTGAAGCAGAAACGGCTGCAGTGGCTCAGAAATACATGAAGACAGTCTTGTTCACTGATGAGGCCGTGTAACTCTGGATAACAGTTAAAGACTTGAAAATGATGCTGACTCTCATTTGAGTTGATCATTTAAAAATGTCATTTGCATAATCATTTGGAAGGCAGTATATTGTAGAACATTCTAGGAACAACATCACATTGATGAACTTAGCGTTAAATGAATAGGCTTGTGTCGTTACATATTCAATACAAAAATTAGCATTTTTTCCATTTTGGATATCTTTGTTAAAGCACTCATCTCGAGACCAATCCAAAACCCAAATCGTTCCTCCTGACATTTACAAACACAAGTTGCTCTCCAAATGTATTCATTTTGCTAATCAGCGGCAGTGTTGTCTGTGGGCGAATGACTAAACACTTCCCGGTGCTTCCGGTGTGACAAAAACATCCCTACGTAGCATTCATCACAAATACCCTGGCCCGCTCTCTACATCGCCGCTCTGCAGCTCATTTGCATATGCCATTTTCGGGCGGCTAAAAATAACCGAATAGGAATAAACGGCTATTATTAATTCTGCTGCCGCGCTGCTGTGTGTGTGTGTGCGTGTGCGTGTGTGTGTGGGTGTGCGTGTGCGTGTGCGTGTGTAATAACAGGGTAACACGGGCGGTGGGGAAATATCAGCACCCAAAGGACCCGGCTCCAGGTGCTAATAGGGCGGCCAGGGAGCACACGTACCGCGGCCGTGCTGTGAGGAGTGGGCTGCTATAGGAGGAAGGCTCAGAGAACAATGCTCCCGTGATGGGGGGAGGGCAGACTCGGGAGGTATCCCTCGTAGTAGAGGATTCCGACCGGACCGGGTTGGTTGAGTTGATGACGCTGCGCTTCGGTCTTCAGGGGCGTATTCCTGCTCTTATATTCAGACTCGCTAAATACCCCACATTAACTTTGCTCTGACCTTTGAGTATTGAACTGTTTCGGTTCAGCACGTTCGGTTCGTTTTTGGTCCATCTATTTAGCAGCGCCGCGAAGCCGCCATCATGAGATCTTCTCCATGGACATCGTGAAGGACCACTCACAAACAACTGTTCATGACAGTAAAACTTGGACCGTGGAAAAGCCCTGTTGTGCTCCTGGATCCTCAGGTAAACATTTAGCTGCGTCTGATTCATGTGCTGTTGTTATTCTGCGCTAACTGCTATCCCTGTCATCACTTTATTATTTGTTATATCTGTTATATCTATTAGATTTAATAATCCGCAATTTGTTCTGTTACATGTTAAAAAACTATGAAAGATTGATTGAAGAAGTAATCTACATCTAGACATAAATGTTGCCTGATAAACCACACCCACTTCTTTCTGCGTGAAAGAAGGTGGGTGTGGCCACACACAGTAAACAAGTTACTGATTTGCAGCTAAGGCCAATCACGACCGTCACAGAGAAATGACAAGCCTACGTCACTCGCCGCACCACTATGTTGTTAGTTCAATTAACTTCAATATTAGCCAAAACTGATCATGGATGAAGTAGTCGAGGATTTTGCCTCCGTGTTCTCCGCGTGAGTTTATATTCACTTCATATTTTGTGAATTGGACACAGCTGTCGTCACGTCCGCTAAATGCTAATTGCTAATTGCTAATTGGTTTATTTCACTGACAATCTGTGCGCGTTAGGCCCGCCCCTTCAAACTGCTCCAAGTGCTCCGTGACCAGACTGACTCCCTGTGTGGAATGGACAGGGAAGAGAATGGCAGAGCCGGCAAACGTAAATGGGTCTTTAACATTTAGCAAGTTTATTTTCTGTGGGGGGATTTTTGTACCAAAAAGAGGGGTCCGCACATTAGTCCGATGTCTCATTATTCCTAAAATGTATATGTCAAACTGAAATTGTCCTTTGCAAAATTAGGTTTGATGATGGTTAAATAGTGGAAAACGAGGTATCTTTTGTACAATAGGTAAAGCAAAAATCTCAGGGGGCGGAGCTGTAACAATAAGGGAATAATAATAAATAAAAATAGGATAAAAATTAGAACAGGTTGTATAAGTAGAATATCGGGGTGTAAAGTTACAGTTCTAGTGTAGGTTATCAATAAGTGCAGCTGATACAGAGATTATTGCACGTAGTTTTGCAAAGGGGTTATTGCACATGTTACTTTACAGTCTTGTTCAGTCTGACAGCAGTGGGGATGAAGGACCTGCTCCTTCTTGCACTGAGGGTGTCTCAGTCTGCCACTGAAAGAGCTGCTCAGCTCCTCTAGAGTGCAGTGCAGTGGGTGGGAGGTGTTGTCCATGATGGAGGTGAGGTAATACCCTCCTGTCCCTCAGCTCCTCCACAGAGTCCAGGGGGCAGCCCATGACGGAGCTGTCTGTTCTTGTCCCGCTCTGTGCGGCCCGGGGCCCAGCACACGGCAGCGTAGTGGAGAGCAGAGGCCACCACAGAGTCATACAAAGTCCTGAGCAGAGGCCTGCTCACTCTGAAGGACCTCAGGCTCCTCAGAAGGTGGAGGTCACTTTGGCCCTTCTTGTCCAGGGCGTTGGTGTTGTGGGACCAGTCCAGTTTATTGTTGAGGTGAACACCCAGGTACTTGAAACTGTCCACCTCCTCAATGTCCTCCCCCTGGATGTTCAACTGGGTTGTTGATGTTAGACTAATGGCACCTCTGCTCAATGGTAATTATCGGAATGATGAGGCGTTGGACTAATGGGCTGTCGGTCCAACGACATTGTGCCCCATAAAGATACCGTTACACCCCTACTCTTGCTCAATAGTGGTCAAGCTTCCACTTCTCACATTGGCAATGTCTCCAGGACTGAACACCTTGTATTTCTGGACACTTCCGGATGGTCCCAGCTGCTGAAAAAAAACCTCTTTACTTAGCGTCTTTTTTTTCGGTCAGCTGTTGGCAACAAAATGTTTGATGGTTCTGTGGTCACGCCCCAATGTTTTCAGAGTTTTTCAGATGCTTTTTCCTTCCCATAGCTAATTCTGTACTTGATTCAGAGCGTGGACCTGATAGGACCACACTTCCTCTTATTACAAACAGCTCCATCACCTGGTGTCGCTTCAATCCAACACTTATTACACTGTTGGAGAAAAATGAACAACATGGTCAAAAAGATAATGCTAAGGGTTGGTTTATGCATGACATGTCCCCTCCACATCCGGACAAGAACTCTCTGTGTGCAGCAAAGCCGTCGGGCGGAAGCCAAAACTCTGACAAAATGAGCGTCCTTATTATTATTTGTGCATGTTGAGTGCAGCGTGATCGCTGCGTCTCCCGCCTGCCCCGGCCTTTCCCCGAGAACGTTTTGCCGCTCGTCATTTGCGAGCAGCGCTGAGCCTCTCCCGCAGGGCGACGGATGGCACCTATTTACAACTCAGGACATGAACTCACACTGCTGAGTCAGGCCTCGCTCCCCACGCTAAAATTACCCCCATCTCACCCATCTCTCCACTCTTTTTAGGAAACTTTCCCCGCATGAACTTTCAGACAAGCCGGCAGCAGAGAAAGAGACCATTAGGCCGTGGAAGAATATCGTAGTTAGAGGCTTTCTCTGGGATTAGCCGCTGGAGTTTGAGACCAAATGTTATATATTCACTACCGCCATGTTTGTGGGTACCAGCAAACATTATCTCGAGACTAACATTGGTTAAAAAGGGTGTAGAAAGAGCCGTGGCACTGCTTAGTCACTGCTGTAAATGCCATGCGTTAATGAAATCAAATCTCCATAAGGCTCTGCGATATGAACTCACAATCCTGAACTCCTGACTTAAATGAGGATTTTGAATGTTTGTGTTCGCACAAAGTAAATGTTAATGTTAATTTATGTCTTCTTTTTCACCTTGTTCTTTTACTAAAGGCCAGACGCTGCAGGTGAACGGGGAAAAAACTCAATTTTGAAATTTGAAACCTGTAGATTACTGACATGAAGAGGAAACTAAATGTATGGATAATGATATGGAAAAATCTAGATTTGAACAGGGCTAATAAAATGTGGCTCTTTTCAAGGTGTATTCTGATTAAACTTCCTATTGCAAATATAATACAGAGTGTAATATAAGCTGAAGAGTGAGTAAATTGTAGATTTTCATGTGTAATGAAAGGGAAAGTAACGAGGCGCAGGCGTGGATCTGCAGGGGCTCCATTCCGCAGGGCGGTCCCAAGGACTGAATGTGAAAGCAAATGATCTTTCTATTTTAAAGGAACAGGCCACCGTTTTTCCATGTTCATACCTGAGCTTAGACGAGTTGATGCGTACCTGTCTGATCTTTGTGCGTGCGCTCAGTCACGCAAAAAAAACAGCGATGTTGTTAGCATTTGACTAGCCTGGCCTTAGCTATCTGTATACAACGATTAATGATCATTTCCTTACATGTACGTCTGGGTCGGATCTCAGTGGCCGCGGTTCATCGGTTGGATTTCAACCTGCCATTCAGCGAGCGGGGGAGGCGGGGCTTGTAGGTGACGTCAAGCATTTGCGCCGCATTTCCTGGTTGTAGTTTGGCAATGGCAGCGGATACGAAAGTAATCCCCCAGCTTTTTCCAATAGCTCCAAACTGGGGTGAAGTTGGAAGCGACCACGCTCTTCCATGGGCACAAAGACCGGACAGGTACGGATCAACTCGTCTAAGCTCAGGTAAGAACAGATCTCAGTAAGGGAAAACTAGAGGTCGACAGATATATCGGGCTGATATTTGGGGATTTTACAAATATCAGCTATCGGCCGATAAAAGCCGAGACTTCCCGATGCATTGGAAAGAGTCACAACTTCCTAGCCCTCAGGGGATCAGAAAAATGTTGAATCAGAAAAACGATAAAAATTGGACTCACTACACGTTTGACTTAAGTCAGTCAGTTTCACTAAACCTCAGTCAATTCTGCATGTCATTTTGAAGCACAGATCCAGGGGAATTCAATCACTGAGTTAGTTCTGACCTCTGCAGTACAATTCTTGATTGCCGTGGCTGTCAACAGCATGCTAATGCTAACGGTGGCTAATCAAAGCTGGGACAGAAACTATTATTCCATCACCTAAAGCTGAAATGGTCAAGTATTTATGTTTTTACAGGATTATAGACCAGACATTTGGAAAAATGTACATCGGAAACGGCATGAGCCTTAGAAAAACCCATATTATAGTATTCCACCTCTGGTGCAAAGATCGATCTATCTATCTATCTATCTATCTATCTATCTATCTATCTATCTATCTATCTATCTATCTATCTATCTATCTATCTATCTATCTATCTATCTATCTATCTATCTATCTATCTACCACCTGCAGTGTCTGGCCTTAAAAGGACTAGATGCAAGTTGGTCATTTTTAGACTCACTACTGCCACCTCAGGTCTTACATGTAACTGCAGCTTCTATATTAAGCTCGTGCATGACGGCACTTCGGACCCGAATCAACACCTTTTTGAGTGACAGTGCAGGATTTTAGAACTCCGTATAGTCCCTTTAATGGTTTAAATCATTTCATGGGCTGAAATCCAGCTTCCTTGTCGGGTCACGGGCCGCATATAACATCATAAATATGCGCGCGTATGTTATTTTAAATCAAATATTTATCCAAATCTAAAGAAACGGAAAAGTTATGAAGCATTTCTCGGAATTTCCCAGTACTTACTATTTTCTTTCTTGTCCTTTAATTCAAGATCATTTCATTTCTAGTTTTGCAATGATTTGTAGCAACCAGCTGATGTTAAAAAAGTAATAGAAAGGTTCAAACTTTAACAAAAGTTGGGTTTCGATATCTCGGCGCTTGTTGACTCGCAGCCTGTTTGAGTGCAGAAAAATCTTTAAAGGGATCTTCAGAAGCAAACGCCAAGGTCAGGTGTAGAAAGCGGCGCGATGTACGAGGCGCGGTAAAGGCATCGCGCGCTCAAGTGTCCGAAAGAAGCCGGAGTGTCGGGGTCAGCCCGGCAACAAAAGCTCCTTCTGTGGATGTTTACGGCCTGCATCAATCTGCGACTGCGGCAGAAAGGAGGCCGACCTTTGAGACTGACGCCTTCACTCCACTGGTCGCCGTCTGTAGTGGAGAAAATCAAATAAAAAATAATAGTTTTTATAGTAAAGAAATAAATGTATGGGTAAAGTCCATCAACTTTGTCCTGCAGCACTTTTCAAACTTTACTCTTTCAGCTAGAGATGCATCGATCCAGCTCCAATGCCGATAGTGGGGTTTGAGTTTCTGCTGATATCCGATATTAACCCATACCAAGGGACTTTCTTAAAAGTGGCTGCTGTGAGTGAGAAAGTGGATGGTCCTCTTTCCTCCAGATCTATAAAGTCTTATTTTGTCTTGCTAACGAGATGTTACAGATCAATTATATCTATGAATAAACTGTCATGGAAAAAGCATTAAAAAAAGATCCACAGACTTTTCTAAACTAAATATCCTCAGGAACATGAAAGACTTTAAAGTTGTAGCATAAACAACTGACATAAAGTGATCTGAACGTAACAATGATGTTATTCAGCTCAGTCAGATCAGTTATTCTGTAACACCTTTCATCAACTGAAACACCACGTGTCCACTCCAGCAGTGGGCAATGCACTTCTATTACTTCAGGTGATCCAGTCATAGTTCCTGTCCCAACCTTAATTAGCTGCTACTAGCATTAGCATGCTGCTGCTAGCATTAGCATGCTGCTGCTAGCGTCGATCAAAAGAAAAAAATATTCTGTGTTCAAAATGACATACAGCCGGCCCATATTCACTGAGGTTGAGTTGGTGAAAGTTGTGTTCAAATAGTGAGAGCCGAAACAGGAGTTGGTTCAGTATCGGACATTTGGAATCAATACCTGGTATCCCAGTATCGGCTCTGATATCCGATACCGATACCAGGGCCTCATTTCCTAGTTATCCAGAGTGTTGCTGATTTCTGGAGATATTTGTTTTTGTAATTCACGCAGTTCTTATATTTGAAGAGTTTCGTGGCGCTAGGCTAATGCAAGGCTAGCGCATTTCTATGGTATCAGCTAGCCTGCATTAAAAACAGTGTGACGCGCTCCACAGAGCACCTGAGGCAAATCACACACCAGACTAACCATATAAACGTCTGTGTCAGAATATAACTGACCTGCATCACATGAATGATCGCATTTTGAGGGACTATTTTCTATCAGATCACTCCGCCGCTGCGTAGCTTATACAACCACGAAGCTGATGCTGCTCAAATATATGGTATTTTAAATACAAAATGGTTAAAATGACTCTATGGACACAGACATTTATATGGTTAGTCTGGTGTTATCAGTGATTTGCCTCAGGTGCTCTGTGGAGCGGGTCACACTGTTTTTAATGCAGGCTAGCTGATACCATAGAAATGCGCTAGCCTTGCACTAGCCTAGCGCTACAAAACTCTTCAAATATAAGAACTGCATGAATTACAAAAAAAAATGTCTCCAGAAATCAGCAACACTCTGGATAACTAGGAAATGAGGCCCTATGTCAAAAATCCTGAAATATCCCTTTAAAGTCTTTAAACTGTGCCCCTTCTCTCTGACTCGGCTCCACTACAAGTAAAGCAGAAACTGCGAGGACTGAAAATGTTTGCACATGAAAGGCACAAACATAACTGACAAAATAAATATCTCCACTTAAAGTGGCACATATAGACACCAAATTTCCCACTGTCATATTACAAAAATAAAGTGCTTTCATCAACATGGAACACACTTCCCCTGGTCTGGCCTGTGACATCCAGCTGAAAGAACCAGACTCAAGTGGTCTAAAGAAATCCGGCTCCACGGTATCCATCTCAGACGCCCACATGTCCAGCCCCTCGAGACACACTTCAACAGATTTAAATCATCACACAGAAAATCACAGCATCTTGTTTGGTATTAACACTCAATGCCCTCCACGAAAAACGCAAACTCTGTACTTTCTTGAAAAGAAACGGATTATTTCCCTTTTATTATTTCACGACCGATGGGAATAAACTTCAGAATCTATTTTGACCGCTTGTATCTGCGATGGTGTCCTTCCACGCCTCAACAGGACGAGGAGGGACAACAGGATGTGTCCTTCCACGTCAGATTTGCAAGTGCACATGTCAGATAGATGATGAACACTTGCCTCTGACTGCCACCCCCTCGTCTCAGCACCCGCAGGGCGAGCCGAAGGGTTTGGGTGCTGAGTCCACAGGAGCACAGTCCCATCCCCAAGCCTGGATGACTTACGTCTTAAATAGCTACGATATTTCAAACTAAAGTACTTCTTGTTTCTCTTCCGCTCCACTCCCCTCTCCAGATGTCAGCGGAGTCCATCTCTAATGAAGGAGTGCGTGTGCACATGGAGGGCTTAGGGAGCATGGCCAGCTGGTCAGGTCCTCTCTCTGACTGCTGCAGTCTGCTGATGTGTCCCTACAGGCCGCTGTGGTCAGTGAGAACACAGCAGCTCTCAGCCTTAGTCCCAGATCAGCCGTAAAAGAGTTACTCACGCAGCATTAACAGCAGCCGTGGTTTTAAAGTATGTCTCTGCCTGTGAGCTGGAGGTTGTGCTTCTCAAAATGTGGTGAGCGCCACATTTTGCGAGGTACTCAGTTTAAATCATGGGAAATTCACAGATAATGTTGTCCCGTCATCCTAAACATACCTACAGTTACCTACACCGTCACATCAGAAGCAGATCAATCAGTCCATGAAACAGGAATATAATCATTCATCAAATAATATTAAAAACAGTCATTCACACTAAAAATAACTGTTTCAGCCTGGATTTAAAGAACAATGAAACACAATAACAGCGAGTACATTTCCCAGTCAATATTTTGGCATTTTATGCAAACTTGTGCAAACTGAATATTGTGTCATGTGTCGACACCTCTGTCCGGTGTTGTTACTGCACACAGGGGCTAGCATGGAGCAAAATAAATGTGATTAATTCTCTCACTGCTGAATTATCGTGGAGGATCCAGCGATGTGCGGTGATCACCACAGACCCGGCTCAGAGCAGCTTCCAATACGGGGAATCTCCCGAGGCTGAGGCCACCATGCCGAGGACGACGGCTCCCGAGGAGGAGTCGCTGTGCGGCCAGAGCTCTGGCTTCACTGAACCCCTGCTTTAAACGTGCATACGTTTAAAGCAGGGGTTCTCAACCTGGGGGCCAAGACCCCCAAAGGGGTCATGAGACAAATTTGGGGGGGTTGCCAGAGCCATTGTTTTATCTTTGTTTTTTCAGAATTATATAGGTTGATGTCCCTGTTTTTCCCATGGTCTGACCCGGGCGGGGGTCACGATCCTAATTAACTGTTATAATGGGGGTCGCGGCTCCAAAAGGTTGAGAATCAATGGTTTAAAGAATAATATAAGCGAAGTTCTCAAATAAATACTATACATTTCGTTTGCGCGGCCTATAATCAGGTATATTTACGGTCATTTTTAGTCTCGTATAATACGAGGAATAATCCTATTTCATGTAGTCATGTGACCTGCTCCAGCCGAACATGTAGAAAGGTTACTTACACAATAAAATCCATGCATATATTAATATAAATGAATTGCTCTCAGCTTTTCCTGCTTCTTGCAGTGATGCTGAGGTGGAATGTGGCGTATTATTTCCACGTAGATTGGACGTGCATGGTGCTTTAGTCATGGAGGCTGCAGATGGCCCTCTGAGGACTGAGTCTGTTTGTTCAGCAGATGGACAGTACTGTAGGCCTGCGGATCCTTCATTGTAAGGAAGTATCATTCACTGAAGTGGAGCGTAAGCTGGAGCTCTGCAGATGTTCCGACCACATTCACTGACCACAAAAGGGTCATTTCAAAACGGGATCTCCAGCTTACTTACATTTAGTCAATCTTAACAAATAAAGGAAACTCAAAGGCTTCAAAAATGTAAGGCCAGTTTAGAGATTCACTTCATGTATTTGAATGGGACAGTGCATATTCATGAACAGGCAACTAGTGCTGTAAATATTCGGTTTTAGCTCAAGGTAAAAACTAAAAACTAAGACAAGAACATACAAAACATAGAACACATGACACAAAACACACAGTATTACAGACAAAACACGCAACAACAACTACATACAGTGGTGTGTATAAGTATGGGCCCCATAAATATAACATATGTAATACCTGTGTGTGATCTAATGTCAGTTCAAATACAGCTGCTCTGTGATGGTCTCAGGTCTGTTAGAGACTATTGTGGAGCAGAAGCATCATGAAGTCCAAGAACTCACCAGACAGGTCCAGGATAAAGCAACTGAGAAGTATAAAGCTGGGTTAGGTTATAAAAAGATTTCCAAAGCGCCCCCTTGCTTTGGGCAGGGTGTCGGCGAGGGCCAATAATCGCCGTTTTGCAGCTATTTAGAAATGTTTTCGTCTCTTTTTTGTTGCTTCCCTCATCGCCTTTTTTCCTTTCTTTTTGAAGTTTTTTTATTGTGTTTTTGTCACTTTTTAGTCATTTTTTCATCACTTTGTGTTCGTGCACCTTTTTGTTGCTCTTTTGTCGCTTTGTCATCCCTTGTTTTGTCTCTGTTTTGTTCTTTTTCTGTTGCTCAGTAAAGGCGGGGGGTGAGAGGTTAAAGCCCTGACTGGAAACAGGAAGTCTCCATCAGTTTCAGTTCCAGAGATATCGGCCTTTTTATTGGCTGTTATTTGTTAAAAATATATATATATATCAGTGTGATGTATCGGCCAGGCCCTCGTGCCAGTCTGGTCTTGGTTTGTGGACCTTAAAAAGTCAACGGGCTGTTTCTGTAACGCAGGACAGAGCGCTGCAGCAGTCCAACAAACAAACACCGGAGACACACTTTTTCACTTGAGTCTCTCACTGTAACAGTAATAATCGTGAATACAAAGTAGAATCTTTCCAGCGCAATATTTGTAGCATAAAACAATGCAGCAAATCAAAGCCAAAGTATGATAAATCATCAAAGGACCTGGAAAGAACACATTCATTATTGAACAAAGGCAGTCGATGTGGACATTATATAAGCGCATTATATAACTTTTCTTTTTTTTTAAATAACAGAGAATAATTACTGCCTCACACAGACCAATATCTGACCCGCACCTCAGTTTCCATATTGATCGGCGCAGTGCTAACGCATGCTCCTCCTGCTCGTGGCGAAGAGAAGCGGTGCCTGGCGCAGACCTACTTTTGGAGACCAAACTAAAGTTATGCAAGAGAACGGGAAATAGTTGAAAGCCGTTTTATGTGGGGATGTAAACACGGTCTTGAGAATGCCAGACAGCTGCAGCCTTTTTTTTTTTTTTTTTTAATAGTTTGTGGCTCAACGTTTCATTTAAATACAATGTCAGTCCCATTGTAAGTTTGGATCATTTCAATCAAAAAGGTCTCCGCAATCAGCCTTCTGTCTGCGTCATGAACAGAACAACATGATGATGTGGGCGGGGCATACGTGGCCAGCTTTCCCAGGGTTATCACGCACTCATCTTTTTCCACCAGGCTGTCAGGAAGCTGAACTCTCCCCTTCCTGCCATCTGCTGGCCCCATACAGTGCACGTATGTATCTGCCCTGGTTATTATAGTTATTTTGCATTTATGAATTCAGATTCACAAATAAGGCAAGTAAAGCATATTATTGACATTGTTTCATCCTCACGTCTGCTTAAAGGTGCATTATGCAACTTTTTGTGTTGATATTAGTGCGTATTTGACCTCTCTGTGACCCAGCGGCTGTATGAGTGGTCAGCATGGCGCCTTTACTTCCCATCACAGTGGTCTCTAAGACACTCCTGGATCAGGGCAAGGCCTGTTCATTTATACCACGCATTTCGCACACAAGGCATTTCAATGCACCTCAATTGTTTGGGAGGTTTTCATTTATTTGACAGGGACATTGCACAACACATGTGTTGCACAGACCAGAGATCGCTACAGGCTCATTTTCATCTGTGGTCCCCGGGCAGAGGCAGAGTGACAGCAGGTTTCTACAGTGGCCAATGAGCATCTGACTTTAGAGTCCATTCACAATATAAAATACATAAAGCAGCGGCAAAAGGATCCCATCAACAAACATTCAGATGTGATATTTACAAGTATTTACACTTGTTTTTTAAACACTCCCCCGATTAAACAGTTTGTGCTAATGATCACAAATCTGACCGTCTTTAAACCACTTCTTCAGGTTAAGTTTAAACTGTTGGAAGCTGCGACTCTCACGAACAGTCAATGGCAACGAGTTCCACAACGAGTTCCACAACGAGTTCCACAACGAGTTCCACAACGAGTTCCACAACGAGTTCTCCTGCAGCTTCACGGAGAAACAATTCTGTCCAAACGTGGAGGATCTAAAGTTCACAGGACAGTTTGGTCTGGAGGAGCTCGCGTTGTTCTACGTCCGGCCTCGTTTTCACAAACATTCTCGGGGCCCTGGGGCCAAAGCATGAAGAATTTTAAAAACTAAATTGACCTTCGAAAATAAATTAAATTTTCAAACGTTAATAATTTATATTTCTTCACAATGTTACAGTAGTCGTATGAAACAGGTTTTTTTTATCTAAAATTTGGAAAATATCATCACATGCATGTAAAGCCTGGCTGCATCTGTGCTCATTTGAGGGCCAATATGTCTGAACTGCCATAAATGAAATTTGACAGTTTTTATCAGTTTTGAAACAAATGACAGTGTCCTGTCCCACACTACGCCTAAATACTTCACAGACTCTGCTTCGAGATCTCTTGTTCCTTGTACAATGATTTCTGGCGCGGAGTTAGAAGTATTCCTTATTGAGAAAAACATGCTGACAGTTTTGCTAAAATTCAGTGTCAAGCATGATTTCACCATCCAGTCTCCCTGGAGCTCAGCTGCTGCTTTTCGACGTATATCACGCCGTCATCAGCGTACATTTGTACATGAACTTCAGGACAAATAGCTGAAAGCTATATATACACTGAACAAGAGAGGGCCCAAAATGGAGCCTTGTGGCACCCCAACTATAACAACACCACCCCCAGAAAACAAGAAACAAAGAGCCACGTTACTACATAGTCAAAATACCAAGTCCAATGCAAAGTATTGGGATCTGCGTTAGGTGTGTATGCACCTTAACGCTAAGCTAATGCTAGCAACACACACACATTCAACAGTTTCAACAAAATGCTCTTTTCAGCATGCCCTGGCAGCAGCAGTCGTATCCCACATTCTGACAACTGATGCATTTAGATTTAGAACTCAATTCAGGGTTTTAGTCAAACTCTTTAGCTCAGACATGACACTGACTGTGCATCGGCCACGGCAGCGACACAGCAGGAGGAGGGGCTGCTCTGAGCCGGCTAAAGATGAAGATACCTGAATATCTGGCCTCCATGCAAATGAGGGTATCGCGACCTGTGGGTCATTTTCATTGTGGAGCGGTCAGAAAAAGCCGATCGCTTCATCATTGTACGAATAAATATGACGCGGATTTTCCAAAAACAAGCAGCGTGTTGCAGTGTGTGACTGGGAGAATGTTTTTATGAAGCTGAATGGGAGAAATAGTTTGAAAGCACCACGTTTGTTACAGAATGATTCAAACTAGCCATGTTTTTTTCTCACAACTCTGTAAAATACCTCTTTGCAGATTTGTATCTTGTTGCTGCATGAAGCTGAAACATATTAACTGAGTACTATGATGTTTAACAGCAGGTTTAGAAGTACTATATCTGCAGCTCAGGGATCAACTGCCTTAAAAATCAACGCTAATCAATGAAAAGTCAACGTGCAGCCCTTGAACATTATAGGATGTGGGATCTCTACAGCCAGCGTCCTATTCTTTCTCCTCTTACCACCATTACTCACAGTGCAATAACAGAGCCTCAAACTTTTCTGCACGCACGCGGCGGGTGATTGTTCGGAAAAACTATGAGGGGCGGGGGCCTGGTGTCTGAGAGCTCATGTCCAATACATCAGCTCATGAAACAGCAGGAGTGATTGGGGATGATTCAACCTGGTGCAACAGACAGGCAGCGTGGGGGAGGCTGCCAACGATCGGTGAGAAAAAGAGAATCAAGTCGGGGGAAAATACAACCAAAACTTATTCAATAGAAGAAGAAGAAAAAAGATTTATAAAGCAACAGTTCTCTGGATGAGCAGACTTGGACAAACTTTATTGATCCACAAGGGAAATGGTGTTGTTGGTCTACAGTATGCACACATGCACTTTATTGAGTATGGAATATTTGGTTTTCAATTTGACGCTGATGCAGTTTTGTAGTTTTTTTCTTACATGACACAAATGTGAAAGAGTGAAACCAGTTCTCATTTTTAACATTTGTCATTTGAATTCAAAGTTGTCCCTCTTAGTGAACAAGAGTTTTCTCCTGCACTTTCCCCTCAAATAAACCAATAAATGAATCCTTGAACGCCTCATACATTTCCCGGTGCGTGTTTTATTCAACTTTTTTTTCCCCTGTAGACATTGGATTATTAAACAAAGAACGTTGACATTTCATGAGGATTTCAGGCCAGTCAGATGTTCGTCATCTTTTGTAATCTTCTATCATAATGCTAAACTGTTTGCTGCTGACTGTTTTGCGATCTCTGTGCGGGTTTGTGTTGACATGGTGAGGGGCAGGTGAGGGGTGTGTTGGGGGTGAGGCGGGGGAGGTGTAGGACAAAGATAACTCGCACCTAGCAATGCAATGTGGGAATGCAATCACGCCGGTCCAGCAAAAAAAACATGGAGTAGCTGAGGGCGGCTTTAAAGAAAATGTGTCCCATGTTTATAAACCAAATACATTTGACAAGTGTTAAAGGCACTATACCTAATAGTAAACCTTGGAGTCACTATGTGAAAAAGGTAAACAAACCCCTTTTCGTCACGTATTGACTATTTGGGTGGACCATATACAACATCATTCCACTAGAATGATGTTGTAAATGGTCCAAAATATGGCGCAAACTTTTTTTTCACATATGACAACTTTTACAACATACTTTTATGGAGCAAAAAGAAAAACATGTGAGGTATAGTTCCTTTAAGATTGAAACGTCCAATAAAGGAATTCAACCTGGATAGACTCAAACGAAAGCAGCGATTAGGAAGATTTATTGACATGTAAATTAGTTTTGGTGATCAGACCCCGGCATCCATGTATGAAAGTCAGTGTGGATGAACAGCCTTGAGTTAGGGATGTCTTCCCCGGAGCCTGGACACTGGTGGTGGTATGGAAGACCTGTGAAGCTGCAGCAGGGAGAAGCCGTGGATGGAAGAGGTGGAGAAGAGGCGGAGGCGGGTCACAGCACAGCTGGGAAGCGAACGAACCATTATTGCTGGGACTTAAAAGCAGGACTGAGGGCGATGATTGTCTGCTACGCAGCTGCGGCTCTTACGCTGATGGCTGAGGTGGAGGTGTGGCCCTCTCGGAAGCGCCCATTGGCTGGAGGTAGGTGATGCTGAAATTAGTCTCCCAGGTTGAATTAATGCCTAGGCTTCATCAGGCCACCGTTTTTACAAACTGAGTTATGTTCTTACCTGAGCTTAGACGAGTTGATACGTACCTGCCTGGTCTTTGTGTGTGCTGTGGAAGAGCGTGCATCGCTTCCAACTTCAAATACATTGGGAGAGGCCAAATGCTAACGACATCTTTGGTCGTTTTGCGTAAACATATCTCAGTATGGAAAAACGGTGGCCTGTTCCTTTAACTGTTACTGGACAACAACTAGTGCACGATAAAAAAGCCTCCAAACACAAGTATTGAAAGTATTGCAATACTTGGTGTAACAGCAAAATGTATTACGATCCGATATTTTGTCCCAGCCCGACTTCTAACATCCTTAGGGTTGGCTTTAACAGAAGCCTCGTGGATACAGAGGCTGGAAAATCCACTTAAGCACAAAAACTTGAGACAGAAAAATGGATTTCAGATTCTGTGTTGCAAAATCAGTAAAATCAGTAAAGACATTCCGATTTTTGTGTAACCCAGTGTAATCCACAACAAAAATACTATAGCCTTGTAGGTGTTTGGCTGAGCATTTGTCGGACAGGTTGGTTTTTGTTGTTGTGTGTCTGAAGCCCAGTCGTGTTTTTCCTGCAGGTTCTCCGGTTTCCCCTACCTCCAAATCACAGTGGCAGCGGCTCAGGACTAACCCAACGTTTCAGTATTCTTCTTAAGATCACCGGAGCACTACGAGGGGGAAGTTTGTTAGATTGAACAGTTGACATTGAGTTTCAGAGTTTTTCCATGGCGTGTATTCCCTGGTTTGACCCGCTGCATTAAAAAGCCTGCGTCCTCTGGAGATCGTCACATAAAGGACTTCTCGTTGTCTCATCCCAGTGTTTCTTGTCTGTGAGCTGGATCTCTGTCGGAGGCTTTGGTGCCTCGTGTCTCTTCGCACAAGTTCTCCTCAGAGAAGCTTTCGGGGCTTCAGGCACAAAAGGGAAAAATGAGTTTAAACTAAGCCTCTTGTTTTTCTAGACCGGCCTTTTGGAGACTACAGCTTTCAAACCGGAGGCGCTTAATACATTTATATACTTTGTTATAGTTCATCCTGGTTGATAAGACTCTACATCCCATTTCAGTGCTCCAGAGTGCAAACCATGTGGTCGCAGTGTTCGGAAATGTCACCTAAATATGTTTTTGGGGATTTCAATTGGCTGATGCCGATATGCACGGCCGATATAGTATATTATTCCTA
Source organism: Gobius niger (assembly GCF_951799975.1). Classification (NCBI taxonomy): domain Eukaryota; kingdom Metazoa; phylum Chordata; class Actinopteri; order Gobiiformes; family Gobiidae; genus Gobius; species Gobius niger. The sequence goes on from NC_136864.1 coordinate 32,547,166, forward strand.
AATCATAAGCAAAAGTCTACATCATAACCGATTTCCATGGTGATGTTTCTCTGCTCCCCATGTTAAAGCTCTGACTGTGCTCTTTCCTCTGCAAATGGGAGGTCTCCATCATGTTCAGTTCCAGCTTTTATCGGTATTAGATAGACCATAAAGAAAACTACCCGAAAGGCGGTTCAAGATGGCGGCCTGAGCGGTCTAACTTTGCAACGCTCTTCACTAAACTACGATAAAAGTAGTGAAAATAACTTCAAAACGTGCCCTACTCTCTACTTCGTCGTTTAGCAACGTGTGGTAGCTTTTGACCACTGATCATGATGAAAAACAAACGTGATCACGCGGCTGTACCGGTTGTTTCTCGACCGGGCACAAGCGGTGCCGCCTCCGGCGGCCACGACTATCTCCCGGACAACATGGAAGAAGATTTCCCGCCGCTGCCACTGTCGCCAAGTAAGCCGCCGAATCCGAAGAGAAAGACGCAACACCCAGCCTCCAACGATGAAAGTTACACTCTTCTAGCCGACCTGATTAATACCAGGGCTGACAACATTGAGAATCAAATAAGTGGTCTCAACAGTAAGGTGGTTGCTATGGCAGATGATCTCAAAGAGGTGAGCCTGAAGATGGCTGTTATTGAAAGGCGAGTCGACTCATTAGAGGAACCGGTGAAGGCTCTTCAGAAAAGAATTGATGAGCTCGAATCCCACTCTCGGAGGTGTAACCTAAAGCTTCTGGGCGTCCCTGAGTCTGATCAGGAAAATCTCCGCCAAGTTGTGATAAAGACCTGCCAAATGGTTGTGCCGGCTATGAGGGAAGATTTTGTTCGAGGCATTGATGCAGTCCATCGGCTCGGCGCAAAAAGGCGAGCGGAGTTCGGCGCGGGATCAGTGAGACCCAGGCCTATCATCTTCCATTTTATGTCACGGGAATGCAAAGATGCGGTCTGGAAGGCAGGAAGGGAATCCTCGTATCTTAAAGATCATGGCTTGCGTTTCCAGCTGGACTTTTCTAAAGGGGATCGAAAGAGAAGACAGCGGCTGTACCCGGGGGTGCAGAAGGCTCGTGCTGAGGGAAAAGTGGCTTACTACTCCGGTGCCAGAGCTTTCATCAAAGGAGAAGGCGAAATCATCATTCCTGATCTGTAATGTCTACGTAAGACTGTTTACAGAGATTAAGTGCACTTTTAATGGCAAGAATGGCTTAAGCTGATGGACATTGCTGGTTCTGGTTCTACTCAATAAGGGCACTACTATGTTCTAAAAATGACCTATTTTCACATACTTTGTTGTTACATTTGTGTGGACGCGTTGCTCTCGACTTATTTGGGTCTACATTTAATTACAACCTAAAAAGTTTATTTTATTTGTCACTTTCTTGTTTATGTCTTTGTCTGTTCTATCATTAAATGCCAGGGGGTTAAGGAACACTGTAAAATGTAAAGCTTTATTTTTATTTGCAAAGCAGCAGAAGACTGACTTTGTTTTCTTCCAGGAGTCTCATTCCCTTGCTAAAGATGTTAACTTCTGGAAGGCTCAGTGGGGGAATGATCTCTGGTTCTCGCATGGGACAGAATTCTCTGCAGGGGTTTGTTGTTTAAAAAATAACTTTAGGGGTAATATCTTACACACTGAATGTGATGCTCAGGGTCATTTTATATTGCTTATTATCAAAAGTAATGACTTTATTAGCATCTTAGTGAATGTATATGGTTTCAACACAGAGAATAATCAACTGCTTGATGTTTTAGAAGAAAAATGAATGCTTTGGATATCTAAATATCCAAATGCTTTTGTGTTAATTGGAGGCGACTTCACTACTGTTTTGGATTCAAGCGTTGACAGATGGCCTCCTGGTCATCCTCCAAAAAACATTTCGAGACTGAAATTATTGATTGACAAATTTAATCTATCTGATGTTTGGAGGAACAAGTTCCCTGATTGCAGGCAATATACTTGGAGCAACAAGAACGGGTCCAGACAATCGCGTATTGATTTTTGGCTTACTCCCATTTCTATAAACAAAGAGAAAATAGATGTTACAATTCTAACTACACCGCTAACGGATCACAAAGCGTTATTTATGAAAATTAGTTTTCTACCAGGTGAGAGCGAGTCGAAGAACTTTGGATACTGGAAAATGAATAGTTCATTTCTTAGTCATAACTGTGTGAAAGAAGAAATAGAAAAACTTGTTAAAAAGTATTGGAGCATAGCCCAAAAAGAGAAAACTTATGGCCCTAACTGGGAGCTTCTCAAATATGAAATTTCTAAATATTTGAGAAAATATGGTAGTCTCTATGCTAGTTCTAGGCGTTTATATGAAGAGGAAGTCATCTCGGAAATCACTGCACTTTCGAGTTTACCTCCAGGTAAACAAAAATCTGAAGCTATTAGATTTACAAAATAAATTGGATAACATTTATAAAGCCAAGGCAGAAGGAGCGTTCATAAGATCTAGGCAGAGATGGATGGAGCATGGAGAACAAATGTCAGCTTATTTTTTTAGGCTAGAAAAATCACAAGCGAAATTTAATTCTATGCTTCAATTAAATATAAATGGAAGTATTACAAATGACAAAAAAGAAATATCTAAACATTGTTATGAATATTATTCAGACTTGTATAAAACTAGGTTTAGTGAGGATGCAATGTCAACATTTACTGCCCATTTAAATGGTTTAAATGAAATAAGCAGTGATGACAGAGTAATATGTGACACCCCCATTACCCTGCAAGAAATTGTAGATGCTATTGATCATTTGAAAAGCAACAAATCCCCTGGCAGTGACGGCATTACAGCGGAGTTCTATAAACAATTCTCAGATATATTAGCACCGTTTTTATTCCATGTGTATACTGAATGCTTTACAAATACAGCTCTTCCTCCAAGTATGACCCAAGGTGTCATCTCACTAATACCAAAACCTCACAAAGACACTCTGCTAATAGATAACTGGAGACCTATAAGTCTCTTAAATAATGACTATAAGATAATAGCTTCAGTCTTAGCTGTGCGGTTGAAAAAAATCTTGAACAAAATCATAGATGAGAATCAGTCTGGTTTTATTAAAAGTAGATGCATTTCAAATAATATACGACTAGTTTTTGATCTAATTGATTACTCTGACCTTATAGCTGATGAAAGTTTTATATTTTTTCTAGATTTTTTGAAAGCTTTTGACACTGTTGAGCACCCATTTATCTTTTATTGTCTTGAAAAGCTAGGATTTGGAAGTTACCTGTGTAATGCCATTGAAACTCTTTACACTCGTGGAAATAGCTCTGTTAAATTAAGTAATGGCACTACTCGTAGGTTTCTTTTAGAAAGAGGCATAAGGCAAGGGTGTCCAGTGAGTGTGTATCTTTTTCTTATAGTTGCGCAATTTTTTTGCAGATATATTAAATCAAGCACCATTGAAGGCATTTCCATTGCTGATAAAAATATTTTAATAAGTCAGCTCGCTGATGACACTGCCATATTCTTGAAAGATTCCTCGCAGGTTTCCAAAGCTCTTCAAATAATAGAGATATTTTCAAATGCATCAGGACTTTACCTAAACTTAAAAAAAAGTGAGCTGTTTTGTCTTAAGGACTGTGATCAGACATCAATTAACAACATTGCAATCAAAGATAAGGTAACTTACCTTGGTGTACAGATTGCTAAAGATCAAAAAGACAGAGAAACTATAAATTTTGATCCCATGGTAAAAAAGACTGAAAATAGGTTCAATCGCTGGCTGCAGCGAGATCTGTCACTAAAGGGTCGTTGTCTCTTATCTAAAGCAGAAGGTATATCTAGACTTGTTTACGTTGCTTCCTCACTCTCTCTAGATAAAAAACATGCAAAGAAAATTGATCATTTACTCCTGAATTTTCTATGGAAGAATCGGATCCATTATATCAAAAAGTCTGTAGTTATTAATTCTCTAAAAAATGGAGGACTAGATTTTCTCAATTTTTCAACGCTTAACAATGTTCTGAAGGTCAAATGGTTACAAAACTGTCTAAAAGACGACACTTCAATGTGGAATTTTATACCAAAATTTATGTTTGATAAGTTAGGGGGGCTCCCTTTTCTACTCCTGTGCAACTTTAGAATAAACAAATTACCTGTAAAGCTATCAAATTTTCATAAGCAGGCTCTACTTGCATGGAATTTGATTTATAAGCACAATTTCTCTCCACAACGTTATTCTATCTGGAACAACTCCGATATTTTGTACAAGAACAAAAGTTTGTTTCTAAAATTTTGGTTTGAGAAAAATATTATCCTTGTGAAACAACTTTTGACTCCAGAAGGCACTTTTTTAACGTACTGTGATTTTTGTTCTATTTATAATATATCTGTACCACCTGCAGAGTTTGAAATGGTCACAAGGGCTGTTCCCAGTGGAGCACGAATGTTGTGCTATGGCTCCTCTTACAGTAACTCATGTTCTCTTCCTAAGTTGAATGAAACCCATTGTGGAAGAATATGTCTCTCATCATCGCGCAACAGTAACAAGGCAATTCGCTCGCTCTTTCAAAGTGAAATCTCTACAAAACCTCATATTCACTTTTATTGGATTAAGTATGTTCCGAACATAAACTGGACTAAGGTCTGGACTTTGCCCAGCAAGTTTTTTCTCACCAATAAAATAAAAGAAATCTCCTTCAAAATTGTTCACAAGTTTTACCCGGTAAAACAGTTTTTAAGAAGATTCAAGAAAGACTTGGACATTAGTTGCACGTTTTGTGGATCCCATCCAGAAACTGTTTCTCATTTATTTTGGACCTGTTCAGTAACTCAGAAATTTTGGAAAGACGTCACGTGTCTTTTCGTGTCAAAATTATGCAACAATTATAAAATGTATTATGAGCATGTCGCTCTTGGGTTCTTTACAAGTGACTTAATGAGTCCTGACAAGATGTTTATTGTTAACCTATCCATTATTCTGGGAAAATTTTATATTCATAAGTGTAAATTTGCAAACAAAGCCCCTGTATTTTATGTTTTTCAAAAAGAACTTGATATGTATATAAAAAGTGTTGAGCTATGTACTAACAGAAAGGCTGCTAAAACCATTGAAATCTGGTCACAATATATGTAGAGTTTATTTTTATTTTTATTGTATATTTCCCTTCCCCCTGGCAAGTTGTATGTATTTTGCACAAATTACCTCATGTTTTTTTTTAATGGAGTGTATGTGCAACATTTCAATAAAAAAAACTTAAAAAAAAAACTACCCAAATATTGTCCTGATATCGGCCAGCCTCTAGTATCACTGAGAATGTGCTACGACACATGGGTCTGTAGTGAAGACATGTTTATTTACTCTTTAATAGAAACATAGCCAAGTAATCACTTAGCAGAGGCACACGATGTTAAAGATAATTTGTTAAATTACGATGCAGTTCTTTTTGTGGGGCTTTACAAACATCTCACTTTACAAACTCATTTATTTGAATACCTTAAATGCATTTTATTTATGTCTAAGCTTCCATGACATGAATGTTCCTGCTTCGTGAGCAGTATGAACAGCTCAGCTCTGATTGTTCAGATAAAAATAGCAATGGCCTGTTATAATTTATACTCATGGGCGTCGGACCGGGGGGTAAAGGGTACTGAGTACCCAGGGCCCAGAGCAGGGTAGGGTCCCTCATAAGTGCTGCAAAAAGCGGTCTGTATTGTACTTTCTAAATTTCTTGATAATTGATACTATAAGAATGGAACACAATCGGGCTGAAATACAATGGTTGCTAGAAAGAATTTAGCCCAAACAATAATGTTGGATGAATCTGAGCATAATTAATTATGCTAATTAGCTGTGTGCATTTGGAGACTCGCATTGTAAATGTGCAGCTTTGGAGACGAGTCAACGTGGTTCTAGTGAAAAGGTGGATGGCTTGTGCCTTTCAACTTGTCCAAAATGCTGCTGCACGCCTCCTATCAGGCACAAAAAAGTGTGAGCACATAATGCCTGTTTTAAAGTCCTTACATTGGCTCCCTGTCCGAAGCCGCATTGACTTTAAAATCCTCTTATTTGTTTTTAAATGCCTTCACGGCCTTGCACCTTCGTACCTGTCCGACCTTATTCAGCCTTACACTCCGGCTCGCAGCCTCAGGTCGGGAGACCAATCTTTGTTAGTCGTCCCAAGGTCTCAAAGGAAACTGAGAGGCGATCGTGCCTTTTCAGTTGCAGGCCCGTCATTGTGGAATGCACTGCCCTCGCACCTTAGACAGGCCGAGTCACTTTCTGTTTTTAAGTCGGCTCTTAAAACGTATCTGTTTACTGTAGCTTTTAATTGAGTTAAGAATCTTTTGTATTTTATCTTTTTTGCCTGTATTCCTTGTATTCTTTTTACATATGTGCTCTTAATTTTTACTTTGACCTTTTGCTGTTGTGTTCTGCACTTTGGTCAACTATGTTGTTTTTAAAGTGCATTATAAATAAAGTTGGATTGGATTGGATTGGATTTTAGCCTATTCCAGCAAGAATTTACTGACAATACAGAATATACAAGGGATCTTTCAGGATTTTTGACATAGGGCCTCATTTCCTAGTTATATATCTGATTTGTAGAAAACTACTGTAGATCGGGTAACCGAGCAGATCACTCCGCCGCTGCGTCGCTACAACCAGGAAGCTGATGCTGTTCAAATATAAGTTTTTAAATGCAAAATGGTTATATTTCAAACATTATTCAGTCAACAAAGACTTTTATATGGTTAGTCTGGTGTTATAAGTGATTTGCCTCAGGTGCTCTGTGCTTGGGTCAGACTGTTTTTAATGCAGGCTACTAGTTACCATAGACATGCACTAGCCTAGCACTAGCCTAGCGCCTCTAAACCCCTGAAATATAAGGACGGCATGAATTAAAACATAATATATCTCCAGAAATCAGAAATATCCCTTTGAAGGTAGGCTTCAAATATAGTGAGAGACTAAATCAGGCTTTTTTGTTCATGCCTGTGGGCCATAGAGACAGCATATAATATCATTATCTTTTGTAAAATACACTTTTAATGCATATTAAAAGTGTATGGAATATATTGCTGAAGTATTTTTCATTATATTGTCCCATACAGTCCCATCATGTTAAACTTAAGTGTGCTGGTACAACCAACCCCAAATGATATAGTCTCGAGCCCTGAGCCACCATGAGAATGTAACATTTGCAAAAGAATCAGTCATTTTCTCACATCAGTTGGGACAAATGTATTGACATCTGCCATATAACAAAATAAAGACCATGTAATGTCAATCCAAACCCGCCTTGACGCCTAACGCTGTGTCTTTTGTCAAAAGAATCAGTGTTTCTCTCAATCTGTCAAACAAGTCCCTCTCCCCCTGTTATAAAGCCTCCTGTTGTGTGGAGAATGAATGGGCCGTCCAGACTGCTGACCTGATCTCCGCTGTGTGACACTGCCCATGTGGGGCTCTTTGTTGGGTCTGAGCGCCTTTAGGGACGGCACATTCCAAACCGGTGCGAGACTCGGACGCAGATGGAAGATAAAGCACGGAAACGTCGGCGCTGTATGGAGTTATTATGTGAATGTCAAATAGAGAGGTTGTTGATAGCTTTAAAGGGACGGCACACTGTGTTTGTGTGTGTGTGTATTTGTTACAACAAAACGATGTAGATTCTCAGTCATCCATTTCGTTGATTAAAGGAACAGGCCACAGTTTTCCATCCTGAGATATGCTCTTACCTGAGCTTAGACGAGTTGGTACGTATCAGACAGACAGGTACGTATCAACTCGTCTAAACGCCGGTACGAACATATCTCAGGATGGAAAAATGGCGGCCTGTTCCTTTAACCTGTTACCGGTCGTCCCCCATTATCAGGGGGTTAGGGTTTGTCAACCCTAATCAGGACATAATTAGGGTTAAAAACAGCAAATATGATGGAAGTTGTGTTTCACTCACACAGATCTCACCCATGTTTTTAGAAACTAGAAGGTCTTGGCTTTCAAATTAGGTATCACACTGGCATAATGTTGTTTGGCTGTAAGCTCTCCAGTCAATATGCTTTGAGATTTGGATATAAATAATTATTACCCTTATCCTAACCCTAACCCAAAGGTGGCAGTTAACAGGTTCAAATTAGACTAAAACTAAATGAAAAGTTGTGTGTGAGAGGAAAAAAGAAAGAAAAAAGAAGAGATTAAAATCATCCAAACTTCCGATGACAGGATGAAAGGGCCTCATGCCATTGAAATCCACTGCTAAAGGAACAGCTCTGTATTTTGTTCATGTGGGAGAACAAACATGAAGCAGAGGACCTTTGATTAAAGGCGCCTCTGGGAAGCTCCAGGATCAATTATTTGGAAGGTTTTCGCTGCTGACAGAGCCTCTCACAAGGAAACCTACTAAACAGTTGATCCTGGAGCATTGCAGAGGTCACCGTGATTGAAAGTAAATGCTGAACTAATCTTGGTCAACTAGTTATACGACTAAAGTCCATCTACAGTCTCTAGTCCATCCCTTGGTGAAGAGTTTGCATTTGCCTCATGCAGTGCAGAGTCTCGGCTCTAAATGATTTACCGTGACGTGGTCTGACAGCTGACACACTGCACTTAGAGCATGTTTGGTTTGTTCCATAAATCTTACATCTTCACATTCATAATAGAAACTGAGGCTTGTCTTCTCTGAGAAGGAACAGTTAATGTCTGCTCCATTAGCGCTGACGCCGGGGATGGCATTTTCGCAGGAAATTTTGTGACTGCCAAGTAAGACCAAGAAACCTTTTTGAGCATCTGTATTTCTGGATTTTGTCCTTTGGCATCATCTTTAGGACTTACTGGAGCGCTAATGTGTTTAATGGATAGTGATAGAAGGGTTGTGAGCCTGAACTAGAGGCAAGTACAGAGGTTTCCATAGAATAATCACTAAAATGCAACATTGACAAGCATGTTTGTTTTTGTTATTTTTCCAATTGTGGATTGAACTTTTCTTTAAACGCAACGGTCCCCACTATTTCATCATGGAACGGATTTAATTAGAACAGGTTGAGGTAAATCATTGCACAATCAAATCATCAGTCCACTCTTAACTTAAAGGCTGGCAAACATGGGCTCTCCACAGGGGTGTGTCATCTCACCGGCATTGTTCCTACACTATTGCGTACAGAAGGACACCCCTTTGTCCTTGTTTGATGATATCATTATCTTTAGTTTATCCACACAAAACGAGGCAGTGACACCCACAAAACGACACCTGGGAGAGCAGGAACTATTGTGCATGTTTTAGTTTGAACCAGAGCAACAGGAATAGAAAATATACCAAGAAAGACATGCTTACAAGTAACAAGTAAGCAAGTTAACAAATAGATACAAAGGTTATTGTCCTAGTCTTGTGTTTGTATGTGTCGGTGAGCCGGTGGACAATAAAATCTGTTCTATCTTCCATTCTATTATTTTCTTTATTAATATAATCTGGCGGTGAATTCTGCTTAATGCTAACAGATGATATTGAGGGTTTTTTTGGACACTGCACAGCGGGATAAGCTCTGACTTCATCACAGCAAAGCATTGGCATGTGCTGTGACCCACCCCCTAATACTTCCTCCTGTTTCCCGACCCCCAGGATCACACACCCCCACCTCCAGCTGGGCTGTTTAACAGGCTCCCCTCCGCAACAAAAGAGCTAAGCACTTGTAATCTCACTCACAATAGGACCACAGTCCAAAGACTTGGGTTCAGTTTGATGATTGCGGGGCGGGGGGGGGGGGGCTGGTAATATTTGTATATAAATTTTTTATAATAGTTTATTCTCCTATTGTTACTATTGTGTGTATGTGTTTACTGTCCATGTGAGGCCGGTCCAGAGCGATTGCTGTTTATTTATGAAAGATTTTGACACAATATTCCCCTTTTATTGTGCAGCAGTAAACAGGACTAACCAGCACTTTTCTGTGGATGTAAATAATGATACGCAGCTCCTGGGCAGGAGTTATTTCACTTTTTTGTTGTCTAACCTGAAGCTAGAAATAGAAATGGAAAGGTAATATTTTATTAACTGTAGGCTAATCTAGCTGCTTACTGTCCTCTCTATTTATCAAAAGCTTTTTTTGGGCCAAAAACATTGAAATTAACCACAAAATCCATCTCATTTGTTCCTGTCAGTCACTAATTAAGCGTTTATCTGATTCAGCTGTGTTAATGTGTTGCTATGGCGATGCCCACAGCGGAGCGACATAGATACAGGTGGCATTGCATAAACTGAATATAATAACACAATGCCACCAAGCCAAAGTGCAGTCAAAGATTTCCTTTTCCATCGCTGTCCCGTGTTTTGTTGACATTAAAGGGGGCGGGGCTTTGCTGAGGGGTAAAACAGAGGCTGTATCCGAATGTCCACACTATCCCCCAACCCCTCATTCACTACACAGGCCCGCACTATAGAGTCACTACATAGTCACTGATTCTGTTGGCGATTCGAACACAAGACACTACTGTCTTTAATTAAAAAAAAATTAAAACTATCATCACAAAAAAAGGAAGAAAACAACAACTCTCCAGCGTGAGCTCAGAGACGGGCTGAAAGTAGGTCAGAGCCCGGTGTCCGAAGCATCAACTCCGGGAATGATGTATTTCTGCGATAAAGACCAACCAAACTCAGAGACAGTGGAATATTTATGGATAAATACTAGTCAGATACGCTTTATTTCACATTTCACAGGATTTTACATGAATGGCTTGGATTATTGGAGAGGAAGCTGTCGGTCATTTAACAAAGGTTAGCAGTTCATATCAGCATTGGCCAATCAAAGTCCCCAATAATGGGCATGGGCCTGAGGAGAACTGCTATCCGTGGACCTCTAGTCCTGTCTTTACTGTCGGACCTCCTCATCTGAAATGGATGTGTTCATGCCCCTCTGTTTTATGGAAACTATAAATGATTGACTTGATACTTATTGAAGCTAAACTAAAACTACTAAAGTAGAAATAGGAAAAAGAGAAACAATGACACAACAGACTGACTCTTAAAGAACAGAACCTGCCTCAGTGTTCAGTATGAATTACTGCCCTTCGGTGAAAACCTGTCAGTGGTAAAGGTTACACCGAGCAGTTTATCATCCCACGGCTGGTTAGAGGCTCAATAGTTAACCTTACTTACTGTACTTGCTGTACTTGCTGTACTTCAACATCAAAGTTTCTCTTCTAACCATTCCGAAAAGTCCCAGGTTAACAGTTTGTTTACTTACACTCGCAGCCTTCAGTTAATATCGGGAGAACTCTGGTGCTTGCTGCAATTTTCTATCCCTTTTCTGACAGCGTGTCGACATATCAAATGGAGGAACTAAATGCCAAAAACTCCAGCACTCTGTTCTTGTTGTTCTGTGGCTGGGAGGCAAGAAGCAATATCCAAATATAAAAAAGATTAGTCTATAAACCATTTTCAGAAACATGACATGAACCTGCAAATCCCTCTGTCCAAATGTGTTGCCATCTATGTTAGGGTTGGGGACTATGGACGTCCATGGTGTCCATGGGGGGGGGGGTGCTGGTTGTTTTTGGTGCATCAGTGCCAGTCGCTGATCGTGACATGTTTGAATATTGAAAAGAAGAGTCCTGTTTAAAGACTCAAACAAGTGGGAAGTGAAAAAGGAGATGCATGATTCACTTGGATTGCTTCACCCTCAGGCTCTCTTAAAAAAAAAAAAAAGAATAAAAAGTACACTCTGCGTGCCAAAGCCATTTTGAACACTTAGCAGCATCTTATTACAAGGTTTCCGTCTGGCATTAAAAAGCATTAAGTCATTAAACGAATGTGCCAAAATCATGACCTACAATGTCATTAAAAAGCATTAAATCTACATTTATTGGAAAATTATGGCATCGCAATAAATGTTGTTCTGTATAAGTTCATGAAAAATTCCGAAAACACGGTCTAATATGTCCAATTTTCTTCCTCTGTTTGATGAAATGTTTGCAAATCTTTAGAAATTGATTACGCGTTGATTTTTGTTCTGCGTGTGTGGCATTGAAATGTAGTATTGCTTCTGCTTAATTAAACTTAATTAAAAGAAAGGATTTTGTACAGTATTTACTTCTGATACTACTGAAATACAGGGGAACGACCTGGAGTACCGGTCAGTTATCATGGTCTTTGTAGACTGAACAAGCTGGTCAGGAGGGCCAGCTCTGTCCTGGGCTGCCCCCTGGACTCTGTGGAGGAGGTGAGGGACAGGAGGGTGTTAGCCAAGCTCACCTCCATCATGGACAACACCTCCCATTTAGTTTCGTTGAGGTGGAGGCAGTTCTGCGCGAGCCATTGCTTGATGTCCGGAAGGCAGCTATGGAGGGATTCGAGAGCAGAGGCGGTGTTAGGGAGTCCTGGTAAATAGACCTGGACATCGCCGGCATAAAGATGGAATGATAAATTATGTCTGGCAATGATGGACCCGAGCGGCAGCATGTAAAGTGAGAACAGGACCGGGCCAAGGATGGAGCCCTGTGGCCCCCCAGATGACAGCGTGGTCCACGGTGTCAAACGCCGCAGTCAGGTCCAGCATCATTTGTACATGTTATAGGGGAAACCGGAGAACCCGGAGGAAACCTACACAGACACAGCGAGAACAGGCAAACGCCACACAGAAAGACCCGTCCAGGTGGGAATCGAACCCAGGACTTTCTTGCTGTGAAGCACGCGCGCTAACCATGCCGCCATATTATTAATATTTTCCCCATTTCCCCCAATGTTTTCAATTTTTCCCAATTTTTTTCCCAGTTTTTGCCCCCCCATTTTTTACACATTATTGTTCTGTTTACTGGTTCTAGATGACAAATACTCAAGTATCAGTATCGAAAACCAAGTATCGTTGAATTACCGGAATCAACATGTACCAGTACCCAGCCCTGGTGAGACTATGCACTTACTAAATGAAATAATGGTACAAAGCTGATTTCGACACAGTTCCTTCTCATCTCTCTCCCCAGGTTTGTGATTTCCTTCCCTCTGTCCCACTGACCTGCAGAGAACTCACTTGTTCATTTTAAAAAGTGATTTCCCTCCAGCTCCTCTGATTCCCCGCTCCTCGCCTCTGCGTCGTGTTCATTACCATTTTTTCCCTTTTAATTAAATGTGGTTTTGTTGATGAAGCAGTTGGGGAGGACAAAGGGATGCCTCATTCCGCTGCCTCAGATTGTTTTGCCCTGACGCACCAGCCACAGATCTTATAAAGGAACTTAATTACAAAAGTGAACAGAGACGCTTGATGCTCCAAAGAAAATCTTCTTTAGTGAGTTTTTTACTCACTTTCAGAGCAGTCTCCGGAATAAAACTACACCCAACCAGAAAGGCAGCATTTTCTACTCTTTTCCTTTAACATACATTTATACTGTATGTGCCCCAACTCCATAGTCAATAGTCAACAGGCCAACTCGACTCGTGTGCTTTATAGAAATCCTAATAACAACATGTCAGCATCTCACATACAATAACATTACTTTCACATTTGATACAGCTTATTCCTTCAGCGCTTTGACACATGTTCCAGCAGCACTGGTGATTTTCTTATGTTTATCGGAGGCGAAGCTAAAGTCGGCGATAACCCTGAGATTTTGACCTTGTCGGTCCAGCTCGCTGACAGCTGTCCGAGGCATGTCGCCGTACATGGAGCTCATGGTGGTTGTTTCTGGACACCGTTATCTTTCCCTGGTCATTAGAATCAATATCCTGCCACAGTTGGTCTTGTTGCTGCTCGCTGAAATGGCCCTGTGGCCCAGTGGTAAATGGTCACATTTATATAGCACCTTTCTACCTGCTTTAGGCACTCAAAGCACTTTACATCAAGGAACAAGTCAACCATTAACGCTGTCATTGATGCACCAGCGTACGCAGACACTGGAGGCAAGCAGGGGGACCATGTGGCTTCTGGCAAACAGAAAACAGGACTTCTTATGGTTTTCTTTCAAAAAGACTCTTCCATAAGGCCAAGATCTGTGCAGTGTATGAGTAATAGTTGTTTTGTGGACAGTTTCCCCCACCTGAGCTGTACTCTCTGCAGTTCATCCAGGGTCATCATAGGCTTCTTGGTAACAGCTGTGGTCAGTGCTGTCCTTGTTCGGTCAGTAAGTTGAGGAGGACGGCCGGGTCTTGGTAGGTTTGCAGTGATGTCAGACTCTTTCCATTCCTGGATGGTTTATTTAACTGTACTTTGAGAGATGTTCAAAGCTTTGGAAATCTTTTTATAACCTAACTCAGCTTTATATTTCTCAGTAACTTGATTCCGGACCTGTCTGGTGTTCTTGGACTTCATGATGCTTCTGCTCCACAATAGTCTCTAACAGACCTGAGACCATCACAGAGCAGCTGTATTTGAACTGACATTAGATCACACACAGGTAGACTCCATTTAGTCATTGGGTCAACATGTGATCATTCACAAATCATCAGGAAACTTCTGAAGGCAGTTGGTTGCACTAAAAGAGAAGGGGGGCCTATACTTTTGTACATCACACTTTTCAGTTTTTATTTATATAAAAAAAAATCTAAATCATGTATAGATTTTATTTCACCTCACGATTGTGTGTCACTTAGTGTGTGTCTTCCACGTAAAATTTCAATTAAATATATTTATGTTTATGGTCCATAGTGTTGCAAAATGTCAAAAAGTTAAAGGCGTTAGACTAATGTAGCCAGAACACCTTGTGACTGTCATAATAATAACTGATTGTACCATAATTTGTGATTCCGGAGAGATGGTAAATCAGTGTTGCCATATTTGTTGTATTTCAGCATAACAACTCTTTGCAAACTGTAGTTATCCTTGCGCATTTTAAGTACTAAACAGGCTGCTGTGGGCTGGAGCTATATTATCTCTTAATGACAAACAAATGTGTGATTAGCATTCAACAAAGGAAGCTGTTTCTGTGGATAATGCGGCAGTTAGAGCGGACACTTGCTCTGGAGAAGAACAGCCGGCGTTGATGTGTTGCCTGTACAAATGCAGTGATCCAAGTTACATATGCTTCCTCCATCGCACTCTATAATCTCCGCTTTCTAACCACTTCCATCGCCGTTTGCTTCAATTTGCCGTAATTAGCCATTCGCAGATCAGATCATACCAAATGAGCAACGTTAGCAATTACCGTATCTGCGGAATCACACATTATGGCTGTATCATGAGCAGATTTCATGCTCCGCACAGGCTGAAGAGGCCCGCTTGTGTCCAGAAGGAAATGATGGGCAGCCTCCAGTCAGAACAGTCAAAGTGACGTAAAAGAGGTTAAAAACAATGGCTGCTATTTACATCCGTGGCTCCAGCCTCAGAGCAAGAAGGTCCCCTGAATCCATCGATCAGCTGGGGTCGTTCTCTGTGCAGTTTGCTAGCTCGATTCAGGTCGGTGGGGGTTCTTCTGGGTGTGTTTCCCATAACACTGATCAGAACCACGTGTCAGAACAAAGTGCTTTACATAAAAACGCCAAAGAAAAACATTCAACATGAAATGACATAAAATGACACCGACAAAACAAAATAGAGTAGCATGCGAGCACAGCATAATAAATATTACATTTTAAAACCTCCCCTCCTGGAACCGCCACCTTAACGTGGTGGAGGGGTTTGAGCGCCCCAATGATCCTGGAGCTCTGTTGTCGGGGGCTTTGTGCCCCTGTAGGGTCTCCCATGGCAAACAGGTCCAATGGGTGACGGGTCAGACAAAGAGCGGTTCAGAAGCCCCTTATGAGAGACCAACAGGCCCGGTTAGAACCATGAGGCCGTCCTTCTGTGGACCCACCACCTGCAGGAGGAGCCATAAGGGGCTGGTGCAATGTGATTTGGGCAGCTCCAACAGCTGCCCCCACGACCCGGCAATGAACAAGTGGAAGAAAATGGATGGATGGATGGACATTTTAAATCCTGACTCATTAGTTCTTTTTAAGAAGAAGAAGAAGAAGAAGATCTTTATTTATATAGCGCCTTTCACAGACATATAGTCACAAAGCGCTTTACATGAGACAATAGTCTTTACATTCACTCCATACTCAGTGGTGGAAAGCTACATTTGTAGCTTCAGTTTCCCCTGGGGGAGACTGTCAGAGGCGCTTTCGCGACTACACACGTCTGCGCCAACGGACCCTCTGACACCACCATACATTCACTCACACATCATTCATCCTGGCCTATTGTGCATGTTTTTAGTGGTAGGGGAAACTGGAGTGCCCGGAGGAAACCTACGCAGACACGGGGAGAACATGCAAACTCCACAGAAAGGCCCCGTCCAGGTGGGAATCGAACCCTGGACCTTCTAGCTATGAAGCCAGAGCGATAACCAGTGCGCTACTGTGCTGCCAAAATGCTAACTGATAATACTAACCGGTATAAAGAGATTTTCTTCACTGTGTTTGATGTCCATACCGAGATGAAAGTGTAAGTTGTGTTTTAAAAGCCCGATGTCCCACACCAGTATCTGATCGGTGCATCCCTAGTAAAAGATATAGTGGTGTCAGATTCCAGGACTGGAGACCGCTCCACGCTGGACTAAACGTATGTGTTAATCAGCTAGCATCAGTGTCACATGACGGACAGCCGCAATGGCGACTTTCAGTGATCACATGGTTTCATTTGAGTTTAGTTGCTGTGATTTACAACACATCAGCACACCCTGTTGGACACTTCCACACTCTCTTACCAGAGGAGATCACAGTGGGTCAGGGCTGTTACAAGCAAAGCATCGACGAGTTTGTAAAAGACCCGTCAATCAGAAGACGACATGAGGGTGAGGAGCCAGTGAGGAGCCAGTGAGGAGGCGTGGGCTGGGCTGACAGAGGAGCCAAGCTAAGACCTGTATTGATTGGATATTTAAACAAAAACAGTCTCCTAGTCTCTCCAGCTTCTCCAGAGGTCCACCTGCTGAAGATACCATGGTTTGTTTCGCTACGACTGGAGCCAAACAACTGTCATGTTCTCAGAAGGAGTGGGCCGAGTGACTGACAGCTGGCTGGCTGCCACTGAGATGATGGGCTGCAGTCGGTATCCGCCGGGTCAGCCCAAACTTTTCCTTGGAGCACGAAAACGTAAATGTATAACCTACGCAGCCGTTTCAGAAATCACTGGTCGGTTTAAGTTTCTTGGATTAATTTGGGCAGGTCATGATTAAGAACATCACGGAGGTAGAAAATATGAATACAGTACATCGAGGTTGTTGCCCATTCAAAACCCTGAACACCCCCTTGAGTCGTGGGCCAAATCAGACCTCTGCAAAGCATTAAGGACTAATTGATATTCACAGCGTTGGCACCTGACGGAACTAACGTGGCCTAGTGCCATGAATGTTTCACATCTTGTATTATCTGTTGTTATTTCACAATTAAAAATGATCAGTTTGTTTTCTATAATACGACCCTCAGCTCCTCACCGATTCAGTAGACGGGACATAGTAACATGAAAGCAGAGTTTAAAAGTCATTCAATGTGTTATCCCAAAATGAAGGCCTTAAAAATAGCGGGTATTAGATCTAAATTTCTTAGAAAATATATTTGTCCCTCAGAACTTTTTTTTTTACTACATTTGTCAAAAACTGTGGTCCAAAACAAATTCAGCCGCAGTTCTTCTCATAAGTTGCCCATTGTGTCCAATTTAGTTCTGATGATAAAAAAAAGTCTCCTCCTTCCTCTGTTTTGAGAGATATGTTAAATCTTATGGAATTAAATATGCCAATGTGCTTTAAAAATCGAGTATTTAGGCATTAAAAACATTCAGTTTGACCTGTAGAAACTCTGGAAAGGATGAAGAACAGTCAAAGATGGAGAGGTGACCAAAGCATTTCTCCATTGTGTCCAGGATCTCCATTTTGAGATCAATAATTCTTATCTCAGGACCTCAACAGGAGATGTTTGGGAACAGGCGCTGCTGCTGCCGGGATGTGAAGTATAACCACTGGGGAAGATTCTGAGATCTCTCAAAGATGTGCTATAATGGTATGTTTTTGAGAACATTCCACTAAACTTTTCTTGAGTTTGAAAGCTCTAAAAAGTCGATTTAGCCTAATACCCTCTTTTCATGAATTTCAGACGGACATTTACTCACTCAGGCCAAAAGGTTCTGCTGTGGCCGCATTTATACAAGCCTAATGCATTGTAGAATCTGAAAAACAGAGATTTTAAAGGAACAGGCCACCGTTTGCCTGAGCTTCCCACTTCACCCCGTTTGGAGCTGTAGGAACATGCTGGGAGAGGCCAAATGCTAACAACATCTTTGGTTGTTGTGCGTGACTGAGACCAGACAGGTACGCATCAACTCGTCTAAGCTCAGGTAAGAACATATCTCAGCATGGAAAATGGTGGCCTGTTCCTTTAAACTTTTAATGGATGAACAAAGTGTTGAAGTTCTTGTCAGTTTTGAGAGGAACGTTCATTTGTCTACGTTCACCCCCTCTGTCAACGCATTACAGCCTGGTTAGGAGAACTTCAGCCGCGGAGAGAGTGTCCTGTCAGCACTGAGCCCCCAGGGCCCCCCTCCCCATCTGTCAGAGGTGAGGCGGCCCCCGGGCTCCTCGCGGCCCCTGACCTCCAGCTCCTCACACAGAGCTTTCATGTGCGCTGCTGCAGTGGGCGGAATCATCAAGGACTTTTCCCCTTCCACTTCTAACACAAATGAGCCCAGTGTGAGCTTTAGTCCGACTGGTGTTCACAGCTCCAAGTGCTGCAGGTGAAAGGGGAACTTTTTAACTTTACATATATCAATTTGAAACTTTTGTTTAACATAGAATATATGGCAAGTTTTCTTTCATTTGTACAAAAATAGCTGAAACTGCATTATATTTTCAGCAACAAAATCTATATAATGGTTAGACCCAGGTTTAAAGGTATGGTTTTATTTCATTGACATATTAGAAGCACAGGCTTTTTCAGAGGAGAGGCTAAATGCTAACGCTAAACACACACAGAGTGTGTAGTAGCTAAACACACACAGTAGCTAAACACACACAGAGTGTGTTTAGCACAGACGGCGTTAGCATTTAGCCTCTCCTCCTCTCCTCTATAGCTCCAAACGAGGTGAAGATAGAAGCTACCAAGCTCTTCCACGTTTTCCCTATTTAAATATGGTTACATGACGTGTTACACTATAAAGTATAGTTACACAAAATTAAACAATGTGGATTTTCTAAGCAGATATGAAGGGGAACTATATTGTAAGGCGTAATAATACCAGGAGTAGTTCGACATCCGCGCTGTAATATCTTCACTTTACTGGGCGTGAAGACCAGACATGTACAAAGGAACTCGTCTAAGCTCAGGTAAGAATATATCTCAGTATGTAAAAACGGTGGCCTGTTCCTTTAAACTTTTGCATTGTTTTATCAAGTTAGGATATTAATATATTAAAAAATCCTACTGTAAAAATCCAAGTGTTAAATCCAAGACTGTAAAGTTGGGAGTGTGTTAGAGCGACTAAAGTGGAGATGTCGCTGCATCAATGTGAGAAACAGGCAGTTTATGAAAAAGGTCCTTGAAATGATAATTTCTCCAATAAATCTGTGGAGAAACACTGAATGAGTGAAATAAATCAACATGTGATTATGAGGATCAGGCGGTGGAAGTTCACATGTGAGAGAGCAAACTGGCCCAAAACATGACAATTCACTATTTTAGAGTTCTGCCTGCAGTGTCTCCCCTTAAGATGATCAAAGGTTTGGTTATTATTCCGAATGCTAACGGAGCTGCATGAATATAATTCTGCTGGGGAATAAATGAATCTACAGATGTCAATTTGAAACCGAAAAAATGTATTGTAAATGTTCTCTTATTTAAAATTTAGATCTTCAGATAGAACTGTGGACACTCTTTATTCAGAGGGGATTGTGGGTGTTTTTTAGTCTTTGAATAAACTAGTTATTGCTGATAAACGCATAAATAAATGAAAATGTTATTTAAGCTGAAGCTTGGAGGGTTTGAAGTGGAATAAATCAGGCGAAGAAGGAGACAAAGTAAGAGCTACTGTTAGTGGAGATGTGGTGCTCAGAGTGTGAGAAAATGTATTTCTAAAACAGCCTTTGGTGATACAAGCTCCTGTGTAAATCTGTGGAGGAGCTGGGATACACTGGAATAATTATCTTAAATAAAAGAGCTTATTATCATTGGAACATTTCTTTGTCTCTAGGTTTAAAGTTGTGTTTTTAAGTTTAAAGGTAAAGTGACCCAAACGTTTCAGGAGTAACAACATTTGCTTAAGCTGAGCACAGACGGCACGATTTGTTGAGTCTAGAAAGACGTTGTGAAGAATGGTGTCCACACATGACTGGATTTAGTGCGATTGTAGAACGTGGTGGTTCACACATAACGACGGAGAATCGTGAGAGTGACTCACGACACCGGTCTGACACAGCTGATGTTTTATACCAGCGGCGTGTCACATTTGTGTCGGTAAAATCACCCATGTTTCTCCTGTGCGTCCAAAATCAGGCTTAAAAATCAAACATGTTTGATTTCCTGCGGCAAAAGCTTCATGCACCATGATGACAATCTGTAAATGTAAAGGATCTGTATCCTGCTATTTCAGCCATTCTAAATTTAAGTATAGGCATTTATATGATATTGTACCTCTATCACTATGGAGCACAAGCAGTTTCTGGAGGTATTTTTCAAACCCGGAAGACACAACGCTTGGATTCAGTTAACTCCGCCACCTGTTGAGTTGATGGAGCCGATGCAACTTTTGCAGTAGTATATACACTGCTCCCAAAAACTTAGGGCACACTCAAAAAACACATCCTAGATGTCAATCAATTCGATTTTTCGGATGAAAATCTTTATTCATAGTGTAGGGCAATGTGTTGAGAACAAAATAACATAAGAATGATAAATGGAAATCAAATTCTTAGCCCCTGGAGGTCTGGATCCAAAATTATAGTCAAAATCAAAGTGACAAATCAGGTCACTGGTTGATCCAAATTCTGTAGAAATTCCTCCAAACGAGTCTGTATCATCCTCAGTCGTGTGTGTGGCCTCCACGTGCCTGAATGCACTCCCTACAACGCCTGGGCATGCTCCTGATGAGACCACGGATGTCCTCCTGAGGGATCTCCTCCCAGACCTGGATTAGAGCATCAGTCAGCTCCTGGACAGTCTGTGGTGCCACGTGGCGTTGATGGATGGACCGAGACATGATGTCCCAGATGTGCTCTATTGGATTTAAGTCTGGGGAACGGTCAGGCCAGTCCAGAACATCAATACCTTCATCATGCAGGACCTGCTGACACACTCTTGCCACATGTGGCCTGGCATTATCAGGCATCAGAAGGAACCCAGGGCCCACAGCACCAGCATATGGTCTTACAATAGGTCTGAGGATCTCATCCTGGTCCCCAATGCCAGTCAGGGAACCTCTGGCTCGCACATGGAGGGCTGTGCGGCCCTTCAATGAAATGCCTCCCCAGACCATCACTGACCCACCACCAAACCGGTCATGCTGGATGATGTTGCAGCAGCAGAACGTTCTCCAGGGCGTCTCCAGACTCTGTCACGTCTGTCACATGTGCTCAGGGTGAACCTGCTCTCATCCGTGAAGAGCACAGGGCACCATTGGCCAATCTGCCAATCGCTGTGTTCTCGGGCAAATGCCAATCGGGCTGCACGGTGTTGGGCAGTAAGCACCGGCCCAACACCCTCATACCACCCTCATACCACCCTCATACCCCCCTCATACCACCCTCATACCACCCTCATACCCCCTTCATACCACCCTCATACCACCCTCATACCCCCCTCACACCCCCCTCATGGAGTCGGTTTCTGACCGTTTGAGGACCAACATGCACATTGGTGGCCCTCTGGAGGTCATGTTGTAGGGCTCGGGCAGTGCTTCTCCTGTTTCTCCGTGCACAAATGAGCAGATAGCGGTCCTGCTGCTGGGTTGTTGACCTCGGTCGCCCCCCCCAGGTCTCCTGGTGTACTGGCCTGTCTCCTGGTATCTCCTCCAGGCTCTGGACACTGCGCTGGGAGACACAGCAAACCTTCTTGCCACAGCACGAATGGACGTGCCATTTTGGATGAGCATCACTCCCTGAGCAGCGTCTGTGGGTTGTAGATGCTCCTCATGATACCTCTAGTGGTGAGAACACTGGACGAATGCAAAAGTGTTCCAAAAATACGGTCCAAAGGATGAAGACAGGGAAATGGTCTGTGGTCACCACCTGCAAAACCATTCCTCTTTTGGAGTGATCTTGCTAATTGCCTCTCATTTCCACCTGTGTCTGTTTAATTTCCACAACACCAAGTGAAACTGATTCACAATAAGCGTGGCTTCCTAACTGGACAGTCTGATATCCCAGAAATTTGACTGACTTGGAGTTACATTGTGTTTTTTGAGTGTGCCCTAAGTTTTTGTGAGCAGTGTATAAATATCACAGCAAAAAGTGAAGTTACTTCACAATGCAGTTATCAGGAGTTGACATTTGCAACACACACATGGCTAACACACACATGGCTAACACACATGGCTAACACACATGGCTAACACGTGTTCAGGGTTCACCAAGCATCCATCAGTGAAGTGACAGTCACAGACAAACACTATTTTGTTTAGTCGCTGAATCCAATTCCAACTCCTGGCGAGTGGCCTCTTCTTTAGGAAGGTTGAATAAAGTCCTGCGCCTCTCGTAGCCAAACACGCTTTTCTCCGTGACATGATCGTTAGGTAAGAAAAAAGAACAGGCGTGTCCAGAGTAGGTTAGAAAGAGATCCCTCTTCACAACTTTCAGTGCAAACATGACATGGATTGCTGAGAACTGTGTGAATGAAGAAATAAACCACTCTGGGGGTGTTTTTGATAAGGAAATAGCATAACATGGCTAAAAGCTCCAAAAAGTAGATTTTGCATGATATAGGACCTTTAAACATAAATGAATGTTCTTGTATGTTTTCTTGTGAATTAGTTTAATCTCATTTCAGGCGTACTCTTTGGGAACATCGGGATTTTTGTGTCATTTTGAATGAAATCACAGAATTATACATGAAAGAGCTTTATTAAACCACTAAACGGCTGAACATAGACAGAAATGCATTGTGGGAGTCAGAGCAGAACAGCCGTCCGAGACAGGGCTTTGAACAAAACACAAATAAATAAAAACAGCTGTTTTTATCGTGTGTTGTGTATTTTTCAAGTATAAACTGCTTGAATATAAACGGTTATGGTCAAACGTTGCTCACATTAGCTGTAATCCATTAGCTGGAGCTGTTAAAAGAACGATCGTTTCTTCTCTCGGGTAAAAGGCAATAATCCAAACTGTTTTCTGCATTCATGTCAAATCCATTTTAAATCAAATGTGTCTGATTTATATGTATCCATAAATATCGCACTGTCTCTTGAGTTTCTTTGTTTTTTAATCGCAAAAATACATTATTCCCGGTTAGTCAACTCATAGTAGATGCAGTGCACTCATTCTGTTGGCGTTTCGTACAAGAGAAGAAGAAATGAAACCCTTTTGTCCACGAGTGTATTTGTGTCAGCACTTTTTATTTCTACTTGAGTCTAATCCTTTCATAGTAAAGTAACTCTTTATTCCAGCTCCTCCCACCTCTGCCCTTCGTAAGTTCTGCCTTGAATGCCTCACTGTGAAGCTTCCCGAAGCATTAGTATGTAGCATATTAATGAAACACACTCGCAATGATCCAATGAATAATGTATAAAATTGGAAAATGATTAAATAAATATTAACATTACAGAATACCGTAAAACTGGCTTGGCTTATTTAACTCTTTTCCGGCGGACCACATATGTTTGATGTATCAGTAGAAATCGGGTCTTCACGGATGTTTCTGAAGCATTATTACCCTAGAAAAGGAAGCGGATTCTCCAGTAAAAATGAAAACACAAGCTCAGAATGTGAGATGCTCTGACTGTCTCCCCAGGAACTGCTCCGACATCCTGTGACCAGTGATCAGAGCTGCAGAAGTTGTCGATCTGTCCACGTCAGCTGAAGGGGAGTGAGAGTGATGCAACCCTCGCACAGGGTCAGGGCGAGATCAGGGAGCAGCGCTTCAAATGGACCCACACAAAAGAAGCTCACAACTCTGCCTCCGCTCTCACAGTCCCTCTGTCTGCTCCACCATGGCATCATATCCGCGCACAAAGCCCAAAGCTCACATTTGTAGACTCTGTTGTCCTTGGGTGATACAACAACTACTGTGAAATTGATGTCCTATTTTTTATTTATGAAATAAGGCTTTGAAATTTGTTTTTTTAGAGACCTCTTGTCCTCTTGTTCAATCCACCATAACATTGACTTTTAATGTGGATGTGATCGTGGTCTGTATCATATACTGTCAGAAATAGCTGTTTTGTTTATTTGTTGTCATTGTTTGTCAAGAATTTTGTACAAAAAGTAATCTGTCCCTCAGGGTCAGCGTTATTTTCATCTCACACTACAAACTGTAGAAGTACAGCCACAGCAGAAACACGATCTGCTCTGTCCACATGGTCAGAGACATCTCACAGTCCTGCTCTGTCCACATGGTCAGAGACATCTCACAGATCTGCTCTGTCCACATGGTCAGACATCTCACAGATCTGCTCTGTCCACATGGTCAGAGACATCTCACAGTCCTGCTCTGTCCACATGGTTAGAGACATCTCACAGATCTGCTCTGTCCACATGGTCAGAGACATCTCACAGTCCTGCTCTGTCCACATGGTCAGATATCTCACAGTCCTGCTCTGTCTACATGGTCAGAGACATCTCACAGTCCTGCTCTGTCCACATGGTCAGAGACATCTCACAGTCCTGCTCTGTCCACATGGTCAGACATCTCACAGTCCTGCTCTGTCCACATGGTCAGATATCTCACAGTCCTGCTCTGTCCACATGGTCAGAGACATCTCACAGTCCTGCTCTGTCCACATGGTCAGAGACATCTCACAGTCCTGCTCTGTCCACATGGTCAAACATCCCACAGTCCTGCTCTGTCCACATGGTCAGAGACATCTCACAGTCCTGCTCTGTCCACATGGTCAGAGACATCTCACAGATCTGCTCTGTCCACGTGGTCAGACATCTCACAGTCCTGCTCTGTCCACATGGTAGAGACATCTCACAGATGTGCTCTGTCCACATGGTCAGACATCCCACAGTCCTGCTCTGTCCACATGGTCAGAGACATCTCACAGTCCTGCTCTGTCCACATGGTTAGAGACATCTCACAGATGTGCTCTGTCCACATGGTCAGAGACATCTCACAGTCCTGCTCTGTCCACATGGTCAGACATCTCACAGATCTGCTCTGTCCACATGGTCAGACATCCCACAGATCTGCTCTGTCCACATGGTCAGATATCTCACAGATCTGCTCTGTCCACATGGTCAGACATCCCACAGATCTGCTCTGTCCACATGGTCAGACATCCCACAGATCTGCTCTGTCCACATGGTCAGAGACATCTCACAGATCTGCTCTGTCCACATGGTCAGAGACATCCCACAGATCTGCTCTGTCCACATGGTCAGACATCTCACAGATCTGCTCTGTCCACATGGTCAGATATCTCACAGATCTGCTCTCTCCTCATGGTCAGACATCCCACAGATCTGCTCTGTCCACATGGTCAGAGACATCTCACAGATCTGCTCTGTCCACATGGTCAGAGACATCCCACAGATCTGCTCTGTCCACATGGTCAGACATCTCACAGATCTGCTCTGTCCACATGGTCAGATATCTCACAGATCTGCTCTCTCCTCATGGTCAGACATCTCACAGATCTGTTTTGGTCATTTCCAAGACTTGGTATATTTTGATACACTGTTCATTGCTAAAGCTGAGCTCGCAACACATATGGAGATTTTCAAAGAAATGTGATGGTCATTCCAATCACAAAAAGGAAAACATACCAAGATAAATGCCCTGAATTGACTCACCGTGACCACTCACAATGTTCATGCTGGATTAAAAAAACATCCATCCTGATGCTTTGTATGGGGACATTTGTCTGTGCCATGTCATTGCCATCATGGACAGTCATTAACTGCTTTTCTTTTACCCGGCCAGTCTCATCAAAAATACCAGCCTTTTTGAAGACACCACAGACAGACTTCTCCGGACTCCCTTCCAGGCTGCGGCACTTACTGAGATTGCGTTTTCCCTCAGATGATTGCTCGTGTGTGCTGCCTTTGACATGATGTGAGATGTTTGGCGATAAAAGCTCGACGGGCTCAAAGGGAAAAAAAACAGCAACAGTCAATAAGTGGGTCTGAGCCTTTCCACACCAGTGTTCCCGTCACCAGGCCATAAAGGAGGCTGTTGACGCGCAGATGAAAATCTCCAGCCGTGATTGGCAAGTGACTGTACATCAGCACTTGTACTGACAACTCAGCCTGCCAAGAACCGGGATGTCAAGCACCGGGAGCACAGAGACAGATTTGATTTTCTCGTTTTAAGATGTAGAGAGCATCATGTGAGAGACAAATACGAGTGTGACATCCGGGCGACAAAACATGGATGAAAACAAACGGAAGAGGTGCATATGCCTGTTGAAAGAGTCTTTTAGGGTGCAGTCACAACCCCCTGTTGATCAGTTTCCTTTTGCTCGGATAGTGCGGTTCGTCTGAGGTGTTGTGAACACGCAAACAGACTCTGGTCTAGAGAAGGGAGCCTGGTCCGGCTGAAAACGTGGGTCTTAGTCCAGTTAAAGGAACAGGCCACAGTTCTTCCATACTGAGATATGTTCTTACCTGAGCTTAGATGAGTTGATGCGTACCCGTCTGGTCTTTGTGCCCGTGGAAGAGCGTGGTCGCTTCCAATTCACCCCCGTTTGGAGCTATAGGAATATAGCACGCACAAAGGCCAGACAGGTACACATCAACTCCTCTAAGGTCAGGTAAGAACATATCTCAGGATGTAAAAACGGTGGCCTGTTCCTTTAAGATGGCAGAACAAAAACAGGAAGCAAAAGTCGCGGGGCGTAGTTTGTTTTCTGTGCAAAAAAGAGCTCCACAGGTCATCGCCATTTTGATTTCTGAGCCAATGGTCATGTGACCGTCCCACCAAGCGACGGGGTCAATATAGACCAGAATGCATTGTGATACTACCGTCGGAGGAGAACCCAGCAACACAAGACGAGCGAATGAAAACAGATGTTTTAATCATGTGTTGCATATTTTTCATGAATGACTTGAATTTCAACCGTTGAGTTGAAAAGTTGGTAACGTTTGCGACTTAGCTTTAGCTTGAGCTGTTAAAGGATCGATAACTTCTTCTCTCAGGCAAAAAGGCAATGATCCATTCACGTCAAATCCATGTGAAATAAAACAGATCTGACAGATATTTATCCATAAATATTCCACTGTATCTTGAATTTGGTCATTGTTTATCACAGAAATACATGATTCCCGGAGTTTCGTGACTTACAGTAGCTGTAGTCAGTCCTGCACTTGACTGTATACTCTACTCCAGTGGTACTACAGTACCTGGGGGGCGCCTGCAGAGGGCCCAGAGCTTTGTCTGGTCAGAGGGTCAGGTCATAAGTGATATTACAAAGTGAAAGACGGGTTAGGGACTATCGGGTGGACATTTTGTTGCTCAGAACATCAAATGGGAGAGTGTACATAATGACACCACAGACCTTGAAGTCTCAGCGCTGATTAGCAGAATCCAGGGTTAACAAAGTCCTGAAGAAGGGTTCATTCATCAATAGTTTCCAGACTTTTTCTTTGAATGTATCCTTTTTTCCCACCTTACAATATCAAGCTGTAAAACACTCATATCTGGTTTGAAGAGTATGTATTTCGAGAGTTTACTTCGTTTGAACCTTTAAACAAACAATTTGAAATCTTCCCATGCAAAACCCAGCTTCATTTGGTCTCATTTGAATTCAATTTCAAGCAGCGCGTGTTTCTTTCTGTAAATTGGATTAAATTGGATGAAAATGAACGAAACATAAAATCTTTGGTAACTTCTAAAAGTGATTAGATATATATTGTATATTCCTGTTTATAATAGATGTTACAAATGTCGCTGTTTTTCAGAATTATACTTGCAAAACTTAAATCGATTTCTGAGACCAGTCTGAAGTATTCCCACTGAAATGGCAAAACTGAGAAACCCCAGAAACCCCACCTTTAAGTGACAAATACTCCGATATTAGAGGAAAGGGTGAGGGCCTGGGTCATCGGAGGATCGGAGGAGCGCAGAGGCACGAGGCACTTGTAAAAATCAACTGTGGTTGTCTTAATCGAAGAACCCTCAGTCTCTGAACTCGTGGAGGCGGCACTAGCACTGAGTAGGACTTGATCGGTGACCGAGGTTGGGATTGTGGCTGTAGGAGAGACTAGGTTCACATTGGGGGGGGTAGGGGGGGTTCGATATATTGAGGCTGGAAAAATGTTGCGATAAACAATATTATTGAAGACCCTTTAATGTCACAGAGACTTACTCTAAAGCTTAAAAATGACCATGAAGGACTTTGATCAAAACACATTGAGTGCTGCTCTGTTTTGGGGATTTAGCTGTAGAGTGCCAACAATATGGACTCATGCTTTGGCTCGTTTGAAAGCTGAGACTCTAAGCTCTCAGTAGGTGTAAACAATGTAGTTGTACGTGCCTCGGTTCCTGAGAAATTTAAGCTTGACAGAGGCTAGTTTTGATCAAAATCACCAATTTTTTTCTAGAAACAGAGATATTGCGTGTTTTATGAAACAC
Source organism: Gobius niger (assembly GCF_951799975.1). Lineage (NCBI taxonomy): Eukaryota > Metazoa > Chordata > Actinopteri > Gobiiformes > Gobiidae > Gobius > Gobius niger. Next base: position 32,575,785 of record NC_136864.1, read on the forward strand.
TCTCCTTTCTGATGAACTCCTCTCCTCCTCTCTCCTCTACAGGCACTAACGTTATGGGAAGGAAAAATCTCAATCAGTTTAGCAATTTTCAACAACAACATTGTTGACATGTTTTGAAAAACTGTGTGTTATCGATCGCTTTCGCTCATTATCACGTGTGCATTTAAACAGCCTGGTCCGGATTGAAGACTTTAACAGGATGTTTCTCAGTCGTCCTTGGACCGATTTGAACCATTTAAAAACTCAGAGAAACGTTAAAATCTCAACTGTTCCATGTCAAACACACTTCAGAGAACGAGACAGAAGTGACGGGTTTACAGCTCTTCGTTAGGCAACACCACACCCCCTCGCCAAAGAAAAGAAAAGAAACGCAATAATGTATATGAAATGTCCATATGTAAAACATCCCACAGTAAACATGAGCTGCAATAAAAAAGATTGTATTACTTTATGAAATAAATATTTCATAAATATTGAGCCCAAAACTGTATCATTTATCTGTCATTTGTTGAACGTTGAGTGGATATAGTGATTATCGAGACAGCCCTACTGTGTTTTGGTCATGTCCCATTGGGAGGAGGCCCCCGTGGAAGCCCTGGGGCCCCGCTGAGGAGCCGGAGGAAGTGTCTGGAGTGAGGGAAGTCTGGAAGTCCCTGCTCAGACCGTTGGGGACAGGTTTACTCGATGGTTTAAAAGATGGCTTGTTTCGCTCTCGCCGTTTTTTTGTTTAGTTTGTGCGCAATTATTTTCCGTGACTAACTCGGTGGGAGAAGTTGAGTCGTGCTGAATGTGACAGTCGAACAAACGAACGGTGACACGGCGGTGATCGGTGCACAACAGCAGTCAGACGAACAGAGTGAACACATTGTTTTCCAGAAAATACAAAAGCCCAGCTGCCAGACTCCGATTCGATCTGAAAACGTTTCACTCGTTGGAAATTCACAAAACTGTTTCATTGTTTTCTCCAGCTGTTTACTTTTCAAAATTCATGGAAATCTCCTCTTTTTGGTATGATTATTCTGACGGTCAGAACAGAACAGAAATCAAACCACACTTTATATTTGTACTTGAGCTATATCATATTTCCGAGTGACTGAATTCCTCTCACTGTATGTGAACATGCCATACCTCACCATAGAGTCCAGGCACTGAGCTTTAGCGACTGGGGAACAGCACGAACACCGATTTTGGCATGATGAGGTACATGTGCTTGGATTTTGGTAACGAATTTTGATGATCTTGTTGGGGAAAACACGGCTCTTCTTTTTGTACCATAGAAGACAGTGGTCAGTCAGAAACTCCTCCTTTTTCAGAGGCCATTTTCACACCTTCAGGGATTCTAAAGGGGCCGACCAGCTCTCTCACCATGATCCTGGCTCCGCCCCCTCCTTACTGACGTCACAGCCTTGTTGGGACATTGTGGCCGTTCACCAACCATTCACTACTCCATCCATCTGACCATCCAGGGTTACACGGCCTCATCAGTGAACAAGACTGTTTGAAAATGAGTCTTCATATATTTCTGAGCCACTGCAGCCGTTTCTGTTCATCAGCTTCAATGAACAGTTTAGGGGAGGCCGGAGAGAAGGTTTATGCACAACTGCAGCCTCTGGAGGGTCCTACACCTTGATGTTCGGGAGACCCCAGAGGCACCAGCAGCTTCAAATACCTGTCTGCTGCTTTGTAGCATCTGTTCTCTTAATCTGATGTGTTTGTCTGGCAGAAACCGTCCTCATTGTGCATTTATCTGCACAAACCCGTGTGCGCTCTTGGATTTTGGTAACCGATTTCTCGACTAAAAGCTTTCTGGATTAATGACTAAGGAACCCAAAAATACAAACGACAAACTGAGTCTATCTAACAATGATTGGAATCCTGGATAAAATACAGGCAGGTGAAAACCTTTATTTTTCATGCAGTGGTCAATGGTGAGATTTTTAGCTAGTTTTCTCCCTGAACATCTTAGTTGTATGGTCATAAACACTGGTATAAAATAGCTAAAGATATCCAGGAATTAACTACAACATACAGCATAGGCTATAAATTGCTAGTTCAGTTAAATCAGATTATTGCCACAACGCCAGCTGCTCTTACCCAGCAACAGAAAATATCCTGCATCTTAAGCAGCACAGGTTCGCTTGACTGAGAGGCAGAGCTGAATTACTTGAGGTATAATTTAATTAATAAATAACATTTCAAACTTCATACATTTTGTTTCCGATAACCTCCATGACAGACATCACAATTTCATGGACACAGATATACAACGTTTAGGGATAATACAGTCCATTTGGAGGCTTTGCAGCTTAGAATAGGCCAAACTGAACGGAACAGAAGCTGGTCCAAAAAGGGGAAGCTTGGGACACTCGCTGCAGACAGAGCCTGAAAGTAAGAAACATTTAGGCTACTTTTATTTATTTTTTTAAATTAGCACGAGTATTTTGACCATATCATGAGTTGCGCGGGTGTTGGCACGCAGCTTCTACAGCCACCCAAACACGCATGCCTACGCGGAAGAGATCCATCGCCGAGCCACCGGCATGCTACAAACAGGACCCTGTGAGTTCACACATGCACACTAGACAGGTAATCGGTACAAGACTAACTCACCAACACTATGATGCCCGCACACTCTCTCAGCCTCTGGGCTTGACGCCTTTACAACAGGGGCTTTAGTGCGCCTAAATGGAACGTGGATTGTCTTGCGTCTTGGGCCATGACGGCCTGGCTCCTGCACAGCAGCGTCTGACGTCCCGGGTGGGAGAGCTCAGGTGGAGGGGCGGAATAGAAAACGCGGTGTCCTTTTATAGGCGCGACCTCACACCACACACACCGTTTCCTGCCGCTTCGGTTTGGTCGCCTGAAACGGTTGCAATTCGTCGCTCGCATGTGTTCACTTCAGGAGGAGCCACTGCTGCGCCATTCTGACAAAACAAAACTCTGGGTTTACACGCACTGTTACTGCTGCGCCATTCTGAAGAAACAAAACTCTGGGTTTACACGCGCTGTTACTGCTGCGCCATTCTGAAAAAACAAAACTCTGGGTTTACACGCGTTGTTACTGCTGCGCCATTCTGAAAAAAACAAAACTCTGGGTTTACACGCGTTGTTACTGCTGCGCCATTCTGAAAAAAACAAAACTCTGGGTTTACACGCACTGTTACTGCTGCGCACTAAGATGTCAATCAATAGTTTACTGATTCTTAGCTTGTGCTTTGGTGACAGTGGAATAGTTTTACTTCCGTTCTCTGACACTTAACCTCGCCCCTTTCCTCCCTCCTGCCTCTCCCGGATAGTATTTCAATATGTGTGGTTGTAGAGTGTGCAGTACCTGTACAATACGGTGGCCTGGAAGTGCAAAACACATTTACAAGTTTTGAAACAATGAAACACATTTACAAGTGCTCCTGTCTCTAACACCTGTGAACCGGACCAGGAAGTCCCGCCCCCAAAAGTACCTACCCTTTCCGTAAAAAACATACATTTGTTTCAAAACTTGTAAATGTGCTTTGCACTTCCAGGCCACCGTAGTGACATGTTTGTCATCCAGTGTGTTCTTTATTGCGTTTTCAGAAGTTCATTGAAGCGTATCTTCTTCTGATCCAAAAGCCTGGGCTCGTGACTGACCGAGATGACGCTGTAATCCAAATATGGTCATTTCCTTTGTGGGAGACAGCCACGGCTAAAGACGGGAGGAATAGAGTATTTGTAGATTATAGTAGATGTTACAAAACTTTAGGGTCGTTTTTTTTTCCTCAAAATCAGGTTTTCGTTCCACTCTGTAGCTCCTCCACACTTGGACTTAACAAGGTTAACTCTTATAATTAAATACTTACAAAACTACAGAAAATCCAAAATCTCCTGAATTTTTCTTTTTATATGAAAACATAAAAAAAACATATTCATCCAGGTTCAAGGTACTTTATTCATCATTCCACATGCCACAAAACAAGACCGTCCTCAAGGCCCAGTGATGTGCCTAAATACAAGTCTAAGAATATATCAGTAATGTTCAGCAAAAGGTTGATATCTCTAAATTATTTTATTTTAATTTTCTCCTGTTTGCCTTAAACTCTGAATGATGAATCTGCTGTTCCAAAGAGTTCAGTCATTTTTAGTAGCGCTGGCAAAATCAGATAAATCAGATAAACTGCACTTTTGAAACATGTAGTTATTAAATTCGTCGTCAGTACTTGGCTAACATAAAGCACATTCACTTCATGAACAGACTAATGCGTAAACCTGGCACTTATTTTTAAGCCGTGCTGGGGGAACAATTTACCCCAAAGACCATTCTGAGCATTTCCTTTGTTACGGGCGACTTTACTGGTGAAAAATACACCCATGTGCTCGTTATCCTCCATGTTCTGCTCCTCTACTGGGCCGTGAGGAGGTAAAATATCTCACACAGGCTCATGAAAGACCCGCATTGTTTCGGCCCGAGTGCTCTCAACAGCGTGCGCTGAAAAGGCACAAGATGACAAGGGGAGGAACGGGCCCAAAAAGCCTTTTCTCTGACGCTCTTTGAATGCAACACGGCGCCCCAAACCGCCTGCCCGCAGACTTTAAAGCAGCGCTATTTATTCTGAGCACTTGTGTTGTTGACTTGTAAGGCTCTCTCTCTGCTATTTGCAGACGCCGCGCTCTCATTTCGGGGCTAGTTTCCACTGATTTGGTCGGGCAATTTTGGCAGCAGTGCCCGGACATAAAGGTACAGGATCGCTAATGTCGCGGCACACAGGGCGCGGCTGAGGAAGGAAGAATATGCCATGTTAGTGGTTGCATAATAACATGAACATACTTTGCTAAACTTTTCTTTCTTTCTTTCTTTCTTTCTTTCTTTCTTTCTTATGACAGAAATAATGAAAAAGCTGTTTTACAAATGAGTTTGGACCACCGATAGTATTTTAATATAGTGGCATCCTCTTTCATTGCAAATAAAAAAACAGGTACGTATAGCTCTTTTCAGAATCTTAACTACTCTGAAGTCTCGCAGCACTTGTAATGATAGACAAACACAAACTACTTCAGTGTTTGTTTTCTAATAAAAGTAAAATTCAAAATTCTTATTAAAGTTGTGAGTTTTTGGACAGTTTCTGCTTGGATTTCTTTGCAGGATGTTAGAATAACCTCCCAGAGTTGCTGTTTGGATGAAAACTGCCTCCCGCCCTCATAGAAGTTTTTTTTGTTGAGGCTCCAAAGGTTCTCAATAGGGCTGAGGTCAGGGTAGGAGGGGGTCCACATCATGAGTTTCTCTCCTTTTATGCCCATAGCAGCCAGTGATGCAGAGGTAGCCTCGGCTTCTGTAACCAGGTGGTTAAATATTGGTTGTTTATTGTAACCGTTCAGAATTCTTACTGTGCCCTGTCTGTGAACACACCGTCACTCTCCGTCCACATTACTCCCTCTGAATGCGCGATTACAAAAAGGCGTGCACCCCAGTGAGTTGGTCAGTGTCGGGATGCTGGCGAGTGTGCGCCTGCTCGTGAGTAATCTTTCCACCTTGTGTTCTTTTAAAGTACAATTATTGGTCTGTTGACTTGTTTGACTGGAACTGTCTGGCTAGGGTTTTTGTGAGGACTTTGCTGCTCCTCAGAGGTGCCCTGAGCCCCCGGTTTGTGCTCCGAGGTAAATATGTCCGTCATACAGCTCAGGTTTGGCTAATTGACAGTGAACTGATGTTGATGTTTTTGTTTTGTATTTCAGCTATGCCAAAGCTGCTTAATTTGAGCTCCGAATTTGCCAGATAAATAGCCCTTTAACTCAAAGCACTTCAAGCACTAGCGTTTGTTTTCTATTAACGTTTTTTCATTTGTTTGACTTGATTCATTAACCTTTTAGTTTGCTATAACTTTTTGTGAATATTTTCTATTGGTTGAAAATTCCCCATTTACTTTGGCTAAGTTTTGAGTGTTTGTCTATGGAAGGGTAACGTTTTAAGCAACATAAATATAACTGAAATACATGTAAAATATAATAAATGTTACCAGACTTACCTCGGGCATTGGTTTTGTTTAAAACAGGGAACCCCAAGCCTTGCCCCGTGGTTACACTTCATTTAAAAATAACAACACAACTATCACTACCAGCTTGTGATGTGGAATGCATTAGAGTCCATCTGTGGAGAAAACACCTCTAACGAATACATGGTTGTTTACAACTACAGCCAGAGATATATATAAAAAAACACAACTTCAACATCGAAAGCCAAGCCAAATATTGTTGGTTGGTGTTAGAGCTATTGCCAAACGGATCTGAGAAACACTGGTGCTTAGTTTTTCACATTGAAACATTTTTACACTGACATTACCATTTTGTACTCATTCCAAAAAACCTTTTAAAAAACAAGGTATTGGGCAGCGCACCAAAAAAACAAAAACTGAGTCCCTGCAGGCTACGGAAAGACAGAGAAGTCCATGTCCTCATTGAACCCTGGGGGTGAGTGGCACCCAAAGGTCTCTCCCTGGGCCTGTTTTTTCACACCGTCTCCTCCTCTGATATTGTTCGAGATGACTTCCAGCACCAGAACTCTTCAGTGATTGATACTGCAGTAAGTGTTCCTGTGCACAGCGATGGGATAGTTGAGATTAATTGTACGTACGGCATGTTTGTGATCAGAAAACCTGTCCCGTAATCTGCGCTTTGTCCGGTTTGGGCCAAAAATGGTTTGGCTTTAAAGCAGGCAAATAGTTTCTTACCAGATTGTCCTAAAGGGTTGAAGACCTTCGAATGGCAAAGGAGGGAGGGCTCACAGAAAATGTCAGAGGTGGAGGGATCGCTGTGCAAGATGTCCCAATTTGGTTTGATTGTGTGCTTAATTTTGGAGGTTAAACAACTGTATGGAATAGAACAGAAGACCTTGTTGTGCAGATTCTTTTGAAAGAGGTTGGATCTTTCTGTGGATTTGGCTTCTGACAGTGCCTTGTTATCAACCCCAACAACTTCCGCCCCATCTCCAACCTCCCCGTCCTGTCTAAAATCCTGGCACACTCGGTCGCCTACAACTAAAACGTCACCTCCTCTCCAATCAGCTCTACGAAACCTTTCAGTCAGGACTCCGCACTCCTCACTCTACTGAAACCGCACTACTTAAAGTAACAAACGACCTCCTGCTCGCCTCCGACTCTGGTTCCCTCTCCATTCTCCTCCGACTTGACCTCTCTGCCGCCTTCGACACCATTGACCACTCCATCCTTCTCCAACGCCTACAACGTCTTGGCATCTCTGGCTCAGCTCTCTCCTGGTTCACCTCCTACCTCATAACAGATCTTAATTCATATCCATCAACTGCATGTCTCATACCTGTTAACCATGGAGTCCCTCAGGGCTCGGTGCTTGGTCCCCTTCTGTTTATCCTGTACATGCTTCCCCTTGGACTCATCATTCACAATCACGGACTACAATTCCACAGTCACGACACACAACTCTACCTCAGCACCAGATCCATCACTCCTGCCACAGTATCCACCATCACAAAATGCCTCTCTGCAATAAAATCCTGGATGAGCACCAACTTCCTGAAACTCAACTGCAATAAATCCGAAATGATTGTCATTGGTCCCAAATCACTCCTCCCCTCCTCTCAAGACTTCACTCTCTCCGTCGATGGCCACACAGTCACCACCTCTCCCCAGATCCCAAATCTTGGTTTCATGTTCGACCCCACACTCACATTTAAGCCCCACATCCGTCAGATCACCAAAACTGCCCTTTTCCACCTCCGCCCCACCCTCTCCACATCTGCTGCTGAAACTCTCATCCATGCATTTATCACATCTTCCTCTGATTTACAAAATCGGCAATATGTTCAAAACTCCGCCGCCGCCTCCTCACCCACAGCTGCTCCAGAGACCACATCACCCCCGTCCTCCAACAGCTTCACTGGCTCCCCGAACCTGTAGGGCCAGGTGTGAACATTCTGCAGTCATTGGGAATGTTCATAAGAGTCATATATGTAGAAAAGTGGGAGGAGCTTGCCATTAGTGGTGCAGTATTTGAAAAAGGCAGGGTGTTCCCCATAGCTACAATGGGTTAGACCAGTGGTTCTCAACTCGTAGGTCAGGATCCACAAGTGGGTGGCTGTACTATTTTCAGTGGGCTGCGAGCTTTCCCAGGCAGCATTTGTAGTTTTTTATTTCTCCTCATTTTTACCATAATTGCTCAAATAACTGAAACAAATGAAATTACTGCCGTATTTAGTATAATTTTATAGGTGAAACCACAGGTCAATAATTAAAGTCTGGATAGGACGTTAATGTGGAGTTCTGGCGGTCATATTTTGATCATCCACTCTGAGACTTTCTATTTTTGTGATTTTCTTTCCATTTTCTGTGCTATTTTGAGTTATTTAAATCGGGCCTCACAGCTGGGTGAATAACTTGAAACCTTTTTTATTTTGTCTTGCGCACTACATTTTTAATTGGTGTAAAATAAATATGTGGCTGGGCGCACCCTTCGAGATCGGGTGAGGAGCTCAGTTTCCCGGGAGGAGCTCGGAGTAGAGTCGCTGCTTCTTCACGTCGAAAGGAGCAGCTGAGGTGGCTCGGGCATCTATTTTGGATGCCTCCTGGTTGGTGTTCTGGGCATGTCCTAGTGGGACAAGGCCTCGTGGAAGACCCAGGACACGCTGGTGGGACTATGTCTCCGAGCTGGCCTGGTGTCGCCTCGGGGTCCCCCCAGAACAGCTGGAGGAGGTGTGTGTGGACCGGGAAGTTTGGGCATCTCTGCTGAGACTGCTGCCCCCGCGACCCGGCCCCGGATAAAGCGGAAGAAAATGGATGGATGGATGGATGGATGGAGGGATGGATAAATGTAATGATGGATGTGTCCACATAGTGTGTTCACCCAGACACGGTAATTCTGAATAAATCACTTCTACTCTACTTGTATTTTGGCATTTGTTACAAAAACAGATCTTCCAAAATGCACTGTATCATTTGCGGTACATACTTTTCAACTTGACCTTAAGTATTGTGATTAAATGTATGTTTAATATTGATATATACATATCGAGGAACACATATACTGTATTTGAACATATACTGAAATAGGAACTTCATATGTAAATTTCAGAATGGTGCATTTCAGAACATGTTTGTGCTCTTTGTCTTTTTGTTGTTTCATTGTGCAGCCCCATTAGAAGAAAAGAACTAATTTATTAGTTTCATCTCATCAAATTAAGCTTTTTAGCATAATTCTGCTCATGCATTGCGCAGATGTGATTCCATTTCAGATTGATGTCATGCTTCCATAGAAACCAACACCGAGAGAATTCCAACTTTGGCATATTTCTCATCACAGCGTCAGGAAACGGAAACATTTTTCCAAAGAAAATGGAGAGTTCTGAAGGATTTACAATGTCCTCATTGGAAAAGGTCGACGAAAACAAGGATCGTGACTAGTACATTACAAGTACATTACGAAGTTTAAGGATAGTGACTTTCTGACTTGAATCTGAAAGTCCCGGCCTCCACATTCTTACAACCTGTGACGACTCGTAAGTCGCAGATTTAACATGAGATGTGGCAGTGGCTGACGTTTGCCTTAGAAAACCTTCTGACCACTTTTTTGTGAGCTCATGAAACTCTTGGCAATAGATTAGACGGATGGTAAACGAGTATTAGCTTGGCTCTAAAGTTAGCAGGCGGTGTCTTTCATCTCTTCTTTCCAACTTTGAAAGGGAAGAACCAGGCCCTGATCCATAACTTTCTATGGCAGAAGATCCAGACAATCGGTAGCAGTAGATAAATTTGCACAGTGAACTGAATCTCAGCATAAATTCTAAAACCTAACTGCAACACATTTTCCCAAAATACTTCACCCAAAATGTTAAAAGCATCAATTAATTTATTTCCTTTGTCTGTTTTGAATTGTCTCATCCCCAAACCTAACTCCCAAGGCACCACGTTTTTTTTTAGAACATAACCGCCCTCAGAACATTCATTACAAATGACTGAAAAGGCACGATATTCCAAATTCAATCTTCCCCCGAGAATCTTGCAGTGTGACAGAATCCCACATTTGATTTATAAAGCTGTATCTCTCACTATTCCACGGACTTCATGAGAATATGTGTCAGACGGAGGCGTTTTTGTATCATTTATGTATAGTTTTGTTATCTGCACTTTCATGGCGGTCCCTGCAGTGTGTTGGCGACGAGGAACGTTGCGAAACCCCCCAGTTCAAGTGAGTTTCTGTGAATGTTGCTTTCATTTACATATATACAGTATTTCAGCTCTTCCCACCTCCAATCTCCGCAACAGATGCTCCAGCAGCACAATGCGTCTATTTATTATGAGGACATATAGAAGATATATGCTACTGAAGCTCTGCAAACAGCAGGGATGTGGGCTGCATCCATTGTTGTTGCAGGTTTACATAAAGACCAGTGCTTTTGGATAAAATCAGTATTTCAGTATTATTTTGTTCATTGTAATGATTTGTTTTTGTTAAGGCCAGTGTACATTGACTTACTGAGCATTAAATCCCTATACCTGGTGAGAGGTTTTGCGGCTCCTTTATTCTTATTCTTCTTTAAATGGATATTATACTTTGCAACAGAGGTGGAAAAGTTGGACCCACTTTCTTTTGATTATATTTTCAGAGGAATCCAAGTGTCAGGCGCTTAAGGAGCCGAGCAGCTTCACAACTTTAGTGCTGACGAGAACGCAGTAAGTGCCTGATTTAATCATTGTTATGCAGCGGTTTAGCTCTGCAGAGTCTTCTTCAGAGTGGTGTTGGACGACTGTTTCCTCACCTCCCCAAACACAGCAGTCAGAACACAGACCCTGTCTCATGTCATCCCGGTATAACAGGTTCACCACTGAGCCACATTATTCCTGTGTGACCCGTTGTTCTGTGCGACCTGTTGTTCTGTGCGACCTGTTGTTCTATGTGACCCGTTGTTCTGTGCGACCTGTTGTTCTGTGCGACCTGTTGTTCTATGTGACCCGTTGTTCTGTGCGACCTGTTGTTCTGTGCGACCCGTTGTTCTGTGTGACCCGTTGTTCTGTGCGACCTGTTGTTCTATGTGACCCGTTGTTCTGTGTGATCTGTTGTTCTATGTGACCCGTTGTTCTGTGCGACCTGTTGTTCTGTGCGACCTGTTGTTCTGTGCGACCTGTTGTTCTGTGCGACCTGTTGTTCTATGTGACCCGTTGTTCTGTGCGACCTGTTGTTCTATGTGACCTGTTGTTCTGTGCGACCTGTTGTTCTATGTGACCCGTTGTTCTGTGCGACCTGTTGTTCTATGTGACCCGTTGTTCTGTGCGACCTGTTGTTCTGTGCGACCTGTTGTTCTATGTGACCCGTTGTTCTGTGTGATCTGTTGTCCCATGTGATCCGTTGTCCCATGCGACCCGTTGTTCTGTGCGACCCGTTGTTCTGTGCGACCCGTTGTTCTGTGCGACCCGTTGTTCTGTGCGACCCGTTGTTCTGTGCGACCCGTTGTTCTGTGCGACCCGTTGTTCTGTGCGACCTGTTGTTCTGTGTGACCTGTTGTTCTGTGCGACCTGTTGTTCTGTGCGACCTGTTGTTCTATGTGACCCGTTGTTCTGTGCGACCTGTTGTTCTGTGCGACCCGTTGTTCTGTGCGACCCGTTGTTCTGTGCGACCCGTTGTTCTGTGCGACCTGTTGTTCTGTGCGACCTGTTGTTCTGTGCGACCCGTTGTTCTGTGCGACCCGTTGTCCCGTGTGATCCGTTGTCCCGTGTGATCCGATGTGAGCTCTTGCTAAGTGGTATTTTGCATGAGTGTCTTTGAAGCATAACATAGGGTATCGACTCGGCCCACCACTCTGAAACCTTGTTCTACGATGCCAGACATTTTACTCCAGTACATTGTTAAATTAAAATGTTGCTGTTGCATAAATTAATTATAATTATGAGGGACACATCTCCTCAATAATCTGCAGGACCTAAGTCAATCTGAGAGGAGCAGTGGGCAGCTCCAGCGCCCCTTCCGTAGATCTTAAAAGGGCTAGATGCAAGTTAACCATTTTATACTCACTACTGCCACCTCAGGTCATACGTGTCACTGCACCTTCTATATTAAGCTCGTGCATGACGGCAATCCGGACCCGAAGTGACACCTTTCTGAGTGACAGTGCAGGATTTTAGAGGCAGCTGTGGTGAACAGGTCTGAGCTCATTCTACACCTCAGGACATTGTTGGCACATTTAGGAGGAAATTAGATAATTTTACCATTTTTAAACTCCGTATAGTCCCTTTAATGAAACTTGTAACCAGAGAGCCAGGCCTATATATTTGCATTCACGTCCACCTGACATGACTTCTTCAGCTCTCCCTGTTCAAAGCATCATCCCTCACTCTGTATACGTGCAGCAGACGTCTTCTCCTCCATCAGACATGCTCTTTGTTCTCCTGCGCCTCCAGCTCCACCAGCCACCGCCAGTGTTCCATCAAAGCCTCCGACAGGTGAGAAAGGGACGCCCTTTCCTCATGACAAAGGACTTCTTTATTTGTTACCCAGAAGGCATTAGGCAAGTGGGATGAAACTACATTGGATTGGCAGGTTTTGAAATTTTTTTTTATTTTTTTTTACATCTTTTACTTCCTGAAACTAAATGAGGAGCTTAACTCATAAAATCAAAGTGTGTGGCGGCAACTGGAGAGTTGTTTCCCTGTGTTTTAATATCTCTGTATTTGTGCTGAGAAGGAGAAATCTACTGACTGTATTTTACTTTACATGACACAAATGAATAGTTTGAAAATCGTCTTAATCCTTAATACTTTGATTTCAATACTGTATGTTAGAAGCTGCTCCTCATCAGTGAAGCTTGACTTTTTGGTCCCCATTTGTCCTCTGTATCTGACCCATGAAAAACATGAAAACATTTCTGTTTGGCTTTGAGGCTGTGATGGGCTAAAACGAGGTGCACTCGATCAAGTCAGTAGCAAACATTTCCAAAGAAAATCGCCTTTAAAACACAAATGTTAACAGCAGTCTTTCCGGATTGTTACTGCCCTAGTGCCATTCACACTGTGTCTGTCAATGATGCGATAAGAGGAGGGAAGATTCTTCTGTTTTGGCGCAAAATGAATAATCAACATGTCTGAAATTAATCAAAAATGAAACAAAATCTAGTTTCAGTGACAAAGTGCGCCATCCCTGAGTCTGGTTAAGATAAGGTTTTCTAAATCGTTTAATTAGAGGATAATACATAACATAACATAATAGACAACTTAAAATTTACTGTTCAGAATGATTTTGCACAGCAGTGTTTCAATACTGCTTTGTAGCAGCTGTTCTCTTAATCTGATGTGTTTGTCTGGCAGAAACCGTCCTTATTGTGCCTTTATCTGCACAAACCTCTGAATCAGTCACAAATCTCTTATCAGTGCGATGTACTCAGTACTTCATCTTTCATAAGGTGTTCATACATAGACCAACACTTGAACCTTGTTATTATGATAATGAATGAGTTCCATTTTTACAGATGGCCAGACATCAAGGCCGCAGTATAAACTCTATGAAGAGATCTTTCTATATTGTCAGTGAACTCTTCACAGATGTATTTTGATTCCTTACTTGCTTTCCATTATCTTTCAAAACAAAAAAACCTTTCTTCACGACTCCGCCAGTTCACTTCAGTCCATGTGCTTCCTGTTGACTCTGCAGCGCGAGGCCTTTAAACGATGTCTGAAATGGATGATTATTACTGTTTCTGGGGTTACTCAGCCTATTATCTTGTCTGCTTTGAAAATGAGTCAGCGGGGCGTTCAGAGCGTAAAACTACATTCATCTCACTATAAAGCAGTCGATTCATATTTCAGACGCCGTCCTCTGTTTACCCGTTTGTTTTTCTCATTCCCCCGTCTTCCCTGGAGAAAATCAAATCCATTGAAATTCCCCGCTGGCTCCCGTGGTTCCTCACCCTTGACTTTTGGAGTGAAACTGCAGATTAAAGCGCCTTATGGAACAAGTCAAACACGAGCACTGTTGCGGAACCTCGGATGCGAGCAGAAAATCAAGCTGCTGACCTGCCGCGAACCGAAGAGTGACAAGGCAACAATTAGAAAGATCGAGTCGAACGGGGTGGAGTTCTGTGGAAATGGGTCGTAGTTGCAAAGTCTGTTTACAAAACGATTACAAGAAGAAGGACAAATGTATCCTCTGCGTGCTTCGATTGCAGAAAAGCCTGTCAGCCGCTAAAATGCAGTTGTCTGTGGTCATTCAGCCTCATCATCTGAGGATAGTCGTATCATTTTATAATCCTGTTGGAACAAAGGATCCTGATTTTGCAGTGCCGTGATGTCAGTGAAGTACATTTCCTTTTCTAATTTAGCGCTACATTCTAAGCTCAGTCTTCATGAAGGAACAGGTAGTTTATTTTTACTAGTGCAGTCAATCGATTAAAGTATTTTATCGTGAGTTTGTACAAATTCTTCTCAAATGACGTCAAAAAAAGCAGAACAGCTACAATATCAAGGCGACAGCTTCTTACTGACCTGAGGAGAGCAGCTTCGTAGCGTCTGGCAAAGGCTGCTCCACTTTAGCTACAATCTCCGTTTTATTTGACAGAAGGAGTTGTCCATGACGTGGTGAAAGTAAAGCCTGTGTTTCCTGACATGTCCATAAGCGATTTCAACCTGGATGGATTCAGACACACAAAAGCGGCAATTAGGAAGATTTATTAACATGAGTATGAGTTTTTTTGGCGGTCAGACATTGATGTAAGAACTGAAGTCAGTGTGGTTGACCAGGTTGGAGTTAGGGATGTCTTCTCTGGAGCCTGGGCACTGGTGGTGGTACGGAAGACCCGTGTAGATGCAGCAGGGAGAAGCCGTGTACGGAGGAGGCGGAGATGGGGCGGAGGCGGGTTGCAGCACAACTGGGAAGCGAACAAAACATGTTTGCTAGAGGCTTAAAAGTGGGGCCGAGGGCGATGATTGGCTGTCACGGAGGTACGGCTCTGCACTGATGGCTAAGGTGTGGCCCTCACAGAAGCCATCATAGGCTGGAGGAAGGCGATGCTGAAATTGGTCTCCCAGGTTGAATTAAAGGTCCTATATCATGCAAAATCGACTTTTTAGAGCTTTTAGCCATGTTGTTATGCTATTTCCTTATCAAAAACACCCCCAGAGTGGTTTGTGGCTTCATTCACGCAGCTCTCAGTAATCCTCCTGAATCCTGCTCTCTGAGCAGCTGCTCCTGCCTCTCCTGGTGAACGACTGAGTGTTCAGTTGTGTCGTCACAGCGGAACGGAAGTGCTCGACGTCTGTGATGTAATGTCTTAAAGGAATAGGCCACCGTTTTTACATACTAAGATATGTTCTTAGCTCACTTTAGTCGAGTTAATATATCCCCGTCTGGTCTTTGTCCGTGCGCTCACACATACGCAGCCTCTCCCACATGTCACATAGCTCCAAAAAAGCTCACGATAGAAGCTACCAAGCTCTTCCACGTGTTCCCTATTTAAATAAAGTTACGTGAAGTGTTTTCATGCGAAGTATATTTACACAGAAATGTAGCATGTCGATTTTATAAGCAAATAAAAAGGGGGACTATATTGTGAGGCGTAATGATACGAGGAGCACAGCGTCCGCGCAGTAACTCCTAAAGACTTCCCCCGCTCACTTCCGTCAATAACCTTTAGGAGTTACTGCGCGGACGTTTTACTCCTCGTATCATTACGCCTCACAATATAGTCCCCCTTTTTATCTGCTTATAAAATCCACATGCTACATTTCTGTGTAAATATACTTCGCAAGAAAACACTTCACGTAACTTTATTTAAATAGGGAACACGTGGAAGAGCTTGGTAGCTTCTATCGTGAGCTTTTTTGGAGCTATGTGACATGTGGGAGAGGCTGCGTATGTGTGAGCGCACGGACAAAGACCAGACGGGGATATATTAACACGTCTAAAGTGAGGTAAGAACATATCTTAGTATGTAAAAACGGTGGCCTATTCCTTTAAGTCTATGCTTACGGCCTGATTTTAATTTTTAAAACAGTGTTTTCATTATTTCTGTCGTAAGAGAGAAACGAAGAGTAAAAAAAAATAAAAATAAAAATGTAAAAAATAAAAAAGGATGTGCCCGAGGTGCTTCCAGGTCAGCTGAGGCCAGAACAAACACATCCCTGAGCGTCTGAACCGATCAGTCATGTTTGTGCTGCAGCTGAAGATGGAGCTCGTTACAACTGGACACACCTGTTCTTTATTCTTAACTAACGATCATGTCACGGAGAAAAAGAAGCGCGTTTGGCTACGAGGACGAGGAGTTTATTCAACCTTTTTCAGGAAGAGGCCACTCAGCTGTTTTTCTCTCCGGGATTCAGCGACTATCACCAAAATGGTGTTTTTCTGTGACTGTCTCTGATGGATGTTTGGGGAACCTTCGCCAGAATCAAAGTGGATTAACTTTTATAACCAACGCGAGTCCCACAATGTAAACAGCGATGGACCAGAGGGTGAGTCAATCCAAACGCGGGTTAGCTTGTGTGTTAGCATATTAGCATGTGTGTTAGCATATTAGCATGTGTGTTAGCCATTTATGAAGCTGTGTTGCAGATGTCAACTCCGTATAACTGCATCGTGAAGTGACTTCACTTATTGTTGTTTATTTATATTACGGTAAAGTATGTGCGGAGAGAGGGGGCGGAGTTAACTGAATCGCGTTGTGTCTTCCGGGTTTGAAAAATACCTCCAGAAAACACTTATATTTATCACAAAACTGAGTGCTCCATAGTGGTAGAGGTACAATCATTCATATAAATGCCTATACTTAACTTTGGAATGGCTAAAATAGCAGGATATAGATCCTTTAAGGCCTAGGCTTCATTTCTAAGCTGTCCTGAGCAGTGCAGTGACAAAACAAGCCTCCTGTAAACTCGTGGTCATGTGAAGGGTTCCTGTTTGTGCGACAGCAGCTGCAGAGCGGCTAATTGTGTGTTTGAAAACAGGATAATTCATGTAAAGCACGTTTAAAAAAGGAAATAAATATCATTATCAGGGGACTACTCCGACCTTTTCATACGATTCGTTTTAAGAAGAAGACGTCTCGTGTTCAGCGCTATTTTGGCACACTTTTAGAAGAAACCAAACCTGTGAAAATGAATAAAAAAGCAATGTTAAAAAATGTGTATTTGTAAAATTTGTAAGGATTATAATGAAATCTGAACAAGCCTCTGACTCATGCTTTGCTCACACGCTACAGAACAAGAAGACCATGTCAGTGAGATGAGCTGACAACGGTCCACACCATAATCATTCTGAACATAACGTGAAGTACAGATAATATACAAACACTGGTAGGCAGTCACCCTCTCTACGCAGAGAAGTGCCAGACTGGGATAAAAGGAGACCGTCAACAGAGGTCTGGACTTCACTTCTCTCTCTCTGAAGTCACCAGCTGGTTATACTGCTTTGTAACGAGGAACAACGGCAATAAAAGCCTTATCTTATGTGCGTGTGTGTGTGTTCTTCTACTTACGACATTGTGAGGACGAGTGTGAGTTTTTAACCAACAGAGTGAGGACATTTGGGTTTAGGGGCCTGGGTAACAACAACGCAAGGAAAATGATCTGTTTAGATGAGTTTTGTAAGCCCTAGCTTTCAAATGAGGCGTTACACTGGCCTATAGGTTGTAAACTTTTAGATTTAGGTAACTGGAATAAATGCACTTGGTTAAGTTCCATTACCAGGAAGACCATCACGCACAGGGCCTTAAAGTCTTGCTAATGTAACGACTGCTTTAATCATTTTCTTTTTTATGCGTGACACATGTATGCAGCTGAACAACTGAATTTCCTTCGAGGTCAATGAAGCCTATACCTCATTGATATAAGATGATATGTAAGGATTAAACAACTCGGAGCCGTGCATTAGACGGTTATAACGCACGACGCGGAGTCAAGGACACCCCGACACAGTGTTGTTCCTCCTGCATTATAACGTCTAACGCGGCTCCTCGTTGTTTAATCCGCTTATACCAGGGTCCCACAAACCTAACATTTATAATAAATGTGTTTTTCATTGACTAAACTCACTAAATCTGCCAGACTACGGGACTATTTTGTGTGGGTTATTAGCCGGTCACTGAAGGCTGGTCTCAGAGCGAGTCATTCTCCGCAGCTATTACGAGGATCTCAGTCAGGCTCAACGACACAACATCAGCACAGAATCACAACACAACAGGACTAACCCGGAAACACTTTTCCCTGGAAGGAAACACCGATATGCGGCACTCGTGGGCAGGAGTTATTTACCTTTTACAAGGTTTAACCTGAAGCTAGCTAGCTAGCTCAACCAGCTCAACTGTTTATGGAAACAGCTGCGGTGGAGTCGCTCACACCTGGGCCCCCCCAACTCAAACTTTTATGTTTGACTTTACTAATCCAGACAAAGATGCTTCAATGCAGGATCATTTTATGTACGCCTGAAAATGATGAATAGCCTTAAGCGTTTCCAATAGAAATGTAAAGCTCATATGTTATTAACAGTAGCTAACCTAGCTGCTCACTCTCCTCTACAAACATTTAGCAAACACTAAATCCATCTCATACGTTCCTGTCAGTCACTAATTACGCCTTTATCTGGTTCAGCTGTGTCAGGCGTTGCTATGGCGACGCCACAGCGGAGTGATATCCCAGTGATTTAACTACCGGACTACGTGTGCGGTTATACCAGAATAATGCACCAGCCAATCAGAATCCAGTATTCACCCAGACCATGGTATAAATATCAATAAGAGTCGTGATTCCGGGTCCCAGCTCTGACAATTTGCTGGCCGTCTCTCCACTTTCACCCTGTCCTGTCCAGTGAAGTCAAAGAACCTCCCATGAAGTCGTTGTACTCTCCATCTGACATGACCTCATTGAATTCCAGATTCGACCCCTTCATGAACTGACTCTAATCAAGAAGAAGGGAAATCAATGGCGTAGTAATATGTCATGGTTTGAGTACACGGTGAGGTCATGCGTATTCCATATCACAGGCCAGTACATCATCAATAATTCAAATACTGTCTCGTCAGGCACGTTCAATGGACTTAACCTCTTAACCCCCACATTTTCTCCAGTCTTGCTTCTTCTAAAAGCCAACATAGCGACGAAAACAAGATGTCAACCAGGATGAAATCATAACAAACTGTGATCCGCTGCTTTCAGCCTAACACTTTATCACTTTATATCACTTTATACGCCTACACATCTGTGAATACAATCCCGCTGTTGTTCACTGTCAAATTGTTGTTGTTTAACCATGTGTCACTTTTCATTTTATCTTATTTATTTAATATTCTTAATACATGCCCCATAGCCTGATAGTTGAACGTTTTCTACCTCATTTTATCTTAATCCTGTGTTATATGTTTTATGTTGCATGTTTGCACCGAGAGAAATTCCTGTTTTCAAACCATGTCAATAAAACCTATTCTGATACAGAAGAAAACGTGACAAAATGCAACAAACAGGAGAAGCTGTGGGCACAAGAACATTTTCGGTACTTTTTGTCTCCAGATGTCAATAAATGACCCTGTGATGGTCGGCCCTCACATCCAGCCTGTTACGTGCCACCTGAACCTTTAAGAGGAGGCATCCTCACCTGCCGGCCGCCTTGGTCGCCTCTGACGTCGCCGCCGTTTGGGAGCTTGAGCACGGAGCACGAGGAGTGGAGCCTTGTCCTACGAGCCTCGTCCCTTGATCCTACACTGGGATCCAGAGTGCGTGCTGACTGCGTTGCCGTGGCGCACAAGGCTCCGCCCCACCTTTTACACCTGCGGGCTCTGGACATTCCTACAGGATATGAATTCCCCAAATGTCATCTCTAGGACTGGGAACCTCGCGGGTCTCTCCTCCTTCTCCTTCGCTTCCTACGTTGCCCACTTGAGTTTTCCTTCTACAACTCCTTAGTTTTGTTACGCCCCGCGACAACAATAACAATAGAAGACTGTTGCTGGACTGGTTCCCTCGGGTCTCGTTGACCGGCGCCTCGTGCATCATGGGTAGGGCCTTCGGGCACATGAACGTTTTGGGGCTGCTGTGTTGAGGGCATACATGCAATGATCTTTGTGTCCACTTGGTATTTTTAATGGAGAATGAGAAAGTAGCCTACTGAATTTTATCAACTCAATGTTTGTATTTTTTGTTTGCCTCTTTTTTTACATTTATAAAATAAACGTTGTATATTTTCTATATTTCTGGTCTACTGGTCCACTCTGTCCCTTATCTGCACGAGCCTTCTGTATATAAGTGTCCCTGCCACTACTCTACTGCAGGATGGCGTTGTTCGGAAATAATTCGGTAGGACCAATAAGTAAAACTGCCCCTCCGGCCAATACCATCCCACAGTGAGTCTAAAAAAGTACCCTTAAAGGGATATTTCAGGATTTTTGACATCTCATTTCCTAGTTATCCAGAGTGTTGCCGATACCTAGATGTATTTTTTTTGTAATTCATGCAGTTCTTATGTTTGAAGAGTTTCGTGGCGCTAGGCTAGTGCAAGGCTAGCACATTTCTACGATATCAGCTAGCCTGCATTAAAAACAGTGTGACCCGCTCCACAGAGCACCTGAGGCAAATCACTTATAACACCAGACTAACCATATACATGTCTGTGTCCATAGAATCATTTTAACCATTTTGCATTTAAAAGAGCTTATGTTTGAGCAGCATCAGCTTCGTGGTTGCATAAGCTACACAGCGGCGGAGTGATCTGCTAGTCAGCAACACTCGGGATAACTAGGAAATTAGGTTCTATGTCAAAAATCCTAAAATATCCCTTTAACTCATGAGCAGCTTCAGCGCAAATGCACAATTTAAGCAAAGCTGTAACTTTCTAACACTTTAGTCGTTATCAGAGATGGCAGAGCCGTGGTCTGGGCCAGGACTAAACCAGGACTTACAGAAAACTGGTTAAAAACCAGGACAAAACCAGGACTGAATAAGAAACTAGACTCTTAGACAGAGAAAAGCAGTGACAACAAGAAACACCGGAGGAAATCAAAGATTGTTTGTGGAAAAAGTGAGCGCTCGCTTAGCCATTAGCCATTTTGGGAACAGTTTTGGTAAATGATCAGTGACAGAGTGAGCGCTCTCACTATGTCACAGAAAGTCGTACTGTGAGGGGACTGCTTTACGCCGATATAAGCGACCATCTGCCCGTGTTCACCGTTTATCAATGCGGATATAAGAAACAGAGTGAAACAAATTATTTTAAAAATGTACGCATAAAATCAGAGGCAGCTATTGATCAATTAAAAATGGATTTACAGAATCAAGAGTGGGAAGAAGTCCCACTCTTATGCAAAGCCCATGGATGACAAAAGGGCTCATTAAGTCATGTAAAAAGAAAAATGCGTATAGGCAATACATAAAATGAGAGTATAAATATAAAACCTATAGTAATAAGCTGACCAAAGTTATGCGGAAGTGTAAAAAGGACGACTGTAAGGAACAATTAACAACTAGTTGGAACAATACAAAAAATACTTGGAAATTATAAAACGATATCATTGGAAATAAATCGAGGGCTAATGTTTATCCTAACTATTTCATTGAAGAGGACAAAAGTATAACTGACATGAATACAGTGGTCAACGGTTTGAACAAATTCTTTATAAATGTTGGTCCAAATCTTGCCAGTTAAATAGTGTCACCTAAAGAAACCATGATCTTCGAATCTGAGGAAACCATCAAATCGTCAATGTTTTTAAGCCCTGTAGTTGAAGAAGAAGTCCTAGAAATAGTGCATGATTGTAAGAATAAAACATCAGTAGACTGGAATGATCTGGACATGGTAACGGTCAAGAAGGTCATCAGGGAAATTGTTAAACCACTGACTCACATCTTTAACCTGTCTCTTTGCTCAGGACAGTTCCCTAACAAAATGAAGGTGGCCAAGGTCACACCGTTATTTAAAAACGGGGACAAACACAATTACACCAATTACAGACCAATTTCTATATTACCACAGTTCTCTAAAATATTAGAAAAACTGTTTTCTAAAAGACTTAACAACTTTATAGAAAGCCACCATATTCTCACCAACAGTCAGTCTGGTTTTAGAACACATAGATCAACGGCAACGGCACTTATGGAATTAATAGAAGAAATAACAGATTGCATTGACGATAAACAGATTGCAGCTGGTATATTTATTGACCTCAAAAAGGCATTTGATACCATTGATCATAATATTCTATATGGCAAACTCGAAAGATATGGTATCAGGGGAATTAGTCTAGATTGGGTTAAGAGTTATTTAAGGAACAGGCCGCAATTTGTTCGAATTGGTCATTATAAATCCTCTTATCTGGAATTAAGCTGTGGACGACCACAAGGTTCAGTAATAGCGCCTTATTTATTCCTATTGTATATTCATGATATTGTCAAAGTTTCAACATTTTTCAAATGCATCCTCTTTGCGGATGACACCAACATACTATGTTCTAGTGAAAATGTGCTGTAGCTGCAAAGTCTAATCACGTCAGAAATGAATAAATTGAAACAATGGTTTGAGCTAAACAAACTGTCCTTAAACCTAAGCAAAACAAAACTAATGATCTTTGGAAACTGTAAAGAAATACCCCAAGTAAATGTAAAAATCAATAATACAATAATTCAGCAAGTATGTTTGAATACATTTCTGGGTGTGATTGTTGACAGCAGAATCTGCTGGAAGCCACACATCAACTATATTAAAACAATCACCAAAAGTATTGGAATTTTAAGCAAAACAAGAAGTATACTGGATCAAAGAGCTCTGCTCACCCTGTATAAGACAATGATTCTTCCATATCTGACTTATTGTTGTGAGATTTGGGGAAACACGTATAAGAGTACTTTACTACCTTTATTCATCTTACAAAAAAAGGCGCTAAGAATAGTGCACAAGGTTGGCTATAGAGAGCATACAAACCCTTTATTTCATAACACATTTTGAAACTTGAGGATTTAGTCAAATTTAGGACAAGTCATTCTTAAAGCAAGACAAAAAGTGCTCCCAGAAAATGTTCAAATAAGGTTCAAAGATAGAGATGGTGCATATTATTTAAGAGGTAAATGGAAATTTAAATACCCAAAAGTAGATTCAACAAAAAAAGAGTATGTGTATAACAGTCTGTGGTGTAAAACTATGGAATAAACTGGATGAAAAGCTAAAAGAATGTGCGACTATTAAGCACTTTAAATGTATGTACAATAATACACTAAATACACTAAGAATGTAAAGTGTCAGGGCTGCAGTTGTTATCGCCTCTTGTCTGCTTTTCCATGTGACCGTCCTTGTTACCTTCCACTCTCCTACCTAAATAAATATATCAAATACATACCAGCAAAATACAGCAAGAGGTAACCGGTGCTCGAGTGGGACCACCCTGGTACCGGGTCGCCAAAATCTTGCTCTTTTAACACACAGACCAGGACACACTGAAATGTCCTCACAGATGACAAATATTTAAGACTCACAAGAAGGAAATCATAAGTTTATATATGCACGTACTGTCCATGTACAGGTGTATATAAATTTAGCAATGATGGTTCTATATGGGGCAGCATCAGACGGCAGCAACAACCTGTCACCGTTCCATTGCATATTTAAGAATGTAAGACAGTTTTCCAAACCTGATTCTGTACCAAAGACTATGTAAACTTCTTTCCTATGTTTGATTATGTTTATGTATCTATATCCAAATCCATGTGTTGATTATGGTTATGTGTATCTTAATTGTACCATAATGAGCTGGTCTCAGAGAACAAACCGGAAAGTAAAAGAACGGCAGCTGTAAAGTTTGTAAATACGTTGAAAGGGGTCGGCATAAATAAGCATCGTTTGCTTCAGCCGACTCCCTTTTGGGCATTATTGTGTTTCTTTTCTTTTGTAACAACTTGGAACTTGAAATTGCTCAAATAAAAAATAAAATAAACTACACTATGTAACAGATCTGTGACGTGTGGAGCTTTCACTTTGTGGAACAGCTCAGTCAGTTTAGAAAAGTTTATCTGAAGTAAACGGTCCTGATGTGGATCTGTCTCTGCAGCTCAGGAGGTAATAATGTCCTTTCTCTCTTTTATCACTGTGGGAATTCTGCTATAAAAACATGAAGTTACAGGCTGTGTTCTTTCTATTGTGCTGTTTTAGGATTTTCTCCTGAACGATACTTTTCTATACACATTATTTTAACTCAATTAAAATAACATAGGTATCGGAAAAAGTACCGTTAAGGAACCGGTACCGAAAAGCAGGTATCGTTAAAGTAGTGGTATCGGAAAAAAAAAACGATACCCAGCCCGACAAATAAGCGACAAAAATGCAAGATAACAGTTTTAAAAAACATATGAAAAACATGAAAAAAGCAACAAAAATGTGACAAAAATGCAAGAATTTTTTTTTAAATGAGGCGTATAGGCCCATAGGCTGTGAACTCTCCACTCGAGAAGCTTTTAGATTTGGGTACAGCTGAACATAGAGAAAATGTCCTCGGTTAAGGTGGGGGTTAAGAGGTTAAAATGTGGTGTTTCTAACTAAGACAATACAAGCCTCCGCAGCATGTGTCTCTGCGCCGCGATGATGGAGTGCCGTCAGCGCCAGTGCCAGATGTTCGCGTGAGCTTAATTTGCTTCCGGAAAGTAGCTTAGATGTAATTACTCCCCGAAAACGAATTATCGCAGCGTGCCGAGTCTGCAGGAGCCCGAGAAAAAAAAACACAACACCAAAACACATCGTTTTAATCAGAGGTTGCCTGATGTCGCGGCCTTGGAATCGCCGCGTGCTTTTTTTTCATTTAGCATGTGTTTGATCAGGCTTCCCTGTCCCTCCCCCCTCCCCGCTTCCCTCGCCGCACCCCGAGCCCGGCCCGAGTTTTGGATTAGAGATCAGATAGGAAACTAAACTGGATGTAGGTCAGCTCCCGGAGAGGGGAGCGGAGTGGAGCTGCTGGAGAGGTGCCAAAGTTAAATCTAATCCTGGATCGGCTGCACTCGGCGGTTGGCGCGTCTTGAAAGGGGACGGGCCCGGTGAGTCAAGCGCAGCCAGGCATCGGCGAAGAAGCCACGGGACAGGGAAGAAGAGGGGAGAGTGTGCCAGCTCGGAGATGGGTTCGGAGCAACGGGATGAAGCACGTTCAACAAAGAAAGGTGTCACTAAGGGTGTTGATACGCCTTAATAAGATCCTGGCCCAGGAAGACTGGACCTGTTTTAACCACCCTTTAGAGGGCACTCATTGAAATACTTTGAAATCAATCATTTCAACTTAAGAGTGTTACTGAGGGACAAAACACAATTATGTTATGTTATGTTCTGTTTTAAAGGATCTGTATCTGCTATTTTAGCCATTCCAAAGTAACGTATAGGCATTTATATGATATGTTTCTCACAAAAATGAGTACTCCAGAGTGGTAGAGGTACAACTTAAGTATTTTTCAAACCTGGAAGACACAACGCTTCGATTCAGTTAACTACGCCACCTCTCTCCGCTCATACAACTTTTGCAGTAGTAAAAATATAAATACACAGCAAAAAGTGAAGTTATTTCACGATGCAGCTATAAGGAGTTGACATCTGCAACACAGCTTCATAAATGGCTAACACACACACGCGCTAACACACAGGCTAACATGCGCGCTAACACACAGGCTACCACACACGCTACCACACACACTAATACACACGCTAACACGCACGCTAGCACACACACTAACACACATGCTAACACATGCGCTAAGACATGCGCTAACACACACACTAACACACACGCTAACACACACGCTAACACACATGCTAACACACACGCTAACACACACGCTACCACACACACTAATACACACGCTAACACGCACGCTAACACACACACTAACACACACGCTAACACACACGCTAACACACATGCTAACACACACGCTAACACACACACTAATACACACGCTAACACACACGCTAGCACACACACTAACACACATGCTAACACACACGCTACCACACACACTAATACACACGCTAACACACACGCTACCACACACACTAATACACACGCTAACACGCACGCTAACACACACACACTAACACACACGCTAACACACACGCTAACACACATGCTAAAACACACCCTACCACACACACTAATACACACGCTAACACGCACGCTAGCACACACACTAACACACACGCTAACACACACGCTAACACACATGCTACCACACACGCTACCACACACACTAATACACACGCTAGCACACACACTAACACACACGCTAACACACACGCTAACACACACGCTAACACACACGCTAACACACAGGCTAACACACACGCTAACACACATGCTAACACATGCGCTAACACACACGCTAACACACATGATAACACGCACGCTAACACACAGGCTAACACACACGCTAACACACAGGCTAACACACACGCTAACACACACGCTAACACACAGGCTAACATGCGCGCTAACACACATGCTACCACACACGCTAAAACACACGCTAACACACACGCTAACACACATGCTAACACACACACACGCAAACACACATGCTAACACGCACGCTAACACAAATGCTACCACACACGCTAACCCGCACGCTAACACAAACGCTAACACACATGCTACCACACACGCTAACACACATGCTAACACACATGCTAACACACATGCTAACACACACGCTAACACACACGCTAACACACACGCTAGCACAAATGCTACCACACACGCTAACACGCACGCTAACACACATGCTAACACGCACGCTAACACACATGCTAACACACGTTTTGATTGAGTCACCGCTCTGGTCCATGGCTGTTTATGTGACTTGAGTTGGTTATAAAAGTGAATCCTCTTTGATGGATGTTTGTGAACCTTCACCAGAATCAGAGACAGTCACAGAAAAACACTATTTTGGTGAAAGTTGCTTAATCTCTGAAAGGAATTCCAACTTCTGGCGAGTGGCCTCTTCTTTAGGAAGGTTGAAAAAACTCCCGTCCTCGTATCCATCCCAGCTTCCAGTGCAAACATGACATCTGTTCAGACGCTCAGGGGTGCGTTTGTTTTGTCTGCAGGGGCAGTGCAAAATGTGATTTTTTTTGCCATTTTTCAACTGGCCTTAAACTTTTGATCAGGACTGTATAATCTGAGAACACTCACAGATAAAGTTAATTAAATATTTACAACAAAGTCTTTGTAAACTTACTTTAAAAAACCCCTGTACACCATCCTTTTATTTAGTGTTGTTGCCATGACTCATCACCATCTAACCTGGATATCTGGGATTTTGTGCACAAAGCGAACAGTGTCACAAGTCGTCATCCCGCCACAGTCGAAGATCTCAGTCATAACGCAATAACAGAGCCGGAGGGCACGCAGTCAGCACAGCCACGGCAGACAGAGTGAAGCAGCCATGTTAAAATTTAAAAGGCTTCAATCCACAGAAAGGGTAGAGTGAATAAAACATGACATGCTTTGAGCACTGTTGATGTGAAACACATTGTGTGTGTGGCTCCTGAGGAAGTGGAGGACAAGCCCAGCCCGGAGGTAAAGCGGCTAAAGCAGAACGCCCACTTCTCATCAGCATGGCTTTGGTTTGGAGGTAAACATGAGAGCCCTGTCTGTCCAGACGAACAACTCACTGGAGCTGGCAGCGGTGGAAAGAGAACAGAAGATTTGTACTCAAGTAAAAGTACAGTTACATAAAATTGTACTCGATTACACTTGTACAAAAACAGCTGCTAAAATGTAATCAAGTACAAAAGGACTTGAGTACTACTTTTTGACGTGATTTAAGTCACATCTTAGATCAGTCGTTGACACAGACGAACCGTAAAACCAGAGGGGGCGCTGTGGAGCGCTCAGCCCCTCCAAGTCCGAGTGGCCCCCACTGTGGAGTGTTTTAACACATTGAGTGCCAAAAACGGAACGTTTTTAACACACCTTATGTGTGATTATGGCAGCTCTGTGATGAACAGAAGTGAACTAGATGATGATGATCAAAACTGGTAAAAAGTCACATCTGGACATTTCATTTATATTATTGTTTTTGTTTGAGGGGGCGTGGTGTTGTGCAGCAAACAGCTGTAAAGCCGACACATCTCTCTCGCTCTCTGGAGCGCGTTTGACAAAGCAGAGCGACTTCCCATTTACAGATCAAAACATTTGAGATTTTAACATTTCTCTAAGTTTTGAAATGGTTAAAATCAGTCCAAGGATGGCTGAGAAACATCCTGATAAAGTCTTCAGTCCGAGAACCAGGCTGTTTAAATGCACACGCCATGAAAGGAGATCATTAACACACGTGTTTCAAAACATGTCAACAATGTTGTTGTTGAAAATGGTCTTGAAACAAATATATTTAGACATTTGCCTCTTCATAACGTTAGTGCCTGCCCAGAGAGGAGAGAGGAGTTAATCAGAAAGGAGAGAGTTTCTTAAAACACTGATTATCTCAGAATCTCAAAAAAAATCAGTGATTTTGATCAAAACTAGCCTCTGTTTAGCTTAGATTCTCAGGGTCTGAGGCACATAGAATTAAACTGTTTTCACCTCCGGAGAGCTTAGAGTCTCAGCTTTCAAACGAGCCACAGCATGTGTCCATAGCTATAACATACGCTGAGGTGCTACAAATATCAGGAAAAATCTGGATCGTTGGCACTCTCCAGCTAAATCCCCAAAACAGCGCGTAATTAACTCAATGTGTTAAGTCTTATCTAAATATTTATTGTTTTATTACTATTTCATGTTTTTAGTTGATTGACGGCTTTGATTTGATTTTTGTTTCCTACAAACTGTCCATCTTATGTGCAGCACTTTGGAAACATTGTGTTAAAACGTGCTCCATAAATACAGTGGATTGGGAAAAGTTGCGTTGTTTAAATCCAGTTTTCCTCCTTATTAGTAATGGGTCTGAATCTTTTATGTCTGACCAGATCAACACAGATTAACCTCTGAACCCCCAGCTGAATCGAGCACATTTCCTCCAGTTTGGTATTACCCAAATCTAAAAGCTTTAAAAAAGGATGAAAATACAGCTAAAAAAGCAAAAGTATTCATATTATTTTGAAAAGGTAAATGATTGAATTAAAAAGTCATGGGAATGTCTCATACACACCCTCCTGCCTTTCAGAGATCATTTCATCTTCCCCATGCTTCATTACATATCTCATAATATTCACCATTTCATATTTCAACTACCACAACCACTTTCTCCTCTATTCAGTGGAAAAGTGTTATCACCGGCCCAATCCCACGTCCACTCAGATGTTCTACAGATACTGACGTGGACAGTCTCCATGGCTCAGATAAAAGTCCTTCCTCACAGGCAGATCTACACTGAGCTGGAGGCAAGTGCCCAGTGCCCACCGTCAGCCTTCTGTGTTCAGCTTTCTAGGTCCTTATCTGACAAAATATTCAGCTGTATGAATGAGGTGAAAAGAATATAGCATATAAAAGCTTCATTGAGATGCTAATGGAGAGAGCTAGCTCCACAATGGTCAGGTGATGTCACTGAACATCTTGTCCTTCTAGACAACCGCCAACCTGCCAAATGCGGTTAAACATGTCCAATTCATTTAGACTTGTAGTTCTCTCAAAGCCGCAGCTCACATTGATATAGCGTCTAAAGCTACAACACTACAGCTCCCATGAGCACTGCCTGGAGAGCGCGTTTTCTGATTGGTCTTCCTTCGGAGCCACCGTCAAAACCCGGCATCTTCCAGGAAAGTTTCAAAAAAGATGTGGAGAGAAGGAGTTAAAAAGCCAGAAGGCAAGATGAAGAAGGACGTTCAATGAAAAATTATTTTCTTATTGACCTTTATTTAACCAGGATAGTGACACTGAGATTAAGAATCTCTTTTTCAGTTTCAGTTTTGCCTCTATAGGCGGGTTATCGTTTGCCTGGCTAACGCCAGACTGCTGTGTGCGCTCGAATCATTTCAAACTGCCATGGCCGAAATTTTCGCATGGATTTGGGAACCAATCACAGAACGAGGAGGGACGGCAAGACGATGACGAGCTATTCGACATACGGAAGCTTGTAGTTTATTTACGGCTAAAGAAAATAAAAGTTTATTTACGGATCAGACATGACAGCAGCAGACGCAAATAGTTTAGCTCGAAAGTTTACAGCGGGTCCGTCATACGTCATCGGATACAACGATACGATTGGCTGTGGCCTCGTGCAGACGCATGATAGACATTCAGCCCAATAAACGCCTATGGACGATCGTAAACCACACCTCTCCTACGAGAAAATGAATTGGCGTCCCCAGACTAAATATCACTTGGGATTTAAGTCTGGCGTTAGCCAGGCTAGGTTATCGTGGTAATCAAATGACATTTCATCACAATCCGACAATTATTCAGTTGAATAAATCCTCTCAAATCCAATGACAACCACCCAATGCCAGCGATCTCCCATTGTCTTCAATGAAGCGTAGAGCGCGGTATTCACCGTCGCTAACCACCATTTTGACTTGTGACGTAACACCGGAGGGCCTAGTTGGCTCTGATCTCCCATATCAGTATCGGATCAGTGCATTAGTACTTTGTGCCTTTTCCCATCATCTCCTGTCTTACGACTCTGTTGGCTATTGGCAGCCAAATGTTTGAATGTCCCGTCCCATTATTTTTTAGATATTTCAAGAGGGTCTACATCCCTCTGACCAGCTCTTACAGAAACAGGCCACCGTTTTTCCATACTGAGATATGGTCTAACCTGAGCTTAGAGCTTGGAGCTATAGGAATACATTGGGAGAGGCCAAATACTAACATCTTTGGTCGTTTTACGTGACTGGTCTTTGTGTGTGCCCTCAGACAGGTACGCATCAACTCGTCTAATCTCAGGAAAGAACATATCTCAGTATGGAAAAATGGTGGCCTGTTCCTTTAACAATGTGTGACTTTAAACAGTCTTTTCCTTCCCATTCTGTGTGACGGGGACGTAGCTGCATATTCTGCACTTGATTCAGAGCGTGGCCCTGCTTTGACCACACATCGTCATCACCCGGGTCGCTTTAATCCAACAGCCTTTCCGTTGAACACTGCTTGGAGTTTGAAAATGTGGAGAATAATTGTAATAATTGTGCGCGGAGTGTGTGTGTCAGCCTTTAAAGTCCTTTGTTTGCATACACCCATGAAACTCTGCACTGATTTACCCAAACTATTCTTGGAAAGACATTATCCAAGTAAATGCATCCTGTTGTAATGAACCTCGGCCTCCGCAGTCTGAGAGCGGAGATATGAGTGCCCTTTCCTGATGACAGTCTTCTTTGTAAACCGCTGGGTACGTGACAGAGCTGCCATTGTGGTGCCGAAACACTTATGACCTTTAGCGTCGGGTGGAATATGAGCCACAGATTTGCGCGCGCCACGATCGTTCCAAATGGCCCCGGCGAGATAATGGAAGGTGTAAGGGGCCGTTTCAGAAGCAGGAAGCAGATGCAAATTATCCCGACGACAACCCGGGATATGAAGACGGATACGAGCAATAAGCAGAGGAACAAATAATCTGCGGCATTGTTGGCAATCGCTGAAGAATTAAACTTCTGCCGACAAGCCATTTGTAAATAGACAAAAGGGTTGAAGTTTTTAATTAAGTGCAAAAATTGTCTTGGAAATATGTATTTGGAAGGAGATAGAAGAGCGAAGGGAAAAGTAAGAAAGAGGGAGATCGTTAACGACTGTTGTCTGTCCCAATCTGCTCATTGTTTTTCACAGAATAAATAGATTTGCATCCATCCATCCATCCATCCATCCATCCATCCATCCATCCATCCATCCATCCATCCATCCATCCATCCATCCATCCATCCTTCCATCCATCCATCCATTTTCTTCCACTTGTCCGTTGCCGGGTCGTGGAGGCAGTTGTTGGAGCTGCCGAAATCACACTGCACCAGCCCTTATGGCTCCTCCTGCAGGTGGTGGGTCCACAGAAGGACGGCCTCATGGTTCTAACCGGGCCTGTTGGTCTCTCATAAGGAGCTTCTGAACTGCTCTCTGTCTGACCCGTCACCTAGGACCTGTTTGCCCTGGGAGACCCTACCAGGGGCACGAAGCCCCCGACAACAGGGCTCCCAGGATCATTCGGGTGCTCAAACCCCTCCACCACGTTAAGGTGGCGGTTACAGGAGGGGAAAATAGATGGAGCGCAATACTTTTCGCAAGATATCGCACTTCTAGGTCTAGCCACTGTATTCCTGGTGTCGCTCAAGTAGAAACAAGTATGGGGACCTTTTCTGGTGCGATGCCGGAAGTGACGCTCAGCCATTTTTTCCAGCAGTTTCCAGGGCGAGGTTTCGTTTCACATAGTGGTTCATTTCAACATTTTCTAAGCGATCAGCTCCTGTAACATTTGAAAAGATGTCCGCACGCAGCTCAGGAACAAGTTTTGCTGTTTGCGGCTGAATAATAACCAAAGAAAGTGACATTTGTGGCTCTGGAACATGCAGTGTTTGGAACATGTTCCTGGACTAAAGCTGGGCTCACACTGTGACAGGTTAGCTGTGACTGACTCTCATACGACAAAGGGAAACAAACACTGTTAACACACGACTGACTGGCTCACACTGTACGAGTCACATGACCCGAGCCCCGTGAGGCGACACAAGCTGAGCTGGGTCTGAATGCAGAGCATTTTGCATTTCTTAGTTTTGGAAAGACCATACCAACTATTTTCTGTTTTGGAGTGAAACCTCTGAGCTAATTAAAGTACAGACATCGCATCTTTGGGCGTAAATGCAGCGCATGTAATGAGGCTCATAAACAGAAACTCAGTTTAATCTGAAAATGTGAAGATCTCTGCGGATATTTGACCAATCAACATGAAACAAAAAGTGTTTTTATGCTGACAATCTATTCTCTAAGCCTAAAGTCTACATCGGAGTAAAGTCTTTGTGAAAGATCGCAGAATTAGAAGTTATCCACAGAGGTTAAGTGGAGACTTGGCCAACTCGCCCACGGGTCAGAAAACTCTTCGACGGTGCCATTTTCAGTCATAAGTTAGATGTGGGCAGCTAATCACACCTCATAGTTTGGTTTCAGCTGTGGCAGCTCGTGTTCCCACATGTCTCTAAAGCTCATAAGAAGTGGATTCGAGCCGACGGTCTGCATGCAAACAAACAGCGGACCCAGTCACACCGGGAATTCATATTGACCGCTCAATTTTTGATTTAATAATCATTGTTCATAATAAAATAATATATGTTGCTGATTCATGGACTTAGATATAATCCACATGCTTTTCTTCAGTATAATTTAACACATTGAGTGCCGCACTATTTGTGGGATTTAGCTGTAGAGTGCCAACAATCCAGACCATTTGTCATGATCTTTGTAGCACCACAGCGTAGTCCATGTTGTAGCCATGGACACACGACATGGCTCGTTTGGAAGGTGAGACTCTAAGCTCTCCATAGGTGAAAACAGTTTAATTCTATGTGCCACGATTCCTGAGAAATATAACCTAAACAGAGGCTAATTTTAATCAAAATATTTGTTTCTAGACACTCCTCTCCTCCTCTCTCCTCGCTCATCCCTAACGTTATGGGAAGAGGCTAAATGCTTAAATATCTCTGTTTCAAGTCAATTTTCAAGGACAACATTGTTGACACGTTTTGAAACAACGCGTGTTATCGTGTGCATTTAAACAGCCTGGTTCTGGATTGAAGACTTTATCAGGATGTTTCTCAGCCGTCCTTGGACCGATTTTGACCATTTAAAAACTCAGAGAAATGTTAAAATCTCAACTGTTTCGATCTTTCCATGTGAAGCCGCTCTGCTTTGTCAAACGCGCTCCAGAGAGCGAGAGAGAAGTGTCGGCTTTACAGCTGTTCACTACGCAACACCACGCCCCCCGCGGACTAAAGAAAAGAAAAGAAAGGCAATAAAATATATGAAATGTTGTATGATCACTGAGGCTTAAACCCCTCACGGAACAATACTCCAAACTCTCTGAACCTCAGCAACACTTTCTTCTGAGCGCCTTCAGACCAGAACAGCTGTGGTTCAGTCATGTCCTTCACATGGTTTACAATAGGACTCATTTTTCTCTATGTACAATTCTAAGTTATGCACATTGTTCTGGTTTGAAGGCTGTTTTACCTGCTTTAGATTCCGTTGTAGTGACTGACTTGGACTTGGTGGAGAACAATTCTACAAGTTTCTGAGCACTAAAGGGACTATACGGAGTTTAAAATGTTCAAATTAAGTATTTTCCTCCCCCTACATGTTTCAACAATGTCCTAATGTGTAGAATGAGCTCAGACCTGTTCACCACAACCTAAAATCCTGCACTGTCACTCAAAAGGGTGTGAAGTGCCGTCATGCACGAGCTTAATATTGAAGTTGCAGTTACATGTATGACCTGAGGTGGCAGTAGTGAGTATAAAATGGCTAACTTGCATCTAGCCCCTTTAAGAGGTCATGTGTGACATGTTTTGTAGAACTATGGTCTCAAAAACGGGCCTTTTTGGTGGATGTTGAACCGCCCACGCAGTAGATGTGAATTAACCCTAAACTGACCAGACACAGAAACAAAAGCAAAAACAAAACAGAGATCAATGTCTCGTAAAGTTACAACAAGTAAAGTTATGAGTTTATCTCCACATTGGAGATAAAAGCCGATCCTGTCATCACCCTTGTTAAGTCACTACAAAAGGATTCAAATATCTCGGTGTATTTTAGTGGCAGTCTTTCACTTGCAAAAGTATAAATGGACCTTTTGAGATGGACTAATCTTTCATGATCTGCGTTGGAGCTGTTATAGAAATGACTGTGCTCCCTCGCCTGTTGTACATTATGGCAAATGCTGCCATTTAGTGCATTCTTTCTGAGATGTTCACAGAAATACACAGTCCTGTGGAAGCTTCAGCTACTGATGGAATTTCAATTCTATCATTGGGCTGTAATTCATGTGTGTGGGTTAAAAAAAAAAGGAAATTCTGCTTACCAGGTTTAGAAACTGTAGGTTTGGATCGGATTTAATGAAGACACCGTTCATTCATATGTTAAACAATAATATGATTACTTTGCACATTATATGTTTGTATGTTTATATGTGTATGTGTATATGGGACGGTCAGCTTTGGTCACGATACAATCACGACACTTCTGGACCGATACGACATGAGTTGCGATACATTTAGCTAAGTATTGTGAACAGGGCTGGGCACAGTTACATTGATTTGACCTTTAATGATCTTGGTTTACGATACCGGAACGATACTTTTTCCGATACCTACACTAAAATATTTGTCGTCTAGAACCACAAAACGGAACAATTTATGCCATAAAAGACGGATTTATTTTGACCCTTTAGCCTCTTAACTACCACCTAGTTGTGAAGTATCGATACTTTTATTTTTTCTGGTATCGTTTAACAGTAATCCTGTTTGTAAAACGTTTGAAAACGAGTGATGTGTCCAAAAGTTATAAACATAATGCACCTTGACATTATCTGAAGTGTTCAGGCTGAAATGCAGTTCTGTGTAACTGTATATTTTGTATTTTATTCCGTTTTTTTCTTTCTCTATCCCATTGCTACTTGTTCATATGTAAAGAAAACGTATAAAAAGAGAAGGTTTAAGTTATTTACGCTCCAAAAGCACCCCAGCACTGACCCACATACTCACATTTTTCCAACTTCACAACATTTAGCGCAGTTTCAAAGTTCTTGCGCTCCGTGTTAGTCTTTGAAAGATTAGAACTGGCCTTGTACAGCTGTGTTTAGTGTTGGCTGGTATTTGATATTTTATAGATGGGCTGAGATCAAACGGCGCCTCTCGCTCCAAACACTCTTTTATTTAAGTTCAGATAGGAGAAATCACAGCACACAGAGGAACACTATTTACATGGATCTGCCTGTAATACCCGACTTCATCTCAACAAGACGCCGCGTTCCTGTTCCTTAGTGCAGATGGAGAAAGGCGCCCGTGTTCCCACTTTTTACCAACACTGAGAGTTTACCATTCCATTTAAACCCAAACATCAGAAACAACACTGGAGTGGCCTCTGTTTCATTTGTGCCAGCGCCTTACTGGACTACAACAGTTAGCTACAGCCCCGAAGCTTAGCACGGGCTAACGCTAACGATTCACCATGGACCCAGAGCCACGTCTGCCCGAGACATTCTGCACAGACGGGCCGAGGATGGACCGTCTGCCCACAGTCTGCGCAGACGGGCCGAGGATGGACCGTCTGCCCACAGTCTGCGCAGACGGGCCGAGGATGGACCGTCTGCCCACAGTCTGCGCAGACGGGCCGAGGAGGCAATCTCTAAACGCAGCCACTCTCCCGGGAAGGAGGGCCGTGCAGACTGACTGAACACACACGGGTTTGTCACACTTTTAACACACTTTTATAAAAGTGAATGTACCTGTTGGCCGTTGTTCTGCTGGACAGGGCAGCGCTTAACTGCTCTCTGTAACAATATTGACAGGCTTATAGACCAGTGCGGACTATACATGTAAATTAACCACAATTCTTTTTAATGGAGTTGGTGCTGCTGATATTCTGGTCCGCTCAATAGTCAGAAAAATGACGGTATTCATTTTTCTTTCGGCTGAGTTAACTCTTGTGTGATGTGTTGGGAAAATGTTGCGATATATTGTACAGCCCTATCCATATCTCTTTTACTCGATTCAAATGTATTGAATTGATGCCACTTTTTCAGCTTTGTTTTGCTCATTTTTAAACCTTTAGATCAGTCTCAACACTTGTACTTGAAAACTACTCCTGCATTGGAGCGGGTGAGCTGCATCAGAGATGGTGACCTTGGTAACGTCATGTGTTTCTATAACACCTGTTCTTATCCTCACTTTGACATCATTAAAGGCATCAATGCAGGCTTGGGTACTTGAATGTTTTTAAGCCGCAAATATGCAAAATATTGGAAAATATAAACATTACTCGTCAAATTTTGCTGCATACGTTCATCAGAAACACTGAAATCATGGTCCAGTACACATTCAGCTGCAGTTTTTGGTTGAAATTGTACACAATTGACCAACCTTCCAAACAAAGACTTAGTGGTTTATTTCCAAACATCTTACCGTGTACAGCTTCACTCTGCTGTATGGGGGCAGCCATGTTGTTTACAGTCAAAGGCCTGATTGGCTGTGTCATTATGCACATGGCAATAACTAAATTCTTAAAGTAAATATTCATATTTTTCCCAATGTCCCAAGTGAGAGTTAGTTTCTACTATTTGCAGCATTAGTTCTTCCATAACCAAGTTAAATTGGTGCTGCATGACATCCTTAACTGAATCGAATATCGATCAAATCGGAGCCTTGTGATGAGAATCGGCTGAATAGGCAGAGTACTTTGGAATAATGAATGAAATCAAGTAAACCTACAAAGAGTGGAGTTGAAGTAGGCTAGCAAGCATTTGTGAATTCACATGTTTGCGTTAGCTGGTGAAATCCGTGAATGTCAAACCCTGGCCATGAAGTCTTTAATAAACCTGCTGCATAATACAGGAGCTTTAATGCGGCGCTCCTCCACACAGCATTCCGCTGTCAAGTACAACAATGCAATCAGCGGCGTGATATCCCGCGCGGTGGGCCGGGGCGCTGATAAGGCCGTGCGGCGCGTGCTCGCTCTTATCGGGGCCATGCTCCCGTGCAGGCCTTTGTTGGGAATAAGCGAGCAGGAGCGCACGTGCAGGTCACAGTTAATAATGCGCCCACAGTGAAGGCGCCGCCAGCTGAACACACTCTGCAAACAGCAAAGGGCGATGTGAGGCGCATGTGCTAACAGGGCCCGGCCGCGGAACACAAGCAGGAGCACTCGCGACATCATGGCTGGTTTGCATTATTCAGACAGATAGAGAAAGAAGGGCTGCACAGGTGTGGAAAAAACATAGACTGTAAAAAATAATGGACGTCTTCTGCTCACTCCTCCCCATTTACCAGAATGATCACGGTCGTGGGGGAATTCATGGCGGATTTACAGACTCCCCCTCCCCAGCTCTGACGAAGCATGTTCCTAAAAAGGACACACGGGCGGGATTTTCACCGTAGACTCGGCCCTTGCGTGACGTGTAGCTCGCGCTGCTCCAATGCTAACAGTCCGACCCTCATTAAGTACCAGATTTCAAAAATTCTTTTTACGAAAACCAGCCTGGTTTCTTTAATTGTGACAAACATTATCTCAGGAGGAAGATCTAGCCTAGTCTAGTGTTGAAAACAGTGAAACCAGGCGTTAAAGTTGTTTTTAAGGCGTCTAAACTCCAATGCTTTTCAATGGAGGCCTAGCGGTGATATGGAGGTACTACAGCAATGGCGGCCCCCAGTGTCGTGGTCATGAAGCAGAGCAGCCAGCGGCCATTGGGAAAAACACAGAGATCAGAAGAAGAGTTTCCAAGCGGGCTTTGGCGAAGCATATTGCCCATAATTCTTTGTGGTCCAGAACAAAGAGACAGAAAAATATCTGCATCCGCGGATCTTGTGCTGAAGACATTTACTTTTAATGACATATTTCAACTTTTCTAATGCTGTATATCTGAATACACTCAAGGTTCGCTGTGTTACTTGGAAAGAAGCATAAAATTAATATATGAAGTATTACGATGATTTGCGCACTGGTATTTACGACATTATGCAATAATTTCATTACGTTTTATGTGCAATCATTCATATAAAATTCATTAACTTCAACAAAACTTAGGATGTATAAAAACTTAAAACTTACCAGAGAGTCAGTACCCACTCTCCATTGAAAATAAAAAATGTACAGCGAGCTCAAATAAATTACTAATATCCAATATACATTTATTTTAACGTGTTTTAACGTCAACTCATTTACTCCTACTTTTTTGTCACAGGGCCGGAAGAAATTACCTTCAACTTTATTAAGTTTAGGTGTTAAAATGACATCAGCCGCACTGTTTGTTTTTTGCACACTTTGTAAAGGGCGTAGGGCGCGGTGTGGGGACTGGGACAGGGCCATTGACAGATTTTACATCCACGTGAAGGGACATGACGCTTTCACCCAAAAATGGGCGACGCTGGTGCAGAAGAGTCAAAGAACGGGCCGAGCACTCGCTCCAAAACTTCAGGGCAGGTTTTCTCTGAGTGAGAGAAGCCGCCCTCGGGCAGCGGGTCAGCCCTCACAGTCGCTCCCACAGACTCCAAACTTTACAGTCTTGGACTTAACAATATTGTGATGTTTTTTTCAGAGGGATTTTTTAATATGTAATTCCAAACCTGATTTATTTAGCTTTGAACCCCCCAAAAAGGCGGAATTTGAGTTTTTACAGATTTTTTCACTTATGAATGATGATGATATGAAGACGTCCAAAATCCCCTCTGAAAAAATCTTAGTTGCTAATGCAGCAATAAAATGAAACCATACATTTTAATCTGGCTCTATCCTTTTTTTAGATTTCGTTGCCCAAAATATAGGCAATCTTGGCAATGTTCATGCACAAAATGCCTTATTTTTATACGATAGCATAAAATGACAGAAAAAATGCCAATACATTTTTTCTCATATTCATATCAGTGATGTTCAGTAAAAGTTTCAAACTGACTTCACTTCACTTTACATGTATTTTTTCTCCCTATTCACCTGCAGCCTTAAATCTGACAGTTACTGTACCACAATCAAAACAAACAATCAAAAATAAAATGAATATTAATGCTGACTTACACTTTGGGAGAAGACGTTTGGTCATTTACCGCTTATTGAAAAAAAGCTCTCGCTCTCCCGTAGATTGTTATTGAGGCGACCGCCGCTGCTCGCCAACAACACATGACCGCAAGTAAACAAGTCTGATCGACGGGCTCAGAGCGGAGGCAAAAACAAGCTCCCTGCCCAGACCCATATTACAGTAATATACAGAGGAGCATTCTGGATGCCAGGCTAAGTTGGATGTACTGTTAGCATTCGTTAGCTATAGCCCAGTTTAGATTGTGGTTAGTCTAGATCCCGCACTATTCATTCATATTAAAAAGTGTAAATGACGTCGATGGCAGTTAAAGAGTTTACATATGTGCCTAGCCACAGGACCCAGGGACACAAGTCGGTTCTGGGGCATTTTGAGAGTCGTCTCCAAGCTTTCCAACGATGTGGAACACATGGAAACCTGATCATATTTGGACCATTTTGTAGACACTTGAATTTAGGCCTTAAACAAAGGCTGAAGCGAGTACACGGCTTTGAAAGAATGAACCGTTCTCACCTCTCTGCAGCTGGACTGACAATAGGGCTCATTTACATCTCATTTAGATAAGCCACACCCCCGTTAATAAATGTCTCTTATCTTGCACAAGTGAAGTTGGTTGGATAGTGGATATTCCTCTCTCAAACGCAAAATCCACTGTAATAAAAAGATACTAAACTTACAGTGTGGTGTGGTCCTGTCTGGGAGCAGAGCAGCGTTTCTGTCCCGCTGTCGCTGCTTTGCTCTCAAGGCTCTTATGAGGAAGCGGCGCCACATAATCTGTGATTAATACGTCCACGTCCAAACATGTTGGTTGTCACGTCCACGGTTCTTCTTTGTGGCGTCTCCAACACAACCCGGTGTTTACAGACAAAGTCACGCCCCGACTGCAGCTCCCAAATCTCCCTAAACAAGCCGGTTTGAACCTACAAGTTTGAGTTTTTAAATATACCAATTCTGCAGCTTAAACATGTAGAGGCTTCTTTGTGGCTTCAACTGAACCATTCTGCAAAAAAAGCAAAATCACACATTAGCAAAAAAAAACGTATTTTTCTCAAAACTTGTGTCCCTGGTTCTCGTGACGGGACACGCTACTGGCACTCTCTCCTGTAGCTGTGGCTCGGATTCTGCTGCTATCATCCTCCCGGACCGTGTACACAAATGCACGGCCACGTCTTGTCTTTAAAGGCCCATATCATACGAAATCGACTTTTTGGAGCTTTCAGCCATGTTGTTATGCTATTTCCTTATCAAAAACACCCCCAGAGTGGTTTGTGGCTTCATTCACGCAGCTCTCAGTAATCCTCCTGAATCCTGCTCTCTGAGGCTCCGCCCTCTCCTGGTGAACGACTGAGTGTTCAGTTGTGTCGTCACAGCAGAACAGAAGTGCTCGGGTCTGTAATGTAATGTCTTAATTCTATGCTTTACGGCCTGATTTTAATTTGTAAAACAGCTTTTTCATTGTTTCTGTCGTAAGAGAGAAACAAAGCGAGAGGAATAAAAAAGGATGTGCCCGAGGTGCTTCCAGATCAGCTGTGGCCCAAACAAACCCATCCCTGAGCGTCTGAACAGATCAGTCATGTTTGCGCTGCAGCTGAAGATGGAGCTCGTTGTAACTGGACACATCTGGTCTTTATTCTTACCTAACGATAATGTCACGGAGAAAAAGAAGCGCGTTTGGCTACGAGGGCTTTATTCAACGTTCCTAAAGAAGAGGCCACTCGTTAGAAGTTGATTTTTTCTCCAGGAGTTTATAGTATCTGGATGCACTTCCTCAGCCCGGCTCCTTCAGGCCTCGGGCGTCTGTTGGGATTGTATGGGATCAGTAAGTCCTAAGACATAGCCTTTCTCGACAAAGCAAAGTTCACATCAACAAACCTGAGAGTCAGCGCTCGCATCGTGAATGAATAAAAGGCTTGTTGTCATCAGTCAGTGTTCATTATCTCTCATTTCCGGGAAAAAATCTGACATCATGGAACCCGTGAGAATGACCGACGTCCCCAGGTCATTCCCGTGTGAATAGGGCTTATATTAGGAGAGGCTTCCTGGTCCAGTCAGGGGGCAGCGGAGGAACTTGATTGTTTACTGTCAAAATTCACTCTGACTTTGCAACCTTTTACAGACTATCACTTGAAAGGTCAAGTCTGAATCAATTAAAACAACCAAGTTTTTTTTTTTACAAGCTCTTTCGCAGTCACAGATTTGTTCTTGAGGCAGTCTTTCCGAAGGCGGTGATTGTTGAACTTGCTTCTTCAATTACACACCTGCTTTTCTGCATCATTATGTGCATCATCTTCATCACCAGAGATGCACCGATCCAGCTTTTTTGCTGGATTGTCCAATTACGTGGGGTTTGAGTATCTGCCGATATCCCATATTAACCAATACTAAGAGACTCTCTTAAAAGTTGTTGCTGCTGATGCTGCTGTGACCAACTCTCGCGTGACTGTGCGTGAAGCAACATGGCGGCGCCCTGCTGCTAGACTAAA
This sequence comes from Gobius niger, assembly GCF_951799975.1. Classification (NCBI taxonomy): domain Eukaryota; kingdom Metazoa; phylum Chordata; class Actinopteri; order Gobiiformes; family Gobiidae; genus Gobius; species Gobius niger. The sequence continues at coordinate 32,617,900 of NC_136864.1, forward strand.
CCAAACAAACAAACAACCCCTCAACTCAGAAATCCACTCTCTCCTCAAAGGCTCTGCTTGCTACCGCTTGAAACTTTTAAAAACTCAACAAACCATTCATCAGCTGCACCGTGGATCAGCTTGAAGCTTACATCGACCAATACCACGATCAGCTGTGCGTCATGGAGGAGACGAACGGCGGCAGCTCCATCGGGTCCCCGGCACCCACCAACGAGAAAAAACGCTACCGATGTTCTTCGTCTCCTGACGAACAAGGTACGGACGCAGACACGGAGCCAAATACCAACAAAATGCCATGCTCTGATGACATCGCTGATATACTCGGCTCAATTGAACTAAAACTCTCCGCGATGGACGTTCGCCTCTCTCTTATCGAACTAGTCCACAAAGAGGTCTCTGCTCTCCAACACAGCCTGGAGTTCAGTCAACAACAAATCGAAACTTTGACAAACGAAAACAAAACACTGACAGTCGCGGTCTCCAACATCACTTCACAACTCGAAACTGTGACCTCTGAGTGTAAAACAATGAAAGAAACGGTCCTGGATCTACAATCACGGAGCCTGAGAGATAACCTAGTCTTCTCTGGCATTCCCGAATCACTCTCAGAGGAAGCGGAGGACCTGGTCAAAAATGTCATCACATCTCAGCTCAAACTACCTGCGGACATTGCCAAAGACATTACTTTCCATCGCGTGCACAGGATTAGACCACACGAAAGGACAGCAAACGCCCCAGGCCAATAGTTAAAGAAAATAGTCCCTAAAAATGCGATCATTCATTTGATGCAGGTCAGTTATATTCCAAAAATGATTCTATCAACACAGACATGTATATGGTTAGTCTGGTGATACCATAGAAATGCACTAGCCTAGCACCACAAAACTCTTCAAATATAAGAACAGCATGAATTACAAAAAAAATATCTCCAGAAATCAACAACTCCGTTTTAAACTCCGCATAGTCCCTTTAATACCTCATTATAACTTATGCATAGCAAATATATTATCCTCTTAACCAAGCACATTTTAAAAGAGCTCACAGCCTATAGTGGAACGCCTCATTTGAAAGCCAAGACTTAGCGGATTGAAGATTTTTTTTTGTTGTTGCTTTTTTGTCACCTGTTATATTGTGTTTTTGTTGCTTTTTCATAATTTTTTCGTTGTTTTGTTGCATTTTTTATTTTTCGATGCTTTTTTGGTGCGTTTTCATCCTCATTTACATCTCGTTTTTGTCGCTATTTTGATGCTTTTTTTTTTGGAGAAGCTTTTAGATTTGGGTAAAGTCGAACTGGAGAAACTGTGCTCGGTTAAGACGTTAAATCATAAACTAAAATACAAACACTTGTGGCCAATTTGAATAGGCTGTTCTAATTGAGGTGGTCAAATCGTAGCATCTGTCCCCGTCTTCATTTGTTGACGTTAGCATTAGCATGTTGCCTCTCGCTTTAGCACACTTTTATTTTTTTCGCAGCGATTAAAAATACGTTTGCGTTGGTTTAAAGTAAATTCAGCTACAGAATTCTCCAGGTTCTGACCTTCAAAATGACATACAGCATCATCTTTCTGGTGTCTGCTCAGTGCATCCCGAATTTTCACCGTAGCACTTTAGGATTCGTTGTTCGTCGCCTTAGTCAGTCATTCACTGAGAAATATCTCTTATCCGTTTGATTGGAGAAAAAAAACCTCTCCATACCGACAAATACGTTTGGAAAGGCGCTCGGAATGTTAATCCGGGAAGCGGGTCAGAATGGCGTCAGCGGCTCCGGGTTGCCTCACCAGCTCCCTTCTTTAAAATTCACGCTGGCAAATCCTTATTATATTCCAACTCAATATGGCGGCGCGGTCCATAAGCCCTCAGTGTTGCATGCATCACAGCGACGAAGCCCCGGTGGTTACGGAGGTCAGGAGGTTAAGGAAATCCATCTATCCGCCTGCCGCTCGGACGTGTTCTCATTTCACATTAGGTTTGCAGAGTCTGACTCCATTGCAAAGGATTATGGGTATATGTTGGCGGCATAAACACTGGGATAAAGAGGGAGGTGATGTGCGGCAAATTGGGTTTTGGCCGGAAATGATGGACGTGGGGTTGCAGGAGAGAACTGTCAAGGAATGTAATCAACAGTGATAGACATGACCTTGTAAAGTGTGGCTGGTTCATGATCCCGTCATCACAGAGGAACGAGCTCGAGTCGTGTTCTTTTATCGTCTGCGAGTTTTTAATATATATATAACGTGGAATCAGGCAACCTCCAGCGAGACCACTGCCGCACAACGCAAGTTACATGTTGGACAAACACAGAGACGTCCTCCATGCTAATGTTAGCCTCAAACACAGAGACGTCCTCCATGCTAATGTTAGCCTCAAACACAGAGACGTCCTCCATGCTAATGTTAGCCTCAAACACAGAGACATCCTCCATGCTAATGTTAGCCTCAAACACAGAGACGTCCTCCATGCTAATGTTAGCCTCAAACACAGAGACGTCCTCCATGCTAATGCTAGCCTCAAACACAGAGACGTCCTCCATGCTAATGCTAGCCTCAAACACAGAGACGTCCTCCATGCTAATCTTAGCGTTAGCCTCAAACACAAAGACGTCCTCCATGCTAATGTTAGCGTTAGCCTCAAACAAGCGCTCCAGCCAGCCCACTCTGAGCCACAATAACCCTAACCCTTGTCAGTGTTATAAATGTCACTTTGATTTCTGTTTACAGTAATTGTTAAACACTTAAAGACTCTGTTTTATGGCCCTTTTGCTTTATTTATTTTTTACTTTTATATAAATGTGGCATTATTATTACTGTTTAATGAACTCTACAAGTTACATGAGTGATCAGAGTTCCTAAAACACTTGAAAGCTAAAAAGCTATAAATGCACTTTGTCTCTGTTACTTCAATAACTATACAGATTAACAATAATAAATACATTTGTTGTTTAACTCAATTTTCTATCTAATTATTGAATCATTTAGGTGCAACAAAAATGTTGTTTTTGGCTTTCGATTAACATACGATTAATTAATTACAGACCTGTAATTAGTTCCACCAGTAAAACATATATATATATATATATATATAAAAAAACTCTTCCTCACCCTCCGCTGGCGGTCTCTTTTTCCTCCTGCTCGGGTCCTCTACCAGAGGCCTGGGAGCTTGAGGGTTCTGCGCAGTATCTTTGCTGTTCCTAGAACTGCACTTTTCTGGACCGAGATGTCTGATGTATTTCCTGGGATCTGCTGGAGCCACTCCTCCAGTTTGGGGGTCACTGCCCCGAGTGCCCCAACGACCACGGGCACCACTGATGCCTTCACCCTCCAGGTTTTCTCCAGCTCTTCTCTGAGCCCCTGGTATTTCTCTAGTTTCTCATGTTCCTTTTTCCTGATGTTGAAGTCGCTTGGTATTGCTATGTCGACCACAATGGCTTTCCTCTGCTCTTTGTCCACCACCACAATGTCCGGTTGGTTCGCCATTACCATTCTGTCCGTCTGTATCTGGAAGTCCCACAGGATCTTGGCTCAGTCATTCTCGACCACCTTTGGAGGTGTTTCCCACTTTGACCTTGGGGTTTCCAGCCCATACTCTGCACAGATGTTCCTGTACACTATACCAGCCACTTGGTTATGGCGCTCCATTTAAGCTTTCCCTGCAGCATCTTACACCCTGCAGTTATGTGCTGGATTGTCTCATTGGCCTCTTTGCACAGTCTACACCTGGGGTCTTGTCTGGTGTGGTAGATCTGGGCCTCTATTGCTCTGGTGCTCAAGGCCTGCTCCTGTGCAGCCATGATGAGCCTCTGTGCTGTCCTTTACCCCGGGATTCCACATCATCCGCCTGTGCGCTCCGCCCCGACTCCGAACGGCTGCGACATCAACGCCCACTGTCTCCACTTCAGTCCGCCCCGGGCCTCTCCGCCAGTGCTCCAGCTCCACGAGGAGCACGCACACAAAGCAACGACTTTGAGAAATAAACCTCCCAATAAAATAATAAACAACTATTAATGAGCATGCGAGCTATACCGCGTTGAAGCATGAAGCCTGTGCCCCCCTCATGCACGAGGGAGAGAGAGGCAGAAAAAAAGTTACGTGAACGAAAGCAACAGAAGCTTAATCGGGTCGTTTGTGATAACAAACTCCCCAGAGGGAATTATCGAGGTCACTTTGTGTGAAATAGTGACATATTCGTTAAAATAAAGTCAGCTCGGAGGGTATTTACTTTGAAAATACTGATATTGTTGTCGTTCTCTTTCCCGTTTGGTGCGGTCTGAACTGTGGAGCTTGATCCGGCCGGAGCTGACGCGGCGCAGACGGACCTAAAAATAGGGTTGATCCGTATTTTTATCGTGGCGAGGCGGAGTGTCGGAGAGGCGACGCAGGCCCCTCGGAGCGGAGTGGACGATGTGGAATGTTTCTGAACGTTCAACATAGCAACGCATTTGCTGCGGAGGTCGGGGCGGAGTGGAACGGAGCGGAGCGGGGCGAGCACGGAGAATGTGGAATCTGGGGGTTAGTCCGGCTCTGTCTAGCCATTGGTAGGATTTCTGTATATCCGCCACTTCAGTTATGTTTGGGTGGTACATGCCGTGTAGGGGCTTGTCCTCCCATGACGGGACCTCCAGCACCTCATCTTCTGTTCCCCATTGTCTGAGACATTCACTGAGCACGTCATCTGTCGGAGCCTTGTCCTTGATGTACTTATGGATCTTGGATGTTTCATCCTGGATAGTGGCTCTCACACTCACTACTCCTCGGCCTCCTTCCTTACGGCGAGCGTACAGTCTCAAAGTGCTGGATTTGGGGTGAACCCTCCGTGCATGGTTAGGAGCTTTTGCGTCTTAACATCTGTGGTCTGTATCTCATCCTTTGGCCAGATTATTATTCCTGCAGGGTGTCTGATTACTGGTAGGGCGTAGCTGTTTATTGCCCGGGACTTGTTCTTGCCATTGAGCTGCTTCTTAGGACCTGCCTTACTCGTTGGAGGTATTTGGCCGTAGCCGCTTTCCTTGTCACCTCTTCGAGGTTGCCAAAAAAATTATTTTTGGCTTTACACCATGTTCGTCCCTAAGCAACGAAAAAAGGAAACTGAAAAAGTGTCTGTGCCACTAAAGGAAAGTGGGATTCATTTACAGTAGATTCGTAATTTTAATCGCATGAAACCTTATGTAAATAATTAATCGCAATTAATCAATAAAGTTCTTGACCCTACTTTAGATACAAATGAGCGTATGAAACTGTGAAATCAAATTCAGTTAAAGGCACACTGCGTAAGATTTTGGACTAATACTGTTGCCATCAATACAAAACCTGCTCCCAGTGACCAGCTCGTCACAGAATATGCTATTACTGATAATCAAAGAATGGATTTGAATGAGAAAATAACCTGTTTAAATCTCATATTCTGCTGACTTCAGTCACATCTCCATGGAGACGAGCTGGAGACGTACCCACTCCCGGTAACGTTACAGTCATGTATTAGGAGACTCAAACATGAGTGTTTGTACATTTATGAGGTGTTTTTCAATGATGAAACTATCATAACATAAATGCTAGAATTTCTACTGTATGTATTGGGTAAAATTCTATGCGGTGTGGCTTTAATTTTCTGCCTTTGATAATGATGCCTTTTAACCTAATGGTAAATGGTCTCAACTTATATAGCACTTTTCCACCGACATTAGGCACTCAAAGCGCTTTACAGCAAGGATCCACTCACCCATTCATGCTCTCATTCATACACCAATGTACGCAGACACTGGAGGCAATGTGAGTACAGTGTGCACCTTCTGGAGATTCGAACCCCCGACCTTCCGATCATGAGACGACCCGCTCTACCATCTGTGCCACTGTCGCTTCCTAATGATAAAGAAACAGCAGAAATTATATAAATGCCATGAAAAGGACAAAACATGCCTCACCATACTTTAGTATAGGCGCCGGGCTTCTCTATTCATTTGTTTGGTTAATCGATAGAACGTTCAATTTCGAGTCCAGGATTTGACGGCTAACTAAATGTGCACATTTATAGGAACAAGCTCAGAGCTAAAGGCGTTTCTGTGATTTCTATGGTTTTCCCCCTCTGCCTGCTTCGAACATGACCATATATGGGCATTTCCAAAGATGCGTCTGTATCTATTAGTGGTACAACGAATCATCATTGACCCGTGAACCGTTCGGGACCAATATCTTCGGGCGGCACACACGTGATCCGCAGACTGATTTATGAAAAAGAAAAGTTGTGCGCAGGTTCAGTCCACACACGGCGTGGTCATGGCGAGCAGAGGAACGGAGGAGCTTGAACGCCTCGCGCCATTTAAATGAGAACATTTTGACTTCTCTGTCAAATTGAATGATGAAGGAAAGAGGTTGGAGAGAGCGCACGACTCCCGTGTTGTCTGGGCACAAAACAAAACCCTGAGAACAGCTGATAACGAGAGAGGCTTATTAAGCATCCTCATCAGCTCAGCGTCTCCTCTGCCAACGCCACCGACCCTGCTCATCCCGTATGAAGTATGTTCTCACGGAGCAGCTCCATTCATTGTTCTTATAGGTGCCTTCCGCATGACGTCACGCCAACTACGTTCCTCCATCTTGACGGGATCCATGCTAATGAACTCCAGATAAACTCACACGTTTCATTTCAAATCTACATTTCAAAACCGATGAAATGCCTGAAACTTGTTGTGCAGTTTGATGCAAATCAGTGGTGTCAGAATTTCTCATGTCTTTACTCTTTTAATGGCGTCTCATTGTACTTTTCAATCGGATATCTCAGCAAATGATTAGCCTATTGAAAACTGCTGTAGCTTAGAAGGATTTAGTGTCAATGTTAGATTTACTGTTGGTTAATCTGTGAAAGAGCGATCTATACAACAAGCTGGGTGTCCAATTCAGTGTGTTTTACAGTATTATTATCCTGCTGGTTTAGCGAAGTGTCAAGTATCTTATCTTACTCATGACAATGAGAATATCCTTTCTTTTTGGTTGCCATACAGATGTATTCGATGTCCATCCTGACTCAAAATATCTGTCTGCAGAAAGGCTTTTATGCTTTTGATGATTTTCCTGTGTATGAAGACGGAAAGTCTATCAAGAAACTATGTAAATATCGCCAAACTCGAGTGTATGACCGAGAACTTCACGTCAGTAAATACCTCGGCCGGAGGCGTGTCTGGGTCTGTAATATCCAACAATGACAGTTTGTTTGCATCGAAGTGCCGCATTTCCTTGTAAGTGAGTTGTAACAGATGTAGGTGAAAAAACACTGCATAATTGTGTGGAATCGCGATCGTTTTCTGTTGCATTCGCCATTTTTGTTTCCCTTCAAAATGTCGCGCGCTTGCATTTCTGGTCACGTGACTGGGAGACGCCTATAGCCCTCGTTTGTAAAATAAATAAAGGAAATAAATCCGACACGTCCAAACAATACATCAGCTATGGCAAAATAAAAGAACAATATCGGATTCTCATTGCCTCTTAATATAACATATACTTTACTATGTTTTTACTAATGTTTTTTCTTACATAAACTGTGACTTCCATTTAAAGGTTCATATATGAGCACTGTAAAAGCCTACATTCTGACACTGGAGAATAAAGAAAGCATTCAGTTCAAAATGAGCCGCTGGAGAGCAACTGGAGAAAGAAAGAAAAAAAGACGAGGTTTTCTGAGGTTGGTGCAAATGACTTGTAAGCACAGTATTCATGATCTTTAGCCTCGGAGCGTGCTGTTTTCATCCTCAGCACGCGGCCAGGCAGTTGACTCTTCTGCTCTAAATTACCGCTCTCCTCCCCACCGTTTCTGTAGGCGGACTTTCACGCAATCAGACTGAGCTGAGCTGACCCGGCGAGAGACACCGTTTTGGAGGGTCCCGCTGATTTCAAACTACTCTCACGACACGAGTGGCTCTCCACGTCCGCAGCTTTGGGACAATTTAGTGAAAGAGTGTTTGGGCGCCGTTTTGTTTGGAGTAAACAAAATCTACAGGTCACCTTCACGCTCGCACGCACAGCCCGTGGAGTTGGAAGTGGAGGCCTATGTTAGTAAAACCTCTTCAAAAACATTCCTGCATTCTTGCCCGCTTAAAACACCAGCCTCTGATGAACTACAATGAGTTTTGTAGTTCAGGGACCTTCAGTAGACTCTGTCCATGGATAAACTCTCTTCCCTGAGCAGATTAGCGTGTTCGACCGTCGCTACAGTTAATAGCGACTGTTTGTTTCGGAACCTTCAGCTGGACGAGACTCCATTTGAGCACAGAAATGATCAAGGGAGGAGCGTAAAATGAGTTTATCTGTACTTCTCTCATCTACTTTTGCTTTCTATGTCACTCAAAACACGCACAAAAGAGTCATGTCTTTGACTGCTGGTACTGTAGATACTGTCAGGTCCATACATATTGGGACATCGACTCAATTCTTATGTTTTTTGCTCGATAAACCACCACAATCGATTTCGAATGAAACACCAAAGATGTTCAGAATCTGCAGACTTTCAGCTTTCATTTGAGAGTCTTTACATCCAAATCAGATGAACGGTGTAGGAATTACAGGCGTTTTTATGTGAGTCTCCCACTTTTGAAGGGACCATAAGTAATGGGACAAGTGTCTGCTCAGCTGTTCCATGGCCTGGTGTTATTTTCAACATGACAGCCAAAGAGTTACCACTATCAGTGAAGCAAGCTATTATCAACCATCATAACAAACCCATCAGAGAGATAGCAAACATATCAGACGTGGCTAAATCACCAATTTGGAACATTATTAAAAAGAAAGAACACGCCGGTGAGCTGAAAAACACCAAAAGACCTGGAAGACCATGGATGACAAATGTGGTGGATGACTGAAGAATTGTTTCCCTGGTGAAGAAAACAACAGGTCAGATCAAAAACACTCTCCAGGAGGTGGTGTGTGTGAGTCAAAGTCAACAATTACAGCAAATACAGACGATTAACCACAAGGTGGCTGATTAGAGTTAGCCAAAAAACATCTAAAAAAGTCTTAACAGTTCTGAAACAACATCCTAGGACAGATGAGACATAAACTTTTGGTCTCTTGAAAAAGGGGAGGCTCACATGAAAACGCTTGTAATTCCTACACCGATTTGGATGTAAATAGACTCAAATTAAAGCATACATATTATTTGTAGAGCCAAACGCATAACAAATGAGTCAATGTCCCAATATTTATGGCCCTGACCGTATGTACAGTATAGCTGATAGTGCACTAGGGATGCTCATGGCTTACCGGCTAACCGACTAACCGGTTTACTGTTACTAATTGCATAACTGGTTAAGAGACCTTTGCCCGGTTAACTGTGAGTGTCACGTGTCGACTCAGCTGTGCTTCACTCTTTCATTACGTTTTCTATACAGGCAGATCTATTAAACAAAGCACTGGAGTCATCTTCATGGCATTTAAAAAAAGAAAGAGGCAAGCGTGAAATGCCGCCGAGTGGAAACAAAAACACTTATAGCCCGGTGTAATGATGGCGGCGGAGGCGTAATACAAGTCCAAAGTACAAAACAAGAGATGTTCGAGAAACAACACAAGTCCTGCCTTTACAAACGGAGGGATGGATCATTTTGGCTCTGTCGGGTTCTGTGCCGGTGAGATCGAGGGAGAGGCTGTGTAAAGACATAAAGCTAACAAAGAAATGACATGATAAAAGGACATTAATGTGCCCAGTCACAGGAACCACCACACAAGTCGGTTCTGGGGCATTTTGAACTGTTTGTTAAAGTGTGATCTCCAAGCTTTCCAACAATGTGTAACACATGGAAATCTGATCATATTTGGAGAAGTGAGAGCAATTCAAGGTTAAGGACCCAGAATCTTTCTCACCACAGAAATCGGCCTCTAAACTTTTGGGCTGTTCTCACCTCTCTCTGCTGCTCGACTGACAATAGGGCTCATTTACATCTCATTTAGTTAAGCCATACCCGCAGAAAAGGCAAAAAGCAAGAAAAATGTGCCATCAAAGAAAAATAATCCACTTCCCATAGAGCCGACCTCTACAGCAACTAGCAACACAATGACAACTAGCAACATTATCCCAACACACACACATATGACCAGAGGGAAAGAAGAATACACACACGGTCATTAGTACCACGGACAATGACTACATTATGTTTTCTGTAACCTGCACACAGCTTCTACAGCACTTTGGTCAACTGTGGTTGTTGTAAAGCGCTTGAGAAATAAAACTTGATGGATTGATTGATTGATTGATTGATTGATTGATTGATTGATTGATTGATTGATTGATTGTCTGAGATTGAGAACATTTTGAAATTGTGCATCCCTATAGTGCACTCCGTAAATGAAGTGCCCAGGAATAAAGAGAAGCTTTTTTCTTCTTCTGTCCATAGATACAGACGGCATCTCGTCATAGAAGGGGGCGTGGCCTCGCCAAGGGGGAAAGTAGAATCTTTTGGGAAACACAGTTTTTCACTCTTTTTAGCCATTTTCTTGCAAGATCTTTACTTATTTATCACACACAAATAAAGTCAAGTCTAAATCGGGTCCATATAGATATTTATTCACAGCAGATTGTTCAGTAGAAGCGAAAAAACGGCACTCATAGCAAGCGCTAGCTAGTGTTAGCATTAACATGACGCTAACATGACGCATTCTCCGTTATTTATGTATTTATGGGCTGTTGAAGCATTTTGCTCCACCCCATGTCTTTGTATCTTTATTTCTTAGAAAACCATATTCATAATTCAGCGTTTGTTAAAGTAGTTTTTGAATAATTAGAGAAAGTTTAGATTTTTTTTTTTTTTTTTTTTTTTTTTCTGATTTCAAACATGACCACATATGGGCAATTCCAGAGATGCCGTCTGTATCTATACTTTCCCTTATTTCCCCCCCCTCGCCATGGCCATTGTTTCCTTTTATGGTCGTCCCACCCTGCAGGAAGCACAGACACCAGTTGCTCTGTTTCCTGCCAGAGGAATGCCGTCAACAGTGTCATCAAGTCGGATCGGGACAATGGCCAGTCACTCTTCATGGCGTTGGACGGACGTACAGCTCTCATCACAGGAACATGATCACTCTTATTATGCGCGTGTCTTTGAGGGCTGGAGGATGCGACGCTGAGCAAGAAACGTCCTTCAGAAATGATTGTGTCTTTGTTCGGTGATTTCCCAACGGTTCCATCCGTCTCTCAACAGCACGCCGGGTTTTACGAGCGAGACGTCTGATGTGAGTTTTGTTCCAGGCAGAGCAGGTAGTTGCCTCATGCATTTATGTTTTTTCTAAAAATCCAAGGTTAGATCGTATGCTGTCCAGAGTCGCGGTAACTCACCGTCGGGACGAGTACATTTCTCGACAAAAAAGTACATTAAAAAGACCATCCTCTAATTACGTGGAAAAAATACAAAGTGATCAGACCGAGTTCGTTGTTAAACTTATATAAACACTTTACTATAGAATAAGGAACTCTTCTGGATATTGTCATGATCTGTCTTCTGTCCCCTGTTTTTAGTTTGTTTCTTGGTCTCGTCCGTGTTTTATTTTGACGTGTGTTCTGTTCTTGTGATTTTGTTTTACTTCCCTCGTTACCTGCCTGCCCCGCCCTGATGTGTTTCACCTGTGCCCCGTTTCCTCTTGTATTTATACCCCTGTGTTTCCCTTGTCCTTTGTCGCGTCATTGGCTGTTTCTCAATTGCGAGGATCCGTCCTCCGTTTGGCCACTTCGTTGACGTCCTCGGTGGCGGCTCCTCCAAAACGGAGCGGAGTGTCCTCTCTCCGCCGCCTTTGAGCTCAAATGGAACGGCCTCCGGAGCGAGCGGCTGCGTCAGGTCACGTGTCAATCTATGTTCATTAAAACAACTGTTTTATAAATAACAGAGGCCAGGAAACTGTTTATGTGGAACAAAACTTTTTTTAAAGTGAGTTCAAACTAATAAAGTTTTGCGAGAAAAGAAAAAAGAAACTATGTTGCAGTGCATCATGGGTAATTTCAGCTCTCCGAGGCAGCGGAGGATCCACTGCTGTATCCTTCGTAAATGAGCCAAACGGAGGAGTCGAGCTGCGAGGGGGCGAGTGGTCCAGGTGAAATGGAACACCACTTGGCGGCGCCGTGATGACGCGAATGACGTCCGAAGTGGTCGAGACGCCGAGGATCCTGGCAATTGGGAAACAGCCATTGTCTTCGTCAGCCCCGGTTTTTGGTTATCTCTGGATTTTGTTATTTTGGTTTTCGTCCATTAAACATCACCAGTTTTGTTGCAGTCCTGCATTTGGGGGTTTTATTTTCTTCACACCACCTCCTACCATGACAGATATAGACTCAAGATTAGGGATGGATGAGATTTTATTGATTCTCTTATCGATGCCTGATCTGTGTGTTGGGGATAAAGCAAGGAATACATTATGCTTTTGATAAAGCATATCAAAAAGAATAAAGACAATGCTTTATTTTTTCAAGAAAAAAATGTTTTGTTTGATTAAGCAAGTTCACCACAGTGTTAGCCTGGTTTTACCAGACCCTCGTACTTACTGCGTTCGTTCAAGGGTCTGGAACTTCTCAATTGAGCTCCGTTATCAGGTGGGAAGGGTGAACTGTAATGTAATGCACCCGAGTGAGTGAAGCAGCTATCAAAACTCTATCATAGCTCTATCATGACTCTATCATGACTCTATCATGACTCTATCACAACTCTATCATGTGTCTATCATGACTCTATCATGACTCTATCATGACTCTATCATAGCTCTATCATAACTCTATCATGACTCTATCATGACTCTATCATGACTCTATCATGGCTCTATCATGGCTCTATCATAGCTCTATCATGACTCTATCATAGCTCTATCATAGCTCTATCATAGCTCTATCATGACTCTATCATGACTCTATCATGACTCTATCATAGCTCTATCATAGCTCTATCATAGCTCTATCATGGCTCTATCGTAGCTCTATCATGGCTCTATCGTAGCTCTATCGTAGCTCTATCGTAACTCTATCGTAACTCTATCGTAGCTCTATCATGACTCTATCACAACTCTATCATGTGTCTATCATAACTCTATCATGACTCTATCATGACTCTATCATGACTCTATCATAGCTCTATCATAACTCTATCATGGCTCTATCATAGCTCTATCATAGCTCTATCATAGCTCTATCATGACTCTATCATGACTCTATCATGACTCTATCATAGCTCTATCATAGCTCTATCATAGCTCTATCATGACTCTATCATGACTCTATCATAGCTCTATCATAGCTCTATCATAGCTCTATCATAGCTCTATCATGGCTCTATCGTAGCTCTATCATGGCTCTATCGTAGCTCTATCGTAGCTCTATCGTAACTCTATCGTAACTCTATCGTAACTCTATCGTAGCTCTATCATGACTCTATCATGACTCTATCATGACTCTATCATGGCTCTATCATAGCTCTATCATAGCTCTATCATGACTCTATCATGGCTCTATCGTAGCTCTATCGTAGCTCTATCGTAACTCTATCGTAGCTCTATCGTAGCTCTATCATGACTCTATCATGACTCTATCATGACTCTATCATGACTCTATCATGACTCTATCATGACTCTATCATGACTCTATCATGACTCTATCATAGCTCTATCATAGCTCTATCATAGCTCTATCATGACTCTATCATGACTCTATCATGACTCTATCATAGCTCTATCATAGCTCTATCATAGCTCTATCATAGCTCTATCATGGCTCTATCGTAGCTCTATCATGGCTCTATCGTAGCTCTATCGTAGCTCTATCGTAACTCTATCGTAACTCTATCGTAACTCTATCGTAGCTCTATCATGACTCTATCATGACTCTATCATGACTCTATCATAGCTCTATCATGGCTCTATCATGACTCTATCATGGCTCTATCATGGCTCTATCGTAGCTCTATCGTAGCTCTATCGTAGCTCTATCGTAGCTCTATCGTAACTCTATCGTAACTCTATCGTAGCTCTATCATGACTCTATCATGACTCTATCATGACTCTATCATGACTATATCATGGCTCTATCATGACTCTATCATGACTCTATCATAGCTCTATCGTAGCTCTATCATAGCTCTATCGTAGCTCTATCGTAGCTCTATCATAACTCTATCATAACTCTATCATAACTCTATCATAACTCTATCATGGCTCTATCATGGCTCTATCATGACTCTATCATAGCTCTATCATGACTCTATCATGACTCTATCATAACTCTATCATGACTCTATCATGACTCTATCATAACTATCATAGCTCTATCATGGCTCTATCGTAGCTCTATCGTAGCTCTATCATGGCTCTATCATGACTCTATCATGGCTCTATCATGGCTCTATCGTAGCTCTATCGTAGCTCTATCGTAGCTCTATCGTAGCTCTATCGTAACTCTATCGTAACTCTATCGTAGCTCTATCATGACTCTATCATGACTCTATCATGACTCTATCATGACTATATCATGGCTCTATCATGACTCTATCATGACTCTATCATAGCTCTATCGTAGCTCTATCATAGCTCTATCGTAGCTCTATCGTAGCTCTATCATAACTCTATCATAACTCTATCATAACTCTATCATAACTCTATCATGGCTCTATCATGGCTCTATCATGACTCTATCATAGCTCTATCATAACTCTATCATGACTCTATCATAACTCTATCATAACTCTATCATGACTCTATCATGACTCTATCATAGCTCTATCATGACTCTATCATGACTCTATCATAACTCTATCATGACTCTATCATGACTCTATCATAACTATCATAGCTCTATCATGGCTCTATCGTAGCTCTATCGTAGCTCTATCATAACTCTTATCATAACTCTATCATGACTCTATCATAACTCTATCATGGCTCTATCATGACTCTATCATAACTCTATCATGGCTCTATCATGACTCTATCATAACTCTATCATGACTCTATCATAACTCTATCATGGCTCTATCATGACTCTATCATAACTCTATCATAACTCTATCATGACTCTATCATAACTCTATCATGGCTCTATCGTAGCTCTATCATAACTCTATCATGGCTCTATCGTAGCTATATCATAGCTCTATCATAACTCTATCATGACTCTATCATGACTCTATCATAACTCTATCATGACTCTATCATGACTCTATCATGACTCTATCATAGCTCTATCATAACTCTATCATGACTCTATCATGACTCTATCATAACTCTATCATGGCTCTATCGTAGCTCTATCGTAGCTCTATCATAACTCTTATCATAACTCTTATCATAACTCTATCATGACTCTATCATAACTCTATCATGGCTCTATCATAACTCTATCATGACTCTATCATAACTCTATCATGACTCTATCATAACTCTATCATGGCTCTATCGTAGCTCTATCATAACTCTATCATGGCTCTATCGTAGCTCTATCGTAGCTCTATCATAACTCTATCATGACTCTATCATAACTCTATCATGGCTCGATCGTAGCTCTATCGTAGCTCTATCAGAACTCTATCATGACTCTATCATGGCTCTATCATAGCTCTATCATAGCTCTATCATGACTCTATCATGACTCTATCATAGCTCTATCATAGCTCTATCATAGCTCTATCATAGCTCTATCATGGCTCTATCATGGCTCTATCATGGCTCTATCATGACTCTATCATGACTCTATCATAACTCTATCATAACTCTTGGGGACATTCTTTGCACATTCCAAGGCTTCAGTTTTAATTTCTGGATATTTGGGAGCTGAGCCAGGACGGATTGAAGAGCTTCCATTACTTTTGTATCCGCCGCCATTGCCAAAATACGACCAGCAAATGTTTGAGGTCAACTACAAGCCCCGCCTCCCCCGCTCACTGAATGGTTGGTAGAAAGTCGACCGATGTAACGCGGCCACTGAGACCAGACCCAGACGTACATGTAGGGAAATGATCATCAGGCGACCACAGTGTTAACTAAAGAAGCATTACTGTGAAGTGAATAGTTTAACAACTCGCAAAACTATTCACATTTGAAATGTTTCTAACAATAGAAGATACTGTAAAATAAAAACAGACCAGCCTATGTTGGAAGCTTAGGTGTAAATGTTAAAGCCACACCACGTAGAATTTTAACCAAATAAATAAAATTGTAATACAAGCATTTATTTTATGACAGATGTTTTCATCATTGAAAAATACCTCAGAAATAAATAAAGAAACATTTATGAGGCGCACCTCTCCGAAGATATGACTGTAAACTTGACTGGAAGTGGGTACGTCTCCAGCTTGTCTCCATGGAGATGTGACGCAATGCAGAATTTTAGATTTAAACAGATTAGTTTCTAATCCAAATCCATTCTTTTATCACACACTGCAGTAAGAAGCATTTTCTGTGTTGAGCTGGTCATTAGGAGCGGCTGTGGAGCAGACTCGGCCATAGTGGAAGAGGCTGGAGCACACGAGGTCAGACTGAAGAGACATGGTCTCTCTGTGTTCCCACCACTGAAGAGCAGGGTCTGCAGATACAGGGCTGACAGGATTTACACGCTCAGGTAAAGTCGGACTCTGCTGTGGTCGTAGATCCTGCTCCTCCAAGGCAGTCTGTCTTGGCTCTTTATAGATGGTGTCTGTAAAATAGGGTTAGGGTCCCTCCTTCCCTCCACCTCCTGAGACTGTCTCGTACAAAAAACTGTAATGTTATTGCACAGAACCAAAGTTGAGCATCCTTCACAACAGAAGAGTGAGACAGCCGGCTGTCGTGCCTTTCCTGATCCTGCGGACGTTACAGCAGACTTCAGTCGCTCCCAGATGGCATTACTGTCGACCATTTTAGACTCAAACCCAGGGCCAAAAACAGCGGCTTCTTCGAGGAAAGCACATAACTTTTTATCCTTTAAAAACAAAAAGAAAAATGTGTCAATTTCTCGTGGCTATAAAGATTATCATCATAATAACACGACAGACTGAAATGTATGTTAAGACGTTCTCCACAAATTCTTCAGCCTTCACTATAGTGAGTTTCCAACTTTTCTAAAATTGGGATGATTTGACCACATGTCGGCCTTACAACCAAACAATTCGATGGCTATTAAAATATATTTCTAATTCTATGGCAATATTAAAATTCATCACATACTTCTCCGTCTCAGAGTGTTTTTTAATCTGGGGATCCAAGGCAACACTCTCAGAGAAACAATAGTTACAATAGTATATCGTCTGTGCTGCAAGTGGAGCGGGTCGGGCTGTCACTCTGCACGACCACCTGCTGGAGAAACGGTTTATGCTTCGTGTTGTGCAGAAACACTACGCAGGGGTTTGCCCAAAGGAGTGGGAGTTTACTGTGTCAAACACAAATAAAACATTTCAGCTCAGCAGCTTCTGACAGCTCGCACACACACTTCCCCTCTGTAATCGCCATAGCAACTCATGTGCCATCACAAATCTTTTTTTTTAATTTTTTCTTACAAAGTGATGGTATAGTTTAAATGACCTGTCTGTGCAGCCTCATACATGATAAAATCCCCATTAAAATATGTTTGTAATCCATTCTTTATTAAGGGTTTATATAGGAAGAAGCATTTCATCAAACAGAGGAAAGAGAAATGGACAAAACGGAAAACTTTCCAGCAAATAAAATATGAGTATGTTTTAGAAAATCTCTGAGGGCTACATGACAAGCAGATGACCTGATCTTCAGCTTCCAGAGCCAGGTGTTAAGGTTTGCAGAGGAGGATCCCCAAAGCGGAGACTGAGGCAGGTAAGTTTTACCAATTTATTTCCAAAACAAACAAAACAAAAACTGAAGAGGCTGAGGCGACGGGGCAGGCAGGCAGCAAGTAGAACCAGGACGGAGCAGAGGTAACCCAGAGCGAGAACCAACCTGGGCAAAGACGGAGACATGTAAGAATTACAAAAATACGTCTGGACAAAAAGCAGGTAAGGCATCTACCGACTGAGACGGAATTATCTGGCAGTGTGGAGAGGACTGAGCAGAGTATATGTAGGCTGGTTCCCAATCAAGTCCAGGTGTGCCTCATTGCTGCAGGTGCCAGCCACGCCCCCGTCAACCACCAGCTCTGCACAGAAGGAAAAAAAAACACAAAGAGGAGGGGAACAAAACACAAACCATAACACCAGGTCGTCACCTCCCTTTAAGTAGCTCCAGACACTGCCTCTCCCTTTAAGGCAGAAAACAGCGCACGCCAGGGAACCGGCCCACTACAGACCAGTCACCCTGACCTCCCACCTCATGAAGACGATGGAGCGGCTCATCCTCACCCACCTCCGCTCTGTGGTGAGCCCCACCCTGGACCCGCTGCAGTTTGCCTACAGACCCAACATCGGAGTGGAGGACGCTGTCATCTACCTGTCGGAGCGGGCGCTCACGCACCTGGAGCACGCCGGGAACGCTGTGAGGGTCATGTTCTTTGACTTCTCCAGTGCCTTCAACACCATCAGGCCGGCGCTGCTGCGGGGGAAGCTGGAGGACGCGGGAGTGGATGAACATCTCACCGCATGGACCATCGACTGCCTCACGGACCGACCACAGTATGTGCGGCTGCGCAGCTGTGAGTCTGAGGTGGTCGTCTGCAGCACCGGGGCCCCTCAGGGCACCGTCCTCTCACCGTTTCTCTTCACCATCTACACATCGGACTTCACATACAACACGGACAGCTGTAATCTCCAGAAGTTCTCCGACGACTCCGCCATCGTGGGCTGTGTGTCTAAGGGGAACGACCTGGAGTACCGGTCAGTCATCCTAGACTTTGTGGACTGGTGTGAGCGCAACCACCTGTGCTTGAACATCAGTCAGACGAAGGAGATGGTGATCGACTTCACGAGGAAGCCACTACCGCACACACCGCTGAACATCCAGGGGGAGGACATTGAGGAGGTGGACAGTTTCAAGTACCTGGGTGTTCACCTCAACAATAAACTGGACTGGTCCCACAACACCAACGCCCTGTACAAGAAGGGCCAAAGTCCCTTCACCTTCTGAGGAGACTGAGGTCCTTCAGAGTGAGCAGGCCTCTGCTCAGGACTTTGTATGACTCTGTGGTGGCCTCTGCTCTCCACTACGCTGCCGTGTGCTGGGCCCCGGGCCGCACAGAGCGGGACAAGAACAGACTGAACAAGCTGGTCAGGAGGGCCAGCTCTGGACTCTGTGGAGGAGGTGAGGGACAGGAGGGTGTTAGCCAAGCTCACCTCCATCATGGACAACACCTCCCACCCACTGCACGGGACTGTAGAAGAGCTGAGCAGCTCTCTCAGTGGCAGACTGAGACACCCTCAGTGCAGGACGGAGCGCTACCGCAAAGCCTTCATCCCCACTGCTGTCAGACTGTGCAATAAGACTGTGAAGTAACATGTGCAATAATCTCTGTATCAGCTGCACTTTATTAACTCTGAGTGATCTTCTTGAACGCCGACTGTAACAAGTGAATTTCTCCTTTGTGAGATCAATAAAGGTTTATCTTATCTTATCATTTGGTTGATGTTGCTGTGGTGTTTGGGTGCTGTTTGTCACGCTTCCTCATTGAGCTGCCGTCTGTCCAAGCTCAGCAGATGAACACGCAGTCACATGTTCAGTCAGCTGTGTGCGTGTGAGGACTTCACCGCTGCCGCTCAGTGGAGATCACGCGCTCGGCCGACATATTCAAGGAACAGGCTTTTTTCCGCGGCCAAGCAGTTTGACAGCAACATTTGACAGCACATCAACTAGAGACTAAAGTCTTAAGGACAAATGCAAAAATAGAATAATCACCAACCGTCAGATTGAGACCTTTTTAAAAGGTCACTTGTTAAAAGCCCATATGGAGGCTGGAACAAAAGTATTTCTGTACTGGTTACTTTTGTTGCCTGGAACTTTGAACCTTTCTCCAGATGGGAGCAACTGAAACTCACCCTTCAGCGGAGGGGAGACACCCCGAGATTTGGAGGACGCCAGTGTGTTTAGCTGCATGTCATAAAAAGAGGCGCCCATTTTACGATTCATACTATTTCTGTTTTTCACTCAAGTTCCCAAACCACAAGACCAGACAAGAAGATATAACTGACTCAATGAAACCACGATAGAACATGTGAAAAAGGCCAACTTCCTTGAACAATACAAGTGCTGGTCACCCCATAAGCAGCTTCACACTTAGACTCCAATCTGAGGTTGTAGATGTTTGTCAGTGCACAGTCTCTACCACTTGGCTGTTCAGAGTGAACCCTCTTCGGAAAGTCAATCACAATGTCTTTTGATTTTGAAATGTTTATCAGGAGGAAGGACTACCAGCCCAAAAAATTCAACTCTCCTTATCTGTCAGAAACAAAACGAAAGAGGAGAGGCGTTAGTTATATCACAGAATGTTTGTGCAAAAGGCTGCCACAATGAGGTAGAAGTCGCACCAGCCTCTGCAGAGAATGTTTCCCGGCCTCGGATTAGAAGATCTGTCAGAAGGGCAGAAGAACCACATGAATGAGAACCCCACAAAGAGGCACAAACAGGAACATTTACTGAACTTCTGAACATTTTGCAACCAGAAGCTTGACAGCGTCGGCAAACATCACTACACTACAAGACAAACAGTGCAGATCTCTAAAAGAAAGCCTCAGAGAAGACATGTTGTCCTTTGTGTGGACTTTTCAGAGGACATCTCATGCAAACCCAATTGTGAAGTGCAAGCTTTTCATTTTGGATGAAGTTAGGGGCAGCCTGCAATTCACACGTATGGCTTGACAGCCGGCTCAGTCCTATGCTTCCATCTCTGCGTCCCTTCGGCATGAGAATGCTGTGTGGGCCCATTCGAAGCCAGTGTTAAAGGATGTAATGGAGAATCACGATCCATCTCAACATTCATTGGGATGAGTGACATCATTGTGGTCATATCACCTTTGCTCTGCCCAATCCCGTCAGACCTTGGAAGCTCAGCAGGGAAGGGCCTGGTCGGTACTTGGATGGGAGACCGTTTAGTAACACCAGGAAGCCTGGCGAATGTAATGTGTGAGTGAGTGGTTGGTGGTGGTCGGAGGGGCCGATGGCGCAGACTGGTTGCCTCCCTTCCGTCAGTCTACCCCAGGGCAGCTGTGGCTACAATAGTAGCTTACCACCACCGGGTATGGAGTGAATGAATAATGCAATGTAAAAGCGTCTTTGAGTGTCCAATGCATTATTATTATTATTATTATTATTATTATTATTATTATTATTATTATTATTATTATCGTTCAGTGTCGTAATAAAAAGAAAACTCCACTTACTCAGTCCCATCCCCTTCTTCTAAGGCTTGACCTGGAGTTTCCACGCAGAGACGATAAAGCATGATGCTAACATGCTCGGGCCCGGGGACAGGCATGTTGTGGGCTTACCGGGGGATGGACGGCAGGTGGAGCCTATCGCAGCAGGATCAGGCTGGAGGGAAGAACTATTTTGAGGTGAGAGAACCGAGGCACTGTTAACTGTCAACGTTCATTGGTTTAAAATGGAACATACTGTACATCTAGATCTTGTCAAAAGGAAACCAAACCCCTGGACTTAAATAAAAATGTATACATTTATACTACAATCATATTAAACAATATTCTATCAATAAACCTCCCCAATCAAAATAGAAGACACATTTTTGTAGGTGCCAGAGTGACCCCAGCCTGAGGGGGCACGACCAAAGCTATTACTGATCTGACGGAAGAGCGAGAGCAGCAATGTGGCGGTGAAGAAGGACCTTTGCAAGAGATATTAAAGCAAATGTGGGTCTGACCATCTTTGTTTCAAGTTTGCACTTGAATAAGAGTTTTTAAAGGAACAGGCCACGGTTTTTCCACACTGAGATATGTTCTTGCCTGAGTTTAGACGAGTCGATGCGTACCTGTCTGGTCTTTGTGCGTGCCCTCAGTCACGCAATTGACCAAAGATGTTGTTCCCAATGTATTCCTATAGCTCCAAACGGAGTGAAATTAGAAGTGACCAAGCTCTTCCACGAGCACAAAGACTAGACAGGTACGCATCAACTCGTCTAAGCTCAGGCAAGAACACATGGAAAAACGGTGGCCTGTTCCTTTAACCATTTGAAGCTTTCTGCACAAAAGGCTGCTGGTGTGTTCTTAAATTGTAGTGAATTTCACAGGAGTTATTCAGTTCGATGACATAAATCTGCTTAAAAAAAAACAACTAAAGTTACAGTCAAGCCAAGTTGGCCGATGTGCTTGAGAAGTGGTTTGCCTGTGGATCTTTTGCATCAGGCACTGGTGTCATGGAGTTTGCATCATGGAGGTGTCATTTTGACCGATTTACTTTCATGACATGAAACAAAAAAATGTGTCTCACCAATATTGTTCATTTCAGCCTTAAAAGTTGATAACGTTAGACAACTGTCACTGCGCAACCATACTGTATGTAAGGGTCATGGGTGAGTCCAGTTCTGTCAGTGAACTCTCTTCCAGTGTTATTTCTGCTTTTCCCTTGAGTGAAGCTAACCCCAGCCTCATCCCCAAAATGCCACATTTTGCCATGATTTTCAGTGGTTCAGAGCATAGGTGCTGATCCTGAGTGATCCCATGGGAGTAAATCAAGCAGTTAGAATGTTCAGGCTGAAGCGTGGGCTGTTTTCCCACACACACACGGCATACGGAGTGCAGTGGCCAATAAACAGAGCAGGTAAACACAGAAATAGCATCGCCTCTGCATCAATCATATCCCAATCATAACGGAGCGGTGCAAATAACAACACGGGCACAGAGAGCCTCACATACATCACACCGAGCAGCCCATCATTTATCATGAAAGACACAGGAATGACTTCTACACCCAGATAGTGAACTGCAAACAAACTTGCAGTTGCAGTTCTGACTTTCTCCTCATCTCTCCTCTGGGTCACAGGGCTCTCTTTAGGCTGAGGCCTTCACACACTCATGCCCTGATACGTCCAAGAGGCTCAGGCGGTCTGTCACTGCCCGCTAACCTGATGCCACCTGTGGAGACGAGCGGGAAGGCAGAGCAAACTTTAAGATTTCACTCTCTTTTTCTTTTCGATACCACTACTTTAACGATACCTGCTTTTCGGTGCCTTAACGGTATTTTTTCGATACATATGTTGTTTTACAGCGTCACCTGCAACTTCATTTTGGAGCATAATTCCTACTTAAGCAGTAAACTTTTTTGACAAAGTGAAAGCCCCTCACATGCATGTCAAAGATCTGTTACGTGATGAGAGCGCTCACTCTGTCACTTAAAAATTACCAAAACTGTTCCAAAAATGGCTAATGCAGAGTGAGCACTCACTATATCTACAGACAATCTTTGATCCCAAATGGCTCCGATGCAGCTGGAGTTTAGTTACAACAACAGCAACTTCAGGCTCTGTGGGGCTTTCGCTAAAGGTAAAGCCGATGTGTTTTGTGCTGTCACTGCTTTTCTCTTTGTCTAAGAGCTCTAGTTTCCTATTCAGTCTTGTTTTAGTCCTGGTTTTTAACCTTTTTACTGTAAGTAAAGTGTTTTAGTCCTGGCTCAGACCGCAGCTCTGCCATCTCTGATAATGACTAAAGTGTTAGTAAGTTATGGCTTTGCTTCGCTCTAAGAAAGGGCTTTTTTAGACTCACTTCTGATCATTTATTGACGTTTGGAGAGAAAAAGTACCGAAAAGTAAAAAAATCATCACAAAAAAAATCACAAATAACTTGGAAGAGGGAGACTGAAGGCAGGTTTTTTTTTGTCTGTTTGCGTACGGATCAACCAATCACAGAGCTTGCGCTTGACACAAGGTGACTTTTTAAGGTGCAAGCTCGCTGATTGGCTGTCAGGTGTATTCAGTGCTTCTATTGTCGATTGTTGCCCTGTAGACCACATTTGTATTTATACATTTGACCGTTATTTAAAGGAAGGGAAGTCCCACTGAGATGAGGAATCTTATTTAGTGGCAGGGAAACTGGAGGAAACGGACACAGGCAGAACATGCAAACTTTTTTTTCATACGTTTATTGAAGCTGCCGGAGCCGAGTTAGGTCCTTAAGAGTCAAGCTATAACAGTCTAAAATCTAAAGCTAAAATCTAAAGATAAGACTGGGCTTTTATTACTGTTGTTTATTGGGAAGATGGAAGTTCACAGCTCATTGTCTTTGCATTGGACTGTCACCATGAGTTGTAGTTTATTTGAGCCAATCTGAATGCAATTACTGTGGATAAATGATACAGTCCAGCATTATTCCAGTAAAGCCAGCGGAGAAGGCCTTGACTACACGCTGCTGTGATAATGGATCCGCCTCTCCTCATTAAATCTACAACAAGTAAAGCCAACTTCTTCACCTCTGTTATAACTTAAGAGAATAATTCACGAGGTGACTGTTTCAAGCGCCATCACCTCCGGTCGGTCTGGCACAATTCAAATGTGAATGAAGCTGTTGCCTGCACATAACGTACACGACCGAATGGGCTCGTCCGCTTGCATTTATTTATGTGAAATAGGACGAAGCATATTCATCAGCACGTAGGCGGAAATCTTCAATGTACATATGCTGGAGTTGGCACAATAGCTACAATGGACATCAAACTGTTGCCTTTCTGAACGTACAGCTGAGGAGGCAACACACGTCAGTTAGCTTTGGGAAAGCTCGTGCATCAACAAGGCCAAAACACATTCCCAGCGCAGATCCAGCCGGCGTCTACCCCCTTTTCCGACAACCCTCCACTTAGATAACCCTCCAAACCGAATATCTAACGAATATTTAACTAACTTCACCGCGGTGCTAGACCGGACATAATGATCAATCAGCTACTGCAGAGGTTCGTTTTTCTGCGTGAAACCAGTGAACTTTTCCTGGCTATCCATGAGTTCTGAACAATGCGACTGATGATGCCCTGGCATAGCTGTCAAGTGTCCCATTTTGGCCGGGAAACTGCCGTATTCTGCCCCTCTTATCAGTCACTGTAGCCACGGCAGAGCGGTTATTTCAAAGCCGAAATTAATAAAAGCCTAGGAGTGCCATGAGTCAGGACCAACTGAGTGGATTAGACCAACTCACAGTGAAAATAACAGAGTGGAAACTGGATTTCACCACAATAGCGAACGAGTTTGCTGAGCAGAAGGCACGCAAAGTACTGACGGGTGAGTGAGAGTCCCCCCCGTTATGACAGAGTTATGATAGAGCTATGATAGAGTCATGACAGAGTTATGATAGTTGTGACAGAGTCATGACAGAGTCATGATGGAGTCATGATAGAGTCATGATATAGTTATGATAGAGCTATGATAGAACTATGATAGAACTATGATAGAGTTATGATGCTGCTTCACTCACTCGGCGCATTACATACGTCATGACCAAACACTAGTGAAAATCAGATCCAATCGTTTCACAGGAGTTCACCCCTCCCACCTGATAACGGAGCTCAAATGTGAAGTTCCAGACCCTTGTACGAAACGAGGGTCTGGTAAAACCAGGCTCGTCCTGAGCTGCAGCGACAGAGTGCAGTGCCACTGTGGGCCAACCTAACCAGCATGTTTTTTTTTAAGGAAACCGTAGCACCCGCAGCAAACCTGGCTTGCTGCCTTCAGTCTCCTCGGATCCTCTGAAACGGTGCAGCGCCTCCTGGGTTTGTCCCTGTTTCAGAGCGTGGTGTCCTGCACAGGTCAGCTCCACCACATCCTTCACTACACTCCCGCCTCCTCCTGTCGCTCCTTCTCATCTTCATCTTCGTCCTCCTCCCTCTCCCCTGGCTCTGATGCCGTCATTCACCTGAGGATCACCTGTGAAACTCCACCTCACAGTTAAATATAAAAATACAACAGTCTTTCACCGTCTTCTAGGAAGAGCGTAGCAGACCAGTAGTTTATTCTCCACTGAACAGCCAGAACAATGGTAGGGTGTTTATATCAGTAATGTTCAACAAAGGTTTCAAAATTGACATCTCTACATTTTTCTTCCCCCCCCGATTCACCTGCAGCGTCGCGCCTTACAGATTGTGTATCCAATTCTTTATAAAACAACAATCACTGACAAAGTGTCCAGTCGTTTCCCTGAGATTTGCAAGATTCAGAAAATGTCTGGAGGAGGTGAATAAGGAGAATAGAAATGTCTGAACACACACCGTAATGCTTCCTCTGCACAGAAGAGCAAATCACAAACAGCTTGTGTCCTCAATAGACAAAGTACAAAAGGTGCAGCAATCACCGTGCCACAACATGCATTTCCTGCCCCCACTCTGTCCTTTTATCAAGACCGTTTCCCTTTCAATCACAAAGAGCTTGATTCGTTTGTAAGACTGAATGCTTTCAATTTTGAGGCACACTTTCTGCTGAAGGAAGGGCACATGTTATTTACATCGGCAGAACACAACCGGGAAAATTATGGAGGTAAAGAAAGCAGGGCACCGAGAAGTAAGAAACTAAAGATATCCATCCATCCATTTTCTTCCGCTTTATCCGGGGTCGGGTAGATATTACTTTACTTATTTATTGATTCATTTTGCTTTATTTATTTGTTAATCAGGGAGCAGAGCAGAGGAACCAGCGAGAACCCATGTCATCATTAACGTGTGTCATCGTCAGCCATGACAAGGAGCATCCAAATGTGCCTACTGTAATCCCTCCTTCAGCAGAGGACCCTCGGGATTTTCCTCATCAGCCCATGAGGAGCTAAGAACAATCCCACAAGCCACTGCTGCCTCCTGAGGGTTTCTGAGCCTAAAGGAACTAAAGGACAGGATTTGGTGAATACTTGACCAGAGCATGTTGTTTCTGGGGACTGTGGCATAGAGCGGACCATACGCACGAGGACCCGCGAGTGGATGCACGAGTGTTTCATAAACACACAATATCTCCGTTTCTTGAAATAAATGTGTGATTTTGATCAAACGAGCCTATGTTTAGCTTTGGATTTCTCAGGAACCATGTGTACACAGTAGAATACACTGTGGAGCTACAAATATCATGAAAAATGGTCTGGATTGTTGGCACTCTACAGCTAAATCCCCAAAACAGCGGCACTCAATGTGTTAAGCCATCTACATAAAGCATCCGTTTAACAATGAGCCTTGCTGATTTTGAGGTTTATTGCCCATAAATCTATAAATCTATACAAAAGTGGTCATACCGCCTTTGCTCTGCCCAATCCCGTCAGACCTTGGAAGCTAAGCAGGGAAGGGCCTGGTTGGTACTTGGATGGGAGACCGTTTGGTAACACCAGGAAGCCTAGCGAATGTAGTGAGTGAGTGAATGGTTGGTGGTGGTCGGAGGGGCCGATGGCGCAGACTGGTTGCCTCGCTTCCGTCAGTCTACCCCAGGGCAGCTGTGGCTACAATAGTAGCTTACCACCACCGAGTATGGAGTGAACGAATAATGCAATGTAAAGCATCTTTGAGTGTCCAGAAAAGCGCTATATAAAACCAATGCATCATCTACAGTTTTCTCCTGGAGCTAGCTTTATTTCTATGCTTGCAGCTTAGCAGCTAGCAGCTAGCTCGCAGTGACCCTCTAAAAAACAAATACTATGCACTAATAACATCTATAAAGCCGGCAGCTACATAAAGCAGCATCTAAGATGATCACACACTGAGTCGGGCTTGACACATTTGTGGTTTATTGCAGACTTTTAATCAACATGAGGCGATTGTAACAAGCTAACCGGTCTAACCTAGCCTAGCCACTTGCCACCAACGTCCGTTCAAGCTTATGGGCTGGATATAGGCTTAAATACTGGGGAGATCCTGGCGTAGACCATGGGGGTATGTTAAAGATCCATATGACATGGCAGGAGTAAAGAGGGAAAGCCCCCAAACAGCAGTTATTTTTCAGACAGGAGTTCCTTCCAAGATGGCTACGAACACACTCTGAGCTGAAAGACAGCCAGAGCGTCTTGATGCTCGGTGACATTGTAACAAGTGTCTGACTTCAATAAGCAAAAGCGTCCAACTAGGAGCTTTGGGCATGATTTTGAAGCCCGAGAAGCATGTGGTCTGGACGCAGCATAAGACCTGAAGTGGAAGTAGCGAGCAAAAATGACAACTTCCATCTCGCACCTTTAAGGAACAAGAGCAAGGAGCTATTTTGCCACTTTGTATTTGCAGGCCTGTCTGGACCTCTGGTGGGTGGGACCGCCGTGGCTTGCCTTATGTAAACTGTCTGTCTGTGGTGTGGAAGAAACGGACTCTTCACAAACTCTTTCTAACAAACGTAAGATTGACACATTCCTTTGAGTAGCGAACATTCTGAACATTAGGGGGACTTGAGAGATTTTCACACCGGCAAGGGGGCCCCAGTGTCTCAGACTTTGGGAATCTGGTGCATAGCAGAGATCCAGGATTCAAGCTGCGATATCCTACTCCCTGTTCACCTCTCGCAGCGTAACTGAGCTCTCGGAAAGACACTCAAACCTCTTTCATCAAATTTGGCATGGATTTCTGCCGCTGGATGACTTCTTCGAGGTATTTTAAAACACGGATTTCATTCTTCTCATTTTGTTGTTAATCTTTGCCTTTTTGCTGTCTTTTCTGCAAAGGTGAGAAAGATCAGGAAGAAATCAGTAAAAGCACATCCGATTGTGTCGTTTCTCTTCGATATTGTAGGAAGATAGCATTTGTGGTGTGCCTGTAAACCTCGTGAAAAAGCATATAACCATGTGACTTTGGTCCACAGGTCACTCCTTAGCAAACGGCTCCTCTGATTGGCCGAACCACCAGGCTCCAGATAACATTATTCCATTTTCAGTCTCTTCCTCCACGGCTCATTCAGCGCTAAAGCTGATCATGAGAAGAACTGCCGTATATATTAATAAACAGCATTGAATGTGCAGTGTGTTCCCATAATGAAAATCATCTAAACCAAATGAAGGGAACCAATTAAAATTTGTCGACTAAAAATAAATCAATGCGCCTTCGAAAATATGTCCCAGATTAACAGTCTAATCAGAGGCTTTTTGCGCTGCATAAGCTGCCTTTTTAGGGACAGAAAATAGAAGACGTGTTTTGATAAACGCTTTTATGATCTTTGTCCACTCCAGCTATGGCTGATAATCCTGATTGTGAGCATTGGAGAAAGGGGTTCGTCAGATGTTTGCGACCGGAGAACACACAATGTCCGGCGCCGTCAGGTCACATGGCCTCACACAACGCCCTCTTCAGTCTGCGCCTATAGCTCCATGGTCTGAGCGCGACTGACAGCGATCAAACTGGGACTTCATCGACCGCCTTTGGGGAAAAAAAACATGTTTTCAATACCCCCTCCTGGAACCACCACCTTAATGTGATGGAGGGGTTGGTAGGGTCTCCCATGGACGGGTCAGACCATGAGCGGTTCAGAAGCTCCTTATGAGAGACCAACAGGCCCGGTTAGAACCATGAGGCCGTCCTTCTGTGGACCCACCACCTGCAGGAGGAGCCATAGGGGCTGGTGCAATGTGATCTGGGCCCCCACAACCACGAACAAGTGGAAGAAAATGGATGGATGGATTTTCAATACTTCCAGTAATAACAATAATCAAAATTAATTGATCGAAATACTAACATTTACTTTTTTTGTAAATGTTACTAAAAAAGTAATATTTCTACTCACTTCCACTAAAAAAGTAATATTTACTTTTTGGCAAATATTGTATTTAGAT
This sequence comes from Gobius niger, assembly GCF_951799975.1. Taxonomy (NCBI): domain Eukaryota; kingdom Metazoa; phylum Chordata; class Actinopteri; order Gobiiformes; family Gobiidae; genus Gobius; species Gobius niger. Next base: position 32,647,478 of record NC_136864.1, read on the forward strand.
TTACCTAGTATATACCTCCTTTCCATTCTATACCATTCCATTTATAGAATGGAAACTTCTATTCCATTTCATAAAACCTTTTGAGTTTTCATCGACTCAAGCGAGACTAAAGATGCACGACTCCCACGGCAGGCGTGTTTGAGGACTGTGAACTGTCAATGTGAAAGGCTCATTAGTTTATTATTTATTATTTTATTGACCTTTATTTAACCAGGATGGTCCCACTGAGATTAAGAATCTCTTTTTCAGGGGAGTCCTGGCCCCAGAGGGGAATCTATCATACATGTTTTTAGTGGTAAGGGAAACCTACGAGAGAACATGCAAACTCCACACAGAAAGGCCCCCTCCAGGTGTTCTAGCTGTGAGACGTGAGTGCTAACTGCTGCGCCACCGTGCCGTGGATGGATCATACACATCATAAAGACAGAAGTGAAATGGAAACACCACCTTAACGTAGGAGGAAAAGCTTTAGGACAAGCAGCAGCTGTGGTTCCCTGAGCCCAGGCATTCGGATCAGAGGAAGTGCACGTGTTTTAAAGGGGATTTCATCATGACATAAGGATGGACAGACAGGTACTGCACACTCAAACCACACATATTGAGATAATATCCGGGAGAGGCAGGAGGGGGGAAAATGGCGTGGTGTGTGTGTCAAGTGTCAAGTGTCAGAGAAAGGTAGTAAAACTCTGTCACCAAAGCACAAGCAAAGAATCAGGAAACAAATTTCATTCACGACTTCTCGCACAGCAGTAGTAACTTCTCCTGAAGTGAACACATACGAGCGAATTATTGCAAGCGTTTCAATCGACCAGGTGTGCCCGTACCTTAAAACGATCATATTAATAAATGACTAAACTGTGCCTAAAACTGAAAGCTCAAGACTACAACTCTGAGGGCTGCCCAAAGCAACACTGGGTGAGCAGCTTCATGGCGGCGCGATGAACATACTTTGAATTCAGAACTGCTCAGACCAGAATGTGGAGGACAGTTCCGTGTTAAACCCATGATGCAATGTCGTTGTGTCCTTGGGCAAGACACTTCACCCACATTGCCCCCAGTGTCTGCGTACACTGGTGTATGAATGAGAGTGAAAGGGTGACCGGTTCCTTGATGTAAAGTGCTTTGAGTGCCTAAAGCAGGCAGAAAGGCGCGACATAAATGTACAAATCAGAGCTCTTAATCTTGGAAGAAGAAACAACTAAAGTGAGAAACATGACTAAAAAGTAGATGTAAAGGGCCTGAGCATTTATGGGGCTTTGCTGTGGATAAAGATCTGTACTAAATGTGCATCGCTCACAACTATAGAGCCCCCTGCTTATTTTTTTGTACCGATGAAAGATGACAAAAACAGATCATGCTGCCAGGGCTGCATGAATGATGTGGGCGTGGCCAGTGAGGTTCGTGAGGCTGGACGTCAGCGGCACTGGGTGTTGGGTATTGCTGCTTTAATTAATGTTGTTTGCCTCTCTCTGCTCTGTTGTTTGGACGGACTGGCCGGTGTAGGGACTTCATGTTCCTGTCTCCTTCTCGTTCCAGGTGCTCGGACTGGATCGATTTGAAATGTGTTAGACGGGGATAAAAAAGGAGGATTTGGCTTAGGTGTGGAACAGCAAATTCTTCTCAAATTTCTAAAGTCTTATCTGCCAAGAGCTGCATCAGTTGTGACTGCACAATATCTTACATGCTATACGATTTTCTTTTTTTTCATACAGGCCCGTGATAAGCATAGAACTGAACATCCGATCAGTCTTTTTGCCCACTCAGGCAGGGTTTTCATACAGTACATTTTCAACTGGATATAAATGTGGACAGAAACCACCAATGACTAATGACTGCAGGGTTACAAAAAATACTTTTTGTGCACGGTCTAACTGACTAAGAACATTTTTCCAATGCAGAATCTGAAAATGACATGTGCTCAGTGGGTTTTCCCATCCCTGTATTCCATGAGGCATATTTCATTTTATTTATTAAGCAGGAAAGATTTCAAACAAAATTGGGCCTGCCTCAGTACAAACTGACACTTTTTTTTAAAAGTCCAGGTGAATGTATGGTTCTTATGTTCTGTATGGTTCATCCTGTTCCAGGCCCTGGTGAGCTCACAAAATGAGGACTTGTGTCTGTAGGTGTTCCTGTAGTGAGGTATAGGTAAGATTTGGTTTGTGGTGGATCTGGTTGAACACTCTGATCAAGAGCTGGGTGTTGGGGCCAGAGCAGACAGTGACAAACACATTAGATTAAGAGAACAGATGCTACAAAGCAGCAGACAAGTATTTGAAGCTGCTGGTGCCTCTGGAGTCTCCCGAACATGAAGGTGTCGGACCCTCCAGAGGCTGCAGTTGTGCATAAACCTTCTATCCGGCCTCCCCTAAACTGTTCATTGAAGCTGAAGAACAGAAACGGCTGCTGTGGCTCAGAAATACACGAGGACTCATTTTCAAACAGTCTTGTTCACTGATGAGGCCGTGTGACCCTGGATGGTCAGATGGATGGAGTAGTGGATAGTTGGTGAACGGCCACAATGTCCCAACAAGGCTGTGACGTCAGTAAGGAGGGGGCGGAGTCATGTTTTGGGCCAAAATCATAAGGGAGAGAGCTGGTCGGCCCCTTTAGGCCCTTTGAGGCTCCCTGAAGGTGTGAAAATGACCTTTGAAAAATATGTGGAGTTTCTGACTGACCACTGTCTTCTATGCTACTAAAAGAAGAGCCGTGTTTTCCCGAACAAGATCATCTTCATCATGACAACGCACCATGTCCTGCTGTAAAGAAAACCTCTGCATCACTGGCTGCTATGGGCATAAAAGGAGAGAAACTCATGATGTGGACCCCCTCCTCCCCTGACCTCAGCCCTATTGAGAACCTTTGGAGCCTAAAAAAAAAAAACTTCTGAGGGTGGGAGGCAGTTTTTATCCAAACAGCAGCTCTGGGAGGTTATTCTAACATCCTGCAAAGAAATCCAAGCAAAAACTCACAAGTTTAATGGATTTAAGAATTTTGAAGCTGCTATCACACAAGGGCTCCTATGGTAAAATATAACTCGACCTGTTTTGATTGAAATAGCTTTTGATTTCAGTAAATATGACCTCCTAATGCTACAAATTCAACAAATGACCATTTTCAGTTAATTACAAGCTTTAAAATGTATTGAAACGATGAGTTGCATAATAATTTGGAACAGTGGATTTTGAGGTTTTACTATAGTTATCACTGGGAGATTTTTTCAACCACATTTAAATGATCCTCTACCAGGTAAAGACTTGAAAATGATGCTGACTCTCATTTGAGTTGACAGTTTAGAAAATCTTAGAAAAACGTAATTTGCATAATAATTTGGAACACAGTGTAATCCTTTCATCATACGTATCATTGAACTCTTGCACACTACCAAACTCATCTCGGATGTGCGTGTCTATCCAACCTACTGTTGTAGAGTCTAGCCACAGGTTCAAGCATTTCCTTAGTCATGAGCATACAGACTGGGAGACAGTGCGACAGAGTGGAAAGTACGACGGCAAATAGTGACAAATATGCACTGATCTTACCAAACACAGCATGATTTTGACTCTCGGTCGTTCAAATCATCCCCTCTTTCAACTACATATTTCAGTCTTATTTTGGGGCATTTCAAAGAAGCTAACTTATGTATCAAATAATAGAAGTGCGAAGTGACGTTCCATGATGGACAGACGGATCGGTGCGGCGTCAGCAGTGATGCGGTCGCTGTATCGGTCTGTCGTGGTGAAGAGGGAGCTGAGTCGGGGCAAAGCTCTCGATTTACCGATCGATCTACGTTCCCGCCCTCACCTATGGTCATGAGATTTGGGTCATGACCGAAAGGACAAGATCGTGAATACAAGCGGCCGAAATGAGGTTCCTTCGCAGGGTGGCTGGGCGCACCCTTCGAGATCGAAAGGAGCAGCTGAGGTGGTTAGGGCATCTGTTCCGGATACCTCCTGGTCGTCTCCCACGGGAGGTGTTCCAGGCATGTCCTAGTGGGACAAGGCCTCGTGGAAGGCCCAGGACACGGTGGTGGGACTATGTCTCCGAGCTGGCCTGGTGTGGCCTCGGGGTCCCCCCAGAACAGCTGGAGGAGGTGTGTGTGGATCGGGAAGTTTGGGCATCTCTGCTGAGACTGCTGCCCCCGCGACCCGGCCCCGGATAAAGCGGAAGAAAATGGATGGATGGATAGATGGATGGATGGATGGATGGATGGATGGATGGATGGATAATAGAAGTGCCTTCATATAGCATTCATGAATTGTCACCAGCACACGCTAGTTGAGGCACCAGGATGAAAGACATGATAAAGACGATAAACTTTGTCAATGTTTGGCCGAGGAGTAAAACAAAATGGACCTGATTGAGCAAAACCAATGGGATTTTTGGATTCAGCATCAACATTGTCCTAAATTAACTCACGAAACGTAAGATACCCACACTTGTGGTAAAGCAGTGTCAGCTGTTGGTGGTTTCCTTCGACATTAGTTACTATTCACTCACACACTCCATTCACACGGGGGAGGAAGAGGAAGAAAGCCTAACCAGGAGCTGATTCAAACACAACAAAGTAAGACGACCCGCTCCACCATCCAAAGGTGGACATTCCAACTACACCCTACAAGCAGTGCACTTTTAAACATGACTTTTTCTTATATACTGTAGGTTTGAATCAACTTGCACAATTACCTTGGCAGCAGACAGCCGGCTGCCGCGCCGCCGGGCTTGTTCCAGGAATGTGCCGTTGTTTTTGTTCTTGTTGATTTTCACTTCTTCTTTCTCCCCCGTATACAGTATGTTAGACGTGATCCTCACTTAATGAACACCAGCCGTTTTCACCTGAGCTTAAGGATTTAGCGGCTCTCGTAGCTGAAGATGTAAGCAATTATTTTGTACCCCAGACAAGGCAATCTTTTCGTCAAACAAGTGAAAGAAACACGGAAAAAATAAAGGCTGTTCACTCTGCCAAGGTGAGATTTCTCATATATTACACACATACCTTACGGCTCAGCTTTTTCATAACTATGGTCTCCGAAACAGTACTGCGAAGAGACAACAACTAAAAGTAGAAAAGAGTGGTGTCTTTGTGCTTTAGTAAAATGCACCCGTGTCTTTACCAACAACCTGATCGACTCGATGAAGTAGATGCGTGAGACAAATGGTGTCACGCCACATACTGACTGGTTTGCTGAAGCCCCCGACTCCCCCCAATAAAGCAAAACTGAACATTTCAGAGCAGTGGGGGGCTGGGACCGGGATTTTTAGGATTTAAAGCGGCCCTCTCTTACCCCCGGAGTTTCAGCTCACATAGAAGGCTGTTTGCTTTGATGATTAAAGGGCCTATCTCACTGGAGGGACTTGTGGAGACGTTGGGGAGACTGCTGTGACTGGCAGTCTCTGCAATGTCTCTGCAACTCGGATTGATTGCGTGCACACAAAGGGCCTATATCACTGGCCTGGAGACTAGTTGGAAACTGGAGTCGTCGCTAGTCACGGAGATATGATACAGTGGTGTGCTTAAGTATGGGCCCCCCTTTAACTTTTCAACATTTTGCCAAACTATGGACCATAAACATGAATATAGTTAATTGACATTTTACGTGAAAGACACACACTAAGTGACACACAATCGTGAAGTGAAATGAAATTTATACATGATTTTCCTGATGATTTCTGAATGATCACAGCTGCTCTGTGATGGTCTCAGAGGTCTGTTAAGAGACTATTGTGGAGCAGAAGCATCATGAAGTCCAAGAACACACCAGACAGGTCCGGGATAAAGTTACTGAGAAGCATAAAGCTGGGGTTGGATATACAGTGCCTCTCGTTAGTATTCATACACCTTGAACTTTTGTACATTTTGTTATGTTTACAACCCTAAACATAAAGATTTTATTTTTATTTTTTTACTGAACGTTCACACACAAGTAACAGACAACTGTGAAGTGAAAGCTAAATGATACATGATTCTGTTATTTTTCAAAAAATAGAAAAGTGAAAAGTGGGGCGTGCATAAGTATCATACAGCATTTTCTGACTGCATTAAATTGCCTTTATAACATTCCTAATGACTCCAGAATGTTCACACCTTGGCCTCACCATTAAATAGAGGCACCTGTGTGTAATCTACTCTCAGTATAATTTCAGCTGTTCTTTTAGGCCCTCAGAGCTGTGGTCGGAGTGTATTGGTCACTAAACAACATCATGAAGGTCAAGGAGCACCAGAGAGGTCAGGGATAAAGCTGTGGAGAAGTTTAAAGCAGCCTTAAATTATACAAACATTTCCCAAGATTTGAACATCTCCCGGAGCAACTGTTCAATCCATCATTCAGAAATGGAAAGAGTAAAGCACCACTGCAGACTTACCAAGGCGTGGTCGTCAACCTAAACTAACAGACCGAACAAGGAGACACTGGTCAGAAATACAACCAAGTGCCCCAAGATAACTCTGGAGGAGCTGTGAAGTCCTGCCGCTGAGCTGGGGGAATCTGTACATGGGACAACTATAAGTCGTATCTACACAAATCTGGCCTTCATGGACGAGTGGAAGAAGAAAGCCATTATTGAAAGGAGGCCATAAGAAATCCCGTTTGAAGTTTGCTAGAAGTCATATGGAGGACACAGCTCCATGTGGAAGAAGGAGCTTTGGTCAGATGAGACAAACGTTATGTATGGAGCAAACCTGACACTGCTCATGGTCCTGAGTGCACCATCCCCAGTGTCAAATATACGGGGGGGAGCATCATGCTGTGGGGCTGCTTTTCCTCAGCGGGGACTGAGGAGACTGTAAGAATAGTTTTGAAGATGGATGGAGCCAAATACAGGGACATTTTGCAGGAAAACCTGCTGGAGTCACAAGAGAACTGAGGCTGGGGCGGAGATTCACCTTCAGCAGGACAATGACCCTAAACACAAAGATAAATCTACAATGGAATGGTTCAATAAAAACATATTAATGTGTTAGAATGGCCCAGTCACAGTCATAAATCCTATTGAATTGAAAACTGCTGTTCACAAACGCTCTCCTTCAAATCTGACAGAGCTGGAGTTGTTTTGTAAAGAGGAATGGGTTAAAATTTCAGTTTCTAGATGTGCAAATCTTGTAGAGTCAAACCCCAAAAGACTTGTGCTGTTATTGAAGCAAAAGGGGGTCCCACAAAGTATTCATTCATGCTGTATGAATACTTATGCACACCCCACTTTTCACTTTTCTATTTTTTGAAAAATAACAGAATCATGTATCATTTTGCCTTCACTTCACAGTTGTCTGTTACTTGTGTGTGAACGTTCAGTAAAAAAATAAAAATAAAATCTTTATGTTTAGGGTTGTAAACATGACAAAATGTGCAAAGGTTCAAGGTGTATGAATACTTACGAGAGGCACTGTAAAAAGATTTCCAAAGCTTTGAACATCTCTCAAAGTACAGTTAATAAACCATCCAGGAGTGGAAAGAGTCTGACATCACTGCAAAACTAACAAGACCCAGCCGTCCTCCTAAACTTGGAGCAGTTTGAAGGGGCGGGCCTAACGCACACAGATTGTCAGTGAAATAAACCAATTAGCAAATAGCGGACGTGACGACAGCTGTGTCCAATTCACAAAATATGAATTGAATATAAACTCACGCAGAGAACACGGAGGCAAAATCCTCGACTACTTCATCCATGATCAGTTTTGGCTGATTTTAAAGTTAATTGAACTAATTGAAAAAATAGAAGCAACACACACCAGAAGTACTCTCAGAGGTGCGATTGGCTCGGCCTTAGTCGCCAATCAGCAACTTGTTTACCGTGTATGGCCAGACCCACCTTCTTTTGCACAGGAAAGAAGTGGGTGTGGTTTATCAGGCTAAGACATTGCAGGGACGTCACAGAAACGTCGAGGACAACAAATAGTCTCCATTTTGTCGCCGCTGAAATTGAACATGAGCCTCGCCTTATCTCCAGGGGATGTCTCGGACCAACGGCAACTCGAGTCTTCAACTAGTCTCCAGGCCGGTCTCACACTGGAGAAATTCACTCGTTACACCCGTCCTGCTCAAAGCATCTGCCCAAATCTTCGATTTAACCTTGTGTGTTTCATGTCCTCCTCCTGGAACCGCCACCTTAATTTGGTGGAGGGCTTGAGCACCCAAATGATGTGCCCCTGATAGGGTCTCCCATGGCAAACAGGTCCTATAGGTGACGGGTCAGACAAAGAGCAGTTCAGAAGCCCCTTATGAGAGACCAACAGGCCCGGTCAGAACCACGAGGCCGTCCTTCTGTGGACCCACCACCTGCAGGAGGAGCCATAAGGGGCTGGTGTAATGTGATTTGGGCAGCTCGGTTATGGCTGCCCCCGACAACAGACAAGTGGAAGAAGATGGATGGATAGATGGATGTTTTATGCCCATGAGTTAGCACAGAGCTTTGACAGTGAAAGTCCATTGTCCATTGCACCAGTCCTTTTATTGTAGCCAGCCTGAGAGAGCGGTGCAATATTCATGCATCTATTCAGCATCTGGATAGGCCTCAGCTGTGAGGGGCAGGGGCGTCGGACTGGGGGGGTAAAGGGTACTGAGTACCCAGGGCCCAGAGCAGGGTAGGGGCCCTCAAAAATGCTGCAGAAAGCGTTCTGTATTGTACTTTCTAAGTTTCCTCATAATTGATACTATAAGAACTGAACAACCGGGCTAAAATACAATGGTTGCTACACAGAATTTTGCACAAACAACAATGATTGTTATTATCTCAGGGCCCTGACACCCCTTTAAAAATGTGCCCAATGGTTCAGCCCACACCGGTGTTCAGCACCGTGCGCTTCAGCTCAGCAGTGACTTGATGAGGTGGACTCGTAATGTAATGACACAGAGCCAGGAAAGACAGATCTTAGTCTGGCCTCGCTCTAATGTGCTTTTATTTAACACTAGCCTGTTCTAGCGGAGCTTAGAGGAACTTTCTGTCATAAATGACACTTAAACATGAGGTGAGGTGAGTCCGGCCTCTGCCTGCGCTGAGAAGTGGGCGGTGCAGAGTCAGAGACAGAGCTCCTTCTCTCTTCGTTTTAACCTCTAAAGTTTCTCTTTCCTCATATTTATTATAATTGAGCCTCAGGCCAATACAGGGACTTAAAGGTAAAGGCTTCAAATATGGTGAGACTAAATCAGACTGAAGCCCTTGAGTTTTTTGTTCAGGCCTGTGGCCACAGAGACATCATAGTATCATAATTTTTGTAAAATAGCATTTTAATGCCTATTTTAAAGTCACAAATGTGTTATTCTCAGCACAAATATCCCTTGTCCCTGGTTCAGTCCTCCTGTTTAATGTGTTCTGATAATAATCATTATGCTCAGCCTAAAACTAGCCATTTCCACCCTAATCTAAATATTTATGTCACTACAGGATTAAAGGTTATTCCATTTCTGTAACTGAAGCCAAATTAAAAGCAATTTCAAGTCAAACATTGACTTGAAACAAACAAACAAACAAACAAACAAACAAACAAACAAACCATGAACTAAGTACCCATTGGATTGGATGTGTGTTTGTATATGAAGCAATTTTTGGCCAACCCATTTTTCACTTAGTTAAGGTATAATAAAGTTATAATCGAAAATAAATGAACTGCACTGTCAAACCACTGATATGTGGTCAAAGAACATAGAATATGAAATGTGAATTTCATATTGGGGGGGTGGGGGGGTCCACCAAGATAGTTTGTACCCAGGGCCCACAATTTGGTGCTACGCCCCTGGTGAGGGGTAGTGGAGAAGTGCTCACTAACACAGGTTTAGACAGATCTGAACATTGTTTGAGAGAAATGCGTCTCTTGAGTTTGTAAATTCACCCCATGAACATTTTTGTCGAGTAAACAATTCCTCTCTCTTCCGCGCTCGGTCCACCCGATCCCCGTTTCATCATGTAGTTTTACCCCCATTTTTAACAAGAACGTCACATCTCAGCTCGGATTAGACCCGGACATAAAAAGACACAGTGAATAAACAGATTAAGATTAGGGCAACGCGCTAAACCCACAAATGACATCCACCAATTCAGAAACAAGCTTCTAGTCGGCAGATTACAGTGCGTCCAGGTGGGATTAAATCCACTACATGAGCTCGTTCCCTCGGTGTTTCTGCTATGTTAGCGCGATGTACTCATTTCAATTCCTTCGTCTTCAGTGCGGCTTATAGAAATCGCAGCAATTTTTTTGTATTTGTTATTTTTCCATTAGATTCCTGTCTTTGAAGCGCATAACGAATAGAGTAAAAGTGACACGGATGCGTTTTTCCATGTGGGGCAAAGCGTTTCAGCACAATAGGCGGAAATGGGGGGAAAAGGTAATGCCACGGCGCGGATTGAGATGTGCACTTTTCTTGATTGTTTGCTGGAAAGAGATGAATGGAAAGACTTTATCCTCGGAGGGGGAGCTCGCTTCGGGTTTCCCGCCGCTTCCGAACAGACCACACGCTGTCACGGACGAGAGGGAAATCAGATTGGAGTGGTGTTCAAAGATAACACGGCCTGGCTTTGATTATGAAACAAAAGGCGAGGTGAGGACAATCCCGGGAGAAGCGGGAAGAGTTGCACGGTCGGGCTCCGTCTCGAAGCCACACTGCGGAAAAGTCTGTCGGCCACGTGCCACAGTGAGGGAAGAAGCTGCAGGTTTAATGCACCTCAATAAGAACTCTACGGACAGACTAATCCATCAACAGAGTCTACTCTTCTTAAGCTTTCTGACACTTTTTATTTAACAACAATTGGCTTCATATTTGCGGCTTAGCCAAGTGCATTTTCTTCATTTGACCCAAATCTAAAAGCAGTGCATTGTGTCATTTGAAAGCTCTGGCCTCCAAAGCTGATCCTAACTCTGCAAAAATACAATATATTATTACATATATGGCGATACGATATACTAGCCTGGAAAAATCCAGACTCCACGCTGTACTGTGTGAGTCTGGTAAGACTCCACATCAACATTTTTCTACAGCGTAACATACGCAAGCAAACAGAAAGCGGAGTAAACCAATCAGCGAAGGGCAGTCCGCGGTGTTAGTAGCGGTTTTGCGTTAATATTCAAACAGAATTATGAATCACAAAACTCACCTGCTGCCGATGTGTTTTTGGTCATTCTCTGCTGATTAGAAAAAAAAACCTCATATAGATTGTTGTCGAGGGTACTCTCACCAACAACACATGAGCAACAATAAACCATTCTCTGCTCGGGTCCGTTTGAGTCTTGCAGGAGCGGCAACAGCCAGATCCATTGCCCAGACTGATGTACCCTGTGTTTCAAATATACAGAGGGGGGTCATTCTGGATGCTGCGTCAAAATGGCAACAAAAGCGATGAAATCACAACAGGATTTGGGTAAAGCCAAACTGGAGAAAATGTGCTTGGTTCAGGTAGGGGTTAAAGCAGTACTAAGTAACTCTTCCCCCTAGAGGCCATAAGCGCAACTGCAGGTGTCGTCGTTGTCGTTATTAATTGTCTTGGAGAGTAAATACTACGCTGACAGGAAAGGTGAGGGGAGAGAGGGTTACTGTGCACCCAATTATACAATGGAAATATTTTTTTTCACACAAACCTGGCTGCAAATACTGTTTAAAGTGACGTTAGCCCACAGTTAGCTTTGCCCGTTAGCATGTTAGCTTCTTCTTCGTGATTCCATTAGTGTGTATTGCTTTCTCTGCACCGGGGGCAGTCAAGTTGCAACCATGGTTTTCTGGCCAGAGACACCAGGGGGAGATGAAAGACCCTCCAATCATCCCATAAACACTTGTATTACCCCCACAGGGACGACGGAGAGGATTTATTAAGGTAAACACGTTACTTAGTACTGCTTTAAGAGGTTAAAGGGATATTTCAGGATTTTTGACATAGGGCCTCATTTCCTAGTTATCCAGAGTGTTGCTGATTTCTGGAGATATTTTTTTTTGTAATTCATGCAGTTCTTATATTTGAAGAGTTTCGTGGTGCTAGGCTAGTGCAAGGCTAGTGCATTTCTATGGTATCAGCTAGCCTGCATTAAAAACAGTGTGACCCGCTCCACAGAGCACCCGAGGCAAATAACTTATAACACCAGACTAACCATATACATGTCTGTGTCCATAGAGTAATTTTTAGGGACTATTTCCTAGCAGATCACTCCGCCGCTGTGTAGCTTATACAACCACGAAGCTGATGCTGCTCAAATACAAGGTCTTTTAAATGCAAAATGGTCAAAATTATTCTATGGACACAGACATGTATATGGTTAGTCTGGTGTTATCAGTGATTTGCCTCAGGTGCTCTGTGGAGCGGGTCACACTGTTTTTAATGCAGGCTAGCTGATGCCATAGAAATGCACTAGCCTTGCACTAGCCTAGCACCACGAAACTCTTCAAGTATAAGAACTGCGTGAATTACAAAAAAAACATCTCCAGAAATCAACAACACTCTAGGAAATGAGGCCCTATGTCAAACATCCTGAAATATCTCCTAACAAGATGCACTTTTGGATGGATTTGGGGAAAAGGCCAAAAGTTCATCTGGAAACACAAGTCCCACCAAAAGTTTGAGAGCTCTTAGGGTCTGATTCACTGAGCGTTCGCACATGTGCAATAGACGGTATATAGTACGTGGTAAGGTGGTGCAAAAACTCGGTGCAGTTGAGAATTCTGTCTCATAAATGCATAAAGGCGGCTAAATGAGACTGGTTAGTGCTGCTGCTCCAGCCACAGCCTCTTCCACGGTCATTTGGCCACTTACAAACAGTTCTCTTTATTGATTTCTTCTTCTTTTTTTAAATGAATGAGGCCCAATGTGCTTTACTTAGTCTAGCTTTTCTTTGAAGCAATTGCTGAATCTCTTAGAAATGTAATAAGAAGAAATGACCACTCAGGAGACGAGAGCAGGAAAAAACATGCATCGATCTTGTATAACAAACATGTGTACCTGCCGGTCTGTCTCCATTCGCCGAAGTGTATCCGACAAACTATTCACTGCGCCGCCCTCACTTGCCTTTGTTACTTTGTCTCCAAATCATCACACTTTCTTTGAGGGTTTTTAAACTAGCATTTGTTCTGGCCTGTTCCGTAATGCCACAGAGGCGTTTACCATCTGCTTTTTCCGGTCTCCGCTCTGCGCGTCCAAATCCCGCTTTCTCACTTTACAATAGAGCTGCTTTAGAGCCGGGGAAAGTGCCGATCGCGCCTGGAAACCGCTCACTGAAGGGAAGGTGGGGGGGGGGGGGAACAGATGGAAGAGACGCCGCTAAATCTTTGGAGCTAGCGGGAGCGCGTGGGGTCGGGCCGCCGAGGTTCAGAGCGGCTGAGAGCATTTCGGGATTAAGGTCACGGCGGAGTTTGGAGATGGCAACGGAACAAGGGTGTGTCTGTCAAAGTGAGGCCGGACCCCCCCGCTGGGACAGGCCGACGAGCAGTGCTTTAACGCCGGGAGGGGCCGACCTTTGTCAGCGTGAGAGACACTCTTCAAACCCACCAGGTCAACAGAGCGAGCCACACACTTCTGTGGTGGTCACAGGTGTGTTTGAAAATGAATGCTTAAAGTTACCCTGCAGCTGACACTTTCATTTGATATGATTTTATTTTGATGGGATTTTGTTTTGTATTTGCACTGCTGTTGCGTTATGAGACTGTGCCACTGGTGAGAGGGCGTCGCTTATTAAAAAACAGAAGGTGGACTGAGCCGCTGCTCTCCTTTGGCAGCCTCACATCTTCACCTCGTTCACATCGTGCTGCCAAATGTTCTTCCTTTAGCTTGATCACTTTTATAAACTCTCACAGGTCAAGCTAAACACTTAGAGATAAGATAGATAAGATAATCCTTTATTGATCTCATGAAGGAGAAATTCCCTTGTTACAATCGGCACTCAGTAAGATCACTCGGAGTGTGCAAAAATGACAGGAAATGTGCAAACAGTTTACAGGTTGTCAGTAAGTGACGCTGATACAGAGATTATTGCACGTAGTTTTGCAAAGGGGTTATTGCACATGTTCCTTTACAGTCTTGTTCAGTCTGACAGCAGTGGGGATGAAGGACCTGCTCCTTCTTGCACTGAGGGTGTCTCAGTCTGCCACTGAAAGAGCTGCTCAGCTCCTCTACAGTCCTGTGCAGTGGGTGGGAGGTGATGTCCATGATGGAGGTGAGCTTGGCTAACACCCTCCTGTCCCTCACCTCCTCCACAGAGTCCAGAGCTGGCCCTCCTGACCAGCTTGTTCAGTCTGTTCTTGTCCCGCTCTGTGCGGCCCGGGGCCCAGCACACGGCAGCGTAGTGGAGAGCAGAGGCCACCACAGAGTCATACAAAGTCCTGAGCAGAGGCCTGCTCACTCTGAAGGACCTCAGGCTCCTCAGAAGGTGGAGGGACTTTGGCCCTTCTTGTCCAGGGCGTTGGTGTTGTGGGACCAGTCCAGTTTATTGTTGAGGTGAATTATTTATCCCACCTTCAGTTAAACATGTCCAGTGTCCCGAGAGCTGCCATAGAGGAGCTCAGAACGGGAACTATCAGATCCCGAAACAAAACACTTAATTTGGACAATCAGCTCTCTCTGTACAAGGCACTAAAGCCTGGAACTGTTCACCCACTGACCTGCAGGGGGCGTCAAACTGGGTCCTTTTCAAACACAAACTTAAAGACTTTTTAATCAGAGGTCAGAAATGTGACCACTGACCGTCTGCTCTGCTGTGTTTATATAGTGTTGTGCTGTATTATTATGATATGTGTTTTAGCGTTTTTCTGTAAAGGCCCAACTAGGGACGGACATTGAGAATGAGCTTTGGCTCAAATGTTGTAGTAACATGAGTTTGTGTGACATACTTGTCCCTATTCAAATAAACTTAAAATAAATAAAAGAAAGCGAATGTACCGTGGTCCTGCTGTGGCGCGGGTCTGCACTTGGCTCAAACATCCAAACAAAAGCATTTGTTCACTCTGGTTGGGGGAAAAAGGTTGTTCTACATAACATCGATATCGACCATGGGTCCAGCCCTGAGCCAGGCCTGGAAATGGAAGATCTCACAGTCCCCCCTCATCAGCGGCAAAGTCTCCTTTAAAGTCTATGTTTTTTCACTTTGTGATGAAAGTGTACAATAAAATGTATATCGTGTAAGACACCAAATCCATCCACTTTTCTTCTGCCTTCTCCAGGGCCGGGTCGGGGAGGCAGCAGTCTGAGCAGAGATGCCCAGACTTCCAAATCCACGCACTCCAGCTGTTTTGGGGGATCCCGAGGTTTTCCCAGGCCAGCTCAGAGACACATGCCCACAAATAGCTGTGTGCAATTTTCACACTTGCACTTTAGTGCCAGTCGTGACAAATGAACCAGAACTTGAAATTCCAGACAGTTTTGTATTCCAGCCACCTGTAAAAGAAAGATACAAACATCATAACTCAGTTAAAAGTGTTTGATAACGATAAATGTCTGAACATTTTGTCAATACGAAAGGAAAAGCCTTACCTTCTTTACCGCTGGTGTCTCATGTGTGATTGACAGGCTGAAGACCTCGTCTGAAAATGTGCAGCTCTCAGACGCAGCGCCACTTCTTTTATATCAAGGCTTAAATCCACTCCTCATGATATCGCTCCGCTCTCAGCACGCTCTCAAACCTATCACATCCGCCGCGTGAAACCTACATCCCACTTTATTACTTCTACTCAACAGAAAGCTCTGTCCAATTGCACATTATTGCTTTAAGTATTGCCTCTGTGTTGTGCTCTGATCGTGGAGGTTCTTTCACTGTATTGTTTAGCACTTTGGTGATAAAGTAGCGCTTCACGGCCATGTGCCAGATTTTTTCTTTTACTCGTGGTACAATAGATCTGTTTTGTCCTTCTTCTGTACATGCAGTTGTGGCCCTGGAAAGTGAAGTTGTGAAACCTGCTCATAAACTTGTCAGGATGTTAGAAATGCTTCAGAAAAGTTGTAAAGGAGTTTAGGCCACAAATAAGAGTTTGAAATGTCAAAGAAGTTAGGGCCTTTAAAGGAACAGGCCACCGTTTTTACATACTGAGATATGTTCTTACCTCACTTTAGCCGAGTTAATATATCCCCGTCTGGTCTTTGTCCGTGCGCTCACACATACGCAGCCTCTCCCACATGTCATATAGCTCCAAAAAAGCTCACGATAGAAGCTACCAAGCTCTTCCACGTGTTCCCTATTTAAATAAAGTTACGTGAAGTGTTTTCATGCGAAGTATATTTACACAGAAATGTAACATGTCGATGTTATAAGCAAATAAAAAGGGGGACAATATTGTGAGGCGTAATGATACGAGGAGCAAAACGTCCGCGCAGTAACTCCTAAAGACTTCCCCCGCTCACTTCCGTCAATAACCTTTAGGAGTTACTGCGCGGACGTTTTGCTCCTCGTATCATTACGCCTCACAATATAGTCACTGCTTTTCTATTTGTCTAAGAGTCTAGTTTCTCATTCAGTCCTGGTTTAGTCCTGGTTTTTAACCAGTTTAGTGGTTTAGTCCTGGCTCAGACCGCGGCTCTGCCATCTCTGATACTAAGTGTTAGTCAGTTATAGCGTTGCTTCGCTTTAAAGGGGCTAGATGCAAGTTTGTGATTTTATACTCACTACTGCCATCTCAGGTCTTACCTGTAACTGCAGGTTCTATGTTAAGCTCGTGCATGACGGCACTTCGGACCGAATTAACACTCACAACTAACACAACTCATTCTACACATTAGGACATGGCTGGAACATGTATGAATGTATGAGGAGGAAAATACTATACTATACTATACTCTGTATAGTCCCATTAAGAAAACATCTGCATTTGCGCTGAAGCTGCTCACTGTGGATCATTTATTGACGTCTGGAGAGAAAAAGTACAGTAAAAAAAAATGTTTTCAATACCGCCCCCTAATGGCGCTTTTTGGTCGGTACCAAGTAGGTACCATTTAATGGTACCGAGCCCTCCGCTTCGTGGACCTCTCGGAGACCATCCTAACACTCCGCTAAAATCGAACCTGTTTGTTTTCACAGAGACTACCTGACTCACCTTAGCTCCAGGGGACGTCTCAGAGACATCTCTGTGCCCAGCGGCGACTCTAGTCTCCAGGCCTGTGAGATAGGCCCTTAGTACCCGCACAATCAATTCAAGTTGCAACTCTCTCCCTTAATATTTTTGACAAGCAGAGCAAGAAGAAGCTTTGGCATGAAGATAAAAGTAAAACATCCTCAACCAGCCCAGTCAACTCAATATAAGAAAATCTCTACTACGGTCTCCCTTCCAATACAGTATACTACACAAGTAAGTCACAGATCTTAGCCCCTTCCAGTCCATCACTGAGGCGTCTGCCTGCCGAGGTCTTAAAGTTGATCCATTCAGACACACATTTACTTTTCAGTTTTTTTTTATCCTCGCTGGTTGAAATACCCCATTGGCACATCATTACCAGAGAAAACATATTTCTTCACAGCTTGTCTGATCAAAATTCAAAACAAATACTACATTTTTTATTGCTAGCTCCACGCGGGTGTGTACAGTGTGAAACCTGCTCATTGGCGCAGTCATGGTGCACAGGTTGTTCCAGCAAAATACAAAAGGAACAAGTGATTAATTGTGCCGTGACTAATATCACAGCCTAACAGGAATGTCTGCTCTGTTTATGCAGGCAAACTGAGCTCTTTTGGCCAATAATCACAGAAATAAAGTGAACGTGTCAAAGCAGTTTGAAAAGAGCCACGTTTTACCACCAACTATCAGTGCAGAGAAAACAAATCTGTGAGCTGATTAAACAGTGTTTCAGGACACGAGATATGAAATTGCTAAAAAACGTGGTCAATTGGGCCACAGCGGCTGTAAATACTGAACACATTGAGTGCCAAACTCAAAGACTCTGTGATTGTGATCAAAACTTGCTTCTTTTTAGCTTAGATTTCTCAGGAACCGAGCCACAGCATGTGTCCATAGCTATAACATAGAATACACTGTATTTGTGGTCATCCCGCCTTTGCTCTGCCCCATCCCGTCAGACCTTGGAAGCTCAGCAGGGAAGGGCCTGGTCTGTATTTGGATGGGAGACAGTTTAGTAACACCAGGAAGCTTACTACCACCCGGTATGGAGTGAATGAATAGTGCAATGTAAAGCGTCTTTGAGTGTCCAGAAAAGCGCTATATAAAACCGATGCATTATTATCATTATTATTACACTGTGGTGCTACAAATATCATGAAAAATGGTCTGTATTGTTGGCACTAAGCAGCTGAATCCCAAAAACAGCGGCACTCAATGTGTTAAAATGTATCAATTATGGCTGTAATTCCTAAAGCTGAGGCCGGGACCTCCAGCAGGTCACAACTAAGGTTCTGAGCAGGTGGGTCCGAAAATGATTTCAAGGAAAATTTGAGAAATCAATTCACACTGTAGATTTGAAATACTTTGCTACATGAAATCACTGATGGGTTATGACATTCTACAGCAACTGAAAAGTTTGGAAACATCCAACTGAAGGTCCAGGGTGAGGAGCTCGGAGTAGAGCCACTGCAGCTGAGGGGAATAAGGTCATTCTCCTGTCCACTTGGACATGTCCTAAAT
This sequence comes from Gobius niger, assembly GCF_951799975.1. Classification (NCBI taxonomy): domain Eukaryota; kingdom Metazoa; phylum Chordata; class Actinopteri; order Gobiiformes; family Gobiidae; genus Gobius; species Gobius niger. The sequence goes on from NC_136864.1 coordinate 32,666,005, forward strand.
CCCATACGTATCTGATCTGATCGTTTGCAGTAGAACTTGAGTCTGAGCAGCCAGGTCGCATCTATCCGTCCTACACGTCATCGATGCTGTTCATTCTGCATTAAAGTAGAAGGGAAAGAACACTTAAGTAGACAAATGAACTGAGCTGCTCTCCTCCCTGTCCACCCTTGGACTCCACAGCGGCACATTTCTGTGAAAGACATCACAACAGTCCATTGTCCAAAAAAAGCCTCTTCCTTCTTAAAAGTATTAGGTAATCGGATTGTAACTGTGAGATTGCTCTGGTCCTGTTCCACTTTTGCTCGTGCAAATTCTCCTTTCCCACCTGAGCAAACGCTTGTCCCTTTGTGTTCATCACATCGACTTCACTCAAGCAGACAATGTTGAAGCTGTAAAACCTAAAATGTTGATGCTGAGCTCCCCGAAAGGCTCAAAATGGCCAACTCCATATCACTTTGTGTGCGGATGGCGCTTCATAAATGAATCCCCTCACCTCAGCGTGCAAGTCAACATGGCACAGACGGCGTCGCCAGCCTCAGCGACTTCGACCCAAAACTCTCCCGATGGCCCTGGACGTCTGAACAAATTGGATGCACTCCCTCGCGGTCCAAACTGGGGCACCGAGTGGGGGGCTAAACTCTCGGACTTGTTTTGAGTTTTTCAAAAGGCAGCGCTCCATAAGAGTGAAAAGAAATCCTTGCTAATCCCCCCCCCCCCCCCAATCCCCTGCTACTTTGTGCTGAATGATTCAATTTCCCCGCCATTGTGTCCCCGGTGTGCGCTTTGTGGACCGCCGTGTTGGACCGTGAGCGCGTGTGTTTGCCAGGCGGGGCTCCGGGCACTCGCATACGTTCTCATACTCTATCTTTATTGATTTTTCACACATTAATCACATTCCAACGACATTAGGACACATGACTTGTTTGATCAGGCAAAGCTTCTACACTTTGAAAATAAACAATGCCTTTCAAGTGTTGGACCTTCAAATTCAAATAAATGACAAAAGTAAATCATTACTTATGTATAATGATAGAAATAGAACAAAACACAAAACACAAACCCAGAAAACCCCAGACATATAGGTGGACATTTAAATATAAGCATGTATGTAAATATAACGCATTTATATTTAAAACAAAGTCAATAGCAGTATATTTTTGTATCCCTTCTATTGCTCGCCACATTAGACAGATCGTAAAAAAATGACCACACCCTCCAAAATGTATCTTCCCGTCCTTGCAGATAATATCTTATCTTTTCTAGATCTAAGTGCATCATTACATCTCTAAACCAGTTCACATGTGTGGGGGCTCTGCCTTCTTCCAATTTAATAAAAAATAATCGTCGCGCAAGCAAACAAGTAAAAAGTATAACCTTGCGATGCGATTGTCTTTTCACTACCTTGTGATCTATTATTCCAGGAATTGCTGTGAGAGGATTCAAATCAATAAGGCTGTGTAAAGCTTTTGATAATGTTAAAAAAGATGTTTGACCAAAATGTTGACAGCTTAGAGCAACCACACCTGTGCGACAGCGAAGCTGTTGTCTGTTTGCAGCGCATACACAGGATCCACATCTGGAAACACATTGCTTAGTTTGAGTCTGGACCAATGAAGCCTATGCATTATTTAAATTGTATTAAACCATGTCTGGCACAAATTGAGGCCGAATGAGTGCAGGTAAGAGCCTGCTCCCATTGTTCCTCTGTGATATTTGTGCCTCGCTCTTCCTCCCATGCGTGTCTTAAAGGAACAGGCCACCGTTTTTACATACTGAGATATGTTCTTACCTGAGCTGTGACGAGTTCTTTAGGACCTGTCTGATCTTCCCCCGTGCCTTCAGTCACGTAAACACAGCACAGACGGCGTTAGCATTTAGCCTCTCCCTCTCTCCTCTATAGCTCCAAAACAGGTCAAGATAGAAGCTACCAAGCTCTTCCACGTTTTCCCTATTTAAATATGGTTACGTGAAGTGTTCCACTACAAAGTATAATTACACAAAATTAAACAATGTGGATTTTCTAAGCGGATAAAAGGGGGAACTATATTGTAAGGCGTAATAATACCAGGAGTAGTTTGGCATCCGCGCAGTAATCTTCACTTTACTGTGCAGATGCCAAAGTTCGGTGTATAAGATTCTGCATGGACTCTCTCCACCGTCCTTGAATGAGTTCATTAAGTTCCAGAGCCGTCACCTCATGGACACACAGCGCTTGTGTGAGACTGAGCCACATTCATCGTATTTAAAACTAAACTTACAACTTATTAAAGATTGTCTGAAGGGGAATCAGACATTTCACCACTGACCATTATCCTTTTGTTTTATGTCTCAAGTTGAATTGTGTAATGATCTTGTGTCTTTAATGCTGTGCACTGGTCTTTGTATTTTCTTGATCTGCCAGGGACTACAGATGGAAAGTAGCCATTGGCATATTTACATTTACATGTTCATTAATATGCATTGCCCCTTTAAATAAATAAATGATAAAACCATAGACTGTAAAAAAAATGGACGTCTTAAGCTCACTCCCCGTTTACCATAATGACCACGGCCGTGGGGGAATTCCGGCGGATTTACAGACTCCTCCTCCCCAGCTCTGACGAAGCATGTTCCTAAAAAGGGCATAAGGGCGGGATTTTCACTGTAGACTCGGCCCTTGTGTGACGTGTAGCTCGCGCTGCTCCAATGCTAACAGTCCAACCCTCATTAAGTACCAGATTTCAAAAAATCATATTACGAAAACCAGCCTGGTTTCATATATTGTGATTAACCCAGCGTTATCTCAGGAGGAAGATCAGCCTAGTCTAGTGTTGGAACAATTGAAACCAGGCTTTAAAGTAGTTTTTAACGTGTCTAAAGTCCAATGCTTTTCAATGGGGGCCTAGCGGCGATATGGAGGTACTGCAGCAACGGCGGAACGATGGCGGCCCCCACGTTTGTGGTCAAAAAGCAGAGCAGCCAGCGGCCATTGGATAAAACATGCAGGCCTGACCAACACCAGGTCTGAGAGTAACCCCAGGCTCACATTGAATCCTTAACAGTTCCAGTGCGGAGAAGCTACTAAGTGAACAGGACCTCTGTGAATGAAGTGTAATATGCTTCTCCAGGTACATGGCATGACACGTCTCCTCTAGGGCTGGTTTATACTTCAACATTCAGAATTGCAGAAGTGCTCCTGAGACCAGCGCACCAGACAGCCAATCAGAGAGGATGCCATGGAGATAGACAGATAAACACTTTATTCACCTGCCACTGGGGAAATTCAAGAGTCCGGCAGCATTCAGTGTCTGCAAGCACTCTCAATGCAAGACAGACATCAGTGGAAATAAGTTAAAAAGCTACTCTCAGCAGTGATAAAGAAGTGCACATTAACAAGATCCAGTGTCGAGACAGACGACCTCCTGCATCTCTCCGTATTGCTGCGCATGGAGAGGAATCGGTGACTGCTGTGACGGAGGACGGCCTGCATCATACACCTCATTATTTTCTCCACCAGTTCACCGAGAGTCCACCCTCCTCTCCATCACTGACACAGTTCTCCTATCTAGCCGTCCCCAGCACACCACTACAGCAACAAAAAATCCAGCACCCTCGAATTACCACAGCCTCCCAAAGTGCACAATCATGGTTTTTGATGTGTTATGAGTTCACTGTGCTCTGGGTGATGAAGTCCGAGATGACCCTCCTGTCCTCACCCTCGTCCCCTCTCTTCACACAAGCAGTGACGTCCGAACACCAACCCGTACTTATGGCATGATGTCGATCTGTCGGCGAGGTCCGATGTATGCAGAGTGAAGAGCAAAGGGGATAACACAGTTCCCTGGGGAGCTCCAATGCCAGAACTCACAGTGTTGGTGTATTCACGTTTTTATATTTTTGAGAAAATACCACAATAACTCCGCATTTGGAAAGCGAGGGAACATAAACCTGAGCGCATCCTTTTGCATAAGTTTAGTTGCAGCATAACCCGGAATGCTCTCCGGCAAGTCTTTAAATATGGGAAGTCTACCCGTGCCAATTAAGCTCTGCCTCATTTTCCGCCAGAGCCCTGCGATTGGCCTGACCTTTCACAGAACAGCTGGTGAGGCTCGCGTACCTCTGGCCCAGATGAAACTTTGCCTCCGTGACATTTGCTCAGGAAAATATCACACGGCAGATTCATTTTCCCCCTCATTAGCCCAAACACCAGCTGCTCAATACATTGGTCAATGAGACTTTAACATATAGGACTTTCCCAATCGGACGCTGACCAGTGTGGGCATTGTTCCATGTAGGTTTCCCTTTTTGTGTAGTTTTATCATAAAGCATTGCTGCTCTTCTTGTGGAGCTCAAGAAATGAAATGTTTTATTATGATGTTTTCTTTGTAAATCATGATAAGAATAAGACCTGAAAAAAAGTGCAAGAAACCTCACGAAAAAATGGTCAACCGTTGTAGCTTGATGTTCTTAAGGCGCATACCGGTAATGATTCTGTTTTTGTCTCTTGTTCTCTCTTTTCCGACAGCCAAATTCTCAAATCTCTTTTGGCCGTCGACGTCAAGCCCTTTTAAGAGAAGTCCTGCCCCGTCTGATGAGGAGATAATGTGATTCGGCTTCATTTCGGTGTAAGGTGAGGCTCTCGACGTGAGGACCGTGGAGCTACACTAAAGCACAGCACTTTGCCTTTAAGACATGGGGTGACACCAATACGCACAGTAAGTCTGGTTTTCAACCGAAATGATATCATTTGTAATGAAATAAAGCAAATGCAGGGCTGGAGTCCGTCATCCAGTTACAAAGAGTACACTTAAAAGCCTCGGGATATCTCACCCCCAGAGTGTTCTACTCGTGGTAAATGGTGTGGAATATGTGATATGACACAGTGGTGTGGTGTAGAGGGATGGGGTTTGATCTGCAATTACCAAACGCTCATGTCCATCTGGATCTTATTCTGATGGATTATACATGTATGTGCCCTTATTTATGTAGAGTTAGATACTTGGTAAGTCGGGTTTCTTTTGCATGCAAAGTGATTCCCCTCGAATCACCAGTTTGGATTTGTGCACCAATGAGAAGAAAACTGAGAAATGAATTCACAAGTTTCCTTTTCCAGCAATAACTGCTTTTCTGTAGTTGCAGATTAGACACTCACACTGATCGCTGCAGTTCAGTGAGATTCAGGGGGTGTACTTACTTACTCCACGCTGTCCTGTGAATGTTTACATGTTATGGCCAATAAGAAAATGACAAAATGTAAATGTATGGGTGGTATTATTTAAACAGACACTGTTTAAACTAATGTGTAACTCATTGTTATGAGTTTGATGAAGATCATCAAACTCATAACAATGAAGACATTGAACATTGAAGATCATCAGACAACATTTTATGACTAGCTTAGGCAGGAATGTGAGAAATTCCAAAGCGTTCACATACTTTTTCCTCCCACTGTACAGCCTCTGCATTAACCTGAGTAGATTATTAAAGAATAAAAACATTTGGAACAAAATCAGATTTGATTATCATTGGAATAGACAGAGGTCTCCTCATACACACACCATTGTGAGTGACAGGTTAAAATGCACCAAAACAGAAGAAAATATGATCAGAATTTCTTTCAATTTACTCCCTCCTTTATAAAATTGTATTTGTAATTCATGTTTTAAGAACAGGGGGCTAACCAGCAAAAGGATCAGCTGTAAAGAGCCCATCATCGTGTGTAAATGGACAAATAAAAACACTTACAGTATTAAACACCATTATTTGAATGCAAGTTCAGGATTTCTTGTTTTACTTTAACTGGGAGAAGAAACACACACATCTCTCTCACAAAGCGCTCTTTTAACTCATTCATCTTGGTGACAGTGACGTTGCCATCCCATAATTATCATGAACCCACTGAAACGTGATCATTATTATTATCCCAGATACAGCAGTCGTCCGCTTTAGGAAATACAGACGGAGTCCCAGTTTTGGCCCTCGCTCAAGCACCTGCTCCAGTGAAGAGATCCACTCGAGCGTGAAGAGCCTCTCACTTCAACCTGGACGGGAGCGCTTCTTTTTGTCCATGTCACGCTCACACGCACTCGTGAGAGGAGGAACTGGGGGTGGAAGCCAGCGTATTTTCCTGTAGGTTGTTTGCCTCCACGGAGTAGATGTTAAATGAATAATCAATGATAATCAGCACAGTTTGTTTCTATGGCGATCTGTCAGGCTTTGCCAGCTGACAATGCGGTGCACACGAGGACTGACCACGCCGTAATCCCTGACAGGAAAGACTGCGGCTGCTCAGGGGTGAAGAGTGGAGTTAAAACCTGGTGGGATACCTGAGGGTACAGGGGTGTTTCAGTGTTTCAGATCATCCATTCAATACCAAACTGATTCATTTTATGAAATAAAAGCGCTGTATCCGTCACACAAGCGCAGATGGAATATAATGATGATTTTAATGATTTCATAAAGTGACCTACCTCTGTGCACATGAGGAAACTTACGCAAATCTTATACTGGCTTTACGGATGACAGATGTAATGTTTATTCAATTGATTCTTAAGGCGAGGTGAATATTGAGTGACATCAGTTTGAAATTTCTGCTGTAGATCACTGACATAAATATGAGAAGAAAATGTATTGTTTTCTGTAATGATATCTTTTCATATAATAATGCCTAAACCTTTTTTTCCCCCCATAGCCGTTAGCATTAGCAATCAGACATGGCAAATTTTGAATGATCCAGATGTTTCTAGCTGTTGCTGGTGAGGTCGAAGCCTTGTTTGAAATCATGAATGAATGTACAGATACAAATTAGCGTAAACAAAAAGTGTCCTCTGAGGTAAATGCTAACTGAAATTCAGTGAAGTTTCTGCTTTTTGTGGGACAGATACACAACCAGTGGCCACTAAACACCATCGTATAAGATGTTGATGATCAAATCCATGAAATGGACACAAAAAATACCTCATTATACTTTAGTATTGCGCCTGGCCTCCCTATTCATTTGTATGGGGATAGAACGTTCAATTTAAATCTGGTCCGGGATTGGACGGCTAACAAAATGTCCACACTTTTAGGAACAGGCTCAGATAGCTAAAAGCACTTCTGTGACTTCTATGCTAACTAGGCTCTCTTTGCAAATTGCCATGTCCTATGGATCTTTTAAAAAAATATATATATATTTTTTTATAGTTAAGGGAAAAAGTAATGAAGTATGTTTTTTTTATTTTATTTTTATTATTATTTTTTATTTAAGGTAGTGCAGACAAACAATACAAAAACAGTAGACAAGTCCACTGACGTGTAATAACCACAAATTCTATACAACAACAAAAAAAGGCACAAGTTAGAAGTGCTACCTTATGTCCTATGGATCTTTAACAACACACCCATGGTCTGCAGCAGGGTCTCCCCAGTAACCGTTATCCAGCTGCTACGCTTGAATAGAGGGTGATTGTTTGTGTTAAGCGTTGGTAGATAGCGGCTAAAGGCTAGGTTAGCATGCTACGATAAGCCACGACTCACTGTTGATGAGAAGTGTGCAATAAACTACAACTCCATCAAGCATTAGTGTGTGATCACCTGAACCTCTTAACCCCCACCTGAACCGAGCATATTTTCTCCAGCTTGACTTTACGAAAAATCTAAAAGCTTCTTGAAAAAAACAGCAACGGAAATGAGACAAAAACGAGGATGAAAATGCAACAAAAGAGCAACAAAAATGTGATGGAAAAAGCAATAGATTTTTTTGATGATGATGCTTCTTTATTGATCTCACAGATGGAGAAATTACATACATTTTTTCCAAAAAGTAACAATGTGGGGAAATCTATTAAGATGAGTTTTGTAGGTCTTAGCTTTCAATTGAGGCTTTACTCTGGCCTATAGGCTGTAACATATTTGATTTGGGTAAAGCTGAACTTGAGAAAATGCAATTGGTTAAAGGAATAGGCCACCGTTTTTACATACTGAGATATGTTCTTACCTAACCTTAGTCGAGTTAATATATCCCCGTCTGGTCTTTGTCCGTGCGCTCACACATACGCAGCCTCTCCCACATGTCACATAGCTCCAAAAAAGCTCACGATAGAAGCTACCAAGCTCTTCCACGTGTTCCCTATTTAAATAAAGTTACGTGAAGTGTTTTCATGTGAAGTATATTTACACAGAAATGTAACATGTCGATTTTATAAGCAGATAAAAAGGGGGACTATATTGCGAGGCGTAATGATACAGGAGCACAGCGTCCGCGCAGTAACTCCTAAAGACTTCCCCGCTCACTTCCGTCAATAGAAGCTGCGTGACTTGTACAGAGCCTTTTACAACAAGCAGAAAATATATTTTGGGAAAGTGCTGGCACATTCCTACCTCATGGTGGAGCTCCTGAGTCCTGTGTCGTCGTCCGGGGTGAGTTGTAAATCTGTGAAACATTACTACACTATATACTTTCTGCTTGTTATCACAGCCCGGCACGATGCACGTCAAAGGCATCGTTCACAAGTTATCCAGGCTTCTTCAACTGTTCTCTGCTGCTCTACAAGTCACGCAGCTTCTACTGACGGAAGTGAGCGGGGAAGTCTTTAGGAGTTACTGCGCGGACGCTGTACTCCTGTATCATTACGCCTCACAATATAGTACCCCTTTTTATCTGCTTATAAAATCGACATGTTACATTTCTGTGTAAATATACTTTGCATGAAAACACTTCACGTAACTTTATTTAAATAGGGAACACGTGGAAGAGCTTGGTAGCTTCTATCGTGAGCTTTTTTGGAGCTATGTGACATGTGGGAGAGGCTGCGTATGTGTGAGCGCACGGACAAAGACCAGACGGGGATATATTAACTCGACTAAGGTTAGGTAAGAACATATCTCAGTATTTAAAAACGGTGGCCTATTCCTTTAAGTGAGTTAAGAAGTTAAAGGCAGTTTGATTGACATTGGTGGAGTATTCCTTGTTTTCATATGTTCGATTAGAGCTAGTAGCATTAGCTTTCTCCGATGCCAATGCTCCGTGCGTCATCAAGACCAAACACATTTCCAGCACAGATCCAGACCCTAAAATTAGGGCTGTTATCGCCGCTTTCAATCCTGAGTGTTAGGTTAAAGAAACTCTGATGTGTGTCTTTGTAAAAGTCCTAGAGCTGCTGTAGCTCCGGTTCACAACCCAGAGAAGCGAATCCTCTCGGGAAACTTACATCTGCAGGATCTCCTGAAGCGATCTTGCATTTAGCCTGCCGGGCTATGGAAAGAGCCAGACTCCGGGCTAACGATCACATTCAAGAAGTCCTCATTATGAAGAGGATTTCTTTTTTATAAGCAACCTGATCGATTCCAAACTAAGCTCGCAGAAAACCGAACTAATGAGAGAAGTACATATAATGATGCTGTCAGCGCAGATGTCGGCGTCAATAGAAGTGTGTGTTAAGGGAAGACTGTGCAAATACAACCATTTTGAGATATGGGGTAGATCGGAAACATGTAAAAAATGAAATAAACTGACAGATGGTCTGCTCCCCACAGCCGTCTGCTTTATCCCATGTCTTTGTAAAACCTAAAGATGGCATGCTGAACTACCTGTCCACCACACATGCAGTCAGATAGTACAGTCTGTGTGTGCAGATAACACATACAGCCATGTACTTTTAAAAGGACTCCATTTATGGCATGACTTTTTGTGCCATGTCATATGTTCCAGAAACAGATCACGTCACGATCGACTTATGTAAATAAGGTTAAAAAAAACAACAACATTTGACAAAAACCCCATTGGTCACCATATTGGAGAAAATGTCTTTAATGTCAGTAGTGTCAAACCTGGACTCAACTCACAAAGACTGCTCAGCTATCAACATCGTCAGTCGCTTACAGGTCGAAAGGAGCCAGCTGAGGTGGCGAGGGCATCTGCTCCGGATGCCTCCTGCCACCTTTTTCCGGTGGAGAACCATGGCCTCAGATTTGGAGGAGCTGATCCTCATCCCAGCTGCTACACACTCGGCTGCAAACCGCCCCAGAGCAGCTGAAGGTCCTGGTTTGATGAAGCCAACAGAACAACATCATCCGCAAACAGCAGAGATGAGATCCTGAGGCTCCCAAACCGGACACCCTCCGGCCCCTGACTGCACCTTGAAATTCTGTCCATAAAGGTAATAAACAGAACCGGTGACAAAGGGCAGCCCTGAGGAGACCAACACGCACCGGGAACAGGTCTGACTTACTGCCGGCAATGAGAACCAAGCTCCTGCTGCTCATACAGGGAACGGACAGCCCTTAGCAGAGGGCCCCGGCTCCTGGTCGCCTCCCGCGGGAGGTGTTCCAGGCATGTCCTATTGGGACAAGGCCTCGTGGAAGACCTAGGACACGCTGGTGGGACTATGTCTCCAAGCTGGCCTAGTGTCACCTCGGGGTCCCCCTTGAACAGCTGGAGGAGGTGTGCGTGGATCAGGAAGTCTGGGCATCTCTGCTGAGACTCCGGCCCCCATGACCCGGCCCCGGATAAAGTGGACGAAAGTGGATGGATGGAAAAGCTTATTGATTAGAGCGGCTTTTTATGGATGAAATGCAATTGACAAATCTGCACATAGTGGAAATGACGTCAGCACCACATGCTGGCGTGTTGTCTTTTTAATTTAAATTTGCAATGTCTTAAGAATACTTTAAAAGTTGAAAATGTTTTACTTCAATGCAAGGAACGTCCACACAGCCACCAGAGGCTGCAACAAGCTACATCTTCCTGCAGTTTTGTTGACTCTTTGTAGCAGTCTGTAACATGTGCCTCGTGGCTAGTAAAAGTCTTCTAGTTACAAATGCAGCTCCGTCCTCCACGGCGGATGGGCTGGTATTGACGCGCTCTGTGATCTCCCCTGGCTCCGCTCTCGGTCCGACCACATGTCTGCGTATTTAGTATCCGCCGCGCCTGGGGCAGTGGGCGGTAATTGGAGGCACTTGAGGTCTGGGCCGGGATAGGCGAGCCATCACTAGCAGACGCGGTGGATGGGGATCAATGGCACGTTTGGTTTGGGGACTGGTCTCCGTGATGGACTGAAACTGGAGCTGTGAGCAGATGGGTTCTTCTCCACTCACGGTCAGGAGAGGGACCAATCCACGTGGAAATGAAATGTGCGCTTTGAAATTTGTTCACGGCACCAAATCAATCAGGACAAACCAATGTGGTTGTTTGAGGTTATCACCTCTCAGGTCAGGTCTGTGTTTTTTTACTAAAGCTAATGGGTGAAAGATCTGTGGAGAAACACCAGCTGAATAAGGAAAAAAGAAACACATTCAGACTTATCAGTTTGAAACCTTTGCTGCTGGACCATGGGAAGACAGAATAAATCAAATTTACAAAATCCGCTGCATGCTGTTTGTGTCATATCTGGATTTTCTCTGATTGGTTAATACGCTTGTCAATCACGCCCATCGGGATTGTGTATTCTGGTTGAGTCTGAGCTTCCAGAGCCTGGAGGTCTGAGCTGCTGCTGCTGGAGGTGCCTCGCTCCAGGCTTGAGGGTGAGCGGAGGGGACAGGGCTGTCTCAGCTGCAGTCCTGATGTAATCTGTGGAGCATTTTCAAACCATGTTACAGACACATTTCTATTCTGTCACTGTTCCCACTGAAGGAGCAGATATCATGGCCCTGAGTGCACGGCTGAAGGTTTTATTCTATGGATGTTTTCCAGCGTGCTATATCAATAAACCTGATTGATCGGTTTTATTTTGTTGTCATATTAGTTAATAGGGCTGGGGCGATACACTTTAGTCACGATCTGATACATATTCAATACACACTGCGATACAGTAATAAATATGATAATATTTAGAAAATAAAAAGGAGTTTTTACTTTCAAATGTGTAAAAAGTCATGTGTCCAATTTTTTTGAAAAACAAATGCCATTTGACATTTATTGAAGAGTTCAATCTGGGTAACTGATTATTCCTGTACAAAAAATGTTATGTTTTGGCTCAAACTCATTTCTAGCTGTCACAATGCCTCCTGCACACCCGAATTGTTCAAGCAAATTAATTATTTGCACATTTTCATGCCTGTGTTCAGCTTTGAGCAGTGGATAAACTGGCAGGGGGACCACCGGTAAAATAAAAGCCACTAATTTAACAATTCCATTGTTCAATAAAAAATTTGGCGAAGACAATGCAACAAGAACAGGCACCCAGCTTTAAGATTGAAAAGCGCATTAACACAAGTGTAAGTGCTGTATGCCTGGAAAACCACAAACACACGTACTGAAAGTATACTTTCTGGGAGGGGATTTTAGAGATTTTGTATAGTTTTTGAATGGGCTTATAGTGAAAAGAACAAAAACAAAATATGCACTTGTGACACAAAATAACATGAAAGGCCATTGTGGAAGTGAGTTCTAATGTTCAGCCCAGGTGCTGCCCTGTGTGGTGTTGCTCTGTCCAGTCCTGACAGCATTTATGGACTGTAGTCCCAGCAGACCTGCAGCCGCATCAAGGCCCTGCAGGTGAACTGGAAAAACAAGTAAATGAAAATGGAGACATCACTTTGAGACTTCTGCTGCAGATCACTGATGTAAAAGTAACGAAACATGTCATTTGTCTTTTATTTCATATTTTCATTGTCAAAAAAAAAAGACATTTCATTCAGAATGGCCTTGCAGGTTTACTTTTGTGGGGCTTTAAAACTCAACAAACCAGGCTTCAAATAAATAACAAAGGTGCTACTTACTGTGTGGAGGTGTTTTGCAGGATTCATTCTGAAAAAGTGGCCTTTGAAGTGGCAATCCTCCACAACATTGAAACAGTGCAATATTGAAACCGCTGTGCCTCCCCTTAAAGGGATAGTTCAGGATTTTTGACATAGGGCCTCATTTCCTAGTTATCCAGAGTGTTGTTGATTTCTGGAGAGTTTTCGTTGTTGTTTTAATTCACGCTGTCCTTATGTTTGAAGACTTTAGTGGTGCAAGGCTAGTGCATGTCTATGGTAACCAGTACTTACCAGTCTGACCCAAGCACAGTGCATCTGAGGCAAATCATTTATAACACCAGACTGCCCGCATAAATGTCTGTGTGGAATATAACCGTTTTGCTTATAAATAACTTAAATTTGATATCTACAATCCTTTGTTTACCTGCGGCCGGCATTACTACAATTCATAAAGGAGCTTTCTACAAATCAGATATGGCAACTTTTGTCATGAAGTACAATTACTTCAGCTTCAACAGGACGTTTTATCAACCAATGTCTGGGACCAGCATGGGGACAATATGTGCACCCAATTATGCCAATCTATACATGGGTCTCTTTGAACAACACTACGTCTTCAACTCGGAAGAAAACATCTATGCACAAAACATTTTGAAGTATTGTCGATACATAGACGACATATTTTGTGTCTTTCGGGGGGACCCTGGACAATTGATGGGATTTATCAACTTGATGAATCAATGTAAAAGCAATTTAAAATTCACAAGGGAATATAGTAAGGATAAGGTCAGTTTTTTGGACATGTGCGTCCAGAGGAAAGGTGGCTCACTCGCCACAACACTTTACCAGAAACCCACGGACAAGAACACCCTCTTACTGGCCAGCAGCGCGCACCCCTCACCGCTGAAGAGGGGTTTGCCTAAAAGCTAATTTTTCCATCTTAGGAGGGTCTGCCAAACGACGGACTTCATCGAAAAGTCAAAGGAAATGAAGAATACATTCATACAGCGAGGACATGCCTCTCAGTGGATTGAGGAAGCAGACAACGCAGCGCTGTCCAAACAAGAGGATCTTTGCTCAACAAAACTGTCAGAAAAGAGAAACAATTTTCAACACGGTTTATTCCCCCCAGAGTCACAGAATAAAACCTATTTTTCAGAAATATTGGCACATACTACAAACAGACCCAGAGTTGGCCGAAGTGTTTGCGCACCCGCCCTTGTTCACACACAGGAGGGGCTGTAACTTAAAAGACTACCTGGTTCACTCAGATTCTGTGAGATGGAGCAGGTGCCAGTCCCACCCAGGGGAGGCGTCCACGATCTAGTCCTGAAGAGACGCGAGGCCTTCTGGATCTTCATGTTACAAACTCTGAGTCCCAAGGGACTTAATGATGAACTACTGTTGAATGTAATGTTGTAATGGTGCCGCTTTGTCAGAATTTGAAATTCTTGATTGTGTAATTATCTCCATATTTTTGTAGTCTATATGGAAATGTATTGCCTTCTAATATTTATTATTATTTATCATTGTGCGCTCCGATCAGGTATGCAATTGCTCCTGATTGGTGATTGTCTTTTTGGGGGCTATAAATGTCCTAGTGGAAGGGGCTGTCTTCAAGTTTGATGAAGGTCAGAGCGACCAAAACGTCAGTGTAATAGAAGCCACGCAACAGTGAGACAGTGTGCGGGAGCCTTTTTTTTCAAGTTAAGCAACCTATTCTTCTACGCACCTGTGGCTTCCTCGGGTGTGCAGAGCTTCTACTCATCCACGTTTGGAGGACAACCCCGTGATTTTGCAGAGGTTTTTAATGCAGGCTACTAGCTACCATAGACATGCACTAGCCTCCAGCCAATGATGGCTTCTGTGAGGGCCACACCTCCACCTCAGCCCATCGACGCAGAGCCGCACCTCCGTGACAGCCAATCATCGCCCTCGGTCCCGCTTTGAAGCTTCCAGCAATCATGGTTCGTTCGCTTCCCAGCTGCACTGCGACCCACCTCCACCTCTTCACTCTACGGCGTCGACGGGTCTTCCACACCAACACCAGAGTCCAGGCACCGGTGAAGACATCCCTAATCTATACAGTACTGACTTCAGTTCATACATCAATGTCTACTGCCGGGGTCTGATCGCCAAAAAACAAAGATTCATGTTAATAAATCTATCTAATTGCCGCTTTTGTCTGTCTGAGTCTATCCAGGATGAAATATGTCAGTATTTGTGAATGAATACATGTAATATCTCCATCTGTGAGATCAATAAAGTATTATCTTATCTTATCTTAATAAACTGGCTTTTGTGGCGCGATGTTGTAGTTACATCCTGGAAATCTCTATCTCGCTCGCGACTGAACGTGATAAAATAAGCATCGTTCAGTTTTGTCTCTTTTACAGTGCCTCTCGAAAGTATTCATACACCTTGAACTTTTGCACATTGAGATTTTGTATAGTTTTTGAATGGGCTTATAGTGAAAAGAACAAAAACAAAATATGCACTTGTGACACAAAATAACATGTAAGGCCAGTGTGGAAGTGAGTTCTAATGTTCTGCCCTGTGTGGTGTTGCTTTGTCCAGTCCTGACAGCATTTATGGACTGTAGTCCCAGCAGACCTGCAGCCGCATCAAGGCCCTGCAGGTGAACTGGAAAAACAAGTAAATGAAAATGGAGACATCACTTTGAGACTTCTGCTGCAGATCACTGATGTAAAAGTAACAAAACATGTCATTTGTCTTTTATTTCAACCCTAAACATAAAGATTTTATTTTGATTTTTTTATTGAACGTTCACACACAAGTAACAGACAACTGTGAAGTGAAAGCAAAATGAGACATGATTCTGTTATTTTTCAAAAAATAGAAAACCGAAAAGTGGGGCGTGCATAAGTATTCATACAGCATGAATGAATACTTTGTGGACCCCCTTTTGCTGCAATAACAGCACAAGTCTTTTGGGGTTTGACTCTACAAGATTTGCACATGTAGAGACTGACACTTTAGCCCATTCCTCTTTACAAAACAACTCAAGCTCTGTCACATTAGAAGGAGAGCGTTTGTGAACAGC
The DNA here is from genome assembly GCF_951799975.1 of Gobius niger. Lineage (NCBI taxonomy): Eukaryota > Metazoa > Chordata > Actinopteri > Gobiiformes > Gobiidae > Gobius > Gobius niger. The sequence goes on from NC_136864.1 coordinate 32,681,726, forward strand.
AGTTTTCAGATTATTCTACAGATTTTCAATAGGATTTAGGTCAGGACTTTGACTGGGCCATTCTAACACATTAATATGTTTTTATTGAACCATTCCATTGTAGATTTATCTTTGTGTTTAGGGTCATTGTCCTGCTGAAGGTGAAGCTCCGCCCCAGCCTCAGTTCTCTTGTGACTCCAGCAGGTTTTTCTCCAAAATGTCTCTGTATTTGGCTCCATCCATCTTCCCAACTATTCTTACAATCTCCCCAGTCCCCGCTGAGGAAAAGCAGCCCCACAGCATGATGCTCCCCCCGTATATTTGACACTGGGGATGGTGCACTCAGGACGATGAGCAGTGTTAGGTTTGCTCCATACATAACGTTTGTCTCATCTGACCAAAGCTCCTTCTTCCACATGGAGCTGTGTCCTCCATATGACTTCTACAAACTTCAAACAGGATTTCTTATGGCCTCCTTTCAATAATGGCTTTCTTCTTCCACTCGTCCATGAAGGCCAGACTTGTGTAGATACGATTTATAGTTGTCCCATGTCCAGATTCCCCCAGCTCAGCGGCAGGACTTCACAGCTCCTCCAGAGTTATCTTGGGGCACTTGGTTGTATTTCTGACCAGTGTTCTCCTTGTTTGATCTAATATTTTAGGTGGACGACCGTGTCTTGGTAAGTTGGCAGTGGTGCTTTACTCTTTCCATTTCTGAATGATGGATTGAACAGTTGCTCCGGGAGATGTTTAAATCTTGGGAAATCTTTGTATAACTTAAGGCTGCTTTAAACATCTACATAACTTTATCCCTGACCTCTCTGGTGCTCCTGGACCTTCATGATGTTGTTTAGTGACCAATACACTCCGACCACAGCTCTGAGGGCCTAAAAGAACAGCTGTAATTATACTGAGAGTAGATTACACACAGGTGCCTCTATTTAACCGTTAGGCCAAGGAGTGAACATTCTGGAGTCATTAGGAATGTTTTAAAGGCAATTTAATGCACTCAGAAAATACTGTATGAATACTTATGCACGCCCCACTTTTCACTTTTCTATTTTTTGAAAAATAACAGAATCATGTATCATTTTGCTTTCACTTCACAGTTGTCTGTTACTTGTGTGTGAACGTTCAGTAAAAAAATCAAAATAAAATCCTTATGTTTAGGGTTGTAAACATGACAAAATGTGCAAATGTTCAAGGTGTATGAATACTCACGAGAGGCACTGTAGACTCTGACATTAAAGAGGTAAAGGGAGAAAACTAGCTAAAAATCTCAACTTTGACCACTGTGTGAAAGATCTCTGTTTTCACCTGCTGTGTCGCCTTCAGTGATAAGCGACAGGTCTATTTTGACGCCTGCAGCAGGGCTTTGATGAACAGGCTGAGCTGAGCCGTCACATCCAGTGTCATTGCCTGTTATTGTTACACGGTGGAACCTTGTTGACACAAAACGGCCCCAAACTTCTGCACAGCCCTATGCACCGCCCATTTATGTGTGCTGTTCTGATCCACTGCCCTGACACGCTGGAGTGCAAGTTCCAGGACTGTTTTTCCCCTCGAAAGGCATTCAAGGTGTTTTTTAATTTCTACAAGTCCTCTCTGGCTTCACTGGAACTTTTCCCTATTGTCTCTCCATCCTTGACCGAAGTGCACCTCTCCGTGTGCGTCTGAAAAAGACAAACGCACAATGACCTCGCTTTGAACCATTCATATTTTTTTCCCAGCGGCCGCTGTATAAAAGATGCTAATCACAAGAACTCTCGCCGGCCTCAGATGACGGAGCGATCTCGTACAAGGGAAAAGTGAGCTCTCTGAAATTGTCCCCCCCAAAAAAAAACCATGACCCAAGAGTCCTTCTGAAAATGATGAATCCCGCTCCTCCACTGTGTGCTGCGTTTACCTTGGCTCAAAGAAATCTTTTAGAAATAAGGATGTCAAAGATTAAATATTCCATTTCGGCGTCGTGTCCTTGTGTGCGTTGGCTCGTAGGTGAGGGCCCACACCCGGGACACTTGAAGGATATAGTGTGTCACGACCGGCTCAATGTGTTGACAGGACGAATGAAGAAGGAACCAGAAAGTGCAGTTAATGCCAAAGGTACAGCAATAAATATGTGCAAAAGTCTATGTGGCTGGAGCAGGGCTGAGAGAGCTCCATCAGTAGCCCAGGGAGGAGCCACACCCATCAGCGGAGAGGGAGGGGCGAGCCAGGAGAACACCTGCACACCGATAAAGAGGGAGGAGCAGCAGAGGGAGCAAGATTCCCTCCCCCGTCACAAGTGTGTGGTGTGAAAAGGCTGCTGACTTGTTCAAAGGGTTTCAGTTGTGTAAAGCTGGGTGCACCATTTTAGTCCTCGACAAACGAACACACATTATGGGGAAAATCGTAGGCTGTGCCGTCAGACAGGGACAAAGATTTATGCTGCGTTCAGACCGCACGCTTCTTGGGCTTCAAAATCACGCCCAAAGCGGTGTTCATTTTTTCAACATATTTTAATTTCTTGTCAATTTTAGTCTAGTTTTTGTCGACTAAAATTGCATGTCAATTTAGTCGACCAAATTTAAGACTAATTTAGTGGACTTTGCATTGATAATATTCATTATAATCATATTTAATGTTGTTCCTCTGCTTCATGGAGCTGCTCCACATGAACAAAGCTCAGAGCTGATCCTTTAACAGAGGATTTACATGATCTGAGGCTCTTTCAGACGCTCAATGGAAGTTTGGATGATTTTAGTCTCTCCTTTTCATTTTTATTTAGTCTGATTTTAGTCGACTAAAATATCTGGACATTTTAGTCACAGTTTTAGTCTCATGAAAAACTTTTAATTTAGTTTTAGTCCAATTTTAGTCGTCAAAAAAATCACTTTGACTAAAATTAAGACTAAATATTTTAGTCGACGAAATTAACACTGGCCCAAAGCCTGTAGTTGGACGCTTGTGCTTATTGAAGTCAGACGCTTTTCACAATGTCACCGAGCACCAAGACGCCCTGGCTGTGCGTCAGCTCAGAGTGTGTTCGTAGCATCTTGGAAGCAGACAGAAGATTATCACTGCGACAGGAGCAGTCTATAGCACACTGCAATGATGACCAAACCTTCTGTTGGACTGTGAATAACAGAGGACTGGCCACCACCCAGACATGAGTAAAGGAATATGTTTAAGTACTTTAGTAAACAGTGACTTTAATTGTATCACATTGTCACCAATAAACATTGTGATACATGTCTAGGCCCATATTGCCCAACCCCATTCTCTCTTGTATATAACAAGAGACTGACTTTACCAATGCTGCTAACAGTGCAGCACAACTAAGAACTTGCCCAGAGATGCAGGTGCTCCTGATCTTCATCACAAAACACTTCATAGTTTTTTTATGTCTAGCATTAAAGAGGGGGTATTCTGCTTTTTTCAGCCACATAGCACCAGTCTATAGCACACTACAATGATGACAAACCTTCTGTTGGTCTGTCAATGCAGTAAATTAAAACTACAAAGTGCCTTGTATAAAATTGCTCTTTCTTCAAAATGGCTTCACTGACCCCTTCATACACGCCCCCTCCACACGCTGTTGGTTTCTCCACACATATTCAAACTATGATCAATTTTTTGGTGCATTTTAATTTTTATTGTTGGAAAGGAGCTACGCTTTATCACTTTGTGAACAATGGCCACACAGGATATGATTTGATCTGAGTCTGACCCGGAAAGTGACTTTGGAGACGGTGTGCACGCTTGGAAGGGGCTCTTGCCTGAAAAATAACTGCTGTTTGGAGGCTCTAGTCGCTCTTTGCATCTGCCATGCCCTATGGATCTCTAACTATACCCCCATGGACGACACCAGGATCTGCAGGAGCCCATACGATTCAAAGACGGACATTATCTGTGCAGGTGGACAATGGTTTTTCGAGGTTACCCGTTAGCTTGTTATAATCGACTACAGCTCATTGTTGATGAAAAGTCTGCAATAAACCACAAATGTGTAAAGCCAGGCTCATTGTGTGATCATCGTAAAGGCTGCTTCGAGTAGTTGCTGCTTTATTGACGTTATTTGTGCATAATTTGCTGCCTGTTTTCAATGAATGTTGTGAAGGTGAAGGTTGTTAGCTTGTCGCGGCTAATAGTGCCTTAGCTCCGGGAGAAACCACTCGGCTACGACTCACTGTAGATGAAATGTGAGCAATAAACTACGAAATCAACAAGCCAGGCTCAGTGTGTGATCATTGTTAAACGGTTCTTTATGTGTGTGGTGGTTTTATTGACTTTATTTGTGCATATTTCTCGTTTTCACGTAATGACTCGAGGTTTAGCTTAGCATTAGCTTTCTCCGGAGGCTCTGTGCATCATCAAGGCCCAGCGCAGAACCAGACACTGAAATAAGCGTTCTTGTCACCGGTTTTAATCCTGGGTGTTTCGGAAACAGAAACACTGATGTGTGTCTTTGTAAAAGTCTCACAACACATGAAGCTAAACCTCCATGATGACTCTGTTTACATCTTAGGGCTAGACACTGTGGGGAGGGGGTTCTGCTGAGGAGCAGTGGTTGGTTACTCGGCTGGTGACGAAAGCTCGGAGGCGTCTCCAGGAGGTGGGGGCGTTCCTAGGAGGACTCAGGCAAACCTATCCCTAAAATGGCCGCCATCAGAGTTTTTACAGATTACTCATAAATACGTGAATGTGCCAAGGCAACACTTCAGCCATGTTTTTAATGAGGGAGTGACAGAATAACATGATGGAAAGATTGAAAAAGTTGATTTTGCAGAATACCCCCCTTTAAAAATGCTGCAAAACTTCAGAGTAAAGATAATTTTGCTTAGCTTTAGCATTAGATGCTGCAATTGTGCCGGACGGAAATGATCTTAAGTTATGTATGTGAATGTATGTCGCAGAGTGAGCCTTGTCTCGCTGCAGCTGGGATGTCAACAAAATACAACATCAGCCCTGCAAGTCACAAACAGCACAGCCACTTTCCTGTAGAAATACACAGCACTAATATAACTGAAGTATCCGTGTAAACCTAAAGCACGATTAACTGAGTTCAATCTGCCTGTTTGTGGCTGTAATAGCCCGTGTGGCCGTGGCAGGTCTCCATGGCAGCGCTCTCGGGATAAATGCTGCTGTGCTGTTTGGGGGAACTAAGTGAGCTCTAAAAGCCTGCTGATGGGGCACAACAAAAGGCCGGTGCCACTTCACCGCAGAGTGGCAGAGTGCACAAGAGTGCACAAGAGTGCACAAGCGCTGATGATAGTCCTGCTCATTTAGCCGTCGGGGTGTGCGCTGATGTCACCTGCAGTCGTCTGTCTGCGGAGAGCCATTAGCACTTTCCTCCAGAGGTGGGAAATGTTGATTAAAATCTTCCATTTCCTGTTCCTTTGGTGTTAAGTATCTGTGTTAACGGCATGGAAGTTAACAAGCCAAGGTAAACAGACTCTCAATCACACCTTCCACACTAAAACCTGCTGGGAACTTTAGAAAGATAGAACTCAGTCAATACTCAATACTTAAATATTATACAAAAAATATATTATATTAAACTAAAATATAAAAACGTTTAAATATTTTCCTTGCCATCTCTCTATTGAAAAGTTACTATAGTCCATGGTCCAAAAACAACAAAACATTAAATATCTTTTAAATTTCAAATGCAAAATATTCTGTTGTGGCTGTTGTGGCCAGAGGTCTGTGAAAGGTGATCTGAAGGATTTGTTTCAAAGTTACATTTTCTTTTATATAGTAGCAATGTTAGTAAAAAAAACTAGTGTTTGGGGAGATTTAGAAAGCTATATATAATATATTACTTTTGACCCTTGTTTGACCCTTTCTCGCCAAGCTATTAAAATGTATTGCCGTTATGGGAGCTTCGACTCCATACACTTATCGTAAATTCAGGACTTTTCCCTTTGTGCATGGGCTGTTTTACCAAGAGACCGGCACCGATACTTACATTTACTTTCATTTAGGTGTGTTAAGAACTCCCGTTATATGACTCTATGAAGCCAGAGCGCTGCCCGCACAGCGACTCCTCCTCGGGAGTGTGGTTTAGAGCCATGTTAGCCCACAGCCTCGGGAGTTTCCCGGTGTTGAAGCTGCTCTGAGCTGGGTCTGTGGTGACCACTCCAGGCTTCTGATGCCCCCACATCGCTGGACCCTCTTTGCCTCCAGTGTCTGTGTACCTGGTGTATAAATGACAGTGAATGGGTGAGTGGGTCCTGGCTGTAAAGCACTTTGAGTGCCTGTAGGTGGAAAAGTTTAAACTGTTTACAACAGTGCACAGAGTCTGGTTTTCCTTTACAATGCAGATCTATGGTGTACACTGCGTTCCAAATTATTATGCAAATTGTATTTCTGTGTCAAAAAGGTAAAAAAATAAATAAAAATAATGAAACTCGTGGATGGTATCGTGTCTCAGGGCTCTATGAACCACTGACATTAATCTCAGAGACCTGGGATGATTAGTTGTCGGGTTAAGCCCAGTTAAGGGAAAAACTACTGAAAAAGGGTGTTCCACTTTATTATGCAGATCATCATTTTCAAGCAATATGGTAATGAAAAAGGGTCTCTCTGCTGATGAAAAGCATGAAATAGTTGAATGCCTTGGTCTAGGTATGAAAACCTTCGATATTTCATGAAAGATTAAGTGTAATCATCGTACTGTTAAGAGATTTGTGGATGATTCAGAGCACACTCCAATTTGTGCCGATAAAGGCACAATATGGACGGTTTCTGCCAGACAAACACATCAGATTAGGAGAACAGATGCCACAAAGCAGCAGACAGGTATTTGAAGCTGCTGGTGCCTCTGGAGTCCCCCGAACATCAAGATGTAAGACCCTCCAGAGGCTGCAGTTGTGCATAAACCTTCTATCCGGCCTCCCCTAAACGGTTAATTGAATGCTGATGAACAGAAACGGCTGCAACGGGCTCAGAAATACATGAGGACTCATTTTCAAACAGTCTTGTTCACTGATGAGGCCGTGTGACCCTGGATGATCAATTCAATGGAGTAGTGAATGGTTGGTGAATGACCACAATGTCCCAACAAGGCTGTGACGTCAGTAAGGAGGGGGCGGAGTCATGTTTTTGGCCAGAATCATGGTGAGAGAGCTGGTCGGCCCCATTAGGCCCTTTTAGGCTCCCTGAAGGTGTGAAAATGACCTTTGAAAAATATGTGGAGTTTCTGACTGACCACTGTCTTCTATGATACAAAAAGAAGAGCCGTGTTTTCCCGAACAAAATCCTCTTCATGCATGACAACGCACCATGTCCTGCTGTAAAGAATACCTCTGCATCACAGGCTGCTATGGACATAAAAGGAGAAAAACTCATGATGTGGACCCCCTCCTCCCCTGACCTCAACCCTATTGAGAACCTTTGGAGCCTCAACAAAAAAAACTTCTATGAGGGTGGGAGGCAGTTTTCATCCAAACAGCAGCTCTGGGAGGCTTTTCTAACATCCTGCAAAGAAATCCAAGCAGAAGCTGTCCAAAAACTTGCAATTTTAATGTATTTAAGAATTTTGAAGCTGCTATCACACAAGGGCTCCTATGTTAAAATATAACTTGACCTGTTAATATTTTTTTGATTGAAATAACTTTTGATTTCAGTAAATATGACCTCCTAATGCTACAAATACAACACATGACCATTTTCAGTTAATTACAAGCTTTAAAATGTATTGAAACGATGAGTTGCATAATAATTTGGAACAGTGGATTTTGAGGTTTTTACTATATTTATTTTTGAAAAAAATACCGTTATCACTAGGAAATTTTTTCCACCACATTTAAATGATCCTCTACCAGGTAAAGACTTGAAAATTATGCTGACTCTCATTTGAGTTGACAATTTAGAAAATCTTAGAAAAACGTCATTTGCATAATAATTTGGAACACAGTGTATGTATGGAGTACTAAAAGAGAATATATTGATCACAACTGCTTTGAAGTGTGTTTTACTTCTTGCAGCAGACTTTAGTTCTGCAGTCTATTGCTTTCAGAGACATTGCCACAGACTTTAGGCAGCAGTAGCGGTGCCTGTGTGCAGGTCGGTCTGTTTGCCTCTCGAGAGCTGTGACATGTGCTCACAAAGTCCACGTCTGATCCAGAGCGCGGTGTAAGCCAAAATAATACAAATAATAATCACTGTGAGCCGTTGTGTCACCTTTTGTTCTTTAAAGAATGCAGAAAGTGTCTTTAGAACGTGACAGTGGAAAAGGCTTATTTTAGGAAAGTGTCGTGTTGTGCTAATGTGTGTTATCAGCACAAGGAAGTAAACATTATAATACAGTATATATATACAGTGTGGCAAAACGAGGGGACAGAAAGTATTTTAACTTTACCTTTTGAAGAAGCCAGTGAGGTAGTAAAGACATTTCCTTTATTAAACGGGGCTTTTCAGGGTTTCTGATGGATCTGTGCCCAAGGTTAGGCACACAGAAAACCCCATTCACAACAAATACTATCCTAACATCATGAACTGGCTCCGATACATAGATGATACTTTTTGCATTTTCAAAGGGAGTTTGGAAGACTTGGAAGGCTTTATATTATTATTGAATCAATTTGACCCAAACCTCACATTCACAGCACAGTGGAGTCGTGAAAAAGGATGTTTTTTGGATATGTGGGTCAAAAGAAATCACGATACTGTCATCATTTCACTGTATCGTAAAGAAACAGATACAAATACATTATTGTTGGCCTCCAGCTTTGACCCTGTCTCTCTGAGAAAAGGTTTACTCATGAGTCAGTTCCTCAGGTTAGGGAGAATTTGTCACTCGACGGAAGATTTTATTAATCAAGCCACAGACATGAAAATGAGGTTTGAGCAACAAGGGTGTCCCAAAAACTGGATGATGCGTATACCTACGGGCACTTAAAGGATATTTCAGGATGTTTGACATAGGGCCTCATTTCCTAGTTATCCAGAGTGTTGCTGATTTCTGGAGATATTTTTTTTGTAATTCATGCAGTTCTTATGTTTGAAGAGTTTCGTGGCGCTAGGCTAATGCTAGGCTAGCACATTTCTATGGTATCAGCTAGCCTGCATTAAAAATAGTGTGACCCGCTCCACAGAGCACCTGAGGCAAATCACTTATAACACCAGACTAACCATATACATGTCTGTGTCCATAGAATCATTTGAACCATTTTGCATTGAAAATAACTTATATTGTATAAGCTACACAGCGGCGGAGTGATCTGCTAGAAAATAGTCCCTCAAAATGCGATCATTCATGTGATGCAGGTCAGTTATATTCCAAAAATGATTCTATCTATTAAAAGTTACACAAATGACAGACAGATGTGGTTGGTTCTTTGAGGTTTCCCTTTATTTATAAAATAATAATAATAAAAATCAAGAGGTGAGAGAGGTGACTCGAGCCTTTTCAATCAATTAAAGTTTATTAATATAACACTTTGCAACAACACCAAGGAAAACCAAAGACAGATGAGTTTACCTGACGTCAAAGGAGTCGAAGGGTCTGAGAACAGTGGTCATGCACCAACCCGATCAGAGCAACACGAAGAAAAGGAGGTTTTATTTCATTTGGACTTATTACACAGTGTTTATCTGTCTGTGTTTGCCTCTGAAGTAATAAGTCTGTCCAGGAAAGTTCAGTGGAAAGATAAAGATAAAGTTGAAAGCTTAAGGTCTCCATTTTATTGCCTCCACGTGGACGTTTTCGTGGCATTTTCTCAATGAGCTCCATAAGGTCCTTGTCTCTGAGATTTCAACAGTGCAAAGTAATCAAAGCCAAAGGCGGCCATTTTTATGAATCAACCTCAATTCAACCTTTTTTTTTAAACATAATTCCATCTGCAGAGAGAGTAAGATCCTAAGAGCGATCCGTCTGTCTGATGGGTTGTTAAATAATAATAATAATAGTGAATAATGGCTTACAGCCTTGTAAAGTGTGTTACCAAGTTTCTCAAAGCGCTACACTGTCGTCATTATTCATTTACTCTATACTCGGTGGTAGTGAAATAGCCACAGCTGCCCTTGGGTAGACTGATGGGCCTGCTTTAATAAGAGGGACTCGTGAAGTCTCTCCTGAAGAGACGACCGTAAACGAAGGGACCTCTCACTCCCACACAACACTTCTGATGCAACAAAGAGCAAGGGGAGAACAAACAAACAAACTCTGAACCTCCAGTTGGAGATGGGAAATCGGCACCTTAATGTATTATTATTTATTCATGTATTCATGTATTATTTATTTTGTAGTTATTACTCCTCTGCCACAATGTCCACAATTCGTTTTCTTTATTGCAGTCATCATCACTTTTCATTAAGATTCTTCATATACATTTATTCATACAGAATACATTTCTGCAGAATTTTTGTAAAAAAAAAAAAAAACAGATCTCTGTTTTGGTAAAGTGGACCCCTGAGTAGGGCTGGGTACCATTAAACGGTACCAGTATGGTATTGAGAAATACAAGTTTGGGTACTGCTGGTATCGGAAAAATGAAATATTGGAAGCAGGTAGTGAAAAATAAAAGTTTTTAAAGACTATGTTTTGATGCTGTTGGTCCTGGGACAGCATTAAAGGAAGTTCAAATAAATCATACAAATGTAAAAGAGTGTTCTTGTTCTGTTTTCTGGTCCTAGATGACACATATTTTAGTAGAGGTATTGAACGTAAGTAACATTCAGGTATCTTTATCAAAAACCAAGTATCATTTGTACCAATATTTAAAAATAATTGAATACCCAGTCCTACCCCTGACCATATAATACTCTTCAATTATAATCTAGTTTTAGTCGATTTAAATGAGATTAATGTAGTCGATCGAACATGATTACATTAAATCACATTTAATTGCAGTCCTCATGAACAAAGCCCAGACTTGGACTTAAATGACATGAGGATCTTTCAAACCGTCATTGGGAGTTTGAAGTTTAGTCTCTTCTTTTCACTTTTATTTAGTCAGATTTTAGTCCACGAAAATATCTGGACATTTTAGTCATAATTTTAGTCTCATAAACAACTTTTAATTTAGCCTTAGTGTCATTTTAGTGATCATTTTGTCATACACCGTCCAGTGGTTGAAGGGGCTAGATGCAAGTTGGTCATTTTATGCTCACTACTGCCACCTCAGGTCTTACGTGTAACTGCAGCTCCTATATTAAGCTCGTGCATGACGGCACTTCAGACCTGAAGTAACACCTTTCTGAGTGACAGAGCAGGATTTTAGAGGCAGTTGTGGTGAACAGGTCTGAGCTCATTCTACACATTAGGACATGGAGGAACATGTAGGGGAGGAAAACACTTAGTTTAATATTTTTAAACTCCGTATAGTCCCTTTAAGCAGTGAAACACTTCACCGCTCGGTGCTGAAAAAGGCCATGTTGAAGATTCTATTTTTCCATCTTCATCAAACGCTGATGAATAATTCTCTAATAAATTTAACCCATCTCCGTAGGAATCCAATTAGATGATTTTGATCTAATTGGAGCGTAAAATGAGCGTTCACACACACGCGCCGCCGCTGATTAACACGCTGCTTTACATGTGGCACATTTACATCTGGAACGCCTCACTTTGTTCACACATTTTGCATCGGGGGATTGGAATTATCGCCTCCGCTTCACAGACAGGCTTTCGTGTGTGTAAATAATGAAAGGTGAGGTGGATCGCACATTTGAGCTGCTGAATAGACTTGGCTTCAGTGAACTGTGTGTTAACTGTGCAAAACGGGCATTTTAGTCTGTTTCAAACCCCACTCTGGACAGGTTATGTGGTTGTTATGCCCTTGGGCAAGACACCTAGACCTACCCAGGCCTGAGCGTCTCTGGAAAGTGGTTGTGACATTAAAGGGCCGATGTTTTGCTAAATCTTTTTTGAGCTTTTAACCTTGTAACGATGTTAATTCCTTATGCCAGGACCAAATCTAAGTATATTTGGCTTCATTCCTGCATCTCGGAGGGACAAAGGAGGGGCTTGTTGTAATTCCCGCTAGTTGAGCGGTGATTGGCTGCTCCTCTCCCCACCCTCCTGCCCCAAAGCCCAGGCCCCTCCCCTCCACTTAAAGGGCGGGAATCGGAAAGCCAGTCACAGAGAGCTGTGTTTTTTTTCTAACATAACTAATCCAAAATCCTAAATGTTTTAGTTCAACATAGTAAAATCCTACTTTTATTCCAGTCAGGGCTGTGACACTAACAAGTAGATGATTGTTGGAGAAACAGATTCAGAATTTGTACTTTGATGAGGTGTTTCTCATGTCTGTCATAAAAATGATGCTTGTATTTAAATTGTATTTATTGGGTAAAATTCTACGCAGTGTGGCTTTAATGGCCATAGGTCCTAAGGTGGACAAGAGCATCTTTCAGCATTTTTCCATATTTATGAAGTCACTAGCTAAAGACTTCAGCAGCTAACAACTGATGATGCCGTTAGCTTTTTAACAACCTGCACAATTTCTCCTCAAATGCAGACCGGCTCCGTAACATTCCTACTATGAAACTGTATTTTTGCCTGTTTTATGATGCACCAGAATAAGACATAAAAATGGGTGGTGCCCACACAGCGAGAGGCGGAGTTTCAGAGGAACCGAGCGTCTCAACTTCCGGGTTGAAAGAAAATACGTCATATTTCTTAATAAATTAGTATTTCCCATTTCCGCGTGTGAAATATTAACCACATGTGCCTGTAGTTGACTTTGGAATGATATACTGTAGATCCTTTAATGTTCATGTAAGTTAAGTTAAGTTATACTTTATTAATCTCTGCAGAGAAATCACTTCTCTGCATTGGACCCATCCTCAGTGTCACATGGGGCGACCTGTAGGAGCAGTGAGCTGCCAGCGTGGGCCGGCGCTCGGGGACCATCTCCATGATGTGGAGCCAGGCTGGTGGTCAGAAGCAACAGCTGGCTGGAGGATTCACCTATTGCACATGTTTTTACCACTAACCTAAGCAGACATGGGGAGAACATGCAAACTCCACACAGAAAGGCCCGTGCAGGTGGGACTCGAACTCGAGACCTTTGAATTGTGAGGCACGAGCGCTAACCTCTGCGCCACTGTGCTATCTTTACTACAAGTTTACTGTAGCACTCTGAACGGTGCAGTATGCAACTGTGTATGTGTATTTGAGCTCGGAGTGACCCAGCGCTGTAGGAGTGGTCAGCGTGTGGTCAGCATGTGGTCAGCATGGCGTCTTTACTCTCCGTCACAGTGGTCTCTGCTGCAGGATCATTTGTTTGGAGGGGTTTCCTTGCTGGTGGAACCCTCACCAGAAAGCGTTGTAGAGATCACCTTTAAGGCGAGACACTGCAGGTGAACAGGGAAAACAAATAAATGTAGAGATCTCCATTTGAAACCTTTGCTGAACATCACAGATATAAATATGAGAAAAAAATGTGTTGCATTTTTTCTGTCATTTTATGTTTTCACAAAAAAATAAGCCATTTTGAGCATTAAAATGGCCAAAATTCCCTATATTTTGGGCAACGAAATCAAAATAATGAATTGAGCCAGATTAAAATGTTATGGTTTTATTTTATTGACATATTAGTAACTAAGATTTTTTCAGAGGGAATTTTGGATATTTTGTTTAGTTTTTCAATAAACTAATCATCAGTGAAAAAATCTGTAAAAACTCAAATTCTGCCTGTTTTTTTTATTTCAAAGCTGAATAAATCAGGCTAGGAATTAGATATTAAAAAATCCCTCTGAAAAAACCTTCAGAATGTTGTTGTGTCTCAGCCTGTAAAGTGTGGAGTCTGTGGGAGCTTCTATAAGGGCTCAGGCTCTGCCCGAGTGCGGCTTCTCTCATTCAGAGAAAACCAGCCCTGAAGTTTTGTAGCGAGTGCGCATGCTCGGCCCGTTCTTCTGTAGGAGGAAAAACACCATATTTGGGTGAAAGCGTCATCACGGGGCCCCTTAGCAGGACACGTGGATGTCAAATCTGTCAATATTTATGAATGAAAACCCGCGGGAGAGACGGCCTTTCTACTTCCGGGTCGCCCCCACCTCGCAGACAAAACATCATAAAATAAACATCAGCATTTTTATATCTGACATGAAAACTAAGATGTAAAGGGAGAAAAACAGATACAAATCTCCACTTCCACCACTGCGGGAAACATCAATACTTTCACCTGCCGTGTCTCGCCTTAATTAGTTGGATTCTCTCCTCTGATTGGTCAAAGAGCCTTCTGATCCTATACAGGAACTGAAAGGTGCATTGCACAACTTTGAATGGAAAACAACGACAATAACTTGATATTGGTGCGTACTTGACCCTTTAGTGACCCTGTGGCTGTATGGGTGGTTACCATAGTGCTTTAACTCTATAGCCTGTTAGCAGAGGATCAGAACCACCTCTTACAATTTCTGACGACCTCTGTGCGAACTTGCCATGTCAGTGATTTGGAAAGAAATAATTCCTCGACATATCGGAGCTTGGAAAGTTTGCGACCAGCGGAGTGAAGTCTAAATAAGGACAGACCAACATGGCGGCTCTGCGGGGATGTTTGGTGCTAAGTTTAGATGGAAGAGGCTGTATCAAAGCGAACGGCTTCAAAGAGAAAGGAAAGAGGAAAAGTCCCACACACATGACCCTGATGACGCTCGCCGTAGCTAAACTCACACAACCAAACCTAAGCACTGAACTGCCATCACTCAGTGTCTTTATCTGCCTGCCCATTATTTCTGAATTACGTCTATACAAATGAGTGGATTACTGACATAAAACTCTTCAGCAGGGTTTCTTTGTCCTCTGCCGTCTTGTCACAGTCCTGCAGACCGATGTTGAGTGTTGCCATCGCCCTCTCAACTGGATCCTGCCAGCTCTGGCCTGGAGCGGTTCTGCAGGCGATGAGCAGGTCCAGTCCGAACATCTTAAATACTGCAATAAGACCGAGCAGAACCCTGACCATTAGCGTGTGATGTTCTGGTCTGCCATCGCTGTACTTGATATGGGTTGGTTTCCATTCTGCAGGGTCTTCCTGTGCCAGCCTGACTGCTGCGGCTGCACTTCTGTCTGCTGTAGATTTTAGGAAGACCACGATCTTTACCATGAACCCTGTGGCTGACTAGGGCCTTTGGGTTGCATGAATACTGTGGACGTGATGGAGCCCTTGTAAAGTAAACAAAATACACATGTGGTTATGGCGCAATCACGGAGAAGCTTTTATGGCGGACATTTGTGCACAAGGACTACATTTCATCCTGGAAGAGGGAGTATGTCTCAGAGGAAGGGACCAGCACTTAATAAAACACAGGGTGAAGATCTGCTGTTATGTGCCAAGCTCCAAAATGTATTAGAAAAGGGGAAAAAAGAGCTATGTACAGTATTTACAATATTTACAGGAGTGCACTTTGGGAATAGTTCTAAAGTTCATGAGTTCATTGGGTCTCGGTTAGACCATTCGTAACACAGTTCATTGTCCACTTGAACACAGCGTACAAGGTTCATAAACAGTGCAGGTTAGACGGAAGGAACCAAAACAAAAGGGCGAGTAGTGATAAAAGTAGGTCCATGCGTGTGTGGAGTGAGTGGAGAACGAAGGAGTGGTTCAGCTGCAGAGCCTCCGACCCGTACAGTGGTAGATCTGTCGGACCGTAGATCCTTGACTTGAGCTTTAGACGTTATTGTCCATATGCAGAACCAGGTCCAGTGCAGCAACATAGCCTGTACAGTGAAAGCTAACATCAGCATACATGTATATACGCCTTTTAAATCATTTCCTTTCATAGGAATGCACCAATTCAATACATTCATTTACAGCAACGATAATCAAAAACATAACTCCATTGCATTCTCAATAACCATGGTCATGGCAGTGACAGCAGCTAAAGCCGAGACAGAGCTGCTGCTAGCAGTCACAAAAAATCTAAAAATAATGGCGATGTTTTCACACTATAAACATTTTAGACATTTAAATCAGCGTGTGCCATGGAAAAATCTAAAAACAACAGCGACTAGCCTTAGCACATAGCTCACCAATT
This sequence comes from Gobius niger, assembly GCF_951799975.1. Classification (NCBI taxonomy): domain Eukaryota; kingdom Metazoa; phylum Chordata; class Actinopteri; order Gobiiformes; family Gobiidae; genus Gobius; species Gobius niger. The sequence continues at coordinate 32,697,671 of NC_136864.1, forward strand.
CCATTCATTCACAGCACACGGATCAACAGCGGTATAAAGCATCTGCAAGTCGAGGAGCACATATCTTAAACATGAGATGTGACAGAAGAGGCTCACTTAGATATTAAATGCGCTCTACCTGCAGCCGAACTCCGTCCTGGCTTCCCCCCCGTCTCCACACCGGTGCACGCCGCCATGTTTAATCCCGCACAGGGCTTAACTCTCGCATGGGTGACCACGGAGGTATCGCGAGATGTAACCGTAACCACAGTAACGGAGTTTGCAGGCAGACAGTGATGACTAGCAATGGATTTCACAGCTGGGTTACACCATGGTGAGGAACATGGTAGCATTTCTCAAGCTCAGGGTCGGCTGGCAACCGGAACCAAACTTTTTATTATTTTTTATGCCCTGGATTTTCATCGATTACAGATGGTTCCATCAGGAGATAAAACCTACCAGAAACCTTAAAAACAGTGGATCCTGTCTCGTCATAGAGGCCGCTGTGATGAAAGTGAAGGCACCATGCTGACCACTCATGCAGCTGCCCGACATGGTCCGACCTTGGATGCAAATGAGTTGCTTTAACCCAGCAGTGCGAGAGAGAATGAATGAACATCCACATCTAATGACCCCCCCACTGAGAAGACAGTCACGGAGCAGACTATGGACAGACTAATAAAGGGAAGTTATAATGAGAGACTGAAGGTTTGAAACAGCAGTTCCAACACCCCTGGTATAGTTAGATACAGACGGCATCTTTGGAACTGCCCATATATGGTCATGCTCCACCATTACTTTAAAGGTGCACAAGGCAACTTTTTTTTATATATATCTGTGCGTACTTGACCTTTCAGTGACCCAGTGGCTGTATGAGCAGTTAGCTTAGCGCCTTTACTTTCCATTTGTTTCTAGAATGTTATGTACTGTATAGGTAACAGGAAACATGCCCTTGGCCCAAAACCTGCTCTGGACCAGGTTTAGTTCCCAGATTAGATAAGAAGACGGCTATTGGACCAATCAGAGGAGTTTGTCGCCCAAACTCTGCAGTGTGTGGAGGGGGTGAGGAGAAGAGCGGTGGCAACAGAAGTCCTTCATTTGAAAGTGCACATGGATTTTAGAAAGTGCTGCAACTATGAATGCTGCATTCTATTTGTTAATGTGAACATTCTCCTTATGAGCTGCTCGGTTCAGACTCGAGGAGGCAGCAAGACAGAGCCAAAAAGTGTTTAAATCAGCTGACCAGATACGTCACAGCAACACCACACAATAACCTCTGTGGAAACTGTTAGGTACGAAATCAACATAAAGGTCTGGCTAGAAGAACAAAATAGCATTACTAGAAGATCTAATGAACCTAACTGGACTATATTTGTTATGAGTTCAGTGATAGATTTTGATATCCAGATGAACTGTGTCTCTGCCGGGATTGGCCGCCTGCCGCACACAAATCCTGAGAGGAGCCCAGGGTTTAAACAGGAGAGTGTGGAATAAGTAAGTGCACCCCCTGAATCTCGCTGAACTGCAGCAGTTTTATACAGAGGAATGGTCCAAGTTTCATCCTAATCGTTGTGAGCGTCTGATCTGCAACGACAGAAAAGCAGCTATTGCTGCAAAAGACGGATCAGCAGATATTTAATACAGGGGTTCACTTACTTATTCACACGCTGTTGTGAATGTCTGAGGTCTTTAGGCAAAATATCTTGATAAACTTGTAAATTCATTTTTCTATTGGTGATAGCACGTTGTCCAGGCCCTGAGGCGACAAAACAGGCCCACACCAACCTTCGAGCGCAGCTAAACCCTGTAAACTGGAGTCAGACCAACGCACGGCAAAGACCACAGTCAATATTGGAGCAGCTTTTCAGCAATGGCCATCGCTAAGAGTATGAAAAAAGACCAACCCTTGGCTTTCTGTTTACTCCAATGGCAAGACATAATTACAAGTTTACGCGACATATAAAATTCAACCCTACTAAATGTAAAACCTGAAGTAGGATGAACTAGTTTATTTCAGTAAGGGGGACGAGCCGTTTAACAAAGCCCAAACTCCAAATCCTCTGCCTGCAGCTATCTACACCGGGTTGTTAAGATTGAAGCTTATTACCTATGCCAGTCCCGGTCCTGGTAATTGACAGTTATTTACAAAAATTGTGAACGTCATTCATTTAGTGGTGGTCGTGGACGATCTAGAGACATTACAACTGAGAAAGGTCGACATTTGAGGCCCGCTGTGTTCATCTACGGGAGACATGTTCACAAATATAAACTAATCCAGTTAGGCCCCAGCACTTTTTAAGATTACTTAAAGGGGCTAGATGCAAGTTAGCCATTTTATACTCACTACTGCCACCTCAGGTCATACGTGTAACTGCAGCTTCTATATTAAGCTCGTGCATGACGGCACTTAAGACCCGAATTAACACCTTTCTGAGTGACAGTGCAGGGTCTTAGAGGCAGTTGTGGTGAACAGGTCTGAGCTCATTCTACACATTAGGACATTGTTGGAACATGTAGGGGGAGGAAAATACATAATTCTGCCTTTTTAAACTCTGTATAGTCCCTTTAAGCACTTTAAACAGGTTGTGCAATTGGTTCATTATATTATTAAAAAAAGAGCGGTGCTGTTTAAGGCTGTTTTATTTTTTTGCAACTCTTTTGTTGACTTTTTGTCTCTTTGTTGCTGCTCGATCATCATGTTTCTTTTTGTCACATTTTTGTTGCTCAGATTTTTACTGCGCTTTTCATTGTGTTGTCACATTTTTGCCACTGTTTTATTGTTTTTTTAAAGGGACACTGCGTAACATTTTGGACTACTGTTGCCATGAGAACAAAGCACGCTCCTAATGACCAGCTTGATACAGAAAATGCTGTTACTGCAGTGGGTGATCAACCTAACCTGTTTAAATCTCAAATTCTACTGACTTTAGTCACATCTCCATGGCAACGAGTCGGGGACACACCCACTCCTGGTGAAGCTGCAGTCATGTTTTAGGGGAGCTGAGCCGCTCACAGCAAGGGCACATGTTTGTTTGTGCATTTATGAGGTATTTTTCAATGATTAAAATATCTGTAATATAATAAATGCTTGTATTTCAATTTTGTTTATTGGCTATAATGTTACGCAGTGTGGCTTTAAGTAACCTGTAGGAGCCAGTAGTCTCCAAGTAAATGTCCGCTAGGGGTCACTGCAGGACAAGGGCCCACAGGCTATAGGCCGTGACCTTTGCTACCTGCATAGAGTAGCTAGACAGACGGGCTCTTACGTTTGTTGCTTTGCGGACTGAGAATGAGGTAAAACTGTTTTATTGTTGATTATGGATCTAACTGCACTGCATGGACTGATTTGAGACTATTTGTTGTAATAAAGGACTGCTTTTAACGATAATCAAGCCTCGGAGACTTTGACATGAGCCAAGAATGAATGAATCCGTGAGCTAGCGCGTCAGCTAACACGTCCGTCAGCAGCAGAAGCAGCTCAGGTTAGCGCTGGCGGCTACATTACCTTTTGATACTTTTTGATTGCATTTCCATCCTTGTTTTCCTCTCTTTTTGTATCGTTATTTTGAGGCTTTTAGATTTGGGTAATGCCACACTGGAGAGAAGGTGCTGGGTTCCGGAGGGGGTTAAGCGGTTACAGAGATGGAGGTGTAATCCCGCCGTTGTGCAGATATGAAGTGCTGCTGTTAAAGAGAGCGTTTGGAGTGTGCGGCGGGCCTGTGCGCTCGCTGCCACTGTCTCCGTGTGGAACATCTGTGCAGCAGATGTTTACCTGCGCTCACTGCTCCCACAGCTGTTCTCGCTCACCAGGAGGAAGATAAAGCAAACAAAGATTGTTCAGCATATGTTGCTTCACGGATTCTTCTGGGGCCGCGTGGAGTTTGTCAATGTCTACGGGTTTGCTCTGGGTGCACCGGCCCACACCCCCCTCCATCAACCCAAAACATGCGCAATATGCTGAGTACTGAGGGCATTCTTATTTAAAGGGCCATTCTCTCAAAATGCATTTTTCTCACATTGTGGTGACACTATCTCCACGTCAGTAGCTCCTACAGACTTATAGGAACAGGCCACGGTTTTTCCATACTGAGATATGTTCGTACCTCAGCTTAGACGAGTTGATGTGTACCTGTCTGGTCTTTGTGTGTGCCCAAGACTGGATTTATGAAGGGGCTCACAGGGGCTAAGCCCAGGGGCCCAGCAGGTTGAAGGGCCCATGGGCATGCAGAGAAAAATGTTCAGTGCGGGCTGTAAACTCTCTCGGCATACTCCCTCACATTTATCAGATGATTTTTTTACCCGAGGATAAACCAGGACTAAACCAGGTCTAAACCAGGTCTAAACCAGGACTAAACCAGGACTAAACCAGGACTAAACCAGGACTAAACCAGGACTAAACCAGGACTAAACCAGGACTAAACCAGGTCTAAACCAGGTCTAAACCAGGACTAAACCAGGTCTAAACCAGGTCTAAACCAGGTCTAAACCAGGTCTAAACCAGGTCTAAACCAGGTCTAAACCAGGTCTAAACCAGGTCTAAACCAGGTCTAAACCAGGTCTAAACCAGGTCTAAACCAGGTCTAAACCAGGACTAAACCAGGACTAAACCAGGACTAAACCAGGACTAAACCAGGTCTAAACCAGGTCTAAACCAGGACTAAACCAGGACTAAACCAGGACTAAACCAGGACTAAACCAGGACTAAACCAGGACTAAACCAGGACTAAACCAGGACTAAACCAGGACTAAACCAGGACTAAACCAGGACTAAACCAGGACTAAACCAGGTCTAAACCAGGTCTAAACCAGGTCTAAACCAGGTCTAAACCAGGTCTAAACCAGGAGTAAACCAGGACTAAACCAGGACTAAACCAGGTCTAAACCAAGACTAAACCAGGACTAAACCAGGACTAAACCAGGACTAAACCAGGACTAAACCAGGACTAAACCAGGACTAAACCAGGACTAAACCAGGACTAAACCAGGACTAAACCAGGACTAAACCAGGACTAAACCAGGTCTAAACCAGGTCTAAACCAAGACTAAACCAGGACTAAACCAGGACTAAACCAGGTCTAAACCAGGTCTAAACCAGGTCTAAACCAGGAGTAAGCCAGGACTAAACCAGGTCTAAACCAGGACTAAACCAGGTCTAAACCAGGAGTAAGCCAGGTCTAAGCCAGGTCTAAACCAGGTCTAAACCAGGTCTAAACCAGGACAAAACCAGGACTACACCAGGTCTAAACCAGGTCTAAACCAGGACTAAACCAGGACTAAACCAGGTCTAAACCAGGTCTAAACCAGGACTAAACCAAGACTAAACCAAGACTAAACCAGGACTAAACCAGGACTAAACCAGGACTAAACCAGGACTAAACCAGGACTAAACCAGGACTAAACCAGGACTAAACCAGGACTAAACCAGGACTAAACCAGGTCTAAACCAGGTCTAAACCAAGACTAAACCAGGACTAAACCAGGACTAAACCAGGACTAAACCAGGTCTAAACCAGGACTAAACCAGGTCTAAACCAGGACTAAACCAGGACTAAACCAGGTCTAAACCAGGACTAAACCAGGACTAAACCAGGACTAAACCAGGACTAAACCAGGACTAAACCAGGACTAAACCAGGACTAAACCAGGTCTAAACCAGGACTAAACCAGGTCTAAACCAGGACTAAACCAGGACTAAACCAGGACTAAACCAGGACTAAACCAAGACTAAACCAAGACTAAACCAGGACTAAACCAGGACTAAACCAGGACTAAACCAGGACTAAACCAGGACTAAACCAGGACTAAACCAGGACTAAACCAGGTCTAAACCAGGACTAAACCAGGACTAAACCAGGACTAAACCAAGACTAAACCAGGACTAAACCAGGACTAAACCAGGACTAAACCAGGACTAAACCAGGACTAAACCAGGACTAAACCAGGACTAAACCAGGTCTAAACCAGGTCTAAACCAGGAGTAAGCCAGGTCTAAACCAGGACTAAACCAGGTCTAAACCAGGACTAAGCCAGGTCTAAACCAGGAGTAAGCCAGGTCTAAACCAGGTCTAAACCAGGACAAAACCAGGACTACACCAGGTCTAAACCAGGTCTAAACCAGGTCTAAACCAGGACTAAACCAGGACTAAACCAGGTCTAAACCAGGACTAAACCAGGACTAAACCAAGACTAAACCAGGACTAAACCAGGACTAAACCAGGACTAAACCAGGACTAAACCAGGTCTAAACCAGGACTAAACCAGGACTAAACCAGGACTAAACCAGGACTAAACCAGGACTAAACCAGGTCTAAACCAAGACTAAACCAGGACTAAACCAGGACTAAACCAGGACTAAACCAGGTCTAAACCAGGTCTAAACCAGGTCTAAACCAGGTCTAAACCAGGAGTAAGCCAGGTCTAAACCAGGAGTAAGCCAGGAGTAAGCCAGGTCTAAACCAGGTCTAAACCAGGTCTAAACCAGGACAAAACCAGGACTACACCAGGTCTAAACCAGGTCTAAACCAGGTCTAAACCAGGACTAAACCAGGACTAAACCAGGACTAAACCAGGACTAAACCAGGTCTAAACCAGGACTAAACCAGGACTAAACCAGGACTAAACCAACACTAAACCAGGTCTAAACCAGGTCTAAACCAGGACTAAACCAGGTCTAAACCAGGACTAAACCAGGTCTAAACCAGGACTAAACTAGGACTAAACCAGGTCTAAACCAGGACTAAACCAAGACTAAACCAAGACTAAACCAGGACTAAACCAGGACTAAACCAGGTCTAAACCAGGTCTAAACCAGGTCTAAACCAGGTCTAAACCTGGTCTAAACCAGGTCTAAACCAGGTCTAAACCAGGAGTAAGCCAGGTCTAAACCAGGACTAAACCAGGTCTAAACCAGGACTAAACCAGGTCTAAACCAGGAGTAAGCCAGGTCTAAACCAGGTCTAAACCAGGACTAAACCAGGACAAAACCATGACTACACCAGGTCTAAACCAGGTCTAAACCAGGTCTAAACCAGGTCTAAACCAGGACTAAACCAGGACTAAACCAGGTCTAAACCAGGACTAAACCAGGACTAAACCAGGACTAAACCAGGACTAAACCAGGACTAAACCAGGACTAAACCAACACTAAACCAGGTCTAAACCAGGACTAAACCAGGACTAAACCAGGACTAAACCAAGACTAAACCAGGACTAAACCAAGACTAAACCAGGACTAAACCAGGTCTAAACCAGGACTAAACCAAGACTAAACCAAGACTAAACCAAGACTAAACCAAGACTAAACCAAGACTAAACCAGGTCTAAACCAGGACTAAACCAGGACTAAACCAGGACTAAACCAAGACTAAACCAAGACTAAACCAAGACTAAACCAAGACTAAACCAAGACTAAACCAGGACTAAACCAGGACTAAACCAGGACTAAACCAAGACTAAACCAGGAGTAAGCCAGGTCTAAACCAGGTCTAAACCAGGACTAAACCAGGACAAAACCATGACTACACCAGGTCTAAACCAGGTCTAAACCAGGTCTAAACCAGGTCTAAACCAGGACTAAACCAGGACTAAACCAGGTCTAAACCAGGACTAAACCAGGACTAAACCAGGACTAAACCAGGACTAAACCAGGACTAAACCAGGACTAAACCAACACTAAACCAGGTCTAAACCAGGACTAAACCAGGACTAAACCAGGACTAAACCAAGACTAAACCAGGACTAAACCAAGACTAAACCAGGACTAAACCAGGTCTAAACCAGGACTAAACCAGGACTAAACCAGGACTAAACCAGGACTAAACCAGGACTAAACCAGGACTAAACCAGGACTAAACCAGGTCTAAACCAGGAGTAAACCAGGTCTAAACCAGGACTAAACCAGGTCTAAACCAGGACTAAACCAGGACTAAACCAGGACTAAACCAGGACTAAACCAGGACTAAACCAGGTCTAAACCAGGTCTAAACCAGGTCTAAACCAGGACTAAACCAGGACTAAACCAGGACTAAACCAGGTCTACACCAGGACTACACCAGGACTACACCAGGACTAAGCCAGGTCTAAACCAGGGCTAAACCAGGACTAAACCAGGAGTAAGCCAGGTCTAAACCAAGACTAAACCAGGACTAAACCAGGACTAAACCAGGTCTAAACCAGGACTAAACCAGGTCTAAACCAGGACTAAACCAGGTCTAAACCAGGTCTAAACCAGGACTAAACCAGGACTAAACCTGGGCTAAACCAAGACTAAACCAGGACTAAACCAGGACTAAACCAGGACTAAACCAGGACTAAACCAGGACTAAACCAGGACTAAACCAAGACTAAACCAGGACTAAACCAGGACTAAACCAAGACTAAACCAGGACTAAACCAGGACTAAACCAGGTCTAAACCAGGTCTAAACCAGGAGTAAACCAGGAGTAAACCAGGAGTAAACCAAGACTAAACCAGGACTAAACCAGGACTAAACCAGGACTAAACCAGGACTAAACCAGGACTAAACCAGGTCTAAACCAGGTCTAAACCAGGTCTAAACCAGGACTAACCCAGGACTAACCCAGGACTAACCCAGGACTAAACCAGGACTAAACCAGGACTAAACCAGGTCTAAACCAGGTCTAAACCAGGTCTAAACCAGGTCTAAACCAGGTCTAAACCAGGACTAAACCAGGTCTAAACCAGGTCTAAACCAGGACTAAACCAGGACTAAACCAGGACTAAACCAGGTCTAAACCAGGACTAAACCAGGACTAAACCAGGTCTAAACCAGGTCTAAACCAGGACTAAACCAGGTCTAAACCAGGTCTAAACCAGGACTAAACCAGGTCTAAACCAGGTCTAAACCAGGACTACACCAGGACTAAACCAGGACTAAACCAGGAGTAAGCCAGGTCTAAACCAGGGCTAAACCAGGACTAAACCAGGAGTAAGCCAGGTCTAAACCAAGACTAAACCAGGACTAAACCAGGACTAAACCAGGTCTAAACCAGGTCTAAACCAAGACTAAACCAGGACTAAACCAGGACTAAACCAGGACTAAACCAGGAGTAAACCAGGACTAAACCAAGACTAAACCAGGACTAAACCAAGACTAAACCAGGACTAAACCAGGACTAAACCAGGTCTAAACCAGGACTAAACCAGGACTAAACCAGGTCTAAACCAGGAGTAAACCAGGACTAAACCAAGACTAAACCAGGACTAAACCAGGTCTAAACCAGGACTAAACCAGGACAAAACCAGGTCTAAACCAGGTCTAAACCATGACTACACCAGGTCTAAACCAGGACTAACCCAGGTCTAAACCAGGACTAAACCAGGAGTAAACCAGGACTAAACCAAGACTAAACCAGGTCTGAGCCCTTTTCACTACGTTGAGACAGGGAAAAAATCTGTACCTATTGGTTAAAATGCCTGAAACTGCACCAAAATGCAGCATTAAAATAAAAAGATCTCTTCTTTTAAATGAGTCCCCACCAGTCTGGCAGCAGCAAAGGTTCTTCCACGAGGGCCACGGAGCTCAATTTTTTCACAAATTTGTCTTTTTTTTAAAAACTAGTACTATGTTGGAAGTTATAATCTGTAAGTTTGCAAAGTGAGGAGAGATAGAGTGAAATTTGAAAGTAAACCATCAAATTCTTCCCCAAAATGAGGACAGCGTCAAAAGTGAACAATCAAGCCCCTCCCCCTCCCTCCTGATTGGACCTGACAGGCTGGGTCACAGGGAAAAATCGTCTCATTGGTCAGCGCAGAAGGATGCTAGACTCTGATTAGTTACTGAGATCTGGGAAGGAGGGATTTTACCAGGCCCATTTTACTTAAGTCCGGCCCTGTGTGTGCCCTCAGTCACGCCCAGTAGTCTGACGTCTCATTAGTCCAAAAAGGTCCCATTGAGTAGGGGTTGAAAAATAACATTAGGTTTAGGCAGGAGTCCACTGACCTTAAGGCTAGGGCCAGTGGTTCTTCATGGCTCTCTAATCCACAACACAACTGGACAGATGTTGGACTAACGGCACCTCTGCTCAATGGTACATTTTGGGACTAATGAGACGTTAGACTAATGGCATGGCACCATGTTGTTAGCATGTAGCCTCTCCTCCTCTCCTCTACGGGGCCAAACCGGGTGAAGTTTTCCCTATTTACGGTTACGTGAGGAGTTACACAATCCAAGTCTAGTAACACAAAAATAAACATGTCGATTTTCAAAGCAGATAAAAAAGGGAACTTTGCAAGGCGCAATAACACCTTACAAAGTTGTTATTGTAAGGAGTAATAACACCGTAGGAGCACTTCCACGTCTGTCTGCAGTAAAGTCGAAGTGCTCCGTAGGTGTTATTACTCCTTACATTATTTTTAACTGCTGAGAAAATCGACACGTGTAATCATTGTGTGTGACTATAAATGGATTGTGTAACTTCTCACATAACCATAAATAGGGAAAACGTGGAAGAGCTTGGTCACTTCTAACTTCACCCCGTTTGGAGCTATAGGAATACACTGAGAGAGGCTACATGCTAACAACATCTTTGGTCTTTTTGCGTGACTGAGCGCACGCACACAGACCAGACAGGTACACATCAACTCGTCTAAGCTCAGGTCAGAACATATCTCAGTATGGAAAAACGGTGGCCTGTTCCTTTAAGGTTAGGTTTAGAGTTTAGGTTATGTCTTATTACATTATGTGCCTACAAACTACAAATACATGTTATTACATCGTGTATCTAACAGTTCCAACAACTTATTACACATTGTTAGAAAGCTCATTACATTGTACAGCTTATTTTAAAACTAAACCATACAATATATCAACGAAATAAAACCTTACGTTTGAATCTGGCTCAATCCGTTCACCGAAAATGTGGGAATTTTGGGGCATTTTTAGGCATAAAACGGCTTAATTTTTTTAAAATGAAAACATAAAATGAAAATAAAGTTCCCTATTCACCTGCAGTTTCTATCTTTAAATCTGCATTTGTGCCTGATTCTCATAATAATGAGTTCAGTTTGATTTTTGCCTATAATGACTGTAAATGTATGAGAATGATGTTTGAAAAGTTGCTCCTTGTCAGGGTGAGTGGACCCCCCCGCCTGTGGACTGATGTTGCGGAGCCAGGAATACCTCCACAGCAGCTGGTCCGGAGGAGCAGGAGTACCCGCCTGGTGTGCAGCTGAAGAGCACATGGGCTCAATTAAAAATGCAGCGTGAAGGAGATGAATGAGGAGGTGAGCAGAAAGACTCCGGACACGCCGCCCCGGAGACACACGGACAGCCAGAGGGGAAGAAGCTGGTTAAAGGTTAGCGGGAAAATAGCTCCTGTTTGAAGTAATGATACTCATGCAAATACTTCAGTACTTTCACGGCAGAAGAGGAAAAGTTATTTTTGTGATATAAAGTTGAAACTTTTTTGGTAGATTACTGATATTGCAAGTTTTCTTTCATTATTGTTTACATATTTAAAAAAACAAAAATAGGTAGTGGATATTTAACCAGGACTGGCTTTTAGTTTGTTTTCCCTATTTTTGCTAACTTGCTCCTAATTCGTATCACGTTATTATGTCCGTAGAAATAAAAAGGAGAAGCTGCGTTCGATCGGGCAGTTGGCAAGTCGGCTAGTCTGGGAAACTTTTCAGTCTGCTAGCATTAACCTGCTCAATGTATTTTCCCTATAGCCGTTAGCATTAGCCACCAAACACTGGAGACACTGGAGGCAAGGAGGGTGAAGTGCCCAAGGACAATGTGAATCTTCAGAAGCTGGGATTCAAACCCCCAACCTTCTGATCATGAGACGACCAACTGCACCTCTGTCGCCCCACACAAAACATACCTCCCCAGTGGTTAGCATGGGCGACAGGCTTCCCTGTTCATTTGAATGGGGATAGAACGTTCAGTTTAAATCGGGTCCGGGAGCCGTTGGTTAATAAATATGCTCAGGTAGTGAAAGGCATTTCTGTGATGACATGATCGACATGACAAGTTCTGGATAGTCATGGACCTAAGGGGCCTGTCACAATTGGCGTACGGGCACAATGCGATCATTTGCAACCTCAAAATAAGAAGGTCGTGCAAACACTCTCTTTTGGCGCGCGGGCGTCTGCACGAGCGACCGCTATTGACTGCATGAAAAGGTGTGAATGGCAGTTGGATTATGTGTCGCAGCTGAATGTCGTGCATGCACAAAATTCAGTGGCGGTCGATTGCCACTGAATAAAACCACAGCAGGCCGCTACGGTCGCGAGAAAGGTGAGAGATAAATCGTCTCAGTCGCGCAGATGGTGAGGTACTGGTGAGACGCTGGTGAGACGCTGGTGACACTGATGAGACGCTGGTGAGATGCTGATGAGACGCTGGTGAGACGCTGGTGACGCTGGTGAGACGCTGGTGACGCTGGTGAGACGCTGGTGACGCTGGTGAGACGCTGGTGACACTGGTGAGACGCTGGTGAGACGCTGGTGACACTGATGAGACGCTGGTGAGACGCTGGTGAGACGCTGGTGACACTGATGAGACGCTGGTGACACTGATGAGACGCTGGTGACACTGGTGAGACGTTGGTGACACTGGTGAGACGCTGGTGAGACGCTGGTGAGACGCTGGTGACACTGATGAGACGCTGGTGACACTGGTGAGACGTTGGTGACACTGGTGAGACGCTGGTGAGACGCTGGTGAGACGCTGGTGAGACGCTGGTGACACTGGTGAGACGCTGGTGACACTGGTGAGACGCTGGTGACACTGGTGAGACGCTGGTGACACTGGTGAGACGCTGGTGAGACGCTGGTGACACTGATGAGACGCTGGTGACACTGGTGAGACGCTGGTGACACTGGTGAGACGCTGGTGACACTGGTGAGACGCTGATTAGACGCTGGTGACACTGGTGAGACGCTGGTGAGACGCTGATGAGACGCTGGTGAGACGCTGGTGACACTGGTGAGACGCTGATGACACTGATTAGACGCTGGTGAGACGCTGATGAGACGCTGGTGAGACGCTGGTGACACTGGTGAGACGCTGGTGAGACGCTGGTGAGACGCTGGTGAGACGCTGGTGAGACGCTGGTGAGACGCTGGTGAGACGCTGGTGAGACGCTGGTGACACTGATGAGACGCTGGTGACACTGGTGAGACGCTGGTGACACTGGTGTGACGCTGGTGAGACGCTGGTGAGACGCTGGTGACACTGGTGAGACGCTGGTGACACTGATGAGACGCTGGTGAGATGCTGATGAGACGCTGGTGAGACGCTGGTGAGACGCTGGTGAGACGCTGGTGACACTGATGAGACGCTGGTGAGATGCTGATGAGACGCTGGTGAGACGCTGGTGACGCTGGTGAGACGCTGGTGAGACGCTGGTGACACTGATGAGACGCTGGTGACACTGGTGAGACGCTGGTGACACTGGTGAGACGCTGGTGAGACGCTGGTGAGACGCTGGTGACACTGATGAGACGCTGGTGACACTGGTGAGACGCTGGTGACACTGGTGAGACGCTGGTGAGACGCTGATGAGACGCTGGTGACACTGGTGAGACGCTGGAGACGCTTGTGAGACGCTGGTGACACTGGTGAGACGCTGGTGAGACGCTGGTGAGACGCTGGTGAGACACTGGTGAGACACTGGTGAGACGCTGGTGACACTGGTGAGACACTGGTGACACTGGTGAGACACTGGTGACACTGGTGAGACGCTGGTGAGACGCTGGAGACGCTTGTGAGACGCTGGTGACACTGGTGAGACGCTGGTGAGACGCTGGTGAGACGCTGGTGAGACGCTGGTGACACTGGTGAGACACTGGTGAGACGCTGGTGACACTGGTGAGACACTGGTGAGACGCTGGTGACACTGGTGAGACGCTGGTGACACTGGTGAGACGCTGGTGACACTGGTGAGACGCTGGTGAGACGCTGGTGAGACGCTGGTGACACTGGTGAGACACTGGTGAGACGCTGGTGACACTGGTGAGACACTGGTGAGACGCTGGTGACACTGGTGAGACGCTGGTGACACTGGTGAGACGCTGGTGTGACGCTGGTGAGACGCTGGTGACACTGATGAGACGCTGGTGACACTGATGAGACGCTGGTGACACTGGTGAGACGCTGGTGACACTGGTGAGACGCTGGTGAGACGCTGATGAGACGCTGGTGACACTGGTGAGACGCTGGAGACGCTTGTGAGACGCTGGTGACACTGGTGAGACGCTGGTGACACTGGTGAGACGCTGGTGAGACGCTGGTGACACTGGTGAGACGCTGGTGTGACGCTGGTGACACTGGTGAGACACTGGTGAGACACTGGTGAGACGCTGGTGAGACGCTGGTGAGACGCTGGTGTGACGCTGGTGTGACGCTGGTGAGACGCTGGTGAGACGCTGGTGAGACGCTGGTGAGACGCTGGTGAGACGCTGGTGAGACGCTGGTGAGACGCTGGTGACACTGGTGAGACGCTGGTGAGACGCTGGTGACACTGGTGAGACGCTGGTGACACTGGTGAGACACTGGTGAGACGCTGGTGACACTGGTGAGACGCTGGAGACACTGATGAGACGCTGGTGACACTGGTGAGACACTGGTGAGACGCTGGTGACACTGGTGAGACACTGGTGAGACGCTGGTGACACTGGTGAAACGCTGGTGAGACGCTGGTGTGACGCTGGTGAGACGCTGGTGTGACGCTGGTGTGACGCTGGTGAGACGCTGGTGAGACGCTGGTGACACTGGTGAGACGCTGGTGAGACGCTGGTGAGACGCTGGTGAGACGCTGGTGAGACGCTGGTGAGACGCTGGTGAGACGCTGGTGTGACGCTGGTGAGACGCTGGTGACACTGATGAGACGCTGGTGACACTGATGAGACGCTGGTGACACTGGTGAGACGCTGGTGACACTGGTGAGACGCTGGTGACACTGGTGAGACGCTGGAGACGCTTGTGAGACGCTGGTGACACTGGTGAGACGCTGGTGAGACGCTGGTGAGACGCTGGTGAGACGCTGGTGAGACGCTGGTGAGACGCTGGTGAGACGCTGGTGAGACGCTGGTGACACTGATGAGACGCTGGTGACACTGATGAGACGCTGGTGACACTGGTGAGACGCTGGTGACACTGGTGAGACGCTGGTGACACTGGTGAGACGCTGGTGAGACGCTGGTGAGACGCTGGTGAGACGCTGGTGACACTGGTGAGACGCTGGAGACGCTTGTGAGACGCTGGTGACACTGGTGAGACGCTGGTGTGACGCTGGTGACACTGGTGAGACGCTGGTGACACTGGTGAGACGCTGGTGACACTGGTGAGACGCTGGTGACACTGGTGAGACGCTGGTGAGACGCTGGAGACACTGGTGAAACGCTGGTGTGACGCTGGTGAGACGCTGGTGACACTGGTGAGACGCTGGTGAGACGCTGGTGAGACGCTGGTGAGACGCTGGTGACACTGGTGAGACGCTGGTTAGACGCTGGAGACACTGGTGAAACGCTGGTGTGACGCTGGTGAGACGCTGGTGACACTGGTGAGACGCTGGTGAGACGCTGGAGACACTGGTGAGACGCTGGTGACACTGGTGAGACGCTGGTGAGACGCTGGAGACACTGGTGAAACGCTGGTGAGACGCTGGTGACACTGATGAGACGCTGGTGTGACGCTGGTGAGACGCTGGTGACACTGGTGAGACGCTGGTGAGACGCTGGAGACACTGGTGAAACGCTGGTGAGACGCTGGTGAGACGCTGGTGAGACGCTGGTGACACTGGTGAGACGCTGGTGAGACGCTGGAGACACTGGTGAAACGCTGGTGAGACGCTGGAGACACTGGTGAGACGCTGGTGAGACGCTGGAGACACTGGTGAAACGCTGGTGAGACGCTGGTGACACTGGTGAGACGCTCGTGTGACGCTGGTGACACTGGTGAGACGCTGGTGAGACGCTGGTGAGACACTGGTGAGACGCTGGTGACACTGATGAGACGCTGGTGTGACGCTGGTGAGACACTGGTGAGACACTGGTGAGACGCTGGTGAGACGCTGGTGACGCTGGTGACGCTGGTGAGACGCTGGTGAGACGCTGGTGAGACGCTGGTGAGACGCTGGAGACACTGGTGAAACGCTGGTGTGACGCTGGTGAGACGCTGGTGACACTGGTGAGACGCTGGTGAGACGCTGGTGAGACGCTGGTGAGACGCTGGTGAGACGCTGGTGACACTGGTGAGACGCTGGTTAGACGCTGGAGACACTGGTGAAACGCTGGTGTGACGCTGGTGAGACGCTGGTGACACTGGTGAGACACTGGTGAGACACTGGTGAGACGCTGGTGAGACGCTGGTGAGACGCTGGTGAGACGCTGGTGACACTGATGAGACGCTGGTGTGACGCTGGTGAGACGCTGGTGAGACGCTGGTGACACTGGTGAGACGCTGGTGAGACGCTGGAGACGCTGGTGAGACGCTGGTGAGACGCTGGTGAGACGCTGGTGAGACGCTGGTGACACTGGTGAGACGCTGGTGAGACGCTGGAGACACTGGTGAAACGCTGGTGAGACGCTGGTGAGACGCTGGTGACACTGATGAGACGCTGGTGACACTGGTGAGACGCTGGTGTGACGCTGGTGACACTGGTGAGACGCTGGTGAGACGCTGGTGAGACGCTGGTGAGACTGATGAGACGCTGGTGTGACGCTGGTGACACTGGTGAGACGCTGGTGAGACGCTGATGAGACGCTGGTGACACTGGTGAGGCGCTGGTGAGACGCTGGTGACACTGGTGAGACGCTGGTGAGACGCTGGTGAGACGCTGGTGAGACGCTGGTGAGACGCTGGAGACACTGGTGAGACGCTGGTGAGACGCTGGTGAGACGCTGGTGAGACGCTGGTCACACTGGTGAGGCGCTGGTGAGACGCTGGTGAGACGCTGGTGAGACGCTGGTGAGACGCTGGTCACACTGGTGAGGCGCTGGTGAGACGCTGGTGACACTGATGAGACGCTGGTGACACTGGTGAGACGCTGGTGAGACGCTGGTGAGACGCTTGAGACACTGGTGAGACGCTGGTGAGACGCTGGTGAGACACTGGTGAGACGCTTGAGACACTGGTGAGACGCTGGTGAGACGCTGGTGAGACACTGGTGAGACGCTTGAGACACTGGTGAGACACTGGTGAGACGCTGGTGAGACGCTTGAGACACTGGTGAGACGCTGGTGAGACGCTGGTGAGACGCTGGTGAGACGCTGGTGAGACGCTGGTGAGACGCTTGAGACACTGGTGAGACGCTGGTGAGACGCTGGTGAGACACTGGTGAGACGCTGGTGAGACGCTGGTGAGACGCTGGTGAGACACTGGTGAGACGCTTGAGACACTGGTGAGACGCTGGTGAGACGCTGGTGAGACGCTTGAGACACTGGTGAGACGCTGGTGAGACGCTGGTGAGACGCTGGTGAGACGCTGGTGAGACGCTTGAGACACTGGTGAGACGCTGGTGAGACGCTGGTGAGACACTGGTGAGACGCTTGAGACACTGGTGAGACGCTGGTGAGACACTGGTGAGACGCTTGAGACGCTGGTGAGACGCTGGTGAGACGCTGGTGAGACGCTGGTGAGACGCTGGTGAGACGCTGGTGAGACGCTGGTGAGACGCTGGTGAGACGCTGGTCACACTGGTGAGGCGCTGGTGAGACGCTGGTGAGACGCTGGTGAGACGCTGGTGAGAAGCTGGTGAGACGCTGGTGAGGCGCTGGTGAGACACTTTTATAAAGAAAGTGCACATTACCTGCGACCTTGTTTCCTTTGGCTCGACCTGCCGTTCACAACCGCTGTCCAAACAAAAGGCTCCACACATGAAAAAGGCTCCACGAGTCTGTCCCACGTCCGTCCTCTTAAAGTCCTTAATCCTCACGAAATCCGTGGGGACGGCGTGTTGATGATGGTTACGTGAGGAGGCACGAGCCGTATGTTCACTGTTCACTTGCCGCTCGTCCCGGGCGTCTCCAAAGTGCGCACGTGTTTTCCTACTGGATCAATATCCTCTGCTTTTGAAGAGTCCATGATAAAAACCTCATAGTCCTCTGACAAACAGCTGTTTCCTGCTAGTTTCCATCCCCGATTTGACCGTGGCCTGTGCGCTGCGTCCTGCAGCAGGTGACGCTCCTTGGACCAGCGCGTGGAGACGCTGGATGAGCGCGTGGAGGGCACCAAGTTGTTAATTAGTTTTTCAATCAACTCACAGGCAGTATCTATAGGCTATTTCTTAGTGTTTATTTGTGATAATGATACTTTGTTTTTTATTAAAAAGTGACATTTATTGATTGTGGACGTCTGTCCTTCATTCGTCATCACTTGTAAATGTTCCCTCGAAGGTGCTCTGTCAGGAATACGTCAGACAGAAGCTGGTCACTTCCCCGGAGCAGGGCCTGAGCTCAGGGTCTTGCTGAAGCAGTGATGCGCTCATGCCTTCAGCCATGTGTGGGACGGCCCACATCGTGCACCACAGGCCCAGTTTATTCATTGATTTTTTTCCACAAAAACGAACGCTAAGTCGCTCAACTAAACAGGCCCATTTTAGTTTTACACCAGTTTCAATTGTAAACGCACTGATTCGTCTGAGCCCGAAAATAAGTTCTCTCTAGTCCAGAGCACTGTCCGCAATCAGTGTCTGTGGCCCGTGAAACACTCGCCGCTCACCATTCCAGGGGATCTGCAGAGAGTCAAATGTAAGACTTTTTAAGACCCTTTTAAGACCACAAAATCTCAAAAATAAGACCTGTTTTTGAGCGCGCGATATATAAATGGACTGTAAAGAAAATCACTGTCACAAAAATCCAAGAGTCAAACTGTAGTTTCTGATTTCACAGAGGGATGTACAAATGTAAGAACTTCATTTTTCACATTTAACAACCATTCAAGTTTTAACAACCTTATCCCATAATAAGAATATTGAGATTGAATAATTACTCACAAGTATCGACTGAATGAAAGAAAACAACAGATATTTAGTTTTTGTATTTAAAATGCTTTGTAATACTTGAGCTGCTAAACATTCACTGTTTCTAAAAATAAAAGCAGCTTTTCCACTCGTTTGCCTAGAACAAAACAAAACACAGTCAACTTCACAACTCATTAATGATCATAATTATTTTAATGATATTATTATTAGGCCAGAATCTAGTCTAGGTTTTGTGTTTTCTAAACTTGTTTGTCAGATGTTTTGATGTTTCTAAAGTAACAGGACTTTCTCTTTCCTTCTGTCCCAGAGCAGAGGAGCGTTCGCTTTGTGTTTCCCAACATTTGGACAAACTTTATTGTGATGATGCCGTTCATGACCTTGAGTTGGATATTTACAGTGAAGGATTATCTCCACGTTGTTTCATATTGGACGTATTTTTCCACCGACAGCAGCATTACGGATCCATCAGCGACACCTCGGTCATGTTCTGGATTCCTAAACTCTGCTGATGTAAATGAGCGGCACCGGGCGGCTCCTCATCCTCACTCCTCACCTCATTGACTTTTTAAGGCCTTAAATTTGGATTCTTGAATTTTAGACTTTTTAGACCCCGCGGATACCCTGCAGCCGCTTTCTTCCTTGCACCGCTCGCATTTGAACACTATCCAAATCAACCGCATCCAGTCGCAGCCCGGACTCTATTGTGACCGTGATGCGATTTCTTAAAAGTCTACTTTGCCATCTTTGCGGCTGATGGCAAATTCAATTTTGGCGCAGAACAAATGGGGGACACAATCGCTGCGGTCAATGCGCCAATTGTGACCGGCCCTTAAGATAGTCTGGAGACACGGTCTGCTGTGAAAACCTCTGATTTCATGACACAAATTATTTTTATTTGAGCAAAATGTAAAAATAAGGCATTCAGATGTAAATGTATATCGTTTTGTTGAGCTGACATTTAAGAGGGGATTTGAACATTTTGTTTAGTTCTTCAAAAAGCTAGTTATTAACCAGTTCATGAGTTAAATCTTTGTGGAAAAAAAAAACATTTAAAATGATGATTTATAATACCCGATCTCGAAGGGTGAGGAGCTCAGTTACCCGGGAGGAGCTCGGAGTAGAGTCGCTGCTCCTTCACGTCGAAAGGAGCAGCTGAGGTGGCTCGGGCATCTGTTTCGGATACCTCCTGGTCGCCTCCCGCGGGAGGTGTTCCAGGCATGTCCTATGGGACAAGGCCTCGTGGAAGACCCAGGACACGGTGGTGGGACTATGTCTCCGAGCTGGCCTGGTGTCGCCTCGGGGTCCCCCCAGAACAGCTGGAGGAGGTGTCGCCTCGGGGTCCCCCTAGAACAGCTGGAGGAGGTGTGTGGGGATCAGGAAGTTTGGGCATCTCTGCTGAGACTGAGAGATTTATAATACTGCTAAGAACAACAGTTTGGTGCAGGAGCTACTGAAGTGAAGTGTCTGTAAGGTTATGGAATGGAAGCGTTGGTAACCTCCACACTGGAGCAGGCCATGCTTCGATTACATCACTTTCCAACGGAGTTGGCAGAGTGATATTTTAGTGATTTTTGGACAATCCAATGGTGCAAGTCAACATAATGTCCTTAAACAAGCATCTTATAGAGTGAGTTTGGTCTAATTTTCATATTGACATTAAAACAAAGATGTTAAGGGAGAAAACTAAGAATGTCAATGTAAATTTGATGTTTTCACATGCGGTGTCTCAGAAAAATGTGAAATTAGCAACTTTTGCTTGTTTGATCAGAAGTATTTATACTTGAAAGCACTTTGGCCATAATTCAAATGAAAAAGTCTGTCAACAAATAATTGCTTGAACACCAGATGAATCAAAAGTGTGAGCTGATATAAAGCAGACAGTGGCGGGCGCGTTGGCGTGTCTGTGGTTGAGACAGCTCCGTGAGGAGAAGCCTGTGAACATGCACAGCCCTGAGGCAATCTGTAATGATCACCAATGCACGCATCAAAACAATCCTTTTTTAAATCGCTCTGTTTAAGTCTGCTAAGCTTCACAAAAACACAGCACAGTCTGTTTATAGAAAGCACCAGTATCTTTCATTCAGGCTTGTTTTTAGTGTTTGGGGAAACTTCATCAAAATAGCAATTCCTGTTTTGGTCAATCTAAAAATCATCATGGGACTTTTCAATCATCAGGTCTACAGTCATTTCTTTGGCAGAAACAGCTCTGAGTGAGTGAGACGATCTATGAGTAAAGTGAAACTAAAGGGAAGCATTTGAAAGATTTGCCAAGTTCATGAATCAGAGACACTTTTATTATGAAAAATCAAATTGAATAATTTTTTGTGTATTCATTCACAAATATTGACATTTTATATCCATGTGTCCTGAAGGGTCCCCGTGATGACACTATAATCCAAATATGGTCATTTCCTTTGTGGGAGACACCTGCTACATGTGTGGTGCACGTTACAATAACCTTTATGGCCGCTTTTCTCAAAATGAGGTTTTTTGCACCACTTAAGCAGATCCTTCAGACTCCAAACTCTGCCGTCTTGGACTGAACACAATTTTTTCATGTTTTCTCAGCCTGATTTATTGAGCCTTGAACACAAAAAGTAAGGCAAAATGTGAGTCTTTACAGATTTTTCACTTATAAATAGCCCAGGAACAGCTGGTATCAATGGGCTTGGTGGCCTAAGCCCCTCGTGTCATTTTTTTTGATGAGAAAAGAAGTTAAGTTAATAGTTATAGTTAATACCTAATTGCCTCATGTCATTTCTGTGTATAATCATTGTAGTTTTATACATCTGATCACGATTTTCACCACAAGAACAAAAAAGGTGTGAGCTGAGAACACACACGAATATGAGAGTGATTGATAGATGGCAGAGCCGCAGGTCCCGCCTCCAGCACAAAACACACATACACGCGCACACACGTTTGTTATTCTGTCTTAGTGAGGACACTCATAGACATAATGTCCAGACCCTAACCCTGAACCCTCAATCCTAATCCAAACCCAATTCTAACCCTAACCCTAAAAAGACATGACACCAAGGACACACCGAGACGTAGAGCGATGCTGCGCCACACTTTGGCCCGCAACAGCCGCAAATATCCCCGAGCCGCCGAGGACCACGATGCCCGCGCCACCATCTCGAGCTACTGCGCTCGACGCCCTCAGAAGCTACGGTGCGCCTTATCGTGCCCAACAACAGCTCGGAGCCCCAGTCTCGCCGCCATGACAACTGCGCCAGCGTGTGACGTCACGGGGTGGGAGGTCAGGTGAGGGAAAGTGCGGATGAAGGTAGTCGACTTTTATAGGCAGGGAGGGGTAGCGCACCCCGAACTATCACATGTGCAGATTTCTCGTTTTCACATGAGGACCGGAGGTTTAGCTTAGCATTAGCTTTCTCAACAGGCATCGAGGCCCAAACACATTCCCAGCGCAGATTCAGCCTCTGAAATAACCTTTGTTGTCGCCGCCTTTAATCCTGGTGTTTAGATAAAGAAGCACTGATGTGTCTTTGTAAAAGTCCCAGAGCTGCTGTAGCTCCGGTTCACAAAGAAGCTAAAGCTCCGTGACTTGTGACTTGTTTACATCTGTGGGGCCGGCGTAGGATCTGCCCCGGTGGCTCAGCTGCAACGTACTTCACTATGGGGAGAAAGCTTCTGATTGGTCGACGCTCGCGAATTTCTCCAAAAAGTTCAACATTTCCCAACTCGAGCATCGGCCGCGCTCGACGCCCTGGAGGCGTCAAAGCTCACCAAGCGCAAAGCTTCAAAACGCGCCGCACAGGAGGCGTGTGATGCTGCGGGACATCTTGACGCCCCCTCAAGGCGCGTCCTCCATGTATTTTAAATGTAAACCTGACGCTTTGGAGGCGCCCGCCGTGCTTGGTGTGGACGCAGCATTACACTTGGCTCCGGGCCTATCACAGAGCAGCACACCACGCTGAAGACTCTTCATTGGTTACTTTCCCTCGCACGCGGCCTCTGTAAACACAATGGGAAACTAGCAAACACCGGTGGATTAATCTGATATTCGATTGTGGGGAAGCTGCCGTGTGTTTATGGAGTTTCAAAGAGGCTAAACAGACATTAGGAC
Organism: Gobius niger; assembly: GCF_951799975.1. Taxonomy (NCBI): domain Eukaryota; kingdom Metazoa; phylum Chordata; class Actinopteri; order Gobiiformes; family Gobiidae; genus Gobius; species Gobius niger. Next base: position 32,720,690 of record NC_136864.1, read on the forward strand.
GCAATGCTCCTCAATGCTACAGGTGAGTCCATGTTTACACCACGGTTCACATCTGTCCGGGTTCAGCTGTTGTTAACTTTAGCAGGACATAATGACTGCTTTATTCTCTCATATTTGGTTAAATGCATTGACAGGTCTGCTGTTTAAATGTTGTTATGTAGCTGTTTGACTGCCTTAAACGTTTGCCTTGTTGTAGGTCTGATGCTCTGGTAGTAAGCGTTGATGCTAGATCCAGTTATTGGCTAATATGTGTGTGTATGCTTCTTTTTAGTCTGAGAAGTAGCAGTAATATTTGGCAAAAGTTTCAAATTGATTTCTCTACATTTAAATTGTTCCCCTACTAACATGTGGTGGTCATGTGACTTGTTTTGTTTCTTACACCTTGTGCTCCTGTTTGTGTATCGCCTAAGTCACCTGTAGTGTACTGTGTGGATACAATGGGTTTGTGGTTGTGAGGGAGTGTGCGAAGTCCTCTCACAGGCGCGTCTGAAGTGCGGGCCGTTTAGGTTTTATGGGAGTCCATATTGCCGCTTTGGACCCCCATAACTTCATTTCCTGCAAATAAAGTCTCTAACGGATAAACAAAGTGAATTTGAGTGAGAGCTTTTTTTGCCAAGCAGCTGTGAACTGTTTTCTAGCATCTGTAGCCACTTTTCCCTATTAGTGGCACACACTCAATTTACATACACATATTCTATGGCAAAATTATAGGCTCCGAAGATCCATAAATCGCCTAATGAATGTACGTTTTCCTGTAAACCACAGGGTTATATCAGTTTTCTCTGTGCCAGGTCCATCTTACCTCCTGATACCCCCACCTGCCTGTTTGCTCACACATGGACCACCATGATGCTGCGGTGACCAGACTCACTCACTGGTACTGCGGTCAGTTCCCAGGCTATAGTGAAATACTGCAGAGCGGACAGGGCTGTAAGCAGGGTTATCTGTGCCAGGTCCATCTTACCTCCTGATTCCACCACCTGCCTGTTTGCTCAGCTCCGCTCTGCTGCAGACCACCTCTGAATGACTGCAAAAAAGATAGAAGTCCACAAGTCGCTTTATCCTGCGGGGCAGAGAAAGATTAACTGAGGATCGTGTCGTGTGATTGTTTTGGTTTTTGAAGTGATAACAGACTTCTGTCGAGTGGAAATATAAAAGTTATACTGTTCGTGAGCATTCAGTGAACAGTTTAGGGGTGGCCGGATAGACAGTTTATGCACAATTTAGGGCTTAAAGTATTCCGGCTGGGGGCCGGATTTCCGGCTTGAGGGCAGGTCCAGCCTCCAGCGCAAGCAAAATGTATTTATCAGGCTGCAAATTACAGTCGGAGGCACTTTAATCTGACTTGAATAACACACCGGTCCCCTTCAACCTACCTGTCACCGCTATTGCCGCCCGCTGGAGAACTCGGCTGTTATATATTTGTCCCGATTTTCCACGCATTCGTGGAAAAAAAAAATCGCCTTTCCCGCACTTCGTACGGTCCCTGAATGCATCTCACACGCAGCCTCGCTCTTGTATGATTCTTCTGAAACCACAACAACGGTCACGCAAATGCTGTCGCTGTCGTGTTAATGGCTCATTTACAACTTTAGACATGTAAAAGACGCAGGGAATCATCGGATAAAGAAGCTACATTGCCCATATACAATAGCATCTATCTAACATTTTGTATTTTCCTTTTAAAGTACTGATAAGAGTACCGTTAAAGTACTGGATCGATCAGGAGTATCAAGAAAAGTCCTGGTTGAGCCACAGAAAGTTCAGGCTCAGGATTTTTTTTTTTTTTCACTTTAAGTCCGGAAAACTGCAAACCTCTGGAGGGTCCTACACTTTGATGTGCGGGAGACTCCAGAGGCACCAGCAGCTTCAAATACCTGTTTGCTGCTTTGTAGCAGCTGTTCTATTAATCTGAAACCGTCCTCATTGTGCCTTTACCAGACCGCCTTTGCTCTGCCCAATCCCGTCAGACCTTGGAAGCTCAGCAGGAAGGGCCTGGCAGGACTTGGATGGGAGACCGTTTGGGAACACCAGGAAGCCTAGCGAATGTAGTGAGTGAGTCAGTGGTTGGTGGTGGTCGGAGGGGCCGATGGCGCAGACTGGTTCCCTCGCTTCTGTCAGTCTACCCCAGGGCAGCTGTGGCTACAATTGTAGTGTTAGTCTCACCAACCAGACTCCGCTTCTTTACAGAAGAGGTTCTGGCAACACTCCATTGCGCGCTTTCAAAGGAAGTGACGCAGCGATATGGAGCCTACCGACCAATCAGAGCAGCTCCCTGAACGGGCGTCACGTTGTTGCGCCTTTGTTTTGTAGTTTTTCAACACAAGCGACCACTTCACGTAATGCTCCGGTTTGCTTGTATTCTTAAGTTTTTCTGACATAAACGACAGAAGTCATTTACTGAACTCCGTGTGGCGGGAGCGCCGTTGTTAACGTCCCAATGATACAACTTTCTTGTGGTTGTTTCTGTCGTCACATCCGCTATGTTCTCATTGGCTGCTGCGCTTCGGTTGTCCCACATTAGTCCCGCCTCCAGCAGTACCTTTTCTACGACAGGGTCGCCAGACTAGTCTCCTGTTTATTAATTAATAAACACAGGAGATTAGTCTGGATGCCAGGCTATCGTAGTGTACCACCACCAAGTATGGAGTGAACGTATAGTGCAATGTAAAGCTTCTTTTAGTGTCCAGAAAAGCGCTATATAAAACCGATGCATTATTATTAATCTGCACAAACCCATGTGTGTCTGAATCAGTCACAAATCTCATAACAGTACGGTGATTATGCTTAATCTTTCATGAAATATCAAAGGTTTTCATACCTAGTCCAAGGCATTCAACTATTTCACGCTTTTCATCAGTAGAGATCCTTTTTCTTTCCCATTTTGCTTGAAAATGATGATCTGCCTAATAATGTGGAACGTCGTTTTCCTTTAACTGGATTTACCTGACAACTTGATTGATGTCAGTGATTCAAAGAGCCCTGAGACACAATACCATCAACGAGATTCATTGATTTTTTTTTTTTGCATAATAATTGTTAATACAGTGTATTTATATTCTTTGGTTTCTCCTACTTTATTTACATGATCATGTTCTTCATTGATTGCACATTTTCCTGATTTTCCTATTTGCACCTGAGTGTTTTTGAGAGTGCTTTTCTCCACATCTTCGCGTTCACAAATATTAGGCCGTCTGTAATGAATGAAAGCAGGAAACTATTTATTTAGAGAGAACAAATGAGACCTTTATGACAGTGATTTGACAATCTGCCAATAAAAGGATCTGCCCTGAAATGCCCCACAGCATCGCTTTGAGACCGCGAATCCAGACTTGTGTTCGCAAACTGTCGCTATTTCTGTTGATCGGTTCAGTCCCTGTTACTCTTGGCGCGCTCTGGCTGCATGAATCATTATTTAGATCGCAGTTTGTCACTCCTCCAGATGGTCTTGTGATGTGCGAGTCTACAGCCTCCCAATTAAAGCGCAGCACAAAATGGTTTCCAAAATACTTTGCCTGACGTCAAACAGCAAATATAACATCTTGTGAGGGAAATTTGCCAATCTGGACAGAAACGGCGGTCGGATGAAATATGCTGGGAGTGTGCCTTGTGGATATGTAAAACTGACTGTGAAGCTAATGGTGCGAACTTGCTTATGTTTATTCTGCAAAAAAATATGGTTGAATACTGGAGTTTGAGACACGGAAACTGCGCTGCTTTGAGTTCTCCCCCTGGATCTTTGTAATTTTGCATCTTTTCAATTGGGAGAGCCTCATACATAGAAATAGTTCTCAAATGGCAACAGCAAACAATCACAAAGCACAGAAGCTATTCTTCTCGCTGGCATGTCAGAGGAATAATAAAAGCGGCAATTTCCCAAAAAGTTGTCCAATATGTGGCAGGGGAACAGTAGTGAGCATTACAGGGGGCGAAGAGCGAGGAGAGACAATCAACACCCCCCCGAGTACCCGACATACGCACCGCAGTCTGACTGTGGGCTGTTCATTTGGGCACGGTCTGACATCCATGTCATCGCTGCTTTCCAAACTGTTCCTGTTTGGAAATGAGTTTCTGCAGCTGTGAGGCGACCGCTGCTGTGATAGTGGGCTCTGCAAAAACAACTTGATTGCTGTGGGTTTGGAGAGTTTACTCAGTCAAGGGCTGGTTTCAGTCGAGCATGGAGACGTAACAGAGCCTAAAAGACACGCCCAACTCATAATATCTTTGTCTTTACATTTGAACATTTTGAAATGATTCTGTTAAAGGGATATTTCAGGATGTTTGACATAGGGCCTCATTTCCTGGTTATCCAGAGTGTTGCTGATTTATGGAGATATTTGTTTTTGTAATTCAGGCAGTTCTTGTATTTGAAGAGTTTTGTGGCGCTAGGCTAGTGCAAGGCTAGTGCATGTCTATGGTATCAGCTAGCCTGAATTAAAAACAGTGTGACCCGCTCCACAGAGCACCTGAGGCAAATCACTGATAACACCAGACTAACCATATACATGTTTGTGTCCATAGAATCATGTTTGGAATATAACTGACCTGCATCACATGAATGATCGCATTTTGAGGGACTATTTTCTAGCAGATCACTCCGCCGCTGCGCAGCTTATACAACCACGAAGCTGATGCTGCTCAAATATAAGCTCTGTTAAATGCAAAATGGTTAAAATTATTCTATGGACACAGACATGTATATGGTTAGTCTGGTGTTATCAGTGATTTGCCTCAGGTGCTCTGTGGAGCGGGTCACACTGTTTTTAATGCAGGCTAGCTGATACCATACCAAACTCTCCAAATATAAGAACGGCATGAATTACAAAAAAAATATCTCCAGAAATCAGCAACACTCTGGATAACTAGGAAATGAGGCCCTATGTCAAACATCCTGAAATATCCCTTTAAGGAGAAGAGTAACACTCACCAAAACAGTCTTCCTTGAGGTGCAGATGAAGAGGCAAAACTTAACTATACTGACTTACAGTTCAATAAATGAGAGATATTTAGTCTGAAAACGTCAAAAAGTATTTTTTTTTATTATCCGTAATGTTATTGCTCTGTGGCCTTCTTCACATCTTTCTTTATTTCATCTTTTTCTTTGAACCAGAAATGATTCACAACACTTCCTGGAAATTCTTTGTAATTTCTCGTCTCACTCGGCTCGTGTCTGCATTTCATGTTCTGAGCTTATGAGTTATTAAAAAAATGTTCACCCTAGTCCCTAACCCGTCACTCACTATGTAGACCCGCTCTATAGCAGACCAGTGGTCCCCCCCCCCCCCCCCCCCCCCGGCGATATATGGGTTATATCGCCCCAACATACTCCTTTCTCAACTCACATTTGCTGATTTTAACTCATGACCTGACACTCTGAGCCTCTGCAGGCGGCCCCCAGGTTAGGAACCACTGTAATGGACAAGTGCTAAATTGCCTACTCGCCGCAGTGTCCAGAAAGGAGTGAGCCCATTGTCCTGAATGTTCGCCAAAGTCAGGGAATAAAATGCAAGAGACAGTGAAATATTTCTGGATAAATATTAGGGGTTCAGCTCTCACGGTTTGGTGCATCACTGTGCAAGGACAATATAAAAAGTCATAAGTTCTGCGTTTGATTTGAGGCTCGTGTTTGGGTAGTTTTTGGACAACATTTTGCTTGTACTTTTTTTTAAAATCTTTTTGTGAATTTTATTGTGACAATTACAAAGAACAGACAACAGATCTCACGTGACATTAAACCAGAAAACTTTTGAGTAGAATTTCATAGGCTGTATTGGTAGGCGTACTGGGCGGGTGTGTGTGAGCGCGTTTATGTGCGTGTGTGCATGTGAGAGCTTTCGTGTGTAATGGGAAAAAATAAATAAATAAATAAAAAAAGTTAAAAAAAAGACGATAGAAAAATTATATTCAATTATAATCATTGTTGTCATTGTCATCATCAACACCATCATCCATACTGACATTATACTGTATCTAATGATAATCACAATTATGATTATATGTACATATAATATATGTACATATTATATATATGTACATATATATATATATATATATATATATATATATATATATATATATATATATATATACATATATATATATACCACTTGAGCTAGCGGCTGGCTAGCTCAAGTGGTAAGTCACCCGACTTGCACACAGTAGACCCCGGTTCGAATCCCCGTTGGGGAAATGGGCTGCCAGTGTGGGTCCTTAGGCAAGACCCTTCACGCTACTGCCGACCTCATACAATGATGAGAGACAATAAAATGAATGACATGCCGGCTCAGACGTCGCCCGGCCAAACAAGGTCTGCGTCAGGTGCTGGGGAACCAGAGCACCTCGATGTAAAATGGGCTACTGGAACAAGGCGGAAATGGGAGAGATGCGAGAACAGGGCTCTGATGGAATGCTACTACTCCAGTAACCCTAGCCAGAGGGGCTACATGCAGAGGATGTGGGAGAAATGGTTACTTCGAAACCCACAGTCCAAACTCACGGCGAAACAACTAGTGGCTCAGTGTTCCAACATCCACAAACGGCAACTGCTATCACAACTTGAGATTGACGAGGTACAACACCAATGCTCCGGCAACGGGGAGCCAGGACACCAGGTCAGAGGGGAGTTAACACCAGCCCCCCCAATGGAGATTGGGTACGAAGCCCCAACAACCACAATCACGCTGAACGAGGCAGCGACTGACCTGAAAAATAAGATCATGGCAAAAATGTCAAGCAGGCAACCCCGAAGCCAATTACAGAGGCTAAGAGAAGTACTGTCAGAAAGTCTCCTAGAAGATGTGAATGCAGCTCTGAGAGCAATTCCTACATCAACCATCACTGAAACCAATGAGCTGATATACTCCACAGCAGCAGTGATCCTAGAGACGCTTGGCTATCGGAAGAGCAACCATGAGATGAAATACCCACCATGGAAAAGAAGGCTGGAGGATAACATCAAGGCAGCACGGAGGGAAGTGAGTCAATTGACAGAGGCCTTGAAAGGTGCAATGAAAAAGCAAGTACCCAAAAGGTACAGCCAGATGCCCATACCTGAAGCATTGGAAACTGCCAAACAAAGGCTCCAAGCCTTGGCCAGCCGCCTAAAGAGGTACACGAGAGACAACGAAGCCAGACGAGTAAATCGTCTGTTCGCAACTCAACCAGCGAAAGTGTACGCTCAGTGGCAGGGTAACAATAACAGAGCAGACCCACCAAGGCTGGAAACTGAACAGTACTGGAAAGGCATATGGGAGAAGGAGGCAGCACACAACAGTGATGCACAGTGGCTGGTGGCTCTGAGAGAGGACCACAGCAACCTCCCTGAACAGAATCCAGTTACCATCACAGTGGCAGACGTCCAAGAAAGAGCCTCAGGTATGAAAAATTGGACAGCACCAGGCCCTGACATGATACACGCCTACTGGCTTAAGAAACTCACGGCTCTCCATGAGCGCTTGGCAGCGCAAATGAACCAGCTGCTGAGGGATGGGAATCACCCTGAATGGTTAACCGAAGGGCGCACAATCCTGATCCTGAAGGATCCCTCAAAGGGTACAGTCCCATCCAACTATCGGCCAATAACCTGCCTCTCCACAACGTGGAAGCTCATGTCCGGCACCATAGCGGCTAAGATAAGTAAGCACATGGATCAATACACGAGCACAGCTCAGAAGGGAATCGGTAAAGATACCAGAGGTGCCAAACACCAGCTCCTGGTAGACAGAACAGTCGCTCGAGACTGCAGAACCCGACACACTAACCTGAGCACTGCCTGGATTGATTACAAGAAAGCCTACGACTCAATGCCACATACTTGGATCATTGAATGCCTGGAGCTATACAACATCAACAGGACTCTAAGAGCCTTCATTGCAAACTCGATGAGGTTGTGGAAAACCACCCTTGAAGCCAATGGCAAGCCACTTGCACAAGTCTCCATCAAATGTGGCATATTCCAAGGAGACGCCCTGTCCCCACTGCTGTTCTGCATAGGTCTGAACCCCCTCAGCCAAATAATCAACAAGACTGGCTATGGATACCGACTCAGGAACGGGGCCACCATCAGTCACCTCCTCTACATGGATGACATCAAGCTGTATGCTAAGAATGAGCGAGACATCGACTCACTGATCCATACCACCCGGATATACAGTGCAGACATTGGGATGTCATTCGGACTAGAGAAGTGTGGTCGGATGGTGACTAAGAGAGGGAAGGTAGTCCACACAGAAGGTCTCACTCCCAGAAGGAACAATAGCAGACATTGAGGACAGTTACAAGTACCTCGGAATCCCACAAGCAAATGGCAACCTCGAAGAGGTGACAAGGAAAGCGGCTACGGCCAAATACCTCCAACGAGTAAGGCAGGTCCTAAGAAGCCAGCTCAATGGCAAGAACAAGTCCCGGGCAATAAACAGCTACGCCCTACCAGTAATCAGATACCCTGCAGGAATAATAAGCTGGCCAAAGGATGAGATACAGACCACAGATGTTAAGACGCAAAAGCTCCTAACCATGCACGGAGGGTTCCACCCCAAATCCAGCACCCTGAGACTGTACGCTAGCCGTAAGGAAGGAGGCCGAGGACTAGTGAGTGTGAGAGCCACTGTCCAGGATGAAACATCCAAGATCCATAAGTACATCAAGGACAAGGCTCCGACAGATGACGTGCTCAGTGAATGTCTCAGACAATGGGGAACAGAAGATGAGGTGCTGGAGGTCCCGTCATGGGTGGACAAGCCCCTACACGGCATGTACCACCGAAACATAACTGAAGTGGCGGATATACAGAAATCCTACCAATGGCTAGACAGAGCCGGACTAAAGGACAGCACAGAGGCACTCATCATGGCTGCACAGGAGCAGGCCTTGAGCACCAGAGCAATAGAGGCCCAGATCTACCACACCAGACAAGACCCCAGGTGTAGACTGTGCAAAGAGGCCAATGAGACAATCCAGCACATAACTGCAGGGTGTAAGATGCTGGCAGGGAAAGCTTACATGGAGCGCCATAACCAAGTGGCTGGTATAGTGTACAGGAACATCTGTGCAGAGTCTGGGCTGGAAACCCCAAGGTCAAAGTGGGAAACACCTCCAAAGGTGATCGAGAATGACCGAGCCAAGATCCTGTGGGACTTCCAGATACAGACGGACAAAATGGTAATGGCGAACCAACCGGACATTGTGGTGGTGGACAAAGAGCAGAGGAAAGCCATTGTGGTCGACATAGCAATACCAAGCGACTTCAACATCAGGAAAAAGGAACATGAGAAACTAGAGAAATACCAGGGGCTCAGAGAAGAGCTGGAGAAAACCTGGAGGGTGAAGGCATCAGTGGTGCCCGTGGTCGTTGGGGCACTCGGGGCAGTGACCCCCAAACTGGAGGAGTGGCTCCAGCAGATCCCAGGAAATACATCAGACATGTCGGTCCAGAAAAGTGCAGTTCTAGGAACAGCAAAGATACTGCGCAGAACCCTCAAGCTCCCAGGCCTCTGGTAGAGGACCCGAGCAGGAGGAAAAAGAGAGACCGCCCGCGGAGGGTGAGGAAGAGTTTTTTTTTTTATATATACACACATACACACACACACACACACACACACACACACACACACACACATAGATATCAACAACAACCCTATTAATAATAGCATAATAATAATGCTAGTAGTAGTAGTAATAGTAATAATAATAATAATAATATTCATAATCAATGTCATGTTCAATAGTCTTATGATCACGAAATTACTTATTTTGTATTTTTTTTTTTTTATCCATTTGTTCTCCACCATTCTGCCCCTGATCTATATCTGTATTGTTGTTGTTGTTGTTTTACCCTAAAATGTGCTAAGGTGCATTAAAAGGACAAGAAGTGCTCACCTGGGCAGAAATACTGTCCCTGTAAGCACTTTCCCACCGACCTGAGAGCTTGTGTATCATTTGTGTGTGTGTGTGTTTTTGTTGTTGTTGTTTTTTTGTGCTATTCCACTGTGATGCATTAAAAGACACAGATATGGTGGGGGACAGACGGAGATTGAGTTAATATGCAATATGTTACTACCACTATTACTGCCACAACACTTAAGGGGTGGTAGAAAAGATGGTGAGATAATAATGACAATAACAACAACAAAAAATACAAAAAATGTTGCTTGTACTTTTATTGGAGACAAAACTTTTGAGGCCGGATTTTGAACAGGGTTGGATCTTACGTATTGGTCTGCGTCTCTGACATTACTCAGTGCACTGGATCTATTAATCACCAGCAGGACAAACCTTTACAAAGATAGGCTGAATCCATGTGTTTTGGAGGATGTAAGTGCACAGGTGTGGAGCATCTACAGCCTTCAGTTTAGGGGTGTGATGACGACACACATCGCCCTGTTTGGATGAGCACACACGCCCGGCAGTCAGATCTGTTTTATTTCACATGGATTTTACAAGAATGGATTATTGCCTTTTTGCCTAAGAGAGGAAGCTATCGTTAGCTAATGTTAGCAACTTTTCACCGTAATGATTTATATTCAAGTAGTTTATTCATGAAAAATGTGCAACACGTGATTAAAACAGCTTTTCATTCATCCGTGTGAAATGGTCACATTTATATAGCACCTTTCTTCCTGCTTTAGGCACTCAAAGCACTTTATGTCCAGGACCCAGTCACCCTGACACTCTCATTCATCCTCCAGTGTACGCAAAACGGCCATGCCCCCAGACAGACCCTATCCAACGTAGTCACTGACGGAGAATGTAAGTGCGTATGTCACATGTCGGGAAAAACGTTAAATTCCACCGGCCCCACCCAACCTGAACCTGTATGCCATTGCGCCTTATATTATAGATAAGGATGGTCCGATATGAAAATTTTCTGCCGATATCCGATATTTGCCTCGCTGCTGTGGCCGATATCCGATATATGCTGATATTTATTTCGATGTTAAAAATCAATAGAAAGGCTTACTCAAATGTGGTAAAGTTTGCAAATTGTTTCATTATTGGAACGCCTTGTGCTTATGCCTGGGACACGTCTCACACACCAGGATGAAGCAATCATTTTTATTAGAAAAATATTAAAAAGACCAAATGCAATGTTGGAGTGAAATGTCATTGTGTTTTTGGCTAAATGTTTAATAATAATAATAATAATAATAATAATAATGCATTGGTTTTATATAGCGCTTTTCTGGACACTCAAAGACGCTTTACATTGCACTATTCATTCACTCCATATTCGGTGGTGGTAAGCTACCATTGTAGCCACAGCTGCCCTGGGTTAGGCTGACGGAAGCGAGGCAACCAGTCTGCACCATCGGCCCCTCCGACCACCAACCACTAACTCACTCCATTCGCTAGGCTTCCTGGTGTTTCCAAACGGTCTCCCATCCAAGAACCGACCAGGCCCTTCCCTGCTTAGCTTCCAAGGTCACCCATGTCCTCTATTAATGGGAAACAAGCTAGGCTACTATTTATTGTATTTTTTAGTTAAACATGTCGCCTACCATGTTGTTTAAGTTACATGTTTTATCTTTAACAAATCTGATAAACTTGAGGACGCACAGCTCTGTATGAAGCTTTGCAAAAACAATAGCACCATGTCACTTTAACAGCACCTTATATGAACTTATGAAACCAGAATGTGAAGATTTAGAGTTGGTTTAGAGCTGGCAAACAGTAGATTTACAACATTAGCATGAGCTTTGAACTGCATTGTTTTCAATGATAAATACACCAACGATCACAAATGTGTCTAATTAAATATGCGCGAAAATGCGACATAACGCCTCGCTTTCACGGGTCATTAACATGACAGAAGTGGGCGCAGTAAACGTGAATACAGACATGATCATCACAGTGGTTAGACCTACATGACAGAAAGGTCATGTTTACGTGTCGTAGCCTTTAGCCCGTTAGCAGCTATGCTAGTGCTAACAAACAAAGTTATAAATCTGGCGTCAGGACGGAGAAACTTTTGCAACACTCACCTCAGATGTAGCAACAAATAATCCATCAGAAAATGATTCCTGTTAATCCTGACTCAGAATAATGTCCATGAGGCAGATTTAGTCCAGTTTGTTACAGCAGTAACTTGTGGCTCTGTATCTCTGTGGTGTCCAAGTGTCCGCTCCACTTTGTTTAAACTTAGTAAAAACATATTTTCTTTTGGAGACGTGTGAATTTATGCTGGAGGTTCTTTATTTTTAGGAGCCACTGTTTATTTTATATAATTTGAATAAATTGTTGCCCCAGTCAGGTCAGTGCAGCCCATCTACACTGCTGCTGCATTCAGGTGCGCTACGACATTACGGTGCAGTAAAGAATTCAAAAATATATATATATATATTGCTGGGTTGCAGGTTCTAGAATATGATGATGTCACCGGACCCAGCGGGGGGCAGGAGCCAGTTTTTCCTATTAACAGCATTAGACTTTCTAAAAAGAAAATGTATGAATTAGAAAAATGATCATTAATGTCAGTCACTGGGTCCATGATCTCTCTGTACAAGACCCAAAATTTCCTCAAAGACAAATTATTTATTCTTCTATATAATAGTGTAGGCCTTTAGAACGCTGTGATGTCACCTGCAATCCAGCAATTGGCCGATATTTTCCCATATCGAACCGATACCAATGTGTGAAAAAATGACAAATATCCCTAATTATAGATTAGATGAGTATTTTACCAGGGAAATGATTCAGTGTCCAAGTTAAAGCCAATGACTTAGCTAGCAACATCTACCTGTAAGTAATATTTGTTTTGTACTTGCTTCCATCGCTGTTTCCAGTATTTTGCCGTGTGCAGAGCTCATCAGAAGCTTATTTTGTGCGACTCCGTTTTGCCACAATTGCCACTTCGGTCACCCCAGTGTGACACTCCTCAGCCCGCCGTCTGAGAGACGTCCCGGGAGTACAGTGAGTGATGGAGGAGCCGAGAGGTCCTCGTGCTCATTTCCCGCGGGGCCGACGGGCGCTCTTGATCCCTGACCCCTGTAATAGGCTGCTCAGCGTCCTGCTCTGAGCGTCCTGCTCTGAGCCTCCGCAGAGCGACAGCACAGCCATTCTCCGAGAACAGCTCTCACTGAAGAGGACTGAGGAAGATGTTACAGGAAATCAAATCTGTTCATATCAGCGGCTTTCAACAGGGGGTTAGAAGCACTTTCTACACCAATAAAATGTGTGGACCTTTTCACAACAACAACTTCTGAGCGCCTCAACATTGATATTTTAAATTGTATAAAACAGTGGCCCAATGACCAGCCCAGACTAATAACTGAAAATTATCTTTAACAACTTTGTTTGCTAACATGATGATGATGCAAGTAAACCAATGGAGCACTTATAAAGGTGTTTTGGGAGCAGAACTCCTCAGAATGGATCCAAAGATTACTCAAACCAACGTGAAAGAAGAAAAATACTATTGCTGGGTTGCAGGTGACATCACAACATTCTAAAGACCTATACTATTATATACATGCGTTTCCAATGACATCACGCACAGTTTCGGCCGCCATTTTGAATACCAAAGTAGCATTATGCAGTATTACAACATGTAACAATATCTCTACTCAGGATGAAAATGAAAGACAACTGATTGACAGTGGCGTTGTTTTGTACTCGTAATCATTGCTCATGAAGATAACAGTTACAACACGGCCCCAGAGACGCACGTTTATGTGAAGAAACCAGCAAATGTGGCACAGACGCAGCAGCTCTGTCTGTCGAGCTACAGCAGGATTTACTAAAGATCTGCTTCACTCTGAAGACTAAATGAACACATCAATGAGGAAACGAAAATGATTGTTTCAGTTTGTCATGTCGATAGAGTGTCAGTCTGAGTCAGTGCTTAGGCTGCTCAAGACGTTAGCATGCTAGCAGTTAGCAACTCTCATCGACTCTGTCATATGTTGTAGCCAAGATTTGGCGTGTGGTTCAGGGCTTTCTCTTTGGAGAGGTCAGAGCTGAGCTGTTGAAGCTCAATGCTAACCAGTAGCATGCTAACATCTTAAACACTGACTCACTGGTTTCTTCAAACAAACATAGGGGGCCATGTTTTAACTGTTATCTTCTTGACCAATGACTATAAATCTAAATCTGATACTGCATTAATCTCTGTAGAGAAATGAGTTCTCTGCATTTGACCCACCCTCAGTATCGCATGGGGCGTCCTGTAGGAGCAGTGAGCTGCCAGCATTGGCCAGCGCTCGGGGACCCATCTCCATGATGTGGAGCCAGGCTGGTGGTCAGAAACACCTGGCTGGAGGATACGAGTAGGCTACATAAAAATGCCAATCAATCAATTGTCTTTCATTTATATCCAGTCAAAATGACTGAAAGGCATGTATAGAGGAAAAGTTATTTTGTCTTTGAGGACATTTTTGGTCTTGTACAGAGAGGTCATGGACCCAGTGACTGATAATAATGATATTTTTTCTAATCCATACATTTTCTTTTTAGCCACGACTTGTGAAAGTGTAATGCTGTTAATAGGAAAAACTGGCTCCTGACCCCCACTGGGTCTAGTAACATCATCATATTCTAGAACCAGCAACGCCGGCAATACTAGGTATGTTTTCGACAAGGCAACAATGACTGAGATTGTCATGTGAAAATTGGGCACATTTTGCATGACCAATGTGCCCAATATAAAAAAAAATCCACCACGATCATACCGCCTTTGCTCTAACTGATCCCGTCAGATTTCGAAGCTCCACAGAGGGAGCTTCAGACGAACAGCACAACCCTAATCACAGGCCTTTTCCCATACTGAGATATGTTCTTACCTGAGCTTAGACGAGTTGATGCGTACCTGTCTGGTTGTGCGTGACTGAGGGCACGCACAACGACCAAAGATGCTGTTAGCATTTGGCCTTTACACTAGGCACTACACGTTTTTTTTTTCAGCTTTCCTGGCGGAGCGAAGTAGCTGCACTGTCCGAACACAGTGGGTGGGTGGCATCTCTGTGGTTGAAATGCAGCAGGAAAAAGTGGTTCATGTTAACTTTTTGGTGATATAACGTGGTGTAGTTTGGCGTGGTCTGTGTGGGGCTGTGTGTGTTTGTTTGGTCAGGACTGTGCATGGCCATTACTTTATTTGTGCCAATGTGACAGAGAAGTAAAAAGGGAGGTAGATACCATTATGTTCTGTGTGTATTCCTGTTATTGGCTGCTACATTCTGTGCGTTCCGTGCGCTTGGGTCAGTAAATCCGCCCCCGCCTCTCCTGTGCGTCCAAAATCTGCTTTGAAATTCAAACATCATTAGAGAGAGGGTGAGCCCGAAAATTGGCGTTAACGTGCTGCGTTAACGCGAGACTCTTATCGGGCAATAAAAAAAACCATTAATCTATTCTCAAAGCTGGACTGGGAGCGACACACAGAAGCAGCGGCCAATGACAGAGTGAAAAAAGACAGAAAATCACCACAGCCCCTCCCTCTTTCAAAACAGCGACATAAACAACTCATCTCATGGCCACAGCCCCACAGGAAACAGCCCTACACGAAACAGCCCCACAGGAAACAGCCCCACACAAAACAGCCCCACACGAAACAGCCCCACACGAAACAGCCCCACATGAAACAGCCCCACACGAAACAGCCCCACAGGAAACAGCCCCACACGAAACAGCCCCACACGAAACAGCCCCACATGAAACAGCCCTACACGAAACAGCCCCACAGGAAACAGCCCCACACGAAACAGCCCCACACGAAACAGCCCCACAGGAAACAGCCCCACACAAAACAGCCCCACACGAAACAGCCCCACAGGAAACAGCCCCACACGAAACAGCCCCACACGAAACAGCCCCACAGGAAACAGCCCCACACGAAACAGCCCCACACGAAACAGCCCCACACGAAACAGTGCAACTTTATCACCAAAGGTTCACAAGAGCCTGTTCCAGCTACATTTCAACCGCAAGCAGAGTTTAACCGCAGCTCTTACTGAGTTTGGAGACGAACTTTACAGCTACTCCGAGTCCGTTAGCTTCTATTTCTCCGCTGTCTCCTCCGCCTCAGGGCTGAGGCCCGTTTCCTTTTCTGATCAAAACAAAATTAAAATACAAAACGCTCTCTCCAGCCTGAACTCAGTCATAGCCTCGCGAGAACAGCACCTGCAACAGCCTGAGCGGCAGTGATCGCGAAGTTTGTGTGACAGAGGGAACAAACTCAGCTGTCAAGTTATGAATTTAAAAAATATTGTCTTGAAATCATCCCCACCTCAGTGTCCCGCGAGCCAAGGGGTCCTGACCCAGACTTTGGGAACCACTGCATGACATCTAGGAACCACGAACACATTCACAGTCCTCACTGTCATCCATTGATGACCAGTGGAGGCGGTGGGTGAAGTGTCCTGTCCAAGGACATGTGCACCTGCGGTTTCAATCTGCTAACCCTCCGGTTACAAGAAGCCCTTACCATGAACATGTTATTTAATGTGAGCTCAAAAGTAAAACAGTCAGCTTCAACCACAGGTTATGCAGACTTTGCTCTGTAATGACATCACACGCATCATTTTTTCAAAGCGCCATGTTCTCCATAAGCCTGTGTGGTGTCACTTGACAGCGAAAGGGGAAGCTCTTGGACTGGCCGCCAAAGAGCCAGTTGAAAAAGCAAAAAGCCAACAAAAAGCCAGTTGAAGCCAATGGCAAGCCATTTCAGGAGCCAAAAGCCTTTGTACGGTCTCGGCCCTGCTGCATCATTATCTATATATTTATCTTGGTGTGACCCGTCCACACGACGAGACACTGCGACTGTCTTTAAGGCATAACTGGAAATGATCGCAAATTCTGGCACAAAAAAAAAACATGTAGTGTCTGCTCAGCATTACATTATTTCCAATTTTAAGCAAATTATTCAATGCTGGGTTCCCCAAATGTTTTAGGCCTCAAATATGCAGAGCATGTTCAATACCATACTTCTTACTTCCCTCAGAAAAACAAAAAACAAAAGCTGTTGTTGTCGTCCAGCACTTCATGAACCTCCAAACTTTGTTGCGAGTTCCATCAACTCCATTCCCCTTCCCGCCTCCTCACTCAGTGTGCACATGTCAACAGAAACAGTCAGTAACATGTCCAGAGCTTTACGCACTACTGTTTTTCACCGCGCTGTTTTTCTGGTCTGGCGCTGCTGCGGTCAGGAAAGGCCAAAGCGGCTCACCAGGACTCCGGCAGCGCTGCCCTGTGCGGTTAACCCCGGCTTCTCGGCTGTAATTGAAAAACATGTCCGCCTTGTCAGTCTTCTGTCGGACACCAGCGCTGCGGGGAGGGCGCGCTGAGGCAGGTCCATCTCACAGCCGACAGTGAGGCAGGCGGCGTGGAGACGGGCACTATGCAGATGGTGGACGAAGCTTTTGACCATAACTGTAATTAGAGGTAATGTTATGTAAGTCAGGCTGTACGTTTGGCCTATAGTCACTAATGAACCCGCCCACATACTGAACTCTGACTTTGAGTTCCCCTCCAGAGCAACCAAATGTAAAACCAATATATTTAAACATTTCTTCCTCAAGCCATCACTCTGTTGAACAAACTGTATTAGCTTAGCATGGGGAAGTGCCATGTATCTTGCATTGTTGCTCGCCATTACACTGCGTTCCAAATTATTATGCAAATGACATTTTTCTAAGATTTTCTAAATTGTGAACTCAAATGAGAGTCAGCATAATTTTCAAGTCTTTAACTGGTAGAGGATCATTTAAATGTGGTGGAAAAAATTTCCTAGTGATAACAGTATTTTTTTCAAAAATAAATATCAATACATTTTAAAGCTTGTAATTAACTGAAAATGGTCATTTGTTGAATTTGTAGCATTAGGAGGTCATATTTACTGAAATCAAAAGCTATTTCAATCAAAAAAATATTAACAGGTCAAGTTATATTTTACCATAGGAGCCCTTGTGTGAAGCAGCTTCAAAATTCTTAAATCCATTAAACTTGTGAGTTTTTGGACAGTTTCTGCTTGGATTTCTTTGCAGGATGTTAGAATAACCTCCCAGAGCTGCTGTTTGGATGAAAACCGCCTCCCACCCTCATAGACGTTTTTTTTGGTGAGGCTCCAAAGGTTCTCAATAGGGTTGAGGTCAGGGGAGGAGGGGGTCCACATCATGAGTTTCTCTCCTTTTATGCCCATAGCAGCCAGTGATGCAGAGGTTTTCTTTACAGCAGGACATGGTGCGTTGTCATGATGAAGAGGATTTTGTTCGGGAAAACACGGCTCTTCTTTTTGTAACATAGAAGACAGTGGTCAGTCAGAAACTCCACATATTTTTCAAAGGTCATTTTCACACCTTCAGGGAGCCTAAAAGGGCCTAAAGGGGCCGACCCGCTCTCTCACCATGATTCTGGCCCAAAACATGACTCCGCCCCCTCCTTACTGACGTCACAGCCTTGTTGGGACATTGTGGTCATTCACCAACCACCCACTACTCCATTGATCTGACCATCCAGGGCTACACGGCCTCATCAGTGAACAAGGCTGTTTGAAAATGAGTCTCATGTATTTCTGAGCCACTGCAGCCGTTTCTGTTCATGAACATTCATTTAACAGTTTAGGGG
The DNA here is from genome assembly GCF_951799975.1 of Gobius niger. Taxonomy (NCBI): domain Eukaryota; kingdom Metazoa; phylum Chordata; class Actinopteri; order Gobiiformes; family Gobiidae; genus Gobius; species Gobius niger. The sequence goes on from NC_136864.1 coordinate 32,739,239, forward strand.
AGGCCGGATAGAAGGTTTATGCACAACTGCAGCCTCTGGAGGGTCCTACACCTTGATGTTCGGGAGACTCCAGAGGCACCAGCAGCTTCAAATACCTGTCTGCTGCTTTGTAGCAGCTGTTCTCTTAATCTGATGTGTTTGTCTGGCAGAAAACCGTCCATATTGTGCCTTTATCTGCACAAACCCGAGTGTGTCTGAATCATCCACAAAACTCAGTTCGATGATTACGCTTCATCTTTCATGAAATATCGAAGGTTTTCATACCTAGACCAAGGCATTCAACTATTTCAAGCTTTTCATCAGCAGAAAGACCCTTTTTTCTTTCCCATATTGCTTGAAAATGATAATCTGCGTAATAAAGTGGAACACCCTTTTTCAGTAGTTTTTCCCTTAACTGGGCTTAACCTGAAAACTAATCATCCCAGGTCTCTGAGATTAATGTCAGTGATTCATAGAGCCCCAAGACACGATACCATCCATGAGTTTCATTATTATTATTATTATTTTTACCTTTTTGACACAAAAATCCAATTTGCATAATAATTTGGAACGCAGTGTATGTTTGTCTTGAAACAGCTGCTGCACAAAGAAAGCATCCTAATCCGCTTTTCATTAGAAATACAGTATAAGCACTAAACGTCATTGTTCTATCATTACACCGGGCTATAAGTTTAACACGGCTCTGTCATGTTTTTGTTTCCACTCGCCGTCATTTCAGCCTTATTTCTTTTAATGCCATGGAGATGAATCCAGCACTTTGAGCTTTTTTACGGGGCATTTGTACAACAAAGGATATGTAAACAACGAACACTTATACTAATATACGAAAACACATGACAGACGGAGGCGAGCGCATTATAACATGGAAACAGAGCGAGGCATCCAGAGATCAATCCAAACGCAAAATACAAAGTGAAAAAAGATACAGTTTGGCGCTATGTAGGGATGCCTTTTGGCGCTCATTGTCCCGTGCCTGTTCCCTGCCCGAGTCCCAGCGCAGCCGACATGTAGAAACTCTCCTCCTGTCCGGGGCCGAGCGTCTACGTCCCGCTGTCGTTCCCGCTGCTTTGCTATCGAAGCTCTTCATGAGGAAGCGGCACCAAATATATACGATTAATAAATCTACTTCATTTTGCCTTGTTCAGACATTTCACAAGGTACATTTTTGTTTATCTGGTTTAGTTGAGCTGCACTTGATCTGATTTGCTGGAACGTCTTGCCCATGCGCTGGAAAGTGATGAGTCACAGCAGGGCCTGGGTGACGCACTGTCATTGTACATCGAGTTTTGATTGGCTGACGTTCCTGTCAGTCAATGTCAAAACAGGGGTGTCTCAATCTGTGCAGCGGCCCTGAGATGGAGCAGCTCACCAGAAGTGTTTAAGGCAATTACAGTTACACCTCAATAATACCAATATAAGCAATTCAACTGTATTATATGAATAAATTACAAATTAAATATACTGTCACGATGTTTCACACCTCTTTTTTCTTCATTTGGCCAGGGCTCGCAGAGAGGGCCACCACTGGGTAGTAGCCTAGCCTAGCATTATCTCGAAGGAAAATATTATATTCAATATTTTTTAAATATAATGCATATCTCATGTCAGTTTGAATCCGATTTAAAGAAACTAGATGCAAGTTGGTCATTTTTATACTCACTACTGCCACCTCAGGTCTTATGCGTAACTGCAGTCTCTATATTAAGCTCGTGCATGACGGCACTTCAGACCCGAAGTAGCACCGTTTTGAGTGACAGTGCAGGATCTTAGAGGCAGTTGTGGTGACCAGGTCTGAGCTCATTCTACACATGAGGACATGGAGGAACATGTAGGGGAGGAAAATACTCCCCCAGCAGTAATATCTTCACTTTACTGTACGGATGCCAAACTACTCCTGGTATTATTACGCCTTACAATATAGTTCCCGGTTTTATCCGCTTAGAAAATCCACATTGTTTAATTGTGTGTAATTATACTTTGTAGTGGAACACTTCACGTAACCATATTTAAATAGGGAAAACGTGGAAGAGCTTGGTAGCTTCTATCTTGACCTGTTTTGGAGCTATAGAGGAGAGAGGGAGAGGCTAAATGCTAACGCCGTCTGCGATGTGTTTACGTGACTGAAGATCAGACAGGTCCTAAAGAACTCGTCAAAGCTAAGGTAAGAACATATCTCAGTATGGAAAAACGGGGGCCTAATTTATATAATGACGTTTAATGCTTTTAGAAGTAGAAACCCTGACTACTTTCTAAAGCAGGCTGCCCTCCGGTACATGACACGTATTCACCTTATTCCGGAGGTTCGCGTGGGCGCCGCCATGAATTGTGCCCGCCCCTTTTCTCCTATGTGTAACATGAGACTGGAGAAGTCCACATAAAATCAGTCACTACACGAAAACAAAGCCGCTTTTCGGCCATGCAGAGAAACGCTGCAGTGTCGACATGTCGGTGCAAATGAACATTGAACATTACACAAATCAATCGACTAAACATCAGATTTGAGCGGAGAATATTTCCCCTCGTTCTCCGTTTAAATGAACGGGCTTCGCGCTCGACCGGAAGTGTCTGGACAACGAGGCGCCGAGACAACGCAAAAAGTGGCAAAAGTGGGCGGGGCGGAATAAGGTGAATACCAGACTGCATAACAGCATGAAGCACAGCAAGTCCTGGACAAAAAGCCATTCTGCTTCCAGCACTGCAACATCCTGGAGAAGTATCATTTGCAAAGGTTTGGTCTGCTTTCTCAAACTCATTTTCAAATGTATCAGTACCTAATCTAGCTTGACTTTGTTCATTTATCCCAGCAACACCGCAGCACTTTGTCATTTTCTCCCTGTGGAGCAATGTTTTTAATGACCAGATCTATATTAGCGGAATACACATATGAAGTCAGTCCTTCTCGATCAAATAAAGTTATTTTGAGCTTCCCCTGATGTCATCTGTAGAGCGCACTAACAAAAACGAATCACGGAGATGCCTGTTTTTCCTATTAAACTGCAGAGAGAGACAAGCGTGAAGAATTCAGGCTCGGTGAAAAGTGGAATATGTCTCTGTTTGAGCACAGGGAACCCAGGGAACCATCTTTTCATAACTCATCACGCTGTACAATGTAGAATCACCCATCACTGATTTCAAACGATCTGTCAAGAACACAATAGATCCGTCCACACTGGACTGGCTCTTATCTCCACCGGTCCGCCGTTCTTTCTAAACTTGGTCTTTCCATTTCCAAAAAGCCTTTATTCCTCCCGTCAGGCGTCTTATTCAAATTCCACTCACCGCGCTCGGTTGTAATCCCAAAAAGCGCTGACTTGTTTTGGCGCGTTTAGCTGAATTAGCACGTTAGCTGTCACTGGAGCCTTTAAACGCCGCCCTTTCTTTCCTCCATCCTTTCTTTATTTGTAGCTTTTTTCGGGGGCCCTTTTTCTATGTATTTTTTCATTCCCTTGTCCGCCTACTCGCAGATTATCCGTTCCGAAACTCCCCGCGGTGCGCCTGGGCTTAGTGTTACTGGCGCGGCGCAAATTGGAGAAAAAAAAAAGGGGGGGAATCGGTTGGGAGTTGTGCGCCGCGAGGTCAGTGCCGGGCGGGCGAGCGGCGGTGGGGGAGAGCAAGGCGTCCCGCTGCGTCCATCTACAGCTTCAGAAAAGACCAATGCGAAACCCCCGTGACACCTACAGGGGGGTCCCACCGGGCGGAGGCAGTCTGGGTAAGTGTCTTGGGAAAGAGGGAGGAGACGGGGGACATGCGGAGAAGATAAAAACCAATGCTTGAGAAGACTGATGCGATTTTGTGAGAAAGTTAAATAACCAAGGGACATTGCGGCGTAGTTGTGGAACCTCTCGCTGTCCTCGTAAGAAAATATCTTCACTGCCGTTGGAAGACATGGTTTAACGGTGAGAACAGAGATTTTTCACACTAGTTATTTGATTTGATATGCAATTTTTATGTTTGATCCATTTAAACTGCTCAAATGATGAGTAAAGGAAGTTATGTTGCTTTTAGACTTTAGTTATACATGTTCTTGCTCCAATTGCCCCACATTGGAACAACAAACAATAATCAAAATAAATATCAAAATCAATTGGTGGATTATGTAGACAGCGCCCTCTTCTGGAGTAGTTTTCCGACATTCCGAGTCGAGTACCTCTGGGGGACGGCCACGTGACTAAAATAAGTCCGGGATGGAATTACAGATCGTCTAAACCAGACACGTCAAGCTGCCGGCAAGATGAGATAATCCGGGCCCTTGTAGAGCAAAAAATCCAGAGTATGTAAAAAAAAAAAAAGTAAATCTCTAGCCCATTTCTGTGCGGAGTTATGCATTTTTAAGGGAAATAACAAATATGCTCATTCCAGCCACTAGGGGCACCTTAAAATAAAAAAAGAGAAAGAATACCACATGTGTCCAGCAGAGGGTACTGACATAATAAGAGCTCAGGATATGAACAACACATTATAGCCATGTGGTAAATGGTCAGTCTGCCCCAGGGCGGCTGTGGCTTCAATAGCAGCTTACCACCCCAGAGTGTGGAGTGAATGAGTAATGACTACAGTGCACTCTGAGACACTTGTGACACAAGGCTCTAAAGTGCAGTGCAAGTGTAAGCCGTGATTCACTAATTGGAAACATGTTTTCATAACAGTATTTTCATGTTAACATTACATGCGGCCCGTGACCCGCCGAGGAAGCTGGATTTCGGCCCACGACCCAAATGAGTTTGACACCCCTGGTCTAAACACTTTAGAATACCCCGCTGCTCACCTCCACCTCAAAGCACCAACCACTCCTTTGAGGACAGAGATGTTCACATTTTAGCCAAAGAAAAACATTGGTTTGAAAGAGTCAAAGAAGCAAAAAGAAACAAAATCCCTCCATGAACAGGAATGGAGGACAGATCAACAGGCAGGTGATGAGCAGTGACAAGCTGAGAGGAGGGCCTTTCAGAAACTTTCAGAACCACAAATAAGTTTATCTACAGGTGAGAGTAGCTGTTAATAAAGGGGAGGGGCTTAGCCAAGCTGAACTCCTCCCACAGGTCTATACTGTGAGCTGAGATGAAGCCTTTTGGATGAGAGGCGAAACGTTCCACACTTCAACTACAGAGTACAGAGGATGACTCAAGAACCTTCATTGAACAAGTAATGTGTTATTTTTTAGTCCGTCCAACTACATCAAACAAAAGCTGGGGAGCATTTTTTTTCCCACAAAATTGTATTACTGGTAAACAAAATGTAAGAAATACACAAAACAATCCAGCAAATCCAAGAAACAAAGAAACAAAGTCCAGCCCGGGGCACATTTGAAAGGTTTGAAAACTAGCCACTACACTTGTACGTTTCTACTCTTTTGTTTCAGCCCATATTTCAGAAGATGTCATCACTCATAATCTCATAATCTTTTCCAAAAGCACCCGAATGTGTGATCCGACTAAAGGCCGCTCTCCCCGCGCAGCTCAAAGGCTGCTGAGGAGCAGAGAAAGGCTGTTTGTCGGGACAGCGCTGCCTCTTGTCCAGAGCAGCGGGGGCGCAGTGCAGACCCTCTAATTTCCCATCGCGGGAATAGTCCGGGATTAAGGCTTAACTTTGGGAGAGCTTTGCAAATTGCTGCCGACTTCATGTGAGGTCGAGCATGAAATATAGAATGTTAAGCCCAATTTGTGTTAACGGCATTTCTTCTACTTTTTTTTTCTTCTTTTTTGGAAACGGTTTAATCGGAGCAATAGCCAAATCCTTCAACATGACTGGGACTGGGCTAAAATAGTGTGAGAGAAAAAAATACAAGAAAAGGAAAAGGACGCCTTCACTTTGGGCATTTGTGAGACAACTTTTTGATTGATTGATTGATTGATTGATTGATTGATTGATTGATTGATTGATTGATTGATTGATTGATTGATTGATAAGACACAAAAAAGCATTGTTCAAAACCATAATCACAATTTACTCTTTGCACACAAATCCCAAAACATTCCCTAAACTCCAGGACGATTAGACAGGATCTACAAAGTGAAAATGGCACAAGAACCTCCTCATCGTTAATGTGTGTCATCGTATCCAAAAGTGTCAGTGCAGTTAGGGGGAGTTAAAGGAGCTGTGATGCTTCCTTCAAAGGGCCTATATCATGCAAAATCGACTTTTTGGAGCTTTTAACCATGTAGTTAAGGTATTTCCTTATCAAAAACACCCCTGGCTTTTGGCTTCATTCAAGCAGTTCCGAGCAAACTTCCTGAATCTGCTCCGCCCTCTCCTGGTGAACCACTGATTGGGAACACCAGGAAGAGCCCGACGTCTGTAATGTAATGCCTTACGGCCTGATTTGAATTTGTAACACAGCTTTTTCATTATTTCTGTTATACCGTCAATGGTTGTAATAAAGAAACAAAGATTTTTTTTTAAAAAGCTGGACGTGTCCGCGCTGCCCCTGCAGAGTAAACAAACGCACCCCTGAGCGTCTGAACAGATGTCATGTTTGCACTGAAGGTTTTGAAGAAGGAGCTCTTTCTAACCTACTCTGGACACGCCTGCTCTTTTTTCTTACCTAACGATAATGTGGCGAAAATAAGCGATTGGCTATGAGAGGTACAGGACTTTAATCAACCAAAAGAGGACACTCGCCAGAAGCTGGAATTTCTCTCCGGGATTCAGCGACTATCAGTCAAAATAGTGTTTTTCTGTGACCGTCACTTCACTGATGGATGTTTGGTGAACCTTCGCCACAATCAAAGTGGATTAAACTCTTATAACCAGTGATGATGGAGCGGCGGTGAGTCAATCAAAACACATGTTAGCTTGTGTGTTAGCGTGCGTCTTAGCTTGTGTGTTAGCGTGTGTGTTAGCTTGTGTGTTAGCTTGTGTGTTAGCGTGTGTGTTAGCTTGTGTGTTAGCTTGTGTGTTAGCGTGTGTGTTAGCGTGTGTGTTAGCGTGCGTGTTAGCTTGTGTGTTAGCGTGTGTGTTAGCTTGTGTGTTAGCTTGTGTGTTAGCGTGTGTGTTAGCCAAGCCCCGGGTTTCCAATATGGCCGCCTGTTGATTTCAATGGCCTGTGCTCATTGGCGCAACGAGCCAGAAAAAATTCTTACTTCCGCGTTAGTTCCGTGTTCATTGGGCCCAGCGAAAATTTTAACGGCTATTATATGCTTGTATAATTTATACTATTAATTGTTATGGCCATATTAGTGGTCTTTTATCATTTCAAATAAAAAACACAAAGAAACCTGGATGTTTATTGCCCATGCCCATGATTCTCAGCGCGACGAGAGCGAGCGCCGCAGCTCGGCAGCTCCACCGTATGCTGAGCAGGTCAACATCGCTCAGCCTAGTTTTTGATGTAATATAATATCTGCTCTTCACTTTTGGAACTGTTTTCCAACGTTTAATTAAAGGTTAATTATACTTCTACAATTGACCACATGTCAAGTAAATTGTATGTTCTCAGCACGACTAGAGCGAGCGGAGAATCAGCCTTGAACAGCAGACCCAGCTCGCAAAGTGGCCTACAGCCCAACGCGTATTTAAAGATCTGCACCGTTTTCCCATGTTTAAAAGACACATTCAACTTTTATTATTCACCATTATGACAAAGTCAATGTCAGTTTATACCTTTGTAAGTTTTAAATAACCGCAATTTTGTACAACGCAGCATTTGATCCATTTAACTTGTGACATGAACATAAACATGAAATGAAGGAGACCCACTTTCAGACGTAGAATGCAAATGTTTAATATAATAGATCCATGGTAAATGTCCTGTACAACACAATTACAGTTTTACCTTATTTAAAGTAATATTTTCAGTACATTTGACCTTTTCTGTGTCTTGTTTGGCATATTGACTTTTCTTTTACACACCATCATTAAAAATATCAAGTATTTGTTGCTATAATGCTTCCTTATAGGAGCTGAATTTGCATGGACACACTGAAATGTTATCTTGTATTTTATGTCATGTAACATGTAATCAAAGTGTGTATATGTAGAAATGTGCATTTTTATGGATGGAACATGAGAACAAGAATCATTGCAATTTGTATATTCATAATTATCAACAATGGCAAAGTGATTAAGACCATCCTCTAATTATTAGGCTGGCAAGATCTATTATAATACATTACATTGTATTTCACAACATTTGCAGTTTAGCAATATATCACAAGTAAATCAGCAGTAGAAAAGAGTAGAACATTGTACAGTTGTGAGTAGTGTTATTTTAAATAATTTTACTGTAGCAGAATTGCAAAATTAGTTAAAAAAAAAACACTCTAGTAAAATAAATCACCATCAACATTTATGTCAATTGTCTCTGGCATTGTCACAGAAACTAATAGATGTAATTGAAATGCAATAAAGCTTTTTATGTACAACATACACTAAATTAATGATCTTGCAAAAAAGAAAACTGCCGCAATATATTTGCAGAATAGGCCTAGAACACTATACGCAAAAAACAATCACTGGGTTTTGCCCAAATTGTACATTTTATTGATTTACACCCGATGGCAGCAGTTAAAAAAATAAACGGTAATCCTCTGCAATCTGAAGAACACGTGGTATTAGCTTCATTTCCAGAAGTGCCCGCAATATCTTCCATGACAAAGTGAAAAAGAATAATGCCCAAAGCTGTTATCTACTGAGCTAAAAACTCAGCCAGACCACCTTAAGTTCTTTTCTCCGCTGTCAGAGCACAGAGTAGATTCAATGACAATCCCAGACTGGAACAGGTCTCCTTCTGGACAATACAAACATCTCAGGTATAACACATGCCTCCTCACATAAAGCTTTAACGGTCTGAGCACGACTCTTCCAACAAGAAACCAAGGAGTAACTGCCCCGTGAGGAGGAGATGGGTGACCGGACTCAGCCATCAGCAGCATCTGCTCAATATAGGAAAAATTACTGAGCAGCAACTTTATTACAGTTTTATTTGTGGCTATGAAACACATAACAAACTAACTGAAGTTGTAAGAGCTAATCACCAGTTAGTAAAGAAGTTCATACAAAGCCGCACCTTCCATATCCGTAGTGGACACAGATCCTGCAGCAGACTCCTCTCTGCAGCAGACAGCCTCAGTGAAGAAAGAAAAACATATTGTCATCCTTATTATACTAGAGTTCACATTTCTGGATCACAAGACCAGAATGAGAATTATACAGATCTCTACTGTGCAATTATATGTCTATTACGTGTAATATAATCACCAGTCTTGTTAGTGAACAAGTATGATAGCATGTTTGTTTTGTAATTTTAACATTACTGTTGTCTCTGTTTTCTGACCTTCATTTTTGTCTTGCTTTGCTAAAACAATGCATAGAAAGACATGCAGTGACCAAGGGTTAACACCACTTTTTATTTTCGTCTTGAACAGCTCAACATGTTGCTTTTTGTTCATTTTAATGCACTTAGCATTGGTTTGAGAGACAAAGTCAATTATTAGTTATTAGACAAACTTGATTAAAAATGTCACGTCATTATATATTATTCAATGAACCAAAAACTAACAATTTCCAACTCCTGGAACTAATATTAGCCAGTCAGATATTGTTCAGATCGAAATGTGACGGCAAAATAGCAGGGAAGCGTCCGACGTCATAGACACTATGAAAACTAACCTTATTTTGCTCTCGAGACGTTTGTCCAAATAACAAACTTCTCACTATGTATTAGGCCTTGTCACTATTGTAATTCGATGCACATACAGTATATTTTAATGAGCAAATGGGATCGGGGTACTGTCGTCTTTTAGAATAGCTTTGTTCTGTTTGTTTAAAAATGGTAGTCGTAGTAGTTTCTGTTTGCTATTTTCATAAAGCTACATTCTATAAATAACTGTGGTGTATGCTAACATTTACAATTACAGAATACATTCTGTGTGATACAAACTTACTTGCAAAGTGAGTTTTGCGTCCTCTTTTCTCTCGGTTCCCCATGCTGGTCTTCATTCTGCTGCTGCTGCTGTTGTTTTTCCTCCGAGCCCACATGTGCTCGTACACGGACAGCGAGGGCGCGCTCTGCACGTGCCCGGCTGCGATGCCGGCACCACGTGCACGTTCTGACCAATCAACGCGGCGGAAAGCTAGAGCGTGGCTAGAGCGGAGCTCGGCTAAGTCCTCACAAATGTATTTTTTAGACGATACGTAAATTTCGAAGGGGAAAAAAGTACATGATGTTAATGTAGATGATAATCGACACTAAATCCGACCTTTGTGAAAGTTGTAGGCGTCCTGTCAGCCGAATACGGACAGTTTTTTTTCGCATGGCTGCTCTATGGCAAAAATCCTTTCTGGGCCCGATGTGAATTTGCTGCTGCAGTACCATCGAGTGGCCGTCCGCCGACCGGCGCGCGGGCAAGGGGGGAGTGTCTTATCCAGTTATTATTATAGATCCATGGTGTTAGCGTGTGTGTTAGCTTGTGTGTTAGCGTGCGTCTTAGCTTGTGTGTTAGCGTGTGTGTTAGCTTGTGTGTTAGCTTGTGTGTTAGCTTGTGTGTTAGCTTGTGTGTTAGCGTGTGTGTTAGCTTGTGTGTTAGCTTGTGTGTTAGCTTGTGTGTTAGCGTGTGTGTTAGCCATTTCTGAAGCTGTGTTGCAGATGTCAACTCCTTATAACTGCACCTTATAACTAACCCAAACCCACTTTTTGCTGTGGTATTTATATTTCTACTACTGCAAAGGTTGCATCGGCTACATCAACTCGGGGAGAGGAGCGGAGTTAACTGAATCCAAGTGTCTTGTCTTCAGGGTTTGAAAAATACTTCCAGAAAATACTTATATTTCTCACAAAAATGAGTACTCCATGGTGGTGGAGGTACAAGATGGCGGCACGGTGGCACAGTGGTTAGCGCTCTCGATTCACAGCTAGAAGGTCCGGGTTCGATTCCCACCTGGACGGGGCCTTTCTGTGTGGAGTCTGCATGTTCTCCCCGTGTCTGCGTAGGTTTCCTCCGGGTACTCCGGTTTCCCCTACCACTAAAAACATGTACAATAGGCCAGGATGAATGATGATGATGATGATGCAGTCGTGACATGTAAAGCTCTTTGTGATTATGTCTGGGAAAGGCGCTATATAAATAAAGATCTACTTCTACAATATAACATATAAATGCCTATACTTTCCTTAAAGGCTAAAATAGCAGGAGACAGATCCTTTAAGACCTCCTTTAGCTTAGGAACCTCGGGATGTTCCTCATCAGCCCATAAGGAGCTAAGACCTTTCTCACAAGCCACTGCTGCCTCCTGAATGTCCCGAGTGTGAAATGATGGACGGTTTTGGCGTGTGATATTCCATTCAATCATGTAATCCTAAATCAATGAGTAGATGGTATATAGCAGGTCATGTCATCGCTAGAATCACAGCAGCATCCCAAGGTTTTAATATCGGAAATCTATGACCTACAGTATACATGCATTTTTTTGCACTTCACAAGACCGAAACATAAGCCACATGGCTCATTTGCATAACCTCAGCTGTGAGAGAACAGACCTCACGGCGCCGCTAATGACAACAGTGTTCTCATCATCAGTTTGTGCACTTTCACATGGTGCTGGCGCTCACTGAAAATCGAACTGTGGTGTTTATGAAGAGATTAGTTTAGCAATTGTACAGTAATGGTAATGTAATGTCATTCAATTGGTTGCAGGAGGATATGGAGCGTATATTGTAGTCCATTGTGTGGGTGTTGTAGTTTTTATGAATCAGCTGTTGGCGACCTAACTTCCTGGTTGTTCCTCCACTGGGTGAGGAAGGTTCAGATTGTCCTGACGCAGAGGGAGCAGCTGAAAGAGGGAGAAGGAGGAAGGAGCTATTTTCGCCACTTTTTAGATGCAGCCAATTCAGCCGGTGTCATACAGGTCCAAATCCCCATAGTACAAAATACATACAAATACTGCAGTTGTTCTTGATTGCCCACAACCTGACTGCACTTGAACACAATTCACGGTTACATTGATATCAAAAATAGATTTCAAAATATATAATACGCTTGAAAGGAGGAGAATTTGTGGATTCGTTGGTTAGTTCTTGATTTTGTGATCAATGCAGTTTTTGAGAAGGCAGTTTCTTAAAGGAACAGGCCACCATTTTTCCATGCTGAGATATGTTCTTACCTGAGCTCAGACGGTCACGCAAAACCATCAAAGATGTTGTTAGCATATGGCCTCTCCCGACATATTCCTATAGCTCCAAACGGGGGTGAAGTTGGAAGCGACCACGCTCTTTCACGGGCTCAAAGACCAGACAGGTACACATCAACTCGTCTAAGCTCAGGTAAGAACATATCTCAGTATGGAAAAATGGTGGCCTGTTCGTGAGTATATTTTTCCTAGGATAGTTGGTAGATCAACCAGTCACAAGTCATGAGAGTGAAAAGTCACACATACATCAACCAATCAGCTTAACCCTGACCCTGCCCTAGCCACTGACCTTAAGCACAGTGGGCTGGTGCCTAATCTTAAATTAGTCTCTGATTGGATGATGAATGTCCACCGTTTACCAACTATCTGAGGAAAAACATTTTTGCGGCCTGTTCCTTTAACTCTTTGGCCTACCTATGTTTTAGTTCTTCCTGGGTAATTTCAGCACTGGTTTCCATATGGCTGGCACTGGCGCGAGTGAACAAGTATAGCTATTCTTTCATATTAGAAAGTCTAAATAACGACTTCTCTCACTGTCCCTGCTGTTTCCTGAAGAGAATATTCCTCCCTCCATCTCTTAAAGAAGTACAAAAGGTCTTGTGCGTGAGACTTGGCTCTTCTCGTTCTCTTCTTAAGGCAAGGCATGTTTATTTATACCGCGCATTTCGTACACAATGCAACTCAATGTGTCTACCGACTCATTCGGGACTGACCCATCTCCATTTGCCACTAGCATACAGGCACTTGAAAGTGAAACACAAGGATATTGTCCAGTATTTTAATAGATCTATGTATTCAACTCAACCGCTGTCAGTATAGTTTGTTTCGCCATATAGTCCGCCATATATTTCTTCCTGTAAATGAGTTTCAGTGATTTGCATACTGCTTTATTTGATCAGCTCTGATGCTAAGTGCTTGTCTGAGCTTGTCTTTTTATATCTCCTGTAATGATGGTCTTTAAGAAGAACACTCTGTCTGTAATTGCACATCTAAACAAGTCTTCCAACCTCGTGATTTCATAAAGTGTAATGTTTAACAGTAAGGTTCCTGTCCATTTAAGCTTCATCGTTTACAGCTGAGATTTTCATAAGTGGTGCCAGTAATTTAAACCGAGTTGGAAGAATAATCACAAAATCTACCAAAATGCTTTTCTGTTGAGAAGAACTGTTTTGTCAAGATGAGCTGCCAGTGCGACACTATAGGGCTGATGGGTATTTGGTTTATGGAGGTTTGGACTATGGCAGTGACCTAACCTCAAGGGGCTGAGGCATGGATGGCACTTCCTTAAGGACTGCTGTGGACACGTTCACATTTTTGGCTTGCAACTGAGCTACAGTCTGTTTACGGAGCTTATTTACGTGCGCCGACTTTTAAACACACAATGTATTTAGTTTAAAAAGATCAAAAACGATCCGAAAATAGTTGTTATGCTCTTTCCATTACTCAGTTTTATTGAGAAGTCAAATGAGGGAGGAGACGAGAGTGGAATGTGTCTTCATCCCTGAGCGCAGAAGCATGGCCGTCGGACTGCGGGGGTAAAGGGTGCTGAGTACCCGGGGCCCAGAGCAGGGTAGGGGCCCTCATAAGTGCTGCAAAAAGCGGTCTGTATTGTACTTTCTAAATGTCCTCATAATTGGTATGTGAAGAATTGAACACAACCAGGCTGAAATACAATGGTTAGACAGAACTTTGCACAAACAATAATGATGGAGGAATCTCAGGGCTCTGACACCCCTTTAAAAAAGTGCCAAATGGTTCAGCCCACACACCAGCGTTCAGGACGTGCGCCTCAACTCAACAGTGACTTTGATGAGGTGGGCTCTGCAATGCAATGACACAGAGCGAGGAAAGAGAAAGATTTGTCTTGCCTCGCTCTTATGTGCTTTTGTTTAACACTAGCCCAGGGATGCCCAAACCTTTTGTCTCCGAGGGCCAAAATGAAATAGTTCCTGTGGGTCACGAGCCAAACACGGTGACGTCAAGCGTGAATCACATATAACTGCAAATAATAATATTATTATTATATTATAATATTATTTCACTTTCAGTATACATGTGCATTTGATTCTATCTATGCAGAGAAGATGTTACATTAATACAAATGTTAACTATGGCAAAAGCCTAGTTTTTGTCAAACAAAATCAACAAATCAACTGTAGAAATATAGTACAAAATGTAAACAACACCTGTATCTGCAGCACCTACAGTGACTTACGTGATTCATGGATGATATCAACAACATTTTAACAAGAAAAAACAAAAACACTATTCCTTTTATCAGGCTAATTTAATACAGAACTATGAAGGCTATGGTTTATTAAACATACTTATCAATAGTATTATTGTTATTACTAAAAAGTGGCAGTAGTAGTTGTTGTTGTAGCTGTCTCATTATGAATGATCCTTTATTTACTTGTTCCTCCCATCTGTAACAGCCGATACCTGGTGCATTGAGAGAACACCACAGACCCGAGACTTCTGCTTCTGGGAGACGCAAGTCCTTCAAAAATGTTCAGAGAAGGACTGGTATCTTATCTTCAGAATGCCCACAGAGTCATTTCAATGGGTGGAGCCAGTCCCTTTGCAAAAGCGTGTAGCAATCACAATTAAGAATGTGGACTTCTATGACGTTGCAAATCGTTTTGGCATCGGAACAAGCACCGCGTGCAACATATTGTGAAGAGGCCCCAGCACTGTGCATGAAATCCAAACCATAATTCAAGGCTTTGAGAAAAAGACTGGGTTCCCAATGTGCAGTGGTGCTCTGGATGGCTCGCACACTCCTGTCATCGCCCCAGCTGAGTAACCCTATTGATAATTACAACAGGAGAGGAGGGTGCAGCGTGATTCTGCAGGACTCCTGGATCTTGATGTGGGATGGCAAACGCCACGATGCACACGGTTTTGATTGTTCAAGTTTGTCTTGCTGATGGAACCTTTTTTCCCCCCGTGGTGTCGATGTCTCCCGTTTGATTGTGGCTGACTCAGCACATAGTCTGTCGAGAACCATCATGAAGCCAGGCCTGATGTGTTTGGGGACCAAGAATAGCTTTCAGTGCCAGCTTGAGCCGCACTCGCACTCATGTGGAACACGCATTCGGTCGTTTAAAGGGACGGTGGCCAAGCCTAATGAAAAAAAAAAGACTCTCAGATCCACTCCGTCAGATTCATGGTGGCTGCATGCATTGTATTGCACAACTTTTGTGAAAACCTAAAGGTGGCCTACGAGGAACATCACAAAGAGATAATGGAGCAGCAAAACATTCTCTCCACTGCAGACCACATCAGAGAAGACTTGCCCACATCAGCATGAGCCATTCACTTTTGATTGAAACAGCCCTTTTTTATGTTGAATATGTAATTAATATATACTTATAGCAATGTATCTCTATGTACAATACTACTGTACATGTATAGGTCACTCTGATCAAATAAGAAACAACTAATATTTCATTACTATTATCACAATCTTATTCAGTATCGTGCAGCCCAGGAAAACTATTACTTTTCACAAAGGAATTTCTCCTTTGTGAGAAGGCCACTATCTTATCTTATATAATATACATATATATACATATATATATGTATATATATATGTGTATATATATATATATATATATATATATATATATATATATATATATATATATAAACTTACCTGGAATAGCATCGAGTTCCTCGAAATATGGGCATGTTAAACATGTTAAACAGTCACATCCAGTTTTTTGGTTGTTTCAAGATGATTCTATCTGGCCCATGACTTGTAGAGCACAAATTCCTGAGTATATAAAAAGTCTCTAGCCCATTCCTGTGCGGAGTTATTAATTTTTAAAGAAATAACCAGAATGTTCACTCCAGTCACTAGAGGGGGCAGCTTAAATACAAAAAGGAGAGAATTCCACACGTGTCCAGCAGAGGGCTCTGACAAAAGAAGAGATCAGGATATAAACAACACATTATAATCACATGGTTGTGACCCAGGCTTTGTTAAGTCCAATACAAGTGTAAGCTGAGGTTACAGTCCTGTCAGGCTCATCATTATTCATTCATTAAAAATAATAATAATAATAATAATAAACATCAGACCACATTTTGACCAGAACTATAAGAAATGTACTTTTTCCTCCCACTGTAATTCTAAGTGCGATGAGATTGTTTTCTTGAGTCAAAGCGTAATAAAAATAGCTTCATGGACAGATTTGTTCAAATGAGTTACTCCAATCAGTGACAAAGTAAATAACAGTAATTAAAGATCACTTTAAATGTGTCCTGGTCTGAGAGATGTGCTTCCCGCTCATCGTTTTCCACTAGTTTTGCGTTTATCAAACTTCACGATGTGCGACTCTCTCTGATAATGTATGGAATAAACAAAGACGTTTTGACAAATCCTTCAAAGCGAGAGTTTGTTGTCCGTTCTGCTTTTGAGGCTGGTGTTTGCTACTTAGCGGTGGAATGATCGGGTATTTTCATTAACAAGCTCTCGATACATCCGTGACAACAGAGTCCTGCGCTGTCCTGGCTGTCGAGGAGTTTTCAAGTCAGTCCCGGAACCTTTGATCGCTTTTGTTATTGAACCGCATCAATGCACCTTCCCCAATTATCTCTCTCGCGCAATTCACAAACGAGTGTCTGTGAAATCTCAGAACTACAGTCGGCGCACTACACAGTGTCCTAGTTTACACAATGCCATTAAAAAATAAGCCGCGCTATAAATAACACACCGCCGGATATTTGGATGCGGCAGGTTTCGACAAAGTTTCAACTTTGGAAAGATCGTGATTACATAAAGTCACTGTCAGGTATTCATATACCCACTCGTTGGATAATGGGACGATACTTTTCATTTTGAACAATCTTGCAAAGTTATACTTTCATTCCAAACATTTGGAATGTGGAATAGCATGTGTTTTCATTTGCGCATTCTCCGCAATTCTGCCAGTTCAAAAGGTCTCCCACTTCTGCACTCGAAACACCAGCCCACACTCCGATATACATCATGTGGAGGAATCTTCAGAGCTCCTCAGTGTCTAAAGTCTAGATATTAAAGACTGCCCCAACAGCTTGCAATGTGTATAACTGCATTCTGTAAAATCTTTCATCCTAAGTGTATTTGTGGACAATTCAACATTATTTTCAGCATCACCTCCTACAGCCAAGGATCGCTTCCGAGAGGGCCACACCTCCACCTCAGCCATCAGCGTAAGAGCCGCACCTCCATAGCAGCCAATCATCGCCCTCGGTCCTGCTTTTAAGCCCCAGCAATCATGGTTTGTTCGCTTCCCAGCTGTGCTGCGACCCATCTCCACCCCATCTCCACCTCTTCTGCCCACGGCTTCTCCCTGCTGCATCTTCACGGGTCTCCTATACCACCACCAGTGTCCAGGCTCCGGGGAACACATCCCTAACTCCAAGCTGTTCATCCACACTGACTTTCATACATGGATGTCTAAAGCCGGGGCTTGATCGCCAAAACTTATATACATGTCAATAAATCTTCCTAATCGCTGCTTTTGTCTGTTTGAGTCTATCCAGGTTCAAATATGTAGTGGTCGATCTTATTAA
Organism: Gobius niger; assembly: GCF_951799975.1. Taxonomy (NCBI): domain Eukaryota; kingdom Metazoa; phylum Chordata; class Actinopteri; order Gobiiformes; family Gobiidae; genus Gobius; species Gobius niger. The sequence goes on from NC_136864.1 coordinate 32,756,924, forward strand.
ATCTCGAGGTGATCTTACTAAAAAACTAAACAAGATCCTTTGGTTTCATTTTGTGACATATTAGTAACATTCATTAAAACCTGGGTCTATTTTTCACTGAAAAACGTGCAATATGTTTCTAGATCAGTAATGTTCAGCAAAAGTTTCAAATTGAAATCTAAATGTATTTTTTTCCCCTATTCACCTGCAGTGTCTCACCTTAAATGCCTCATTGCACAGATTTACATCAGGCCCATGACCTGATTTTCACCCCATCTCAGGCTGGTTGTGCTTTCCAGTCGCAGCGGTCTGAGTGCGGTGGCTCAGCTCGCACTGGCCTGAGACCTGGATTAGGAGGGTATAGGATGTGGAGAGTGACAGTGACAGCAGCTTCTTTGGAGGTGGAGGATTTCTCTCCACCTTCATTACCAGAGGTGGAAGAAGCTTTCAGATTTGGGTAAAGCCAAACTGGAGAAAATTGTGCTTGGTTCTTTAGTTTGACTATTTTTGTGATGTTTATAGTTTCACTTCCTTATTGGGCACTCACAGGAAGTGACATAGATAGAGGCAAACCATGTTAAAATGAAGTAAATGGGAAATGGATCCAACTGCTATGAACTTTACCTTTAAATGTCACTTCCTGTTAGCAGGTTAAATATTCAGATAAAAATAACTTTTCTACCCAACAATTCTTAATTAATCATTCCTCTCTCCTCTCCGTTTGCCACAATGACCACGTCTGAGGGGGAAATCATAGCAGATTTACAGACGAAGCATGTTCCTAAAAAGGGCATGAGGGCGGGATCTTCACTGTCGAGTCGGCCCTTGCGCGACGTGTAGTTCGGTCATAGCCGCGCAGCTCCAATGCTAACAGTCCGGCCCTCATTAGTACGAGATTTACCCCAGTGTTATCACAGGAGGAATATCTAGCTGCGGAAAGTTCCCAGAAAGTAGTCGCCAGGCTCGAAAGTTGTTTTCAACGTGCCTACAGTGCAATGCTTTCCAATGGGAGACTAGCGGTTACATGGAGGTACTACAGCAACGGCGGAGTAATGGTGGCCCCTAGTGTGGTCGTCACAAAGCAGAGCAGCCAGCAGCCAACAAAAATGCAATAAAGAGCTGATGAAAGCATGCCAAAAAAGCAACGAAAGAAAGTGATGATAAACAGACAAAAAACGCTTCAGAAACGTGATAAAAACGCTGCAACAAGGCAACAAAAAAGTTACAATCTGTTATGCTTGTCTTAGCTTTCAAATGAGGCATTACACTGGCCTGTTTTTAGATTTGGGTAAAGCCGAAAATGTGCTTGGTTAAAGTGAGTGGTAAGAGCTTTGTGTGTAAGTGTGCCCAGACTCCTCACGGCGCCCCCGCTGACGACACCTCTGCTCCAGGGAAAGTTCCGGGTGGTGCCGCTGTTGTCGGATGAGCTAACATTAGGACAAGGTGTGAGGCAAGTGTGTCAGTGAGCTATAGGGCAAAGACAGCAGCGCCGAGCTCGTGCCCACACACCGCCGTCAGCGCAGTCTCATCTTAATGGGATTTGTCCTCTGAGAGGGATTCTGCCGTTATTAAAATGTTTGCAAACTTCTCTCAGCTGACAAGTTCCTCAGAGCGATGGTCCTATCATTGTTTGCACCATATTTCTATTCCATGGTTTGCTCCACTCTTTTCCACAACACTGGGGAATGGATTTCAGAGGATTAAGCCCAGTTGTCTATTTTCTTCATGCACTTGTTTGAACAGCATTTTCATTTCTAAATACATTTCACAATGGGGTGTCAAACTCATTTGGAGCGGGGACAAAAAATGTAAATGTAGCGTTGGTCAGAGTAAGCCTTTAATGATAGACCAAATATTCATTTGACTACTGTATTTTCTGGACTATATGTCGCTCCAGAGTATAAGACGCACTAGCCATAAAATGCCTAATGAGAATAAAACAACAGGCTGAACAGGCGTACGGTATGCTAACGTACCACACTGATGGTTAGCTACACGATGCATAAACAATCAGTGTCTGGTATGTTAACGTCACATACACAGTTCAGATACTGTACCTATAGCATAAAGAACATACTACTGCACCACTGACAAACCTCTTCCAGCAGCGCGTTTTTCAAGCTCTCATTTGCGAACCTCTTGCTCTAGCTGTGGCCATCTAGCTTTTAGCTCGTGATTCACTTTCTTCTGTTTCCTTCATTGCGGTCGAGTGAGTAACCTTAGCTTTCTCGCTCACTCCAGACTTTCTTTCTGACGCTCGATTAGGCTGCAGTGCCCTCTAGCGGCATGTGAAATTATATATTTGAATTAAAGAGGCCGAATGGCTCTTCCACCCGCTATGTCGAGCTTTTCCATATCAAAGGCCCCGGCCAAACCGGTCTGACCAGGTATAGGTTTTGGGACCGACCTCTGGCTGTGGCCAAAGCGCTGACCCGTGTCTGATGTGACGTGAACAGACTCTGACCTCTGATTGGCAACGAGAGAGTGACAGGCCTCACTATTATCACACAGGTCATACGGATTTAATATTTTACATCATACAGCTGTGCTAAAAGGGAATTTTACCGATATTAGCATAACATTTGGATGTAGCTTAGAGGGCCACACCTCCACCTCAGCCCATCAACGTAAGAGCCGCACCTCCGTGGCAGCCAATCAGCGCCCTTGGTCCCGCTTTTAAGCCCCAGCAATCATGGCTCACTATGTGGAACGACGGCTGTTTTAAATAGACTGTACTTATGTTATGTTACTGTAACAGTGGCTCCTGCAGCTGCTTTAGGTTCAGGTGAATATTTCTTCCTCCACATCTGCTACATGTCCACTAGGGGTGTGACTATATATTGATTTTGCGACATCACTCATTTTAAGGACTTGGACCAAACACTGTCACATTTATGACTTTTAATGATAGTTTATATAACTGTAAAATAGGACTAATTAGTGGTTGATTTATTCCTTTTGATACAGGACGGTGGTTTCTTGTTTTATTTAACAGTAAATGAAGTGATGTCACCGACGGATCAATAAACCCTTTTTGCTTAAGTTAGGGATCATTTATTCACTTATTCAAGAAAAAGTCAATGTACATGAAGACATATAATCCTTAATAATATGTCATATGTTAATCACATATGTTTCTCTAAAATCTTGATGTATCGTAGGTTCTTTGTGTGCAATATGTCGATTATCGCATTATTAGCCATGTATCGCATATCGTATCGAATGGTGAAGTACCCAGAGGTTCCCACCCCTAATGTCCACATGTTCTTACTTCACTGTTCCGACCTGACGCTTCTAAACGCTGATTTTCAGATTCTTTGATAAGAGTCAGTGCTTGAACTTGCGATGTTGGCTTTGTTATGCCCTGCGGTCGTGAACTTTACCGGCACAGGATCAGCTGAAGTAAAGTTTGACTCCTCGTCTTCAGGCAGTCTCTCCCACTCTCAGAAGCGTCAGCTCTCTGGCCTTTTGTCCATTTCTTTGTTGAAAAGAAATGGAAACACACTGCGTTCCAAATTATTATGCAAATGATATTTCTCTCAGATTTTCTAAATTGTCAACTCAAATGAGAGTCAGCATCATTTTAAAGTCTTTAATTGTTAGAGGATCATTGGAATATGACTGTTAAAACTTCCCAGTGATAACAGTATTTAACTAAACTTGGTTTAGTTTAGTTTAATTTATTTGAGCAACTACATTTTCCTGATTTACAAATACACATTAACCAGTCACAGATGCTCAAAAGGAGTCGGCTGAAGGAAGAAGCTTCTGAGCGCCTGCCCCACATTCAACATAATAAACGTTTACAATTTACAGAAATACATGAGGTCTGTATCCACAACCAGGAAGAAGTTTGCACATAAAAAGGAAATGAGATCACATGAGTGGAACGCATGGACTCCATTGTTTACATTTCCTATTGGAAACTAAACAAGTAACAAGAAAATAAGAAAATTCATGTATTCGATTTTCCAAACCCAGGCACAACAACTGTGTTTAAGATTTACATTTATGCTGTTGCAGAATTATGATCATACAAACAGATGCATTTGTTATTATTAATATTATGAATGTTATTACCATCATTACAATTATTTGTTTTATTATTTTTGATGACATCCTAGATATTGCGAATGTAATAGTATAATATTACAATATTATACTATTATGCAGGCATATTTAATATTCAGAGATTAAATGGAATCTTGTTTACTAGACACAGAGATCCTGATAAAACATTTGTTGTCATTGCTATTTCCACTACGATAACTTAAAATGTACTAACAGCATAACAGCAGCGTTTGATTTTGAAGCTTGTAATTAACTGAAAATAGTCATTTGTTGAATTTGCAGCATTAGAAGGTCATATTTACTGAAATCAAAAACTATTTCAATCAAAACAATCTTAACGGGTCAAGTTATAATTGAACATTCTGTGATAGCAGCTTCAAAATTCTTAAATCCATTAAACTTGTGAGTTTTTGGACAGTTTCTGCTTGGATTTCTTTGCAGGATGTTAGAATAGCCTAGCCTGGCTAACACCAGACTAAAATCACAAGTGATATTTAGTCTGGGGACACCAATTCATTTTCTCGTAGGAGAGGTGTGGTTTACGAATGTCTATCATGCGTCTGCACGAGGCCACAGCCAATCGTATCATCGTATCCGATGACGTATGACGTACCCGCTGTAAACTTTCGAGCTAAACTATTTAGAACACGGCCTGAAGCTCGATCAAAAAATAGCGGTGCGTCTGCTGCTGTCATGTTTGATCCGTAAATAAACTTTTTTTTCTTTTAATCCGTGAATAAACTACAAGCTTCTGTATACAGAATAGCGCATCATCATCTTGCCGTCCCTTCTCGTTCCCAAATCCATGTGAAAATTTGGGCCATGGTCCCCAGGCTGCTGTGCAGTTCCAAATGATTGGAGCGCACACAGCAGCCTGGCATTAGCCAGGTTAAGAATAGCCTCCCAGAGCTGCTGTTTGGATGAAAACTGCCTCCCACCCTCATAGAAGTTTTTCTTGTTGAGGCTCCAAAGGTTCTCAATAGGGGTTGAGGTCAGGGGAGGAGGGGGTCCACATCATGAGTTTCTCTCCTTTTCTGCCCATAGCAGCCAGTGATGCAGAGGTTTTCTTTACAGCAGGACATGGTGCGTTGTCATGATGAAGAGGATTTTGTTTGGGAAAACACGGCTCTTCTTTTTGTTCCATAGAAGACAGTGGTCAGTCAGAAACTCCACATATTTTTCAGAGGTCATTTCACACTTTCAGGGAGCGTAAAAGATTTCAGATCAAACCTAAGGAATCACTCGGACAAACAAATAGGAGGCCGACACACAACAGTGAGAGAAGATGATCCGGGAATCTAAGAATAAAATCAGCTACAAACTCGTCTAATGGGCAAAACAGAGACACGCTGTCAGAGGATCCAACCATAAAACCGAAAATATAAGGCTATCAAGTTCTCAAACGAAAAGTGGCTGAAAGCTAGAGATGACTACATGTATGGATTAGAATAAGTTTGTAGAGATCTTGAGCAGGTTTGTTCCTCGTGCACGGGCTGCAGATTTTTCACCTCCTTTCTTTCTCCCCGACCCAACTCTTTTCCCTCTCTCTCTCTCTTCTCTCTGAGGCGAGTGTATGTGGAGCTTTGTAAACAAGCAACTCACTGCTCTTTGTATCGACCCGTCACTAGCGGAGCTGCACTCGCGCCTTGAGGGTGACAGGGGGAAGGTCTGTCCTGCTCATCCACTTCAGCAGACTGCTCCATTTTGGTGTTACAGTATCTGTGGCAAAGGAGGCGGAGTGTGAGTGAGCGCTGTCAGAGAGCCTGTCACCATAACAACGCGCCGATCAACAAGCGAAACAACACCGTCATTCGACTCAGATACTTGCGTAGTCTGCGTATAAGAAGAACCGGCTCTGAGGAAAGGCCACATTTATTATTTTCTATCATCAGAACCCAATCAGAGAAGCATGTTTCTTGTTTACTGTTTTTCCTGTAGATGGTTTTGCTACAGCAGAAGAGCTCTGCATTTACAATGTTGGTTCCATTGACAAAAACTTGGTCAAATGTAGGACTGCAACTAAACATTATTTCAATAATCGATTAGTCAGCAATTGTTTTTTCTCGATAAGTCGACTAAACAGACGATTTTTTGTTGTTGCTAACAATAACTTATGCCTTCTATCCAGAGTTAGTGCCTTGTTTCAAGTGCATCTCCCAAATTAAAGAAGTACTAAGTACAGTGGGGAAAAAAAGTATGTGGCCAAAATCCAATAGAATGTCTATGTGAAACTGACCAAATACTTTTTTTCCCCACTGTAACTTCTTTACGTTAATAAATCCTCTCCGTAGTCCCTCTGGGGTAATACAAGTATTAATGGGATGATTGGGAGGTCTTTCATCTCCCCCTGGTGTCTCTGGTCAGAAAACCACACTTGCAACTTCCCTGCTCCGACCTGGAGCCACCAACACACACTAATGGAATTATGAAGTTTGAGTGAAAAAAATGATCTCCATTGTGTAATTGGATGAACAATATCCCTCTGTCCCTTTGTCTTTTCTGTCAGTGTAGTATTTACTCTCACGGACAATTAATGAGTAAAAAAACTTAACATGCTACGACACCTGCCATGGAGCTTATGGCCTCTAGGGGCAAGAGTTACTTAGTTCTGCAGGATTAATAATAATAATTAATCACTTTTTCATTGTTTTTTTGTGTGTGTCTGTGGAAGAACGTGGTCGCTTCTAACTTCACCCCGTTTGGAGCTACAGGAAAATACTGGGAGAGGCCAAATGCTAACAACATCTTTGTGTGACTGAGGGCACGCACAACGACCAGACAGGTACGTATCAACTCGTCTGAGCTCAGGTAAGAACATCTCTCAGTATGGAAGAACTGTGGCCTGTTCCTTTATTTGCTCGGGCTGGGCTTGATTTTTGGGCCGGATCTCAGCTCTATTCCTCGGGGTTACATGAAGGCGGGCCTCGCTGGCCTGAAAAAATGGACTCATTGACGGTCTATAAATGAACATTTTATGAATGAGAAATACAAGTAAACACATTTTTCTTATCAAAATTATTTATAATATCAATAATATCGACTATTCGTTGCAGCCCTAGTCAAATGGCAGGACAAAAAAAGTGTTCTGTACTGTACTACACAAAGGGGAAAACAAGTAGTGTGACTGTGTCAACTTGATATTTTGCAGTAGAGCTTTGCTCCGAGTGCAAAGAGTGTTCCACGGAGGACAATGAAACAAGGAGTCCCTGTTTTTCTATAAATATCACTCCTTTCCTCCACTGCTCTTGTAAAAATGCCACCATGTCCCCCCCTCTCTCTTTTCTACAAGAAGCATGGGCCCATTCTGATTGCTGGCACTTTGTTGACTAAAGGAAGTGACCGCGCTGGCCCATGAAGTCATTTTCTCAGCGGTAAGCACATATTCCTCCTTTTATGAGCTGCTTTGTGTCCGCCGCCTTTTCTGCTGAGTGCTAACAGACGCACACAAGAGGCACACACAGGAACTTGGGAAGACTATTAAAAGTTGCCATTGTTGCAGGAAGTAAGTCTTTTACAAAACACAACCGCCGCTTCACTTGCCTGGGATCGGGGCTACGCTTGCTCCAGATTTTTCTCTTTTTTTTTCTCCCTTTGCACCAAAAACCGGGACATGCAAAAATCAAAGATGCATACTGGAGCAGCGTTATATAACTGTTTGCCAAGGCTGGTTTAAGTCGTGCTATTGGCTCCATTGACGGGGTCGTATTGACGCACACCGCGGCTTCGGGAAGGGGCCCACAATAGGCGCGAGTGTGTGCGCTGCGGTAATCCGCGCTCCACGCTGGCATTGCCGCTAGGATTACCAGTTAATGAAGTTTCTTTTGTGCCGGCGCACACAAGGGGGGGGGGGCTGCGCGGGGGGTGGGGGGTGTCGACTCCACAAAAGGTGCGCGCTTCGGCTAACGGGCCCGCGCCGCGTTTCGCGCTCACATCTGAGGGAGCCGTTTAAAGGAGAGGAATCCGCAGCTTCGACCCCGTGGCCAAAACGCAAGGAAACGAGGCCGGTGTTACCACGGCAACGGCTCCAGCGAGCAATTGGGAGAGATGAATGAGCTTTGTCCGCGGAGTATGCACTTGTTTAATTTGTACACATTAGTGTCAAATTAAATGTAGCTTTGCACAATTGTAATCCGCGACTTGTTTAACTGGCTTAAGAGATGGTAATTGAACATGATCCCGGTAAGTCGTACCCAAACAAGACCACCTCTAAGATGAGCAGCTGTGCCCCTTTAATGAAGACGCAGCGACGTAGGCTACTTCCACTTTGCACATGGAGCCGGAGCCTTTTTATCCATTGGTGTGCGGATGTGGTAGTAGGTAGGGATGCTCGGAGCTGATACTACACAAAATACAATATCGGGTACCGGCTACAAATATCTAGTCCTGAACCGATACCTGTTTTGGCTCTCACCACTTTAAAAACACAACTTTCACCAACTAAACCTCAGTGAATATAGGTATGCTGTATGTCATTTCGAAGCTCAGAATCTAGAGAATTTAATCACTGAGTTAGTTCTAACCTCCGCAAAGGGATTTTTGATCGCTGTGTAAAATGCCGCGGTTAGCAACAGCATGCTAAAGCTAGCGACAGCATGGCATGTTTATTTATTCACCATATTCCAGAAGTTCCTGTGGGTGCCGCCATGAATAGTGCCCGCCCCTTTTCTCCTATCAGTTAAAGGAATAGGCCAGCGTTTTTTCATATGTTCTTACCTTAGCTTGGTCTTCACTCGTGCCTTCAGCATTTAGCCTCTCCTCCTCTCCTCTGTAGCTCCACACGAGGTGAAGATAGAAGCTACCAAGCTCTTCCACGTTTTCCCTATTTAAATATGGTTACGTGAAGTGTACGTCCGTATCATTACGCCTTACAATATAGTTCCCTTTTTATCCGCTTAGAAAATTCACATTGTTTGATTTTGTGTAATTATACTTTTGTAGTGGAACACTTCACGTGACCATATTTAAACAGGGAAAACATGGAAGAGCTTGGTAGTTTCTGTCTTCACCTCATTTGGAGCTATAGTGGAGAGAGGGAGAGGCTAAATGCAACGCCGTCTGTGCTGTGTTCACATCACGTGACTGAGGACACGCGTTAAGACCAGACATGTACAAATGAACTCATCTAAGCTCAGGTAAGAACATATCAGTATGTAAAAACGGTGGCCTGTTCCTTTAAAGGGGGGGTATTATGCAAAATGGACTTTTTCAAGCTTTACATCATGTTATTAAGTCCTTCCCTCATTAAAAACATGCCTGAAGTGTTGCCTTAGCACATTCACGTATTTTCGAGTAATCTGTAAAAACTCTGATGGCGGCCATTTTAGGGATAAAACGCCTGATTCCTTCAGGAAACGCCCTCGACCTCCAGGATACGCCTCCGACCTTTCGTCACCAGCCGAGTAACCAACCACTGCTCCTCAGCAGAACCCCCTCCCCGCAGTGTCCAGCCCTAAGATGTACACAGAGTCATCATGGAGGATTAGCTTCATGTGTTGTGAACAGGAGCCACAGCAGACTTTTACAAAGACACACATCAGTGTTTCTGTTACCGAAACACCCAGGATTAAAACCGGTGACAAGAACGCTTATTTCAGTGTCTGGTTCTGCGCTGGGCCTTGATGATGCACAGAGCCTCCGGAGAAAGCTAATGCTAAGCTAAACCTCGAGTCATCACGTGAAAACGAGAAATATGCACAAATAAAGTCAATAAAACCACCACACACATAAAGAACCGTCTAACAATGATCACACACGGAGCCGGGCTTGTTGATTTGGAAGTTTATTGCTCACATTTCATCTACAATGGGTCATAGCCGAGTGGTTTTCTCCCCGAGCTAACAAGCTAGCCGCGACAAGCTAACGGGAAAATTCACTGAATACAAGCAGCATATTATGCATTGAAAACGTCACTAAAACAGGCAACTGCTTGAAGCAGCCTTTATGATGATCACACACTGAGCCTGGCTTGTTGATTGTGTAGTTTATTGCTCACATTTCATCTACAGTGAGTCGAAGCCGAGTGGTTTTCTCCCGGAGCTAACAAGCTAGCCGCGATAAGCTAACGGGAAAATTCACTGAATACAAGCAGCATATTATGCATTGAAAACGTCACTAAAACAGGCAACTGCTTGAAGCAGCCTTTATGACGATCACACACTGAGCCTGGCTTGTTGATTGTGTAGTTTATTGCTCACATTTCATCTACAGTGAGTCGTAGCCGAGTGGTTTTCTCCCGGAGCTAAGGCACTCTTAGCCGCGACAAGCTAACAACCTTCACCTTCACAACATTCATTGAAAACAGGCAGCATATTATGCACAAATAACGTCAATAAAGCAGCAACTACTCGAAGCAGCCTTTACGGTGATCACACAATGAGCCTGGCTTTACACATTTGTGGTTTATTGCAGACTTTTCATCAACAATGAGCTGTAGTCGATTATAACAAGCTAACGGGTAACCTCGAAAAACCATTGTCCACCTGCACAGATAATGTCCGTCTTTTGAATGGTATGGGCTCCTGCAGATCCTGGTGTCGTCCATGGGGGTATAGTTAGAGATCCATAGGGCATGGCAGATGCAAAGAGAAGCCTCCAAACAGCAGTTATTTTTCAGGCAAGAGCCCCTTCCAAGCGTCCGGTGTGGAAGGTTCGTCTCCAAATAATATCCTGTGTGGCCATTGTTCACAAAGTGATAAGCAGTAGCTCCTTTCCAACAATAAAAATTAAAATGCACCGATCGTAGTTTCAATACTGTTGAGACAACGAGCGCAGTGTTGTTGTGATGCCACAGACAGCGTGTGGAGGGGGCGTGTCAGAAAGGGTCAGAGGTTCTTAAAGAGACAGGGGCCTATTTCAAGTCATTTGCTAACGCCATTTTGAAAGAGCAATTTTATACAAGGCAGTTATTCTAATTTACTGCATTTACAGACCAACAGAAGGTTTGGTCATCATTGTAGTGTGATATAGACTGATGCTATGTGGCTGAAAAAAGCATAATACCCCCTCTTTAACATAGGACTGGAGAAGTCCAGATAAAATCAGTCACCACAGGAAAACACAGCCGATTTTTGGCCGCGTAGAGAAACGGTGCAGTGTTGACAGGTGCATGACCGGACATTTTCCCTCGTTCTCCGTTTAAAAGACTGGGCTTCGTGCTTGGCAGGAGGTGTCAATACAACAGAAGTGGAATAAGGTGAATACGGTGCATTTCGTACACAAGGCAACTCAAAGCGCCTGCTAATCAAGGCTGGGTCTATGAATGAAGTACCTAAAGTAGCCTCATAAATAATTGGTCACAGCTGGAGTGTGATTTTACTTGTTATGTCTCAAGTACAGTGCACATGGAAAGTATTCACACTTTTCCCACATTGTTTTGTTTCTCATCAATCCACACACAATCTACACTCCAGTTCAGCTTTACCCAAACTCTAAAAGCTTCTCGACTGGAGAGCAACGCCTCATTTGAAAGCTCAGTCTTACAAAACTGATTTTTGTCATGTTTTCGTTTCGTATTTGTCTTTGTTCGTTTTGTTTCACTCATGCAACAAATTAGAAAACTTTAGTCGCTCCTGCAGACTCCAAACTCTCCAGGCTTGGACTTTACAATGTTTAGAATTTTTTTTATATTTAATTACCAGCTGGAATTATTCAGCTTTGAACCCAAAAAAAGAAGGCCTTATCATTTCTATTAAAGCATAAAATGACCAAAAAAAAACTTGCAATACATGTTTTCCCCATATTTATATCCTTTCCAATTGATATTGTTAAATTATTATTTTTCCCTTATTCACCTGCAGTGTCTCGCCTTAATAACACTCATAGCCATGGGTAATCACACCTTTGGCTATGACGCTCAAAACTGCGCCCAGGAGCATCCTGTTTCCACTGATTGTCAGGTTGGAGATGTTTCCACAACGTGACTGGAGTCCACCTGTGGTAAATTGATCTAGAAAGGCACATAGAAATAGTTGCAGCATTGAAGGTCCCAAAGAGCACCGTGACCTCCATCATTGAGAAATGGAAGACGTTCAGAACCACCAGAACTCTTCCTCGAGCTAGAGTCCAAACCAGCATTATCCGGAGGAAATGGGAGAAACTATAGCACATATAAAAACAGAGTACTGCCCCAAAGTGCTTTCCATATTCAGTGCAAAAATACAACACAGATAACATACTAGATGAAATAATAAAACAGAAATCTAATACTGCAACAAAGGACAACATATTTAAAAAACTGCAGCATAATGAAAATGTCTCGCTCAGCTTGAATTAAAAGCCAGTGCAAAGAGACGCCTTGATTTCCAGAGGCACAGAGTTCCAGAATTTCGGGCTCCATCTCCTCTGGTTTCTCAGTTGGATGAAGGGATTTAAAACCAAACAGTACAATTTTAAACTGGGTTCTAAAAGCCACAGGAATTCAGTGGAGAGAGGACTAACGGTAGTCTGCGGATGGTAATAATAATAATAATAATATAATGAGTTACACTAGTCCTGCCGTGACGTTCTGAGTGCATGGACCTGTCTTTCAAGTCGGCTTGGTGGTAGGTAGAGTCTGACCTTCCCCAAAAGTCCATTCCACCCTTAAGGCCTGATTGGCAGAGTGCTGCAGAGGTGTTTCAACCTGAAAAGACTCACAAGACAGAAAATGCATTAGAACGTTTTATTGAACATGAAAATCATTATTGGGGCTCAGACCCCGGCGGAAGCTCTCTTGAACGGCAAGAGCTGCTGGCATTGGACGCTTGCCAGTATCTTCCCCCGGAGCCTGGACACTGGTGGTGGTAGAAGAGACCGGGGTGGCCTGACGATGGGTTGAGGAGAGGCCAGGCGGAGATGGGGTGGAGGAGGGTCGTAGCACGGCTGGGAAACTTTGAGTGATTGACCAGGGGGCTTAAGAAGGGGAGCCTGAGCGACGAGTGGCTGGAGCATAGACGAACGCCGCGGCTATTGGCTGACTTGTAGGTGCGGCTTGAGCTGGGTCTGTGATTGGATGATTGACGAGCTGCCGGTGATGAGATGAATGAATGCAGCTGGTATGTCTTCCAGGTTGAATTTGCGCCTAAGCTTCATTTGTCCGTCTGGAAGGTTCTCCCATTTCCTGACTGAAGCTGTAACATCAACATGTGGCGAATGTGTAGGGGTGTCAGGGTTTTCTTGTTTGGTGCAGTATTAAACAACTATTAGAACTCTGTTTGCACAACCCATGTCCCAAATATCACATTTCATCAAATGTGTGTTTGCACTTCGGCTCAGCATTGACTGTAGGGGCAATCCTCACCCCTGCAATGTTGGTCGAAAAGTTCAGTGTACGACGGTGGTTTGGATCCAACTCTTCAGACCGGGCCAGAGACTGGGTGTTCAGTGGTGTGTGAGATCCACAGTTTGACGTCTTAGACAAAATCAAGGAAGTGACAAGCTGGGTGACGGTGGGTCAGCAGCAAAGACCTCTCACTTTCCTCTAAAGGTCAGTAAGAGCGATTTATTTTATACAATTACATTACATTTAAAAGACTGCTGATATCTTCACAATGTATCTCCATCAGTTTAATTTAAATGCATCATTTGCCCTTAAAATCAATAAACTTCCCCCACATTCACCCTCCAACCATGTTCAGAGTTCATGCTCCTGTTGTCTTGACGATGGAAAGTCTGAAAAGTGCAGACTTTATTTGTGTTTTTTTGTGTGTGTTCCTTTTAGGCTTTGTCCACTCACAGCGGGGTGTCTCATAAAATAGTTATTCCTCTATGATTTGGCCTGTCAACCACGGCTAACCACAGATTTGCCTCATTAAAAACCACGTTTTCTAAAACCTCCACCAAACCCAACTTAACAGAGACTAAAACTTGTCAGAACTGTAGGTTTTAATGATTGTTCAGGCACGTTTTGCTTGATAAAGCCAAACAACGTAGTGCTTTGAAGAGTACTGACGACGGATCACGCAGATATATCGGAGGCCGCCATAGCCATCCTGCCATCCTTTGACCATGTGACCAGGACGCACTGCCATCTGCTGGGAGAACCTTTGGGATGAAAGTCGGGCGTCGCTCCTGCTCCCCCAAATAATTTCGTTTCAGTTGAGAGATTCATCGTGTTATTTTGTTAATAGGCATAAAAAGTTGAACTAATGAACTGTTGAACTAAATGAATGAGATGGTGCTTTTATTTTGCCATGCTGGATCAAAACTGGAAGTCACTCTTTGGGCTTCGAGTCAATTTAGATGACAAGGGGAGCTAGATTATGAAAAATGTGTGTGGTTTGTTCAGGCATGTTGTAGAGCTAGAAGATAAGATAAACCTTTATTAATCTCACAAAGGAGAAATTCACTTGTTACAGTCGGCGTTACTTCACAGTCTTATTGTACAGTCTGACAGCAGTGGGGATGAAGGCTTTGCGGTAGCGCTCCGTCCTGCACTGAGGGTGTCTCAGTCTGCCACTGAGAGAGCTGCTCAGCTCTTCTACAGTCCTGTGCAGTGGGTGGGAGGTGTTGTCCATGATGGAGGTGAGCTTGGCTAACACCCTCCTGTCCCTCACCTCCTCCACAGAGTCCAGGGGGCAGCCCAGGACGGAGCTGGCCCTCCTGACCAGCTTGTTCAGGCTCAGGCTAGAACAGGCTAGAACAGGCTCTTGGAACCAGTGCATACAAATGTGCTAACATTATTTAAATATGGTTACGTGAAGTGTTCCACTACAAAAGTATAATTACACAAAATTAAACAATGTGGATTTTCTAAGCGGATAAAAAGGGGGGACTATATTGTAAGGCATAATAATACCAGAAGTTCGGCATCCGCACTGTAAAGTGAAGATATTACTGCGCAGATCTAACCTGGCTAACACCAGGCTGCTGTGTGCGCTCGAATTATTTCGAACTGCACAACAGCCTGGGGACCATGGCCAAATCTCCGGTGGATTTGGGAACCAATCACAGAGCGAGGAGGGACGGCAAGACGATGACGCGCTATTCGATATACGGAAGCTTGTAGTTTATTTACGGATAATAAAAAAAAAAGTTTATTTACGGATCCAACGTGACAGCAGCAGACACGATGGTATTTTTTGATCAAGCTTTAGACCTTGTTCTAAATAATTTAGCTCAAAAGTTTACAGCGGGTACGTCATACGTCATCTCATACGATGATATGATTGGCTGGGGCTACGTGCAGACGCATGAGACTTTTTTTTTTTTTTTTTCGTATCGCCCAATAGACGACTATGGACGCTCGTAAACCACACCTCTCCTACGAGAAAATGAATTGGTGGTCCCCAGACTAAATATCACTTGTGATTTTAGTCTGGTGTTAGCCAGGCTAGCGCAGATCTGTGATTACCTGTGAATAACCAGATTTTTCAGAGTTCAGTTTCTTTGGCCACTCTCAAGTCTGACTACCTCCAAGTCTGACTCAAGGAAATATCACATTTAGACTGGTCAGACAAATAAAGAAGGCTATAAAATCTCACAAGAAAACCTATAGCGCCATGAAATGAGTCCAAGAGTGCAACAACAACTCATCCAGGAGGTCAAGAACCCAGAACATCATCTGAAGATCTGCAGCTTCACTGGGTTCTGTCAAAGTCTAAAACTATAAGATAGACACAGAGCAAAAACGGCCTCCATGGAGAGTTCTTTGACCATGATCTCAAACATACCAACAAATCCACTTCTGAACGGCTCAGAAAGAACAAATGACAGTTCAGGAGTGGCCAGGTCAAAGTCCAGACTTAAATCAGTTCATGCACAAAACCCTCCAATATCGAGTTCAACTAATTCTGCAAAGAACCGTGAGCTGAAATCCATCCTCAGCGATGTGACAAACTCATCAGTTATCGCGAACACTTGACTTCAGTTATTGCTGCAAAGGGCGGCTCAACCAGTTATTAAGTTCAAGGGGCTTTAAGTTTTTCACACAGGGCCACAGAGGTTTGGATTTTTCTTTGCCTTAATAAATGTGATAATTGTTGGCAAATTGCTTTTTGTATTCACTGGGAATGTCCTTGTGTGAAAGAAAACATGTCTTGATGAACAGAAACATTTAAGTGTGGTAAATGTAAACAAATGTAGGAAATCAGGAAGGATATGCATATTCACTGTACCTATGCTTCTTCCACTGTCCTGCTTCTACCAATGTCCTGCTTCTTCCACTGTCCTGCTTCTTCCACTGCTCTGCTTCTTCCACTGTCCTGCTTCTACCAATGTCCTGCTTCTACCAATGTCCTGCTTCTACCAATGTCCTGCTTCTACCAATGTCCTGCTTCTTCCACTGCTCTGCTTCTACCAATGTCCTGCTTCTTCCACTGTCCTGCTTCTACCAATGTCCTGCTTCTACCAATGTCCTGCTTCTACCAATGTCCTGCTTCTTCCACTGCTCTGCTTCTACCAATGTCCTGCTTCTTCCACTGTCCTGCTTCTACCAATGTCCTGCTTCTACCACTGTCCTGCTTCTACCAATGTCCTGCTTCTACCACTGTCCTGCTTCTACCAATGTCCTGCTTCTTCCACTGTCCTGTTTCTTCCACTGTCCTGCTTCTTCCACTGTCCTGCTTCTTCCACTGTCCTGCTTCTACCACTGTCCTGCTTCTTCCACTGTCCTGCTTCTTCCACTGTCCTGCTTCTACCACTGTCCTGCTTCTTCCACTGCTCTGTTTCTTCCACTGTCCTGCTTCTTCCACTGCTCTGCTTCTTCCACTGCTCCGCTTCCCCTCATGGCTAACCACAACTCCAACCAAATCCAACAATAACCCTCATCTATCCATAAAGACACCATTTTAAACCTGTCTGCCGGCTGCTTTTCATTTGCTGATGCGTTGGTGCTTCGCCAGGAACCAGAGTTGATGAAGATATTTCTCACAGCTTTTGGAAAAAAGGCCCACGGAATCAGGCATTTTAGTCCACAACAATCAAAATAAAAATCCCTGTGAAATCCTGGAGGGACTATTCACTTCTGCTCTGTGTGTGTGCAAGTTCTGGACCACAAAGTTGGTGGTAACAAAGTGCACGCCTGATCCACGAGGGCAGAGCTTTGTGAAACCGAGTGCTATAATGTGTAAAAACTGAAGGCAGACCGTTCAGTATGTAGTCGTCTGTAGATGCGATGATGACACTATATATACAAATATAAATAACTGTTGCTACATCATTATTAGTGCTGCTTGTGCATAAGGCGCTGTCTACTCCGCGTCCCGCTGTTTTCATCCAAATGAGTTTGACAGGAAGGACTATGCTGCGTTTCGCCTATTGTTAGATCAAAGTAAATATGTAAATGGTGCCTATAAACATCCCAAACCAAATCATCACAGTGTCCGTATTTGTTTTTGTCGCTTCAAAGCACCATTTGCCATTTCATTTTCCGATGCAAATAATAGTAAATTAGGTTTAAGCGCAGCCCCTGTGCCCCTATTGTTAGAATATTTACAACACAAAAAAACATCCGCCCGCAACCATTAATCTCCCCGTCTCGTTTTGCCTGACGCTACAAGAGAACAACACATTAACGTCGCGCCACGGCCGACCCCTGTCCCACGCCCCCCCCCCCCCGGGCCCGCGCCGCTGTCACTGAAGCCGCCGCAGATCAATACCCGCATCACCCGCTCCTGTTTATTACACCGAGCAGATCCATATTTTCATCAGTATGCAGCCGGCCGCCCGGGCATCACTCATTGGCCGACAGATGGGAGTTTTGTAGCTCTGGCGTGGCCGTAATGAGGGTCGAGACGCGGAAGACGGGGGGGTTTAATTGAGGAGGTACGGCCCGCTTCATTTGCGCCCCGTCTCGGTGTTGTCATAAAACGTGTTGATTTATAAATGCGAGATTAAAACGTCAGCAAATAAAGCGCCTCTCCGCGGGTCTCCCGGGAACACAAACGGTGATGATGTGATGAGAATAATTACGCAGGACGCGGCATCTGGGAAATACAAGTTAAGGTAATTGATCCTGGTCCAGTCGTTTCAAATGTGGACACAAGGAAATGACTAATAAAGGCAAAACACTGCAGGTGAATGGGAAAAATAAATGACCCTGGAGATGTTCATTTGAAACTTTTGCTGAAGATCACTGATGTAAATATGAACAATTCTTGACCCGATCTCTGACCCCCTTCATTGTCTCTGGTGTGTATTTGCACGTAAACATTGAGGTGTACCCAGTAAAACGTCCACAAAAACACTTGGTGAGATTTAGTGCGGTTTGACGGGCCCTATCGCGTGGGAGATTACATTTGTAGCATCCATATTTGTCACAGGGACAACTTTATTGGCACATTTCACAGCTTTCAGGATCACTTTCACAGGAATGCTCAAAAAATCGCCTGAAAGTTCATGAAATCGATGCAGTTTTTTTGTAATTCGATGCACACTGTTTTCCCCCACAAATGAGTGAGGTTGCTGCAAACAAGCAGCAACCTCTCTCTTTTGGTACAGCTGCGTTTTTTTTGCCTTTTTCTGCAAACTGCATTTGTGGTCTGAAGAAGCAGCTTTTCAAAAGTAAACAGCTAGTTTATGAGCTAAAGACATTAGAGACCTACAAATGTCTTCTTCTGAAACAGTGAAGAGGCACCAAGAGCCCCCCACAGCTGCAGCACAGTGGAGGCGTCACAAGAGGCACTACAGGAAACAAGGAAGTGACAAACGAGGAGGTATCCAGGCAAGACTCACAGCTAAGTCACACATGCCTTCTATCCCTACTACTGTTCTGGCTATGGACGTTCACTGGAGAATTAACTGCAACGCTCTTCCCAGAAGATGGTGAAAAAGTGTTGTGGAGCGGAGGGAGCTGTGCAGGAGGAAGAGGAAGGGAATAGGGAGAAACTCAGGAGGCGCTACAGGTTCACCGACCTCCAAAAACACGCTGCTCAGGTTGACCCACAGCGGCGGCGCGGCTCTGGACTAACACCTGAACCCTATTTCGTTGTATGGTTGTACAATGACAATTAAAGCACTTATTTACTTAAAGGAACAGGCCACAGTTTTTCCATATTGAGATATGTTCTGACCTGAGCTTAGACGAGTTGATCCGTACCTGTCTGGTCTTTGTGCCTGTGGAAGAGCTTGGTCGCTTCTAACTTCACCCCCGTTTGGAGCTATAGGAATACACTGGGAGAGGCCAAATGCTAACAACATCTTTGGCCGTTTTGTGTGACTGAGCGCACACACAAAGACCAGACAGGTACGGATCAACTCGTCTAAGATCAGGTAAGAACATATCTCAGTGTGCAAAAACTATGGCCTGTTCCTTTGAATGAGGACAAAAACAAATTTTGTTCCATTTCTATAAATAAAATGTGGTATAGTGCCTTGAATGTGGTTACCGTGGCAGCCCTAATTTCAAGAAAATGTAACCTATTTGAATTTTTTTTTTTTTATCTGCAGTGTCTCGCCTTAAATCAATCCGTATCCAAAGAGCGAGTCAGGCCAGCTTAGGCATGTTATATCTGGTGTTCCACCATTTTCAAGATGATTCTTAATTCATTCTTAATTGAATACTTTTAAAGGTCCTATATATCATGCAAAATCGACTTTTTGGAGCTTTTATCCATGTTGTTACACTATTTCCTTGTTAAAAACACCCCCAGATTGTTTTTTTCTGCTCCGCCCTCTGCTGGAAAACCACTGACTTGTGACACTCTGACGTCAGATTGTAACACCAGGAAGTGCCTAAAGAAGATGACACTCGCCAGAAGCGCCAGATCAGCCAAAATAGTGTTTGTCTGTGACCGTCACTGACGCTTGGTGAACCTTGGCCAGAATCAAAGTGGATCAACTTTTAAAACCAACGCGAGTACCACAATAAAAACACCCGATGGAGCGGCCGGTGAGTAAGTCATTTATGAAGCTGTGTTGCAGATGTCAACTCCTTAAAACTGCATCGTGAAGTCACTTTTTGCTGTGATTTATATTTCTACTGCATTAGACGGAGAGAGGGGGCGGAGTTAACTGAATCGAAGCGTTGTGTCTTCCAGGTTTGAAAAATACCTCCAGAAAATACTCATCACAAAACTGAGTACTCCATAGTGGTGGCGGTACAATATCTCATATAAATACTTGACTTTGGAATGACTAAAATAGCAGGATACGGATCCTTTAAATGATCCGATCCCTGTTGGTTTCTCCATCAGTCACATCCTTGAGTTTGGTGTTGTCGGTGATCAGAGCTGTCAGTCAGTCGTCAGCCCCTCAGCCGCCTCAGGGCCAAAGCGCGTCACACACTGGCGACGTGGGGGCCACCCCAGGGGAAATATCCAATATCAACACAGCGCTGAGTAAACCTCAGGAGGCGGCTCATGCGGATTTGAAGGGAAACTTTCTGCTCCTTTCCCCAAACAATGACTGGCATCTCAAACAGCAGAGGAGCCCAGTCCACGGGGGGGACACTCGGGCAGATCAGCCCCAAATCTGGTCAGTGCTGACTTTTTCACAGTTTCTTGACATTTCAGCTATGTTCACTCAAAAGTGCTCTCTTATGCAACGTTCAAGCCGAAAGCCTACAGTTAATTGTTTGACTATTTGGGGGTCACTTACTTCTATGGTGCAGATGTAACGCTTTAGGGCCAGAAGGATCGACTGTGCCAGACGAGGATTCAGCCACAGAGCCACATACACTTTTCAACAGTATATTGAATATAATAAAGTATTCAATATATAGTATTCAATACATATATATATATATATATATATATATATATATATATATATATATATATATATATATATATATATATGAGGTATATAATAATAAAGATAGGAGGTTATGAAAGTATATATATATTATTAATAAGTCAGATATAATTAACAAATCAATATAAAACAAAAATGCGTAGCAGAATGCAATGTTCAAAGAGGTTGTTTTTCTTTGAGTTTTCAGTTCAGTTTCAAGAACAGTGTTAATTTTGACAACATATTTTATTTTAGTTTTAGTCTTTTGACAAAAATGTAATTCGATTTTAGTCTAGTTTTAGTCAAAAAAATATCTTCAATTTTAGTCTAGTTTTAGTCGACTGAAATTGCATGTCAATTTAGTCGACTAAATTTAAGACTAATTTAGTCAACTTTGCATTGATAATATTCATTATAATCATATTTAATGTTGTTCCTCTGCTTCATGGAGCTGCTCCACATGAACAAAGCTCAGAGCTGATCCTTTGGCAGAGAATTTACATGATCTGAGGTTCTTTCAGACGCTCAATACAAGTTTGGATGATTATAGTCTCTCCTTTTCATTTTTATTTAGTCTTATTTTAGTCGACTCAAATATCTGGACATTTTAGTCATAGTTTTAGTCTCATGAAAAACTTTTAATTTAGTTTTAGTCCAATTTTAGTCGTCAAAAATATCACTTTGACTAAAATTAAGACTAAATATTTTAGTCGACGAAATTAACACTGTTCAAGAAGGTGCGATTTCTCCTACCACATGGGCAGGTCAATAGCTCACCATCATAAGAGTGGAAAGTTCAAAGGTTGCAAGTTGAAGGGTGTGATGATTCAGTTCTTTACAAAAAACCCGGCCTGGAAAGGTGAAAATGAAACACAAATGAGCATTTGTATCATTAAGCTAAATTATCTTCATGTGTATAATATGTGAATATGGATGTACATATTATACATTTTACAGATATTTTACAGTCTTATTTCTTTTCAAAATATGTAAACAGCTATGATATTTATAACCATAAATGAAATCATAATCAACTATTTAACAGCTAATTAGTTGTATCAATACAGTTTCATTCATGAAAAAACATTTCTCAAATCAAGTGCACTTCAAAACTTCAGAATACTCAAGTAATCCAAAAATAACTTAAATTACTTGAGTAGGGATCACAATACTCAAGCAGATTAAAACGTTGTGCAACAATAGATTAAACACACGTAGCTACGTCAACAAGTAAACAAAGCGAAAACTCATAGTTGCTTTAACGCTGTAATAAGAAGTTACAAGCGTGCACAAAAACAAAGGGTCGCTTCTAGTAAAGTAAGTCGTTCTTTACCATTTGGCTTCAATATCAATTTAAATAAGTTCATGGATTAAGCGCTAGAAGCGGTGCTTTGTGCGCTAGCACAACACAGAAAACAACAACAACACCTGCCTCTTTTAGTTGCTCTTTGTTCTGGTTTAGCATATAAGTTAATGCTCGTTGATCTAGCACTCGAAAAGTTGCGTCGTTGATATTTATGGTGCTGACTTTGACTGTTCCAGCTCCCTACATTTGGCGCTTGTATCTTTCCACTTCCACTCCTGCCTTCAGAGGACACTCAGCCACAAACTGCCCCGCTCTACAGCCTCCCACCCCATTTCCAAAAAGTAATGCTTGATAAGTCTACTGAACTTAAAAAAATCATCAATGAAGGTTCTTGAGTCATCTTCTGCACTGTAGTAGAAGTGTAGAACTATAGAGTGCAAAAGATGACTCAAGAACCTCCAGACTGCACAAACAAACCCAGCTCACACAGAACCAGTCCAAAAACTAAACCAATGGACTTCTGACTCTTAATCGAGCACGTCTAGCAGTGGCTCTTCCATGTTCAATGTTGTAAAGCACATATTTCTTATGTCACATAGCTACCATATAATCCTAGGTCCTTCTCAGCCTACGCAATGCACTAAACTAACTTTTCTTTGAATCAGAGGATCCATCAGCTTCTCTCCTTGCCTCACATGCTGATTCCAATAAATCATCTCATCTTTGCGCCTTTGCTCGCTACCCTCAGAGTTCTGGATTATCATTTGCCTCACAATGTGTTTTTGCTAGTGAGCTACTGAGAGTGTTGACATCCCCAACCTGTGGAAGGAATCCAAAGTGATCCCAATCCCCAAGAAGACCCACGCCAAGGATCCTAGGGACTACAGACCGGTGGCCCTAACATCAGTCCTGTGCAAATGCATGGAGAGAACAAACATGCCACAGGACAAACTGGATCCCCTCCAGTTTGCCTACAAGGCAAAACGGGGGGTTGAGGATGCAAGCCTCACACTTTTGAATACAGTTACCCGGCAACAGGACTCAGCTAAACCATGCACCAGGATTTTGTTTATGGACTTTTCCTCTGCTTTTAACACTGTACAAATGGACACACTGCTGCACTGCCTCACACACCTTGAGGTTCACCTCACATAGATTTTATGGATTAGACAGTTTATATTGGACAGACCGCAACATGTGTTTTTTAATGGCTTCAAACAAGCACCCTAGTTTTAAAAACAGGACTTCCGCAGGGCTGTGTCCTGTCTCCCATCCTGTTCTCCATCTACACCAATGGCATCAGCTGTAGCAGGAGTGGGATGACACTGCTGAAGTACGCGGATGACATGGCCTTGGTCGCGCATGTGGTGGATGCTGAAGCTCTGTCCCAGTATCAGCAGGAGGTGAGCACCTTAGTCCAGGTGTTTACTGAAAGCTCAAGAAAAAAGACTAAAGAGCTGTGCTGTGGGCCCAAAGGAAAGCTCCCACTGCCCTCAACCAACCACTCTGTATCCAAGGTCAGCCGGTGGATCAGGTGCAGTCCTTCAAATACCTGGGAACTGAAATAGATGTTGGCCTGTCTTTAAACATCACGCAGACTCTGTGTTTAAAAAAGCACAGCAGCGCCTCCATCTGCTAAGAAAACTCAGGTCATTTAATGTAAAAAGAAAAAGACATTTTAACACTGGTTTATTAATCACTCATAGAATCCATAATCACCTTCAGTATCACATCTTGTTTCTTGGCCTCTAAAATCCCCGGTACAGCTCAAACCCTCTGTCTGAACTTTACAGTCGCTCAGTGCTGAGGAAGATCACTGAAGACCCCTCACATCCACAGCTCCTTCACGTTGATCCCATCAGGCAGGCGTTTTAAAGTCCCCCTGGCCCACAAAGACATCTATAAGAAGTCATTTGTTCCAAAGGCAATCTCCCCTTTGAACGGTCACAAATAATAATCCTGTTGTTCATTATTGTTATTAGGGATGCACCGATACCGATACCAGTATCGGGTATCGGGCCGATACCACAGGCTTGTACTCATACTCGTACTCATTCATGACGTCCCGATACCAGAAACCAATACCATTTGACGTGCGGTGAGCGTACCCACGAGGCGCAGCTCTCAGCTGAGGAAAGAAAATAGCAACAAACTGGACAATTATTTAGTGGAAATACAATAATCCACATAGAGCTGACTTTATTACAGACGACACTCCCTAAATCAGAGTCTGTGCTGGATTTAACCAGAGCTAAATGTTGTTAGCGCTGCAGCGTCTGCAGTGTTTACAACATACAGGCTAACGTTGCTAACTCACGGCTAGCGCAGTTTTGGCCATTCCGACGCCGTTTTATGCCCAGGGGTTTATTCATCTGAAAAACTAACCCAGCGACTAAAACGTCCTCAGAAAATCAAAATAAAAGAGATACAGCATGTTTATATTGAGGGAAAATGAGCTGCAGCAGAACAATGAAAACGCTGTAGCTACTCGCTAAGATGCTACAAAACACACGAGAAAATCCACACGGAGTTGAAGTAAAGATGAAAAGAGACCATTTAAGTAACATCTCAATACTATTGTTAAATAAATATGAATTAAGCACAGGCATTGGGAGCTTTAGGACATGGGCTTTTCTGTCTATGATGGACAGTGCAATAAAAATTAAAAATTATATTGAATGAAAATAAAAATAAATGAATAAATGGCATCAGCACAATTCTAATATAACTGCTCTTTAACGTGTAGCCGACTTTACTTAAGGAAATGTAAATGAGTAAATTTGCTAATTACAAACCAATCTGCTGTGAAAAAAGTAAGAATATTGAAGAAAATGCCTTGTACTCGTATTGGTATTCGGTATCGGCGAGTACTTAAATCCAAGTACTCGTACTCGTATCGGTTTTAGAAAAAGTGGTATCGGTGCATCCCTAATTGTTATGTTGATTTTAAATGTGTCTTGTGCCTTTATGGAAGTGTGTGTGCATATTTTGAGCCTGTCAAAGACAAATTTCTGTCGCCTTTGGGGACAGACAATAACCTTTCTTATCTTATCTTATCTTATCTATCTATCACTTGGGTATCCTGGCTATTAGTCATATCCTGCTTATCCTACAATGTTCTCGCAATCTCTGATTTGGTCAGTCTCAATCGTCATGGAACTTTATAATTTGGGTGGTCCAGTAGCACAACAGTTAAGACTCGTGCTTCACAACTAGAAGGTCCCGGATTCGATTCCCACCTGGACGGGGCCGTTCTGTGTGGAGTTTGCATGTTCTCCCCATGTCTGCGTAGTTTTCCTCAGGGTACTCCGGTTTCTCCTACCACTAAAAACATGTACAATTGGTTCCCATCTGGGGTCAGGACTCCCCTGAAAAAGATTCTTAATCTCAGTGGGACATGGTTAAATTTTGGCCTCCGCCAGGGCTGCCCTTTGTCACCGGTTCTGTTCATCACTTTTATGGACAGAATTTCTAGGCGCAGCCGGGGGCCGGAGGGTGTCCGGTTTGGGAGCCTCAGAGTCTCATCTCTGCTGTTTGCGGATGATGTTGTTCTGTTGGCTTCAACAAATCAGGACCTTCAGCTGCTCTGGGGCGGTTTGCAGCCGAGTGTGTAGCGGCCGGGATGAGGATCAGCACCTCCAAATCTGAGGCCATGGTTCTCCACCGGAAAAAGGTGCTTCCCCTCTACAGGTCGGTGGGGAGTCCTTACCTCAAGTGGAGGAGTTCAAGTATCTCGGGGTCTTGTTCACGAGTGAGGGACGGATGGAGCGTGAGATGGACAGACGGATCGGTGCGGCGTCAGCAGTGATGCGGTCGCTGTATCGGTCTGTCGTGGTGAAGAGGGAGCTGAGTCGGGGCAAAGCTCTCGATTTACCGATCGATCTACGTTCCCACCCTCACCTATGGTCATGAGATTTGGGTCATGACCGAAAGGACAAGATCGCGAATACAAGCGGCTGAAATTAGTTTGCTTCGAGATCGGGTGAGGAGCTCAGTCACCCGGGAGGAGCTCGGAGTAGAGTCGCTGCTCCTTCACGTCGAAAGGAGCAGCTGAGGTGGCTCGGGCATCTGTTCCGGATACCTTCTGGTCGCCTCCCGCGGGAGGCGTTCCAGGCATGTCCTAGTGGGACAAGGCCTCGTGGAAGACCCAGGACACGGTGGTGGGACTATGTCTCCGAGCTGGCCTGGTGTGGCCTCGGGGTCCCCCCAGAACAGCTGGAGGAGGTGTGTGTGGATCGGGAAGTCTGGGCATCTCTGCTGAGTCTGCTGCCCCCATGACCCGGCCCCGGATAAAGCGGAAGAAAATGGAATGGAAAAAATGGTGCAGGACAAATGTGGTGAGGAGTCAAGAACTGCAGCGATGTTCATCCAATGTTCGGTTGTATATTAACTGTGAATAAACATCATTATGCAAGAGTGATATTTCACTGTGAACTCAATTTTTATATGGTTAGAGATCGATCGATAGTCTCAGTTGTTTTTGGCCAAATTTATTTTTAAATCTCTCGTGTATAATCCAGTGTATGGTGCTTTTGAACTGTAAAATGTGATAATGTTGAACTGAGACAGTATGTGGAGCTTCATTATGGACATAGGGCTGATTTACTCCGTCTCTATCTCTTATGGTTCTGGAATGATAAAAATAAAGTCTGCAACATAAAGTAATGAAAACAAAACAAGCAAAGGCAGTACAATGTAATGTGACATAAACATCTACATATGTATCTAAGATAATTACATATTACAGAGAGAACAAAGGGATAGAAAGAATAGAAAGGGTTAGAAATAAGAAAGTTTCTATAATAAAAAATGTAATTAATTATATATGTGGAAAGCATATTCAGCAGGTGTGCAAACTTATCCCTGAGCAGGGCCGGATATAAGCAAAATGGGCCCCAGGGCTGCAACTTGTTCTGGGCCCCCTATAGCAAGTCAGTATCGTGCGATTGCTTTTTCGGGTAGGCAAGCTGTAATATGGACATTGAATTTTACATTAATAACCAAATTAATAACAATTTTTACATTCATTAAATAGCAGTTTTGATATCAAATACCAAATGTAGAAATGTATGAGAGACATTTTACTCTTGTACTGATGTGTTGTACACTCCGTACAGCCCCAGTTCACACTCACCGCTTTCACTTGAACATGCACAAGTCATTTATTTAGCCATGGCACTAGTTCAGAACATGACAAAAGAACAAGAAATTAAACTAAATACCAGTGTTGGGGTAACTTATTACAAAAGTAATTAGTTACAGAAATACATTTCTTTTTCAGTAACTTAGGAATACAAGATTTGAACAAAACAGATTAACGTATTAGTCATTACAATTTAAGTAGCTCATGTGACAAGTCCAAATCCAGTTAAAGTCGTCAAAACAAAACACAAAAGAATGTGTGGACGACCGAGGGAAAGGAAATCTGTGACTGCACTTTTGCTCGGTGGCATTATTCTCTCTATTTTCACTTCATTATTTTTCCAAAAGTCAATCAAAATAGTGTACCTCAGTTACATGTTTGAGACAGTAATATGTAACACAAACATATTCCATTTTTAAAGCTGTAACAAGTAACATAGAATATTTGACAATTTTAAAGTAACTTGCCTAACACAAATCCTACCCAACGAATCTAAAATGTTTTTCTCCTGGTTTTACATGTGGCAAAGTCTTTGATCAGAGCAGAGAATGAAAAAGTGCCAATGTGCCCCAAAGTAAACAAAGCAGTGCACTGTCACGTGTGGGGCCATGTGCTTGTTAAAGGGGCTAGGTCAGGGATGTCCAAAGTGCAGCCCGGGGGCCAAATGCGGCCCTCAGACCAATTTTTGGTGGCCCTCTGCCTTCTTGCTGAATCGGGACACATCATCAGAGATAGTCCTTTTTATTTGAAATGTAATAATTCCACACAATTCTAACCAAACAACTAACTTTTTACTGTGAGACAGAGCTGGCATGAAGGTTTTCAGCATAAATAAAGGTGTGGGGCGCAATTTAAACATCTGCTAGTCAAAGGTTTTGCGGCACCAACCACCGATCAATGGCCCTTCACCCTGTGTACGCTTCAGTATGCGGCCCCCCATGAAAAAAAGTTTGGACACCCCAGGGCTAGGTGCAAGTTAGTCATTTCATACTCACTACTGCCACCTCAGGTCTCATGTGTAACTGCAGGTTCTATATTAAGCTCGTACATGACGGCACTTTGGACCTGAAGTAACAGCTTTCTGAGAGTGCAGGATTTTAGAGGCAGTTGTGGTGAACAGGTCTGAGCTCATTCTACACATTAGGACATGGCTAGAACATGTAGGGGGAGGAAAATACTTAGTTTTAACATTTTTAAACACTGTATAGTCCCTCTAAGTTTCACTTTGACTGCATGCACAGAGCAGCCTTTAGGCTCGTATTTGGACTGAACTTTATGTTTTTGCCGTGATTGGACAATGCACACGTGGAGAAGAGTTGAAGCATTACCACAGAAGGGGAGTGGTCTATTTTCCACTTGAAGAGAAAAACCTCTACACCCGGCCATAGCCTCACCCTGATATTCAGCAGTGTCCCCTATAAACCAGAGTATTCCCATTGAATATTCTACTCGCGCCATGCATAGATTTGTCGGTGCATGAGTTGGGTTTGCTGCGAGTTCGTGACCGCACACAGCGCTGACGAGACCTTCTTGGCCGATACAATACATATGTGGATTTTAAATGACAGTACGTTTGGAAAGATGATTTGGGATTTTTTTCCCCAGTAAGATTGGAGTTTCTCGCCAACTTAAGTCCACCCTCTCGCTGAGTTGATGCAGTGCCGTGCTGTAGGAGGACAGACTTTGGAGATGCTCGGAGCCCAGAGCATGAATATTAACGGCAGCCCCGGGGGAGACCTGCAGGACTTTTGGTAGAACTTCCAGGAAACTTCTGCTGGCAAACCTTTCATTCTGTTTCATGATTCCGAAGTAACAGCACTCTTTTATATATCACACATTTGCCCCAGAAACACGCTTGATCAGGGGTTCTTACACTTTTCACACTACGTACCACACCATGTACGGTGCCTCTCGAAAGTATTCATACACCTTGAGCTTTTGCACATTTTGTCATGTTTACAACCCTAAACATAAAGATTTTATTTAGATTTAGTAACAGACAACTGTGAAGTGAAAGCAAAATGATACATAATTCTGTTATTTAAAAAAAAATAGAAAAGCAAAAAGTGGGACTTGCATAAGTATTCATACAGCATGAATGAATACTTTGTGGAACCCCCTTTTACTGCAGTAACAGCACAAGTCTTGGGGTTTGACTCTACAAGGTTTGCACATGTAGAGACTGACATTTTAGAACATTCCTCTTTACAAAACAACTCAAGCTCTGTCACATTAGAATGAGAGCGTTTGTGAACAGCAGTTTTCAGATTATTCCACAGATTTTCAATAGGATTTAGGTCAGGACTTTGACTGGGCCATTCTAACACATTAATATGTTTTTATTGAACCATTCCATTGTAGATTTAGCTTTGTGTTTAGGCTCATTGTCCTGCTGAAGGTCATATTTGACACAGGGGATGGTGCACTCAGGACGATGAGCAGTGTTAGGTTTGCTCCATACATAACGTTTTGCATTTGGGCCAAAAAGTCAATTTTTGTCTCATCTGACCAAAGCTCCTTCTTCCACATGGAGCTGTGTCCTCCATATGACTTCTAGCAAACTTCAAACGGGATTTCTTATGGCCTCCTTTCAATAATGGCTTTCTTCTTCCACTCGTCCATGAAGGCCAGATTTGTGTAGATACGACTTATAGTTGTCCCATGTACAGATTCCCCCAGCTCAGCGGCAGGACTTCACAGCTCCTCCAGAGTTATCTTGGGGCACTTGGTTGTATTTCTGACCAGTGTCTCCTTGTTCAGTTTGTTAGTTTACGTGAACTTACCGAGCTTGGTAAGTTTGCAGTGGTGCTTTACTCTTTCCATTTCTGAATGATGGATTGAATAGTTGCTCCGGGAGATGTTTAAATCTTGGGAAATCTTTGTATAACTTAATGCTGCTTTAAACTTCTCCACAGTTTTATCCCTGACCTCTCTGGTGCTCCTGGACCTTCATGATGTTGTTTAGTGACCAATACACTCCGACCACAGCTCTGAGGGCCTAAAAGAACAGCTGAAATTATACTGAGAGTAGATTACACACAGGTGGCCTCTATTTAATGGTTAAGGCAAGGTGTGACATTCTGCAGTCATTAGGAAATCAAAATCGAGAGGCACTGTACTCTGACCTGAGGAAATACATGCCAACACCAATGAAAAAGAAAATGTTGTTGGGTTTCCTCTTTTTCAGTTACAGTTTACACTATTCATAAACTCATGCTTTTCAACATCTCCTTATGGACCAAGGTATGCAGACTACAGTTTACCTAATTCTGAACAGACAGTTCATCTGCACCTAACTCTAACCCAGATCTGCCCCAAACAAATACCCTTGAGGAATCTTTTCCTACTGTATGTTTTAACTCTAATAGTGTATATTTCAGTGCAATACAGCTGTTTGCAATACATCGAAATACGGCTTGTTTTGATTCACTGCTCAGTGCTAGAAAAAAAATACTGAAACAATTTTGACTTGATGTTGATACTGTTAATGCCAGCTTAATACTGAACTTTACAAAATATTTTATTTATTTATTTATTGTTTTATTTAATTGATATCAAGTCGAAGTTGGAGTATTGAAGTTTTATTTTAAAATGAAGATTTTTTTAATGTTAATTCCCAGTTCAAAAATTACTTTCGGTTCAAGTGTAACAAAAAATATTCATTCTAATCAAGTGTGTCCTGTTATTTGCAATGTGTGAATGATATTACGTTGTTTTTTATCTGTAGAGTATTGAATGCAAGTCCAGTTATTGTCACTTAGACAAACTTACTATGTTCAAGTTAGCTCTATTAGCATATACGTAGTTAACTAAGTTAACAGTGTACTGTAAATTGTACCAAGTGTACACTTTCAGGAGGTGGGAATCGAACCCCTGACCTTCCGATCATGAGACGACCTGCTCTACCATCTGCGCCACTGTCGCCCCCAGTACCTGTCCGTCCAGCCTCATGTCATGATAAAATCCCCTTTTGAAACATATCATTAAAAACATATAATTACTGGGGAAAGGCGTTTCAAAGCAAAGCTGCTGAACTGTCATAAAGCTTTTCCTCTGTTCAGAGGCTGTTTCACCCGCTGTGAACAGCTGACATGCACAATGCCCTATCCTTCCCGCCCTTCTGCACCTGCCACCACACTCAGCAACTTACCACATGTGAGTGAGTGCACCTTTCACATGGACAATACACAAAAATCACCCACACCTGCCGAGTTAGGTGTGTGGGCACCTTACGCTTCATATTAAATAAACAATGTTTTCATGCCAACTCTTGCCACAACATTCACTGCGTTCCAAAGTATTGTGAGTGTCAAAAAGGTAAAAAAACAAAAACGTTTTTTTAATGAAAATCATGGATGGTGTCGTGTCTCAGGGCTCTTTGAATCACTGACATGAATCTCAGAGACCTGGGATGATTAGTTTTCAGGTTAAGCCCAGTTAAGGTAAAAACTACTGAAAAAGGGTGTTCCACATTATTAAGCAGATCATCATTTTCAAGCAATATGGGAAAGAAAAAGGATTGAGCGTAATCATCGTACTGTAAAGACATTTGTGACTGATTCAGAGGTTTGTGCAGATAAAGGCACAATGAGGACGGTTTCTGCCAGACAAATACATCAGAGTAATAGAACACAGCAAAGAGGTATTTGAAGCTGCTGGTGCCTCTGGAGTCTCCCGAACATCAAGGTGTAGGACCCTCCAGAGGCTACAGTTGTGCAAAAACCTTCTCTCAGGCCTCCTCTAAACTGTTCATTGAAGCTGATGAAGAGGAGTTTTCATCCAAACAGCAGCTCTGGGAGGTTATTCTAACATCTTGCAAAGAAATCCAAGTAGAAACTCTCCAAAAACTCACAAGTTTAATGGATTTAACAATTTTTGAAGCTGCTATAAAACAAGGGCTCCTCTGGTAAAATATAACTTCACCTGTTCAGATGTTTTTAATTGAAATAGCTTTTGATTTCAGTAAATGTGACCTCCTAATGGTACAAATTCTACAAATGACAATTTTCAGTTAAGTACTACTTTTAAATAAACGATGAGTTGCATAACAGTTTAGAACAGTAGATTTTGAGTTTTTTACTATATTTATTTTTGTGTAGTAGTAGTAGTTTGTGCAGTAGTAGTGCTTCACTACTGATGCAAACCTATAGCCTTTTGGGGATCGACATGTGATTCGAAAACAAACTGTTGGCCCGTTATTTACATATTAGCGATGTTATGTAAGTAATGTCCAATTTTCAGATTCTCAGCTTGTCACTGCAAAGTACCAGATTACTTCCTGATGGATCAAATGTTCAGGACGAGGAGAGAAGCATCAGTGAGTCCTTCACACGAACGTCACCGCATCAGACAAGGAAAAGCAACATAAAGCCTATCGCCAAAGAAGGATCCAGCACCAGGGAAATGTAGCCTGGCTGACGCCAGACTGAAATCACGAGTGATATTTAGTCTGGGGACACCAATTCATTTTCTCGTAGGAGAGGTGTGGTTTACGATCGTCCATAGTCGTTTATTGGGCTGAATGTCTATCATGCGTCTGACTCTGCACGAGGCCACAGCCATCATCGTATCCGATGACGTATGACGTACCCGCTGTAAACTTTCGAGCTAAACTATTTAGAACTCGGTCTAAAGCCTGATCGAAAAATACCATCGCGTCTGCTGCTGTCATGTTTGATCCGTAAATAAAAGTTTTTTTTTTTATCCGTAAATAAACTACAAACTTCCGTATATCGAATAGCTCGTCATCGTCTTGCCGTCCCTCCTCGTTCTGTGATTGGTTCCCAAATCCATGCGAAAATTTCGGCCATGGTCCCCAGGCTGTTGTGCAGTTTGAAATGAGCCTGGTGTTAGCCAAGTTAAGGGAAATGAGACTTGGACACGGATCGTAAGGAGCACAGGGCGGTGCTCGCTGTAAAGTCAGACCGAAGCGAGTGAGAGGACAAACAGAAGCAAAAGTCCTCGCTGGACAACACTTCCCACGCACAAATATAACATGGATTTAACTGATCACAAACTCACATTTGCTGAGGGGAAGTTAAGGAATAGTTGTGAGGGAAATGACAGATTATTGGAAAAAGTTGCTTACATTGGTATCAGGGAACATAGTGCTGACCCATAAAAGACTCACAATCACCTCACTGTCCATTTACCTTCACATGCACTCACTGTCTCTTTTACTCTAAAGGACACTCAATCATCGCCGCATTATAGCGTTTTTTTAAATTACACCATTGAGGTATGCAAAAGACCATATTACGGTCTCATTATGTTCATTAGCACGATAACCTTCGTCTTCATATTATCCCTGTTTGCTTCATTTAGTTTCAAAGGAGAATATCATCATTTCTGAAACCCCCACAAATACTCTTTATTGAAATAAAAATCGAAGCACGGAATGAAATCGCTTCGACCGTCGCTGAACACACTTCTCGGCGCGGCCTCCAGCTCTCAATTATCATTTTCAAGGTTGATTAAAATGAAAAACTCCACAAAGAAGGCGCTCCATTATCTTCCGAGGGGTCCGCGGGTCTATCTGTCGTAATAACAGGGGAGATGTTAATCGCCAAACCCCGAACCTCTCGCGTCCTGATTGTTGCGCTCCTCGATGACACCGGTTTTAATTAACCCGGCTCATCTGCTTAATTTGGACGAATTAATTCAACCCGCCGTCTAATTTAAGCCGAGCCGATCCGGTTTGGGGGTCCCAGGGGTGCGAGGGAACTCATCCCCCCCTCCCGATGTGCGGCGAGTAAAAAGCCAGTTCATTTAATAAGCGTTATCTCATTTGGATTGAAGCGCGGAGGTTTTTTTCCTCCTCTATTCAGTGGCGCAGCAGCGGACCACTCGCCGAAATGGTAATGCAATCAGCACTGTTTGATGTTTCTGATTGTGGCAGATTGCGGAGGGAGGACAAGGGCAGTGAGTTTAGAAGTCCGGCGGTCGCTGTGACGCTCTTTTGTTATGGGGAGTAAGGCGGACTTCTTTAAATGTTTGGAGACCGTGAAAGTGTAGCAAAACACGACAGACTATCAGGTGCAGTATTCGTAGCCCATTTGCAAAGCATTGGCGAGATGCTGCGGGTGAAAACAGACATTTTTCGCACAGTGGTAGTTGATCGTTTTCTCCCTTAACGTCTTCCAGTTTTAATGTCAGAGTGTAAATAAGACAAAAGTTACCCTGTACAATGCTTATTTTATGACCTTTTATCATCAGCGAGGCAGAGATGTCCAGGGGCGGACGGGGACTGGACTCTGACCAGCCTGGCCCAAGTTTGCATAAATGGGACACTTCACAAAGACAAATTTTAACCTCTTACCTTAAAGGTCCTATATCATGCAAAATATACTTTTTTTTTTAGCTTTTAGCCTCGTTGTTATGTTATTTCCTTATTAAAAACACCCCCAGAGTGTTTTTTAGCTTCATTCACGCAGTTCTCAACAATCCGCCTGAATCCTCCTGAATCCTCCTGAATCCTCCTGAATCCGCCTGAATCCGCCTGAATCCTCCTGAATCCTCCTGAATCTGAATCCTCCTGAAACCTCCTGTATCCTCCTGAATCCTCCTGAATCCTCCTGAATCCTCCTGAATCCTCCTGAAACCTCCTGAATCCTCCTGAATCCTCCTGAATCCTCCTGAATCCTCCTGAATCCTCCTGAATCCTCCTGAATCCTCCTGAATCCTCCTGAATCCTCCTGAATCCTCCTGAATCCTCCTGAATCCTCCTGAATCCTCCTGAATCCTCCTGAATCCTCCTGAATCCTCCTGAATCCTCCTGAAACCGCCTGAATCCTCCTGAAACCTCCTGAATCCTCCTGAATCCGCCTGAATCCTCCTGAATCTGCCTGAATCCTCCTGAATCCTCCTGAATCCTCCTGAATCCTCCTGAAACCTCCTGAATCCTCCTGAATCCGCCTGAATCCTCCTGAATCCTCCTGAATCCTCTGAATCCGCCCTCTCCTGGAAAACGACCGACTTGTGACACTCTGATGTTTTTTACGTCATAGTGTCAAACAGGAAGAGCCCGACGTCTGTAATGCCCTACGGCCTGATTTTAATTTATAAAACAGCTTTTTTCATTATTTCTGTTGTAAGAAAGAAAGAAATAAAGAAAAAATAAAAGGAAGTGCCTGAGGCGTCCGTGCTGCTCCTGCAGACAAAACAAGCGCACCCCCTGAGCGTCTGAATAGATGTCATGTTTGCACTGAAAGTTGTGTATAAGGAGCTCTTTCTAACTCACTCTGGACACGCCTGGTCTTTATTTCTTACCTAACGCCTCATTTGAAAGCTAAGATCTACAAAAGTGATTGCAACGTTTTGTCACGTATTTTCTCACATTTTTCATCACTTTTTGTGTTTTTTTTGTTGCTCTTTAATCATTGCTTTGTTGTTGTGTTTTCGTCACGTTTTCATTGCAAGTTTTAAGATTTGGGTAAAGCCCGGTTAAAGGAACAGGCCACCGCTTTTCCAGACTGAGATATGTTCTTTCCTGAGCTTAGACGAGTTGATACGTACCTGTCTGGTCTTTGTGCCCGTGGAACAGCTTTGTCGCTTCTAACTTCACTTCCTTTTGGAGCTATAGGAATACATTGGGGGAGGCCAAACGCTAACAACATCTTTGGTCGTTTTGCATGACTGAGCAGCACTCATCTAATCTCAGGTAAGAACATATCTCAGTATGGAAAAATGGTGGCCTTTTCCTTTCAGACGGTAAATGGGTATTGAGAAAATTGAGAGGCCAGACCAGTGGCCCTAGAGCCAGTGGCCCTTCTGTGCTTCTTCCATTATGGACATACGGCCAGGAAGTAACTACAACATTGCGCCGGCTTCCTGTGC
Organism: Gobius niger; assembly: GCF_951799975.1. NCBI lineage: Eukaryota > Metazoa > Chordata > Actinopteri > Gobiiformes > Gobiidae > Gobius > Gobius niger. The sequence goes on from NC_136864.1 coordinate 32,792,905, forward strand.
TCTTAACACGCTGTGCGTCGGGCATCATGTGCTGTGAGGGGCACCACTGTGATCAAACGTACTTAGTACAGTACTTAGTACTTGTGCCGCTGTTTTATGAACACAGCTGACAAAAAAAGAACAAAGAGAACGAAGAGTTGTAGAAATGTGGCCAATGACACAACTCGTGTAGGAATCTCTGTGCCTTCATGCACGGCCTTGGTTTTTCTATCTAAGTGTATAAAAACTTGCTTCAGGCACAGATTTCTCTAAATCAGTTTCTCAAATAAAGGACAAATACTTATTTCAAGAAAACGTGACTTACTCCAGGAGTGCTTTTGCGGTGCAGGCAGTAATAACGGTGCGGATGCGGCCGGCCGCCTCCGCAGAGAGGGCGCTCAGTGGTCCGGGCAGCTCTGATTGGCAGGTTGATTATTGCGGGACGGAGCGCTCATGGGGGGGGTTCTCTCTGACTGTAGTGGACTCGAGCTCACTCAGCTCCTCCACACAATAATGCACCTGTCAGGCTAATGGGCCCAAAGATGTTCACGCTCAAACCGCTCCATGAGTGTCAGTCAGACGGCAGCAGAGAGGTCGTCAAGGCAGTGTATTATGTAAAATAACACTGTTTGGCCTTTCCGTATAAGCCGATATTTGTCATACAGCATCAGCTCTTTGCTACCAATTCTAACCTATAGCCTTTTGGGGATCTATGTTTGTTTTGAAAAGAAACTGTTGGCCTGTTATTTATGCATTGGTGATGTACTGTATGTAATGTCCGATTTTCAGATTCTCAACTTCTGGACGGATTGTGCATTCGGGACGAGGATGGGAGCATCAGTGACTCCTGAAGTTGGCGCAGCAAAGAAAGCACTTCACACACACGGCACGGTACTTATCTGTCAGATAAAGTCTATCGCCAAACAAGATCAGTGACAGAGAAATCAGACTTGGACACAGAGCGTAGGGAGCACAGGGCAGGCTCGCTTTAACTTCATATTTAAGATGCACGTACACACTTCTGTCTCTTCCCCAGAAAACAGCGGCACCAGGAAACACAGAGCTCACTCACTATGGTTCCTGATCGTCTTGTAAGGCGTAAAAATACCTCAGGAGCACTTCAACTTTACTGCACGGATGTCGAAGTGCTCCTAAGAGATTATTACGCCTTACGATATAGTTCCCCTTTTTATCCTCTTAGAAAGTCGACATTTTTAATTGTGTGTGACTAGACTTCACGTGACTGTATTTAAATAAGGGAAATGTGGAAGAGCTTGGTCGTCTCTGACTTCACCCCCATTTGGCCCCATAGAGGAGAGGAGGAGAGGCTAAATGCGAACAACATGTTCAGTGTTTTAGCGTCACTGAAGACCAGACAGGTCTGCATCAAATCGTCTAAGCTCAGGTAAGAACATAGCTCAGTATGGAAAGACGTTGGCCTGTTCCTTAAAGCTGGCCTTGAGCACCTTCTGTGTACAGTAGGCTGCAGCCCTCACTGAGAAAGCATCGCACACCAAGAAACGGACAAGGAGCAAAAAAATACCTGGGTTACATTAGTTTAGAGCAGTGGTTCCCAACCTGGGGAACGGGTGGCCATAATAGAAAAAAGAGGGGCTGCTACGTTACCTTACAAACAACCTTTTTCAACACTCAGCGTTTAATATATGTTTTCTATTTGACCTTTATCTAACCAGGAAAGACCCACTGAGAGCACGAGCACTAACCACTGTGCCACTGTGTCGCGCATATGGATGTAATTGGATCCATCCAATCAGCCCAAATGCCGCACCAAAAGTGCAGAAGGATTTGAGCTGCAGCGATCCCTGATTGATATCAGTGTAATGTTATTTGCACTCATTTCAATCTGGCTCTTGCGCTGCCTGGTCATTTACAAAGTATCAGTGCTTTGATTCTGTATCAATACTTGGTTTTGTGGCTTAAAGGATGTCCCGTAAGCATAAGTGTGCACTGTGCAGCGGTCTTCTTACTTACCTCCACTGTGATTCTATTTTCTGTTACGAAATGTTTTATGGCGAGACAAAGTAACTCTCTCCCTTTCATCGCTCTGTGCCCTTGAGCAAGGCAGGCAGCAGAACATGCACGGATGTGGTGTGTGATGTTGGAAGTGCGCCGGGCCGTCCATCTTTGTTACAGGAGCTACAGCTCTAATGAAAGCGTCTGGCTGATCTTCCCGAGGCCCGTGCGCTTCGATATTACGTTCTGTGTACCGCGTTTGTGGGTGGTGCGCCCAAGGGGGCCACTGCCGCTGTGAACTGCCTTATTTACGCGCCGACGCCTCAGAAGGAGCGGGGGATTTCATAATTGCAGCTTCCAATGCGTTCCACTCATTAGCAGCATCATCTATTATTGTTGCTTCCTCCCTGAAAATGGAGCACACGTGGCGGCATTGACTGGATTTTCACTATTGTTGCGAGAGCTCTTCCGCGGAGAATCGGCACAACTGTAATTAGTCCATTGTGAAGACTTCACAGGAGATTGTTAAAGTTAGCATTGTCATTAAATGGGGAAGTGGGCGTCTTAAAAATACAGTCGGAGAGAGCCTGGATTGCTAATTGCGGCCCTCTATGTGTTCGACTATAATTAGGAGCTTTTTGTTGCCTCTCGGTGACGACATGGGCCAGCGAGACGTTTGTCAGCCTAACGAGTGATTTCCTAATTAAAACAAAGGATTCAAAAGTTGTTGGAGTGCGGTGTAATTTACTGGAGAAGAGGGATGGAACTGTTTCCCAACAAATGAAGAAACACTTGCTTGGATGTGGTGAAAAGGGTCTGATTTGGGACAATTGTGTCGCTTAAATGATGCCAGATAGTTGATTGTTTTTAAGTGAATGATCATTTCCATTGAAATATCCCTAGAGGGCACTCTGCATAGAAATGACACATTATTTTAGACTGGGGATGTCAAGATTAAACCGGCTTTATGATTACCACGATTCTAAAAGGACGCAGCGGTGGCGAAACTGAGTTGCGCCACCTTGGGTAGTGGACTTTTTTTTTGTGTGTCAAACAAACACAAATCTAAACAAGAAGAAGAACGCATGGAGATTATTGTTAACTTGCTGAAAAAGCTCTGGACACAGAGCCACCTCATCCAACGGGCTCGCAGGGGCTGGAGCCCAGGGGCCTACCATAGTCAAGGGCCTGTCAGAATTACTTCGCGGCATGACTAACCATATGCGATGATCGTGCTAAGCTCCTTTGTGTGTACCTGGAGTAGGCCCAGCCCACCTGCCCAGAAGGACACGTGTAGGAGGAGCACGGTTAGGGTTTCTGTGAGATAGGGTTAGGGTAATAGGTTAGCGTTAGGGTTAGGGTTTGCACTGAAGGGGGTGGGGCCTACAATGCTGTTTAAGCCCCGGGCCTATGGGTACATTAAGGTTGGCCTGGCTGGACAGAAGTCTCAGAAAGAAACTGGAAAAAAAGAATCATGTAAGATCGTCAGCAGCTCAGTCCGCTCCCCAAACGCGCTGGTTTAATGCACTTATAACAACTTTATCACAAAATCATTAACGGAGTCTACTCTTCCTACTTTTTATTTCACAAAAATCTGCCTTAAATGTATGGTTTTAAAGGTTCATTTAGGAAGGATAATGAAGAGGAACGGTCATAAAACGGCACAATGTGGATCTTTATCACACAATCTTTCCTCTGATTTGATCCTCTGAATCTGCCCGGTGTAAAAGCGACAAAAAAGTCAGGAATCCTGGCTAAAGTTTATTCTTTAGAGTCGTCTGGAGCTTGTGTCTCCTACAGACAGAGGAAGAACAGGGGCGGAGCTGACACAGGCAGCAGAGGGCTGGGGCCCCACAGCAGAGGGACTGAGGGGCCCCCACTGGGAAACACTAACACAGGATTTTGACATACATGAAAAAAAAATCCATCAATACATTTGGAATAAATAATTAAAGTGGCCTAATTGCATGTTGCAGTGCGTATTCTATCCTAAAATACACCAGATTGCACAAAATGTTATTTGATTAATGTAAAATTTCCTGGGGAGGACTGACTGGCTCTAACTCAAACAAGAACACACATAAGACTATTCTGTACACCTTCTGTTACAGGCAGTCGATACGGTCTTTCATATGACAACCTAGTGTAGCGTCTTCTAGATTAGACTTCCACCACCTCCCAAAATCCACTTTAACCACTCAAATATGGTTACTCAAATATGTGTCATTTAGAACCAGAAAACAGAACAGTAATGTTCATTTATTCAATAAAAAAAATATTGATATCATTTATTTGAGCTGAAACAAGTCACTTCCTTTAGTGCTGTCCCTGGACCAAACGCATCAAAACTTGGTCTTTAAAGGGCCATATGAAGCTAACAAATGTTACAATTTACTATTTTCTTCCCCCTACATGCTCCAGCCATGTCCTAATGTGTAGAATGAGCTCAGACCTGTTCACCACAACTGCCTCTAAAATCCTGCACTGAAAAAGGGGTTACTTCGGGTCAGTGCCGTCATGCACTACCGTCACCTCAGGCCTCACGCGTAACTGCAGTCTCTATATGAAGCTCGTGCATGATGGTGGAGACAGTTGGTGCTGTGGCTCGAGGCTGCAGGCTTTTAGGGAATCAGTGACTCGGTCTGAGCTCATTCTACACGTTAGGACATTCCTGGAAAGTAGGGGTAGAAAATACATCATTTTAATTTAATTATTTTTAGTTGTTTATTTTTTGGTTTTATTGCCTTGATGTTTGGTGCAGCTGTGAGGCGACTTCTGTTGTGATATTGGGCTATACAAAACCATTAAACTTGAAACTTGAAACTTTTAAAGTCTGTCTCGTCCCTTTAACCAGTCACAGCAGAGTGAAACAGTTTAAGTTGCTTCTGAAGGATGCTCACATAATAATAACTCACTCCTCTGTCGGTGTGTTGTTGTACTTTGACATGTTGCTCGAAGGCCAGGGCTGGAACTGTTTTTGTTTGTTTATGTTTTGCAGTAGTCAAATTGAAGTGATCAGGCTTCTAAAAGTCTATTTGAGGGATTAAAGGCCGGAGAGCGAGTGCAGCTCCAGCGCTACAAGCTGAAGGCCTCTTCTCTGAGTTCCACTAAAAACACACCAAGGCTGAGCAGTCCAGAGTAGTTTCTCTCTGAATTATGCATTCTACATTAGCCTCACACTGTGACTTGTTGAATCTATTAATTTGGCATTTTATGAATACAATTCAAACTAGAGATATTTTCACACGTGCAATTGGAATTATAATAAATGAAGCATGAGTGCCTAGACTCACAGGCCTTGAGGAATTTTACAAGTAGCACTAATCATACTGATTAATATTGCCTTTTTACAACATTAAAGCAGAACTAAGTAAATTGCTTACTTTGATGAATCATTTTCATAGTCCCTATGGGGGTAATACAAGTGTCAATGGGAGTATTGGGGGGTCTTTCATCTCCCACATGCTCAACACACTAATGGTATCACGAAGAAGAAGCTAACAGGCTAATGGGTAATGCTAAGTGCGGGCTAGCACTACTTAAACATTATTTACAGCCAAGTTTGAGTGAAAAAAAAGATCTCCATTGTGTATTTGGATGAACAACACCCCTCTGTCCCTTTGTCTTTTCTGTCAGCGTAGTATTTACTCTCAAGCACGATTAATGAGTAAAATAACGTAACATGCTACAACGCCTGCAGTGGCGCTTATGGCCTCTAGGGGCAAGAGTTACAAACAGTTGTCTGAAAACCTTTACTAGTTACTCATTTGTTTCCAATTGGCCTTTCGATAAACCCCGCCCCAAAACGATCAGACGGGAGCAACGTCTACGTCACATCAGTGGCGCCAAAAGCGGACCGCCCCTTTATGGGGATAACAGGAGCTCTCGTCCATTGAAATGACTGAGGAAAGATCGTCTGAGAACTTTTAATTTACATGAAAACATTTTTTTGGTAACTTTTATTTATTTATTGAACGTGAAAAGGAGGCCACAGAAGTGACCTGTTGCTTCAGATAATTCACAGAGAAGACGGTTGATGTTTTTAAACTGAGCTGAACCCTCTGTGATCATGACGTCAGTGACATTTGCCTGTGTAACTTCTTCGTTGGTTGCTTTACAATGTCATTACAGCTTCAGCTTTTAGTCTGTCCCTTTTATATGATCATTACATTAAAATCCTACAGCCTATGATGCAGTTGTGTAGCTTATGAGGGCAAGTGGTTTAATTACCAGCTAATCTACAAGCTGCTATTTCTAATGTTAATGTGTGTTTTAAAACCTAGAAAATATTTAATTAGGCCAAACGCTGAGCATGTTTAAAATGTCTGAATATTTACTGATTAAAGACGTCAGAAAGTGCATAATACATCTACAATCTTATCATTTCCCACAAAAAAATAGCTGATCTGTGATATTTTATCCTCAGAACGAGAAATGACCCCTGTTCCCACAAACACACCACTGTCATTTTTGAACTCCCCCAAAGGAGGGCGTGGCTCTGTAAAAGTTCTCGGATGTTGCTCCCATCTATTGTCCCAACATACCACATGCGATCACTGCTAGCAGACATTCCAAGGAGATCCTTCCATAGAAACCGTCTCTCGCCAAGAGTTTTATGAGCGGTCATAGCTGGACGTTGCCATGAAAAGCAGCTGGAATATCTGGCCCGTTTACTTTGAAAGTGCTGCGTTTAGTTTGTCACGGTCATTGCACTGAAGCTTAAATATATTTTGTCTATGCTGGAGAAAAAATGACTTTACCGTTACCTCGCTGAGCCACATCCATGCGGGGGAGACAAAGCCTCTGCAGCCTCTCTCTCCACAGCAGGGGGAGGCCCCACACTGGTCATATTATAACTAATACTGGACTAATGTAAGGAGAGGACTAACCAAGAGCATGACTAGTCCACGCGATGGTTGCATTTAAGGCATTGGGCTCTGGGTATTTACATATTTTAAATATATTCCTCCACTGTACATTGCCGCCTATTTTGCCTCAGTTTGGATATCGCGGCGGCATTGCAGCAAAACGAATCACTAACGCGCACTTCTCCCCATTATCATACGTGACAAACTCCACTTCTTGATGGATCGAGCAAACGTTGACCCAGGATGGCGTGGCAATTGCGAAAGGTCAATTTTGAGAGTCTTTATTTCCCCCCAATTGGCTCTTTCAACCTGTCCACGTCCAACGAGGAACAAAACAATGGTCTATTGAATGAGGAGTTTCCTGATTCCACTGGTTCGATGTTTCTCCATTTAAAAAGATTCTATTTCGTTTGGCAATTTCCAGCCAAAACTAATTTCCTCACAGATGAAATAAGATACCCAAAATGCCATCAGATTTGTTTTGTTTTTTTGTATTAACGTGTTCAAGTAATGAAGAATAAATAAGCCAAAACTTTTCAGACTTCATTGCCACAAATGGCGGCAACTTTGAGCATGTTCCACTTAAACGCTTTATTTCAATCTTACAATACTGCAATGACTAAGCATTTGTTTCTCACATCTACAGGAAGAAAACCTGTCAAGAGCCAGATTGATATTCCAGAGCCAACAACAGCACTGACACCAATCCGGGTCTGCTCCGGCTTGAATGATTCGGCGAATTGCGTTTTTCTGTGATTGCCGCTATTTTAACACATTGAGTGCAAAAAAACGGAAACACTTGTTTTTGAGGTCAGCCTGGTTCTCAGATTGAAGATTTAAACCGGACGTTTCTCAGCCGTCCATTTAAAACCATTTAAAGACTCAGAGAAATTAAAATCTTAACTGTTTTGATCTTTCCATGGGAAGTCGCTCTGCTTTGTCAAACACGATCCAGAGAGCGAGAGAGAAGTGTCGCGTTTACAGCTGTTCGCTGCACAACACCAACCGCCCGCGGACAAAAAACAACAAAACAAACGCATTCATATAACCGCAAGCAGCGATTATCGGCCGTTATATAATACGTTATATTTGAGCAGCACCAGCTTTGTGGTTGTATAAGCTACGCAGCGGCGGAGTGATCTGCTAGAAAATAGTCCCTCAAAATGCGATCATTCATGTGATGCAGGTCAGTTATATTCCAAACATGATTCTATGGACACAGACATGTATATGGTTAGTCTGGTGTTATATGTGATTTGCCTCAGGTGCTCTGTGGAGCGGGTCACACTGTTTTTAATGCAGGCTAGCTGATACCATAGAAATGTGCTAGCCTTGCACTAGCCTAGCGCTACGAAACTCTTCAAACATAAGAACTGCATGAATTACAAAAAAAATATCTCCAGAAATCAGCAACATTCTGAATAACTAGGAAATGAGGCCCTATGTCAAACATCCTGAAATATCCCTTTAAACTGTTTAAACCTACTGAGAGCTTAGAGTCTCGTCTTTCAAATGAGCCACAGCATGTGTCCAAAGCTATAACACAGAATACGCTGTGGTGCTACAAATATCATGAAAAATGGTCTGGATTGTTGGCACTCTCCAGCTAAACCCCCAAAACAGCGCGGCCTCAATGTGTTAGTTAGCATCATTTTGCACTAACAATTTTAGTTCTGACCGAAGGCGGGAGAGGTTCAAGATTGATTCCCATCTGTTTGTAAACTCACAAATACCACAAGAATGCAGCTTTCTGTCAAGATAAACAGGACGAGTTTCTGAGTGACCATTTTTGGAAACAGGGCAAGCAACACATGTTGTGATACAATAAAGTCACCATCACGTCCTGGAGGTTTTCTCCAAGCTCATCCAGCTGCTCTCCGTGTGCAGGTCAGCATGACTCAAAAGAAGTCATCCGATCGGCGCGAGCGTCTTCTCTCGGGTCTTCTCTCGGGTCTGCTCTCGGGTCTGCTCTGTGACCGATCACAAACACCCCGTCTTTTACACCAGACAACAACAAACAATAGGTCCACATCGCCCAGCCCTTATCCAGGCTATCATTTATTCATTTTTTCCCTTTTCACCCCTAAGCGTCATTGGTAAAGCATGACTCACACTCTTGTTTTCTATGTTCGACTGGCGGATTTACAATAAATGAAACATAAACACCATGACTCAGAGGGCCTGTGGGGCGCGTTTCTCCCTCGTAGCTCTTGTTCACACCCTGATTCTCGCTTTGTTTTGCACCACATTAACACATGTAGAGACATACGCGGCGCCGCACCTGCCTGGAAATGCACGGAAACATTGTGGGAGGCGCTTTTCTCTTCTGTGAGCGAACGCGACACAACACACACACACACACACGCACGCACGCACGCACGCGCGCACGCACGCACGCGCGCACACGCACACGCACACACACACACACACACACACACACACAGAGCTGTTTGAACGGCAGGACTGTTGAGTGGCGTTCATCATCTGCTCCGTGCGCTGGCAGACTGTCACTTGGCTCTCTGGGCGGGAGAGCAGTACTGGCGGCATCAGAGCGATCCACAGATTCACAGAAAGGAAAAAAGGCATTCGGTGCCACTGTCTGAGACTAATTGGAGGAGAAATAGTTGAAATTGATGAGCGAGTTATTGCTGTTTGGAAGGGCTTAATGCGCTCACAAATAAACGCTGACCAGACTGGGAACGGAGGATTGTCTACTAAGGTGTCAGAGGAATGAACAGAGTCTGTAAAGGGACTTTAAATCAGGGATGCTCAGATGCCCCACTTTTCCTGAAAACGAGTACGAGTTTGAGCAAGTTTATTTATTTTGTCGTCATTGTTTCCCAAGGCTTAAAGGGGCTATACAGAGTTTAAAGATGTTAAAACTAAGTATTTTTATCTCCGTACATGTGTAATGTATGTATAATGTAATGTTTTGAATGAGCTCAGACCTGTTTCTCAGAAAGGCTTTAATCTGGTCTGAAGTGCCGCCATGCACGAGCTTAACATAGAACCTGCAGTTACACATAAGACCTGAGGTGGCAGTAGTGAGCATAAAATGACTAACTTGCATCTAGCCCCTTTAAGGTTGTGCTTTGCTGATTTATAAAAGATGGAATAGGAGATGGTTAAGTGCACACTGCACTAAGAGGTATCACAATAAGTAAAATCAAAAATCTTAAGGGGTGGAATTATAACAATAAGGAAATAAGAATAAATAAGGATAGGATCAAATAGGGTAAAAAATAGAACAGATTATGAAGTAGAATATCAAGATTCAAGATTTTTTATTTGAATGGTTTGAAATTGTGTTTCTCTCATCCTTGATTGTGGAGTGGGGGAGGGGGAAGAGGGGTGGGAGGGAGGGCAGGGAGTTCAGCTTCCCGATGGCCCTGTGGACGAAACTGTTCCTCAGTCGACTGGACCTGACCCGTAGATTCCACAGTCTCCTCCCTGACGACATAACTTGGAAGAGACTGTGTGATGGTGCGAGGGGTCCCTGGTGATTTTGACGGCTTGGCGGGTGAGACGGGTGGAGCACATCTCCTTAATAGAGGAGAGGGGCTTCACAGATCTTCTCCGCTGCTCTCACAATGCGCTGGAGGCTCCTTCAGCAGGAGGCAGTACTGGCGCCGTGACACACAGTGATGGAGCTGGTCAGGATGCTCTCTATAGTCCCTCTGTAGAAGAACCGCACAGTGATGGAGCTGGTCAGGATGCTCTCTATAGTCCCTCTGTAGAAGAACCACACAGTGATGGAGCTGGTCAGGATGCTCTCTATAGTCCCTCTGTAGAAGAACCGCACAGTGATGGAGCTGGTCAGGATGCTCTCTATAGTCCCTCTGTAGAAGAACCGCACAGTGATGGAGCTGGTCAGGATGCTCTCTATAGTCCCTCTGTAGAAGAACCACACAGTGATGGAGCTGGTCAGGATGCTCTCTATAGTCCCTCTGTAGAAGAACCTCACAGTGATGGAGCTGGTCAGGATGCTCTCTATAGTCCCTCTGTAGAAGAACCACACAGTGATGGAGCTGGTCAGGATGCTCTCTATAGTCCCTCTGTAGAAGAACCTCACAGTGATGGAGCTGGTCAGGATGCTCTCTATAGTCCCTCTGTAGAAGAACCACACAGTGATGGAGCTGGTCAGGATGCTCTCTATAGTCCCTCTGTAGAGGAACCACACAGTGATGGAGCTGGTCAGGGTGCTCTCTATAGTCCCTCAGTAGAAGAACCACAGTGATGGAGCTGGTCAGGATGCTCTCTATAGTCCCTCAGTAGAAGAACCTCACAGTGATGGAGCTGGTCAGGATGCTCTCTATAGTCCCTCTGTAGAAGAACCACACAGTGATGGAGCTGGTCAGGATGCTCTCTATAGTCCCTCTGTAGAAGTTGGACATAATAACATAACTCAACTTGCAGAGAAAGCAGAGACGCTGATTACTTTTCTTGACCACTTTTCTTTACAGTTCTAGTGCAGGTTGTCAATAAGTGACGCTGGTTCAGGGAATAAAGTGCAGCTGATACAGAGATTATTGCACATGTTACTTCACAGTCTTATTGTACAGTCTGACAGCAGTGGGGATGAAGGCTTTGCGGTAGCGCTCCGTCCTGCACTGAGGGTGTCTCAGTCTGCCACTGAGAGAGCTGCACAGCTCTTCTACAGTCCCGCAGTGGGTGGGAGGTGTTGTCCATGATGGAGGTGAGCTTGGCTAACACCCTCCTGTTCCTCACCTCCTCCACAGAGACCAGGGGGCAGCCCAGGACGGAGCTGGCCCTCCTGACCAGCTTGTTCAGTCTGTTCTTGTCCCGCTCTGTGCGGCCCGGGGCCCAGCACACGGCAGCGTAGTGGAGAGCAGAGGCCACCACAGAGTCATACAAAGTCCTGAGCAGAGGCCTGCTCACTCTGAAGGACCTCAGTCTCCTCAGAAGGACCTCAGTCTCCTCAGAAGGTGGAGGCGACTTTGGCCCTTCTTGTACAGGGCGTTGGTGTTGTGGGACCAGTCCAGTTTATTGTTGAGGTGAACACCCAGGTACTTGAAACTGTCCACCTCCTCAATGTCCTCCCCCTGGATGTTCAGCGGTGTGTGCGGTAGTGGCTTCCTCGTGAAGTCGATCACCATCTCCTTCGTCTTACTGATGTTCAAGCACAGGTGGCTGCGCTCACACCAGTCCACAAAGTCTATGATGACTGACCGGTACTCCAGGTCGTTCCCCTCAGACACACAGCCCACGATGGCGGAGTCGTCGGAGAACTTCTGGAGATGACAGCTGTCCGTGTTGTATGTGAAGTCCGATGTGTAGATGGTGAAGAGAAACGGTGAGAGGACAGTGCCCTGAGGGGCCCCGGTGCTGCAGACGACCACCTCAGACTCACAGCTGCGCAGCCGCACATACTGTGGTCGGTCCGTGAGGTAGTCGATGGTCCATGCGGTGAGATGTTCATCCACTCCCGCGTCCTCCAGCTTCCCCCGCAGCAGCGCCGGCCTGATGGTGTTGAAGAACATGACCCTCACAGCGTTCCCGGCGTGCTCCAGGTGCGTGAGCGCCCGCTCCGACAGGTAGATGACAGCGTCCTCCACTCCGATGTTGGGTCTGTAAGCAAACTGCAGCGGGTCGAGGGTGGGGCTTACCACAGAGCGGAGGTGGGTGAGGATGAGCCGCTCCATCGTCTTCATCAGGTGGGAGGTCAGGGCGACTGGTCTGTAGTGGGCCGGTTCCCTAATAGTAGGATTGGTTCAGATGGTTGATCAGATGGTTTCTTCTAGGCATACGTTAATATTCTAGATGCTGTTTCAGTCGGAGCAGGTGCCAATACAACTCTTGGGGCTGAGCAAGAGTTTTTAAAAGAAATGTTGAAAAAGAAACTTTTTCCCTGATCATATTTGACAGTGATTGGATTCACAAACCTGTCACATTATTCTTATGGCTTCACATGAGCGGGAAGAGAGGACTTTGAGCTTTGTGTTTTTGTTTTATGTGAATTGGCCCAGGAATTATAGAGAATTTAGCATTGAACAAAGACTAGAAATTTTGACAGTTACCATAAGACAAGGTGAGATAAGAGATCTTCAGAGTCTGTCCCGATAGAGGCAGAAATTCATCTTTGACACACATTCAATCATTTAAAAACAGAAACAAACAGCAAATGACACACAATGCAAATACAAACAAATACAGGCTGCAGTCACACTTTGTTCCTTGTTCATGGTCTTTATTGCAGAGGGATGTGTTTTTATTTGCTAGTGGGAGCTTGTATCTTCTGCCTGAGGGAAGCAGCTGGACTTGTGAATGCAGAGGATGCAGAGGTCAGCAGTGGTCAGAGTGCCTTTCCTGGTCACCGCCTGCTGAGAGTTAGCACCGCCGAATTTTCAGCGGCTCCACCTCAATTTTTAACGATAGATACAAATCGGCATCGGCCACAAAAAACCCATATCGGTCGACCTCTAGTCCATAAGCAGCACAAACACTGGATGTCACACACAGGCCTTACTTTGTTACACTATTGATCTGCTCCTTTGAAAACACTGTTGCTCAAGGGACCACTATAGGAACGTTGCAAGTCATGTGACCCTGATCTTAGCCTACTGACACACATGACTGACAGAGCATGGCCCATGACGTCACCGGCTGAGAGCAGAAAGGACAAACTGGTGTAAGATCGGCAGAAGGCAGTCTGGTCTGTCCATAACGGGGCCATTGTGAAGAGAAATGCTCAAAGTGCCTTCTGTTGTCTTTGGTACCAAGTTTTGATGCATTGCCCTGACAGGACGCGGATATTACAGCATCATACACTTAAGGAACTCTCTCTCAGCACATCACAGCCCACTGCCTCCGACTGCAGATGGATCTTTTATTGATCCTGGGGGAAATTGGCCTGTATTTTGTGAAAGGCTCCTCTTGGTATTGGCAGTGCTTGTGCAGTCTCCTGCCACTGTGCGCTCCAAGAGTCCGCCCAGTGGATTTAAGCATGTACAATAATGACCCAATTCTGGAAATGAAGCGTTGGACTGAAGCTTCCCGCACTTTTAGGAATATTTTGCTTAAGTTGTGACTTGATTTTTGTGCCTGTAACTCCTATAATATCATTTATTAAGAGTAAGAGAAACATCCATATGGACCCAATATAGACTTTACTTTATTTCTATGTGATAAATAAGTTTATATTTCGCCAGAAAATGACTAAAAACTGTGAAAAACTGTTTGATGAGATGCCGTCTGACAACATTGACTACACACTTTATGTTTATAATCTATTTCATTGTCTGTGATACATTTAATATTATTAATAGTAGAGTTTTATTAATGGTCATTGGTCCACGTTTAAAAGGAGATTATATACCTTTTGCTGATCCGAAAAATGATCTGATCCGTGACTGAACGATCCAAACCATACGTTTTTTGATCCGTTGCACCCCTAGTAAATGTGCAGAGCATCAACAAAAACAACATAATCTGGACATTATTTTCCTTCTGTTTCCATTTTATATATTTATTATTTCCTCTGTGAAATGGATGTCACTTTGAGCTTTCTGCAGTACTAATAGGTTGCATAGTAAATAACACTGTGTGTCACTAAGTGCTGGGCTCCTTTGGGGTTTGTTTGTTTGTCAGTAGATGTAGCCTGTGGGGGACATGTCCGCCCGGCCTCATGACTTTCTAACACTGTCAGTGTCACTCTCCTCACCGGGCAGTTTCAGAAAAGGAAAGCGCCGTGTTGTTTCACAGCTAAGTTACTGCGAGAAAAGTAGTGTAGGTGTATTTTTTGGATGGTACAAAGCTATTGCCTTTGGAGCTCATTGTGCTGTTTTTATGAAGCCTTTACATCCACCATGTTCCCTCTGCTGTGGGGCAGTGGGCTGTGCATCGTCAACACACAAGGAACCAACCGGGGCATGCTAATATTGGATCTTGCTTATTACAACAGTTTGATGAAAAATAATGAGGGCTATTTAGGAAATGGGCTTTGCATACACAAAATAATTGAAAAGGCAAAGAAAAGGGCACTTCAGGAGCAGGCAGCTAAAGGCAGGTGCTTCCATATGTTTAGGGTACGGAGCCCTCAGGACCACGACTTCACAAGTCACACAATAACAACTATGTACATAAAGAAATACAAGTAAACAGTGCTTTTACAGCAGGAACCAGATGTTTACATACATTTCATTCATATTTGGTAGCATTGCCTTTACACTGTTTATTTTGGGTCAAACATTTTGGATTTCTTTCCACAAACTTCTCACAGTATTTGGATGAGTTTTGGTCCGTTCGTCCAAACAGAACTGGTGTAACTGAGACACATTTGTAGGACACCTTGCGTGCCTATGCCTTTTGAGCTCTGCCCATATATTTTCACCTGGACTGAGATCAGGACTTTGTGAAAGTCACTTCAAAACATTGACTTTGTGACAGTTTGTCAGTTTGCTTTGGGTCATTGTCCATTTGAAGCCCCATCTGAGCCCAAGCTTTAACTTCCTGGCTCTTGAGATGTTGCTCCAATATTTCCACATAGAGTTCTTTCTTCATGATGTCATCTATTTTGTGAAGTGCACCAGCCCCTCCCACAGCAAAACAACCCCACAGCATGATGCTGCCCCTCCGTATTTCACAGTTAAGTTGGTGTCCTCTGGCTTTTCATCCAAACGTGACGATGGTCATTATGACCAAAGAATGATTCTTTTTTTTCTCCAAAAAGTCTTTATCCATTTTTTATTTGCAAACTCCAGTCTGTCTTTTTTTGATGTTTCTCTTGGTGTGAGAGCTTCTTCCTGCAGAGTTCCCTCTCAGCCCATGTCGGTGCAGGACTTGTTTGACTCTGGATAATGACAAACTCTGACCAGGTTCAGCATTTTCACCAGGTCTTTTGCTTTTGCTCAGACACAGCACGTTCATCTCTGGGACACAGATGCTCCTTCTTTCTGATCTGTGTGACGGGTCATTTCCATCATTGTTTGACATCGTCATCTGGACTTTACCAAATTGTTTTAAGGTATAGTCGTGTTAGTCTATGTAAACTTTTGGTTTTGTAAAAGGTAATAAAACATTGTGAAGAAAATTCTATCTCTCATTCTTCTGGAATTTGACAAATAAAAATATATTTAAAAAATCTATTTGACCATTTAGATGCAAACTGAGCCCCCGAAAATTATACACAAATAGTAGCATTATCCATAATATAAGTCGGGGGTTTATAACTCAGGTAAAATTTAAACTTTTGTAAAAAAAAAAAAAATAATAATAATAATAATAATAATAATAATGATAAAAACAAAATAAAATTGTTATAATTCTTTGTCCTGTCAAAAAAGTACTAACTGAGAGTGAGCCTCTTTAAGCACCCAAGTAGCTTCTAGAGCAGATGAGCAGATGACAACGAAAGCTGCATAGCACAACAACAGCATCAATGAAAGTTTAAACCATATGATGGAATCTGTGAATAAAAGAAGAAGAAGATCTTTATTTATATAGCGCCTCTCACAGACATAGTCACAAAGCGCTTTGCATGAGACAATTGTACATTGTGAGGTCGGGTCGCGCCAAAGTGGGCAGTACAGGGAGTGGACAGACTCCCATGGCGATGTTGTAGCACCGCCGCCGAGGCGGGTTGCGAGAGTGCGGGTAGTTTGTAGTTTTTCCCACAAAAGCTTAAAGGGACTACACGGAGTTTAAAAATGGTTAAATTATCTAATTTCCTCCCCTAAATGTTCCACCAATGTCCTAAGGTGTAGAATGAACCCAGATGCACGAGCTATATATAGAAGGTGCAGTTACACGTATGACCTGAGGGGGCAGTAGTGAGTATAAAATGGCTAACTTATATCTAGCCCCTTTAGTAAAACATTGGACATGGGCAATATTTTTTTTAAAATTTCAATTCATTTTATTTATCATTTCATTTCACAATGAATTGAAATAGTTCATTCTCTCGTCCTTGTTGTGGAGCGGGGGGTGGGGAGTAACGGGCGGAAGCACAGGGAGTGCAGGGAAGGTAGGGAGTTCAGCTTCCCTATAGCCTGGTGTATGAAACTGTTCTTTAGTCGACTGGAACCGGCCACTGAAACACCTGATAAACAACTGCTTTTGGGGGATTCATACATGTATTTCATCTGGCAGGTTCAGCATCAGTCCACAGCTGACCACATGAGGGCGCTGTTGTTGGTGTTGAGGACATTTAAGCCAAACCTGGAGGAACATTGTAGCTCCGCACTGGTGTTGGCCTCACAACCTGCCTTGACAAACCAAACACATTTGCCATTTTTGCTCATCTAGCTCCTTGTCCGCTAAATAGTACAGCATGTGGGCTACTTTTACTTTGTTATTCCACACGAAGCCGTCCTTCAGCTCGACTTTACTTTTGTATAATTTAAATCAAACAGAATCACTTCCTCATGTTTGTTCTCCCACATGGACCAATCACAGAGTTAGAATTGAAATGAAAGGAGTCTCCTTTAAACTGCGTCACTGGAGCTCACATGTTTCATTTCAACTTATTTTTTATTTGGCAACATCTGGTCTATTGGTCTCATTCACTACTTTGAATTTTTAATCTGCAAAATACTACTTTGACAAGAATGATGGCTTAATAGCTGAACTGAAATATGCAACACTCTTACGTTGTTCCACCTCAGCCTCATCTGAGTGTGTTGTTGGTCCTGGAAACACCACATTGATTTCATCTGTAAAAAGACTAAACAAAGAACCTATTTCCTTGGTCGCCTGCGGCCGTTTGGAGCCTCTCGTCAGACGCTGCAGCTCTTCACCTCTGTGATCCTCCTGTGCTATGGGACTGAAAAAAGCAGAACACCCCCTCTTTAAGAGAATCCATCCCCCTCACCAGATACTGAACGCTTTTGTGACCCGTCCAAGGTGGTGTAAATGATACACCAATTTTAACTAAACTAAACCACGCTGGAAAACAGGTTTTAGCAGCATGAATTGCATTGCCACGTCACATATAATCCTCATTAGTAATTTAAACATGAAACAAGGATACAGCTCGAATGTTTATGAGCAGACTTGAATGTTGTGCTGCATAAACATGCTCCTCCACGACATGGGTCCGAGCCCAGAGGCTCATCCCGGACCAGGACTCCAGAACCTGGGCAGTGGGCCATAGACATTTTAACAAAAGACTGCAAACTTTGCATGGATGGCTTTCCTGCCTCACATCTGCAGCCGCTGCCGTGTACCGGGACACCGGGACTCACCTGGGTCTGTGCGAGGCCATGCTCCGTGTTCTGACTGTATTCTGCGACACGTGACCACAGCTTTCTTAGGTCCGGACGGGTTCGTAAAGTCTGGGTTTACGGCGTGCACAGGGTCTGCTGACCGTGCGCTCTCCCCTCGTCGGGGGAATGATCGAAGCACGTCTTGTAGGGCTGTCTTCGGTCCGGACGGGTTCGTTAGGTTCCGGTCGGCTGTCAGCTCTCCACGCACCTGTTTCCTCCCAGAGGAAGGCTCTGCTCAGACCCAAAGACGCGTAGTTCTGCCCGGCTGCAGCGCTGAGTCCACGGAGCTGTTTTTCACTGGTTTTGATCATGGTCCAGAGTCTGCTCGGGCTGCAGCGTTACATCCACACTTTCTTCTTTTTCTACACACTATTTTTTTATGTGGTTTAATATCATACCCTTTTTATACAGGCTCTTTAGGCCTACAGCTTAGTTAAAGAGGCTAGATGCAAGTTTGCCATTTTATACTCACTACTGCCATCTCAGGTCCTTCATGTAACTGCACCTTGTAATTTAAGCTCGTGCATTTGGACCCGAATTAGCACCTTTTTGAGTGACAGTGCAGGATTTTAGAGGCAGTTGTGGTGAACAGGTCTGAGCTCATTCTACACATTAGGACATGGCTGGAACATGTAGGGGAGGAAAATACATTATTTTAACATTTTTAAACTCTGTATAGTCACTTTAATAAACATTTTTCATTATTAGCCTGTTTCTTTTGTCCTTTTTTTATTTAGTAAGTGTGATCTTGGATTGGCTTTAAGGTTAATGTGGGTTACTGGCAGATTCTTAATTCTTCCTCATGCGCTAATACAGTGTATCATATTTGTTGTGTTATAGCAACTATCTATCATTTCCTGGTTGGAGACATGTTCTTTTTTGCCGTGTTTCGTGCGTGCCGTGAAACCTGTGGGTGTGGCCTCCTCACACATGAATATTTTTGTGCGTTTCATTGAAATGACGCTAGGATTTCTCCGTGGCCTTTACCATCAGCGGCTTTTGTGCACGGCAAGATCTGAACAGAAAGCTCAGGTTCATAAATGTCACGCACACCCTGGCGTATATCGCAAATACACACACACCATTTTCGTACGCAATGTTGATAAATGAGGGCCATTATGTTTATGGAAAAACGTTTCATGTCTTTGAGTTCACCCCATGAAAAATGAGAGCAAAAACAAAAAAAGTTTAAAGTTTGTATATCTGTGTGAGCTTTGTAGCATCAGCCTGAGCCTGATGTTCAGTCAATATTTGAGTCTAGAAGCAAAAACAAACCAATAATCTCCCCACTCCCAAAGCAGCGTGCTTCTGTGTCTGTCTTCACAGCCCTGGTACTCTGCGCCGAGGGGTTTGTGCATGATGGATGGAGGTTTGCTGATTATGGCCTCGGCAAAGTGAAATGTACCAGGCATGAGAAGGACGGGCATTCAGCAAAGTGCAGTTTGGGGCTGGAGACACTTTGCTGCATTGGTAGTTGTTTTGACCAGTGTG
This sequence comes from Gobius niger, assembly GCF_951799975.1. Taxonomy (NCBI): domain Eukaryota; kingdom Metazoa; phylum Chordata; class Actinopteri; order Gobiiformes; family Gobiidae; genus Gobius; species Gobius niger. The sequence continues at coordinate 32,812,439 of NC_136864.1, forward strand.
GCATGTGAAGTGTCGGCTATTGTGTTTACTCTGCTCTTACTGACCAGTGTGGCATGTGAAGTGTCGGCTATTGTGTTTACTCTGCTCATACTAGCGAGTGTGGCGTGTAACCCCGGGATTCCACATCATCCGCCTGTGCGCTCAGCTCCACTCCGCTCCGCCCCAACTCTGAACGGCTGCGACATCAACGCCCACTGTCTCCGCATCAGTCCGCCCCGGTCCTCTCCGCCAGTGCTCCAGCTCCACGAGGAGCACGCACACAAAGCAACGACTTTGAGAAATAAACCTCCCAATAAAATAATACACAACTATTTATGAGCATGCGAGCTATACGGTGTTGAAGCATGAAGCCTGTGCCCCCCCCCTCACGTGCCCCCCTCATGAGCGAGGGACAGAGAGGCAGGAAAAAAAGTTACCTGTACGAAAGCAACAGAAGCTTAATCGGGTCGTGTGATTGTTTTTGTGAAAACAAACTCCCCAGAGGCAATTATCGAGGTCACTTTGTGTGAAATTAAAATAAAGTCCGCTCGGAGGGAATTTACTTTGAAAATACGGATATTGTTGTCATTTTCTTTCCCGTTTGGTGCGTCTGAACTGTGGAGCTTGATCCGGCCGGAGCTGACGCGGCGCAGACGGACCTGAAAATAGGGTTGATCCGTATTTTTATGGCGGGGAGGCGGAGAGGCGACGCAGGCCCCTCGGAGCGGAGTGGACGATGTGGAATGTTTCTGAACGTTCAACATAGCAACGCATTTGCTGCATTGGTAATTGTTGTTTTGACCAGTGTGGCATGTGGAGGCTCTGCTGATGTGTTCACTCTGCTCTTACTGACCAGTGTGGCATGTGAAGTGTCTGCTGATGTGTTCACTCTGCTCTTACTGACCAGTGTGGCGTGTCAAGTGTCTGCTGATGTGTTCACTCTGCTCTTACTGACCAGTGTGGCATGTGGAGGCTCTGCTGATGTGTTCACTCTGCTCTTACTGACCAGTGTGGCATGTGGAGTGTCTGCTGATGTGTTCACTCTGCTCTTACTGACCAGTGTGGCATGTGGAGTGTCTGCTGATGTGTTCACTCTGCTCTTACTGACCAGTGTGGCATGTGGAGGCTCTGCTGATGTGTTCACTCTGCTCTTACTGACCAGTGTGGCATGTGGAGTGTCTGCTGCTGTGATTACTCTGCTCTTACTGACCAGTGTGACATGTAAGGTGTCTGCTAATGTGTTTACTCTGCTCTCACTGACCAGTGTGGCATGTAAGGTGTCTGCTGATGTGTTTACTCTGCTCTCACTGACCAGTGTGGCATGTAAGGTGTCTGCTGATGTGTTCACTCTGCTCTTACTGACCAGTGTGGCATGTGGAGGCTCTGCTGATGTGTTCACTCTGCTCTTACTGACCGGTGTGGCATGTGAAGTGTCTGCTGATGTGTTCACTCTACTCTTACTGACCAGTGTGGCATGTGGAGGCTCTGCTGATGTGTTCACTCTGCTCTTACTGACCGGTATACTTCCCCATGATAAGTATTTGTCTCATACCAGTGTACATGATAACTTGCGTGCAAGAAGTAAACAAACAGGAGTGCAGGCTTAGAAGGAAAGCTGGTCCAACTGTCGTCAACTTTGACACATATTTAGTCACTTTTCAAACCTCCAGTGACTATTTTTGGAAACAGAACAAGCAACTAATGTTGTATTAATGTTTTTTCAAAGATCATCCAACAGCTCTCCATGTGCAGGTAAGTCCCTCGCCTCAAAATAACTCCTCCATTTGGCGCAGGCGTCTTGTCTTCTCTTGGGTCTGCTTAGTCTAAACTCGCCTTTACACAATACAACAACAAATAGTCCAAGTCTGTGGCAAAGCAAAAGTACAGAAACCTGCAGTGACATCGCGAAGAGCGGCAATACACATCCTGTTGTATCTACAGTACATAATACAAGCCGTTAATGTTCCAGCAGCTGGGAGAGCTTTAGTGTGAAAGACTCAGACTGAAGGTTATCAGTACGACAGGAGCAGCATGTTTAGGCCGAAGACAGATTATTGGCCACCATTCAGACATGACTACGAGAAGATGTTTAAGAACTTTAGAATATCAGTGAATTTAACTATATCTTATCGTCATATTGTGATACATGTTTAGCTCTATATCGCCCAGCCCTACTGCTGATGGACATCTGAAGAAACAACACCAGACCCCCCCAGCACTGGCACTCTTGTACCCTCTGATTCCCTGCTCCAACCTGCTGCATGCTCTCATTATTCCGAACAGATTGTCACATGTCTGATTGCACTATTGAGTCCCATAGGTCAAAATCGCATGAAAATACCATGGAGCTACCAGCATCTGAGCTGGAATACAGATGTGCCTGTCCAGGAAGCTCTATGTTAGGCTAAGCTCTTCGGGGTGTTTATAATCAAAGGTTTAATGGTAATACAGTCGTTTCAGAAAATGTTGGAAGATCCATTTCCCTCTATTTCCCACGTTGCAGCCCCTTAAATATTGTTATTGCTTTGTTGAAAATATTGAGCTGTGACAAGTAGCCTACAAACCTGTTTTCAGTGGCAGAAAGAAGTCTTGCCCAAAACGCAGCTTTGTGGGAGTGATGTCATGACTCAAAACAAATTTTAGATGAATAAATTCTTTTTTCACAATCATCCACGACCTTCCGCGGCTGTTCGAAGGAGAGGTTTCTGAAATCCAAAACGTGTGGCGTTTATCAGGAACAGATTCAGCATTGAACGGCAGCGTGTGACCTCTTTAAAGTCAGTGCGGTACAATAGCCCACGTGTCTTATCTGAGGGAGCGCCAGAAGTGAAAAGGTGCTGAAAGAAGCAGCGATTAGTTTGACGCTGGGAACCGGCAGCCATTGGACGGTCGGAGCGAAGAATCGGTGAATGGAGATGTCTGCCGGTGGTCGTCAATGGTATCTCCGGTTCAAGGTAATACGGTGTTGTGTAGAAATGTGTGCAAATGTTCAAGGGCAGCGTGTCAAAAGGAAGCTCTGCTCGGCCAAATGAAAAGCTCTGAAAAGTCTCTTGTTCAAGTTGAAGAATGAAGAAAACACATTTAGAAAGATAAAGCCACCTGATGTAAAGAAAGATTACTCTCCTTCAAAATAAAAGATTGTGTTACATGTTTGTTTCATGTTGCATGATCGACCCAAAAAACATTCTATTTATTATAACCGGGGCAATAAACACGATTGTGATTAAAGACCACCTCTGCACAATGTTCTCAAACAGGAGAGCAGACCGGGGGCCAAATGGGGCTCTCAGAGTAATTTCTGGGTACTTTTTGAATTTTTATTTAAAGTTTAATAATTCTACACAAATAATACTCTCAGAAACAAGCATTTTATTGTGGGAAAGAGCTGGTTATAAATTCTCAATCTTAAAGGGACTATACGGAGTTTAAAAATGTTAAAACTAAGTATTTTCCTCCCCAACATGTTCCACCCATGTCCTATTGTGTAGAATGAGCTCAGACCTGTTCACCACAACTGCCTCTAAAATCCTGCACTGTCACTCAGAAAGTTGTTCATTCAGGTCTGAAGTGCCGTCACGCACGAGCTTAATATAGAAGCTGCAGTTACGCATCAGACCAGAGGTGGCAGTAGTGAGTATAAAATGACTAACTTGCAACTAGCCCCTTTAAATTAAGGGCATGGATTAAAATTATGGATGTCCCGATCTGATATTTGCATTTCATGACTGGATCAGGTCAAACCACGTACTAATTAGATCTAAGCCAGACCAAAACTTCTCTAAGCCAGTCCAAACCTGTCAAAACCAGAATAAGCCAGTCCAAACCTGTCAAAACCAGAATAAGCCAGTCCAAACCTTCTCTAAACCAGGGTAAACTGTCTAAACCAGTAAACCACAGTCCAAAGCCATTCCAAACCAGTCCAATCCCAGTCTACAACTATAAACCGCTCTAAACCTGGTCTAAACCAGTCCCTTCTGACAAACCCGTTGTTACCAAACAGTAGATTTTTCTAAATTATAAACAGTTGACTCTACCGATTGGGGAGCAAAAAATTCAGTAAGGATTAAACAACGAGGAGCCGCGCATTAGACGGTTATAATGCACGACGCAGAGTCGAGAAGTGCATTATAACGTCTAACGCGGCTCCTCGTTGTTTAATCCGCTTATACCAGGGTCCCACAAACCTAACATTTATAATAAATGTTTTTTTCATTGACTAAACTCACTAAATCTGCCAGACTACGGGACTATTTTGTGTGGGTTATTAGCCGGTCACTGAAGGCTGGTCTCAGAGCGAGTCATTCTCCGCAGCTATTACGAGGATCTCAGTCAGGCTCAACGACACAACATCAGCACAGAATCACAACACAACAGGACTAACCCGGAAACACTTTTCCCTGGAAGGAAACACCGATATGCGGCACTCGTGGGCAGGAGTTATTTACCTTTTACAAGGTTTAACCTGAAGCTAGCTAGCTAGCTCAACCAGCTCAACTGTTTATGGAAACAGCTGCGGTGGAGTCGCTCACACCTGGGCCCCCCCAACTCAAACTTTTATGTTTGACTTTACTAATCCAGACAAAGATGCTTCAATGCAGGATCATTTTATGTACGGCTGAAAATGATGAATAGCCTTAACCGTTTCCAATAGAAATGTAAAGCTCATATGTTATTAACAGTAGCTAACCTAGCTGCTCACTCTCCTCTACAAACATTTAGCAAACACTAAATCCATCTCATACGTTCCTGTCAGTCACTAATTACGCCTTTATCTGACTCAGCTGTGTCATGCGTTGCTATGGCGACGCCACAGCGGAGTGATATCCCAGTGATGTAACTACCGGACTACGTGTGCGGTTATACCAAAATAATGCACCAGCCAATCAGAGTCCAGTATTCACCCAGACCATGGTATAATACAAATGAATGAATGCTTTTATGTTGCAGTAAGTGAAATGTTGATGTTAAGGGAAGTGTTCAATTATAAAATATTGAAATCAACTTGAAATAAGCTAGAAGCGTGCTGATTTAGAAGGTAACTATTGAGTCCTCTACTGGTTATTTTGGAAACAACACATGATTGAGTGAAAGGCAGGGCACCTTGTGAGCACTTTGGTCCGTCGTCTTTCATACTTTTATCCCAGCTTGCACATGCGCGACTCCGCTAAACCTCGCTGAGCACTGACGTTGGGCATCAGGACTTCGTGACTACATTCTGGAGGTTCTGAGTGTAAGGCAGCACCTGTTCTGCTGTTCACCAGAGCTTACCTCCAAGTGCGACAAGAAGCCTCTGAAGAAAGAGGCCAAATATCCTCCACTATTGGATCACTTCTGCCACGATGGACGACTGAGAGCTTCTAAGCGTTTGCCCGAGCGCTCTGCTGTTTGTGCGAGTGGAGGTTTGTGTGACTCAGACGGTCATTAAAGCTGGAGGAAGTTGGAATTCCCAGTTCCCCCAAAGAAATACTTTTAAATGGTTCTTCTCTCTCTGTATCTCCTCTCACCGTTACCAAGGCTTACTGCAGTGATTGTCTAATTAAAGCAGCAGCGCCGCAGCCGTTGGAGCTGAGATACATCATAATGAATGTCAAAGAGCAGCCCAGTTTATCGCCGCAACTTTTCCAATTTGAAAATGGTTGTTTATTACAGTTTCTTCTCCATTGATACGACACAGAAGTCCATGGCTCTGCCGGCGAAACCTTGGATTCAGTTCCTGATGCGCACAAGTGGACGGGGACGATCGGGGAAAAAAAAACCTCCCCGTACTTTCATGATAAGATAGAATCAAATGTGTCATCCCACTGGGGCCACGGGAAACCTCTTGGGCCCCTGCACGCTACGTTTTTTCTTTCTTTCTTCTTAATCCCAAGCAATTTGACCTTTTGGAAGGGCATCACAAATACGGAATAATTCAAAGGCAATCGTCAGACTGTAGGAGCAGGATCTGGATTATTATTGTGTTGATGTGTAAAACGTGTTACAGTGAGTTTTTATACCTCGGTGACTATACTGTACTGTTGAGTCAGATTTGGTTTTATCCCAGAGGAGAAAGTAAAAATGTTGATTAAATTAGTATATTCCTCTTATAGCACTGGATGTTAGAGAAAAAAACAAATTCTACTTGAAATAAGATATTTTTTTTCCCTAAGACGAGACACGGCAGAGATCAAGATTTTTAGCTCGTTTTCTCCGTTAGCATTTTAGTTTTAATGTCAGAGTACAAAAAAGATAAAACTTATCCTGCACAATGCTTATTTTATGATGTTTTGTCGCTATCGAGGCGGAGATTTGTGCCCCGTCGTGAGAACAAGGGACACAAGTCGGTTTCCCACAAATCGAGAAAGAAGAGTTTTTTTAAAATTGCTAATTTTTGCTTTTTTGCTGAGCAAAGGGACGCGCTAAGGTTACTTCAGACGGGTGAGTGAAAGTTTGTTTATTTTGGCTTGTGGCCGCTGTGCCATCGTGTCTGTTTGCTTTATGATGAGGCCATTGTTGTGCTGTAAGCTAACGTGGTGTGTTCAGGGTTGGATTTGTTAGTGTTTTGTTTTTGGTCATACGCTGTGTGCAGGATACGGATAATATAACGTATAACGTAAATATATAGTTTATGGTACCCTCGTAAGCGGGAACACTGTTTTCGTGTGGGAATATTTCTCTCTCTCTCTCTTTCTTTCTTTCTTTCTTTCTTTCACACCGTCGCAATTTTCACCGGGTGAACATTGACAAAAAGTCACAGATTTTGGCCCAAAATTCAAGCCTGATCGGATGAAACTTTTGACTATTTACAAATTTGGAAATTCAAATTCAATAGTAGAGCCTATTGCCACTCGAGCAGCAGAGAGAGGTGAGAGAACAGCCCAAAAGTTTAGAGGCCGATTTCTGTGGTTAGAAACATTATGGGTCCTTAACTTCAAATTACATGTGTTCCACATGATAGAAATCTTGGAGATCACACTTTAACAATCTGTGAAAAGCTCAAAATGCCCCAGAACCGACTTGTGTCCCTAGTTCCTGTGACTGGGCAACTTAAAAAGCAAAAAGTCGGTTTTCATTCACACATATTGACATGTTCGATAGCCACGTGTAGCACAAAAGGCCAAGAGGAGGCTGTAATCCAAATGTGGTCATTTCATTTCTGGGAGATAGACGTTGCAAAAGGCAACTTTATTTATACCCTGCATTTCATACACACTCATGACAAAACTTTATGACCGTTTTCTCCAAATGAGGTTTTCATTCCACTCATGCAACAACATCTCCACTCCTACAGACTCCTACAGACTCCACACTTTCCAGGCTTGGACTCAACAATATTTGGATGTTTTTGTCAGATGGAGTTTGTAATATCTAGTTTCTGGCCTGATTTATTCAGCACTGATCCGTCTATCGATCTCACACTCCATCCGACCCTCACTCGTGAACAAGACCCTACTTTTGAACTCCCCCACTAGAGGCAAGGACTCTCCACTGACCTGAAGAGGGAAAGCCACCTTGTTCCGGTGGAGAACCATGGCGTCGGATTTGGAGGTGCTGATCCGCCCGTTCCTTCATATCCTATAGCACATAGCTATGTAAAAGCTTCTCTTCGGTTGAGCCCTAAAATGTCCTTGGACTGAAAAAGGCCCATTGCACAGAACCCTCTGAGCTGCCCACACAAGCTCGGCCCGTGGTGAATGTGTGGAACGGACTTAGCTACAGTGGATTAGGCAGCCTCCAACCCCACAGCGGATCCATGAGGACCGAGGCACCAGCTGGCCAGGGTAAGCCTTCTACGAATGCACATTTCCAATACTTAACATGCAATATTTCAATGTCAGTCGCAGCTGACATTATTGTTTATGTACACTGCTCAAATGAAGCTGAAGTGTGACCCACATTTACCAGCTTTAACATTTCGAAGAGTGAGTGAATCACAGAATGTTGCAAAGACTTTTGAAAAGCTGGCAAATAGCACCGCACAATGGGTCGATGATTGTGTTCAAAGCCCTACTGTGGAGAAACAGTCCCGATCAAACGAAATGGGAGTGAGACAAAAAATGTTTTGAGTAAACTTTTATTAAACAGAGATCTTTTTGCAGCTAATCAAAAGTTTAAGACCACAAGGCCAAACATGTCAGGCATTCACACCAGTAACAGCCTCTGTTTGGGTCGAGGTTCCTCCGGCTCAGAGCTGGGGATGTGTTTTTGGGTCATCCACTTGACCAGAATGTTTTCTGCCTTTACCATCAGGACGTTATGACAGTGTGAATACCTGACAGAAAATGACACTGAATCCACATTTTCACACAGATTTGGCCTTTTAGAGGCATGTGGTCCTACATTTTGATCAGCTAAAAAACAGACTATTTCAGTTTGTTGTTTTCAATAAAAGATTTGCTTAGATGAGTTGATACGTACCTGTCTGGCCTTTATGTGACCAAAGATGTTGTTAGCATCTGGCCTCTCCCAATGTATTCCAATAGCTCCAAACGGGGGTGAAGTTGGAAGCGACCACGCTCTTCCACGGGCTCAAAGACCAGACAGGTACGCATCAACTCGTCTAAGCTCAGGTAAGAACAGATCTCAGTATGGAAGAACAGTGAACTATTCATTCCTTTAAAAAATGTTTTACCATTTTTCATCTGGTCTAAAACGTTTGATTGGGAACTGCATCCCCACTGGTTCTTGCTGTATCTCCAAATTTAAATGTTTTTCATTTTAAATAGAGATCATTTCAGTTTTTTTCAGGGTTTGACATGGTTTTCCCTCTGTTAAGTCATCATTTACTAGATTTAGATCTATTTTAGACCTGGTTATGGCCTGGAGGAACTTGGCAGGTCCAGTATTTTAGGACTTGGATACTTAAATTGAAAAGTTTGAGACCCCCTGATCTTGGGATACGTATTGACTCTTTTGGGTCAGTGTGAACAAAGCGCAGCACTTTGGGCCACCTCTCGGGCAGAGCGGGTGTGGTGTGATGGCAGTCGACCTTGGACAGAGGCGAGGTAGCCTTCGTCTCTCCGCCTGCTGCTGTAAAGCTATTGTCTTCGTGAAAATGTGATTGCATTTCACCTCTTGTGCATCAGCCTCAGTGTGTTTAGCCACAAGAGAGAAGCGACCACTGCGAAACATCAGGGAAGCATGTGCGAAACTAGAGCGATCTCAGGTGAGCTCACGAAGCGCTCCGACATGTGTGAAAACGTCATTAGAAATCTCCAACATAAAGAAGTCATAAAGAAAAAGTGCTCCTAATGCTCAGTTAGATCAGAGCCCCGTCCCCTCTGCTCAACAACTACAACATAGTTAAAGGAATAGGCCACCGTTTTTACATACTGAGATATGTTCTTACCTAACCTTAGCCGAGTTAATATATCCCCGTCTGGTCTTTGTCCGTGCGCTCTGTCAGGCAAACGGAGCACATACGCAGCCTCTCCCACATGTCATATAGCTCCAAAAAAGCTCACGATAGAAGCTACCAAGCTCTTCCACGTGTTCCCTATTTAAATAAAGTTACGTGAAGTGTTTTCATGCAAAGTATTTTTACACAGAAATGTAACATGTTGATTTTATAAGCAGATAAAAAGGGGGACTATATTGTGAGGCGTAATGATACGAGGAGCAAAACGTCCGCGCAGTAACTCCTAAAGACTTCCCCCGCTCACTTCCGTCAATAACCTTTAGGAGGATTCACTTATTGCTATTTATTTGTATTACGGTACAGTTGCATGTGCCGAGAGAGGGGGCGGAGTTAACTGAATCGAAGCGTTTTGTCTTCCGGGTTTGAAAAATACCTCCAGAAAACACTTATATTTATCACAAAAATGAGTGCTCCATAGTGGTAGAGGTACAATATATCATATAAATGCCTATACTTAACTTTGGAATGGCTAAAATAGCAGGATACAGATCCTTTAAGAGTTTTTTATTTTTTTATATCTTTATTTGCATTGGGACAGTGCACATTAATCAACATGTGTTTCTTCAACATGTAAATGTGCCGGAGTTAGTTAGTTTGATGTATTGTTACTTGTTACTCTTGCTCTACCTTATAACACATCATTTCATTTGGTGATGCACAGTGGTATATATATATATATATATATATATATATATATATATATATATATATATATACTCTGAACCATTGTACGGACCTCAAGTGAGAAAAAGCTCCAACGACAAGTGAACATTTTCTTTCATTTCAATTGTTGGCACCTGCAGTGAAGATGAGTGTGATAATCAACAGAATGCTTTCACTCATAAGAAGCTATAGGAGCCTGCAAAGGTCAAGCACATTTTGGCTCAAGAATAGACTTAAATACAGTCGTCCAGACCGGGGGATTGGCAGTGAAAAAAAGGAGGTAAGTTCTTATGAAAAAGAGCACAAGAAAAGATTGCCTTGCATTTCATGTTCGCACTTGTGGCACAGCAACGTGTTTTTGTCACTTTGATCCCAGCGTGATGCACATACTGTTGACCACGGCATGAAGACACAATGCTAACAGTGCAGCATGTTAGCTTTGGCCCTATTACTGTAATACTCATTTGAAATGTTAAATCAGAGACACTTCAGCCCCTCAGCTTCATCACTCAGTGCATACTAATCCTCATTAATTGCACCTAAAAATGTATGGGTTTTTGTTAAAGAAATTGACTTCATACCTATACTTTGTTTTGCTTATCTTGTACAAAATTTGTAAAACTTAAGTTATGGGAATAGCAAATAAATCATAAAGGGAAGAGGAATATAAAAGAAATAATAAAATAGAAATCAGGTATAAGCCCTTTAAGTTTTGGGCGTGGCGAACACACTTTAACACACAAAGCACTGACACCGTAGAAGAAGAAACAGCTACATATACGACTCCAGGGAACAACATTATAACATGACTGAAGGCTCCGAAAGTTGAATTTTGCATGATGTTTTTAAAGCCTTTATGGAGGAGAAGGTGAAAGAGTTGTTTTCCTATTGGAACATGACAATAATAGACGTTAATGTCCATCTGTATTTATTGCAGACGACCAAATGACAGCCTCAGTCTCATATATTGTGTATTTTATATAATGTACTCAATATTAAGACTGGTGAGGGATAGAGTCATAGAACAAAAAATCCTGCAAATTATCCAGCAAATGCAATAATAATAATAATAATAAATTTTATTTGTATTGCACTTTACATATGAAAACACATCTCAAAGTGCTACAATTGACACACAAGAACACATAACATTTCAATAGTAAAAACCCAAGGCTATCAAAGTTTAGGCAAGAAGCAAGCGTTCTCCCTGGACAAGTTGAGAAACTGTACGAGAATATGAACTCTTCTGCAGCTGACCGAGAATTACTACAGTTAAATCTTCAGGACAAAGTTAAAATAATCAGCCACTTTGAGGAAATAAACATGTCGCTTGTGTCTGAAAAATGCGTCCTCTCAGAAGAGCTCAAGATGTCTAAAGCACAAACATCTGAGACCATATTACAGCTGGAAACACAACTCCAGGAGGCCAAGACAGAGCTGGAAAAATCAAAGAACTTCCAAAAGCAGCAAAAAAGCGACCAGACCCTTCACAGACTCGAAGAGGAGAAATTAGAAATGAGGGCGGACCGTGATAAGGCCATGGAAGAGGCGGACAAGTGGAGGGAAGAAGCTAGTGATCTCCAGGGAAAGAATAAGGAGCTGCGCGAATCTGAAACACAGCGCCGATGTCTATGTGCAAATGAAGTTCGACATAGAGACACTTCGGAAAGATAACATTAGCTTTTTACGCCAAAACATCACTTATGAGAAGGCAGCGAAGGCAGCAGCCGGACAGCAGGAGATGAACAAACAACCAGATCTGCTGAAAACCGTGGAGCCAGAGAGGAGCACAGCACCTCAGGACACACGGGCCAACAACTACGCCTCAGAAGACTACAGGAACCGGAGGCAGAACGACCAGAGGAACGATTCTGACCAGAACATGCCCAACGTTCAAGGCCGGTGGAGACGTAATGGTTTAATAGGAGAAGCCAGGAGGATCAGGGTCAGAGGAGAAACGGTCACTGGGCCTGAGGGGGACATCTCTCTCGAGGTTTAAGGGAACAGATCTCTCTCACGAGGTCTGAGGAGACAGATCTCTCTCGAGGTCTGAGGGAACAGATCTCTCTCGAGGTCTGAGGGAACAGATCTCTCTCACGAGGTCTGAGGGAACAGATCTCTCTCGAGGTCTGAGGGGAACAGATCTCTCTCTCGAGGTCTGAGGGGAACAGATCTCTCTCTCGAGGCCTGAGGGAACAGATCTCTCTCGAGGTCTGAGGGGAACAGATCTCTCTCTCGAGGTCTGAGGGGAACAGATCTCTCTCTCGAGGTCTGAGGGAACAGATCTCTCTCATGAGGTCTGAGGGGACAGATCTCTCTCACGAGGTCTGAGGGAACAGATCTCTCTCTCGAGGTCTGAGGGAACAGATCTCTCTCGAGGTCTGAGGGAACAGATCTCTCTCACGAGGTCTGAGGGAACAGATCTCTCTCATGAGGTCTGAGGGAACAGATCTCTCTCACGAGGTCTGAGGGAACAGATCTCTCTCACGAGGTCTGAGGGGACAGATCTCTCTCGAGGTCTGAGGGGAACAGATCTCACTCACGAGTTCTGAGGGAACAGATCTCTCACGAGGTCTGAGGGAACAGATCTCACTCACGAGGTCTGAGGGGACAGATCTCTCACGAGGTCTAAGGGAACAGATCTCTCTCACGAGGTCTGAGGGAACAGATCTCTCTCGAGGTCTGAGGGAACAGATCTCTCTCACGAGGTCTGAGGGAACAGATCTCTCTCGAGGTCTGAGGGGAACAGATCTCTCTCGAGGTCTGAGGGAACAGATCTCTCTCGAGGTCTGAGGGAACAGATCTCTCTCACGAGGTCTGAGGGAACAGATCTCTCTCTCGAGGTCTGAGGGAACAGATCTCTCACGAGGTCTGAGGGAACAGATCTCTCTCACGAGGTCTGAGGGGAACAGATCTCTCTCGAGGTCTGAGGGGACAGATCTCTCTCGAGGTCTGAGGGAACAGATCTCTCTCGAGGCCTGAGGGAACAGATCTCTCTCGAGGTCTGAGGGGAACAGATCTCTCTCTCGAGGTCTGAGGGAACAGATCTCTCTCACGAGGTCTGAGGGGACAGATCTCTCTCGAGGTCTGAGGGGAACAGATCTCTCTCGAGGTCTGAGGGAACAGATCTCTCTCGAGGTCTGAGGGAACAGATCTCTCTCGAGGTCTGAGGGGAACAGATCTCTCTCGAGGTCTGAGGGAACATATCTCTCTCTCGAGGTCTGAGGGGACAGATCTCTCTCGAGGTCTGAGGGAACAGATCTCTCTCTCGAGGTCTGAGGGGACAGATCTCTCTCGAGGTCTGAGGGAACAGATCTCTCTCGAGGTCTGAGGGAACAGATCTCTCTCACGAGGTCTGAGGGAACAGATCTCTCTCTCGAGGTCTGAGGGGACAGATCTCTCTCACGAGGTCTGAGGGAACAGATCTCTCTCTCGAGGTCTGAGGGGACAGATCTCTCTCACGAGGTCTGAGGGAACAGATCTCTCTCTCGAGGTCTGAGGGGACAGATCTCTCTCTCGAGGTCTGAGGGGACAGATCTCTCTCGAGGTCTGAGGGAACAGATCTCTCTCTCGAGGTCTGAGGGGACAGATCTCTCTCGAGGTCTGAGGGAACAGATCTCTCTCACGAGTCTGAGGGAACAGATCCCTCACGAGGTCTGAGGGAACAGATCTCTCTCACGAGGTCTGAGGAGGACGAATCTATCTCTCTTTTCTATCTACTCTTGGTAACACCTTATTTTACACTACCCTTGATGCATTGTACCTTCCACATTACGCACAGTGTAATGTGCTATGTAACAGAGCATTGTACTCATTCAGTTGTGTACAATGTATCAAGGGTCGTGTAAAAAAGGTGTTACTCTTTCTCTCCCTTATTTCTTTTCCTGGGGCGCACACTGTCATGTCCTTGGGCAAGACACTTCACCCGCCTTGCCTCCAGTGTCTGACACTGGTGTATGAATGAGTGTGAATGGGTGAGTGGTTCCCTGATGTAAAGCCCTTTGAGTGCCTCAGGCAAGTACAAAAGGTGATACATACTGTATATGGGACCATTTACCAACTCTCTCCCTGTCTCTTTTCTCTCCTCTTTTCATCGTCCCTTTCCTCTCCTCTCTGTCCTCTCCTCACTCCATTCCTGTCTTCCCTTTCTCCTTTCTCTCCTAAATCCTCATCCCTCTCTCTGTCCTCTCCTCTCTCCCTCAGGCCTCCCTCTCCTCTCCTGAAAACCATCTCGTTTTACATCCACAGACCTCCTCTCTCTCGCCTGTAGTCTCCTTTGTCCTCCAGCAGAACCTGTGTGTCCTCATCGCTGAACATCACACTCCTCAGATGTGACTCTGACTTCTCCTCTCATCGCTGATTCATCTATTTGTCTTTCTCTTTGTTTCAGATGACCGGTCATAGTATCACAGCCTTCAGCCTTGTCCTTAGAGGAACCACCGTCCAACAGCGACAGGACAAGAAATGAAGCTCTACAATAGACCCCTCCTGGAACCGCCACCTTAACGTGGTGGAGGGGTTTGAGTGCCCGAATGATCCTGGGAGCTCTGTTGTCGGGGGCTTTGTGCCCATGGTAGGGTCTCCCAGGGCAAACTGGTCCAAGGTGACGGGTCAGACATAGAGCGGTTCAGAAGCTCCTCATGAGAGACCGATACCGACCTCCCTTGTTTACATTAATACAAAGAATAAAAACTATATACGTCTCAGTGCTTTCTGATCATATTCATATCATTTTTTTCTCAGCTTTACTTTTGTTAATTTCCTTCAAAACAGTTCATCCTGGCAACTCAGAGTCAGGAATCCATTCATTTAAAAGAGTCTTCCATAAGACTCATTCTTACCAATATTCTTTGTTGTCTTTTTGTTTACATTTTGATTAAAACGACTCATGTTTACCAGTGGGATTCATTTTAACCTTTGAAATGTGTGTCATGTCAATAAAACCTGGTGCCACAATTAATGAAAAGAGGGAAAATATTTGGCTTAGATCCGCTCTTGGCTCTTACTGCCAATCACCATTACTGCTTGTTCCACAGGCCTCATTTCAAGACAGTCCAAACCTGCTCAAAATCAGCGTAAAGTGACATCATTCAAGAACTTTTGAAGTTATTTCCCAACGATAAGATCACATTTTGTCCATTTCATGCAAGTGGTTGTTTGAAAAGACCTTCAGTCTGTTCTGGAAAGTTCTGGAAAAGTTGTTTGTATTTCTGAAGGTGACCTGCTTTGCTCCTTTGTCTCCTTCTAAAGCTGGAGATTTCAATTCACTCAAGAGCAAAAGTTTCACATTCAAAACCCGCCTTAACCTTTGCCTCCTCTGGACCGACGGACCAAAGAGACCTGGAACGGAAACCGAACCTACTTCTTCTGCCTCCTGTTTCCACAAGGCCTTAACAAGCACTAAACGTGGCATTGAGGCACGACGCTGGAGGTGAATACGGGAAAAGACATGAATTTGAAATCAAATATGTATACATCTATGTTTGTCATTTTATGTGTAAAAATAAGACATTTATGCATAAACATGGACAAAATTGCCTATATTTTCAGTGTTAAAAGGTTTAAATGTACTGTTTGTTTAGTTGCAAAGATTGGTTCAAAAAGGTGTTGGATTTTGTTTCGTTTTTTCAGTGAATGCACCACAAAAACTAAATATCAAGCATGCGTTTAAATTGAGAATATTAATATTGTTTTGAGAGGTTTACACAATTTTTTACAGATCAGACCAAGTTTACTTTGCTATAGTCTCAGGACATTGTTCACTGGTTCACCGTTTTCCCTATTTAAATATGGCTACGTGAAGTGTTACACTACAAAGTATAATTACACAAAATTAAACAATGTGGATTTTCTAAGCGGATAAAAAGGGGGGACTATATTGTAAGGCGTAATAATACCAGGAGTAGTTTGGCATCCGCACAGTAATATCTTCACTTTACTCCTGATAAAAAAAAATTCTATTGGTCGTTCCGATGAGAAAAGTCAATCGCACCCATGTCATATTTTTCATGGTGTTGCCGTAGCGATGACCAGAATGTCCCATTTGTCCCAACTTAAAAAACAAACAAACAGTAGCAATACTGTAATTTTAGATTGAGGGAGACAAAAGGGCGCGAGCAGGGCGGGCCAATAATCGCCGCTGTGTGGCTATATTTACATCAGCTTTAAAGAGCACTCAGGGGGTGCAAATAGTCAGGAAAATGTGCACTTGATAAAGAACACATAATCATGTTCGTGATTTTTTCTCTCCATCTCCCTTCGTCTGTTGGTAACGAGGGTGGAAGGATCTCCCTGTCAGCTCCTCTGCGCTCGTGACGACAGCAGGAGCACATGTTTCAGCACATGCCGCTCGTGTGCAGCGCGGATCCTAAAACAGCGCAGACTTTCATTTGTGATGGAGAAGTGAACGTAGAACGGGTACTTGATTCCCATCCTCCTCCTCATGCTGGAAACATAATGCTATTTTTGCAGCAGCTTAAAAAAGAGGGAGGATCGGCGCTGTTTTGGAGCTATACAGCATTGTTTTCAACCTAATAAAGTGTGTCCTCTTTGTTGTTTGGCCAGTGTATGAACGGCACACTTTGACTTTTCCATACGTCTCTCCCCCAGCCCTTAAAGAGGGAGGCTCATATAAAGTGCTTCTGTACAGCAAATCCACTTAGCGCTCGCCCAGCCCCTCGCTCTGTCCCATTTAAATTCATTATTGCTCTGTAATTGAATCATGTGTTAATGCGGAGAGCCCGGTGATTGAAAGCTCCATTATGTGGTGTGGGCCGCCCGCCGCCGCCTTCACCGGCTGTGGGATTTCGGAGCGTTCTGGACAGATAAGGAGGATATTTATTCGAGCTGGAACCGCTGGACACATTGTCCACAGAGCGGCAGTTCATTTGTCAAGTGTCAAAGTCCTGCCGGCTTCCAGACAGCGCAACTGTAGAGGCGTTTTAATGAAGCAAGCTGTATGTTTCATTTCTACTATTGGTAAATACACTGTGGGTTCAGAAGGTTCTGTAACCTTTTGAAATGATTTTTAAAAACAGGCAAATACATTTCTTTTCGATCTGAAAATAAAAGTCTATGGCCAAGGGTGCCCAAACCTTTTGTCTCCGAGGGCCAAAATGAGAAAGTGCCTGTGGGTCGTGGGCCAAACGCGGCGATGTGAAGCGTGAAACACATAGGCCTATAACAGCAAATAATTATATACTTTATTTTTTTTTTGGTATACATTAAAACAAATGTTAATTATGGCAAAAGCCAAGTTTTAGTAGAACATAATCAACAATTGTAACAATATAGTGCAAAATGTAAACAACAACACTTATATCTAAAGTACAGTGACTTTACCTCATTCATTTGTTAACTCAAAGAAAATGCCACATTAGATCATTGTGAAAGTGTCAGTTCAGCATCAGTGCGTCATCAATGTGAATGAGCTCAGACACCACAGCTGCCTCTAAGATCCTGCACTGTCACTCATAAAGGTGTTTTGGGTCCAAAGTGCCGTCGTGCACGAGCTTAAAGGAACAGGCCACCGTAATTCCATACTGAGATACGTTCTTACCTGAGCTAGATGCGTGAAGGTAGAAGCGACCACGCTCTTCCACGGCACAAAGACCAGACAGGTACACATCAACTCGTCTAAGCTCACATGAGAAAATATCTGAGTACGGAAAAACGGTGGCCTGTTCCTTTAATATGTAACCTGCAGTTACGCCTAAGACCTGTGGTGGCAGTAGCGAGTATAAAAAGGACAGCTTCCATCAAGTCCCTTTAATTAAATTCAAGTGCATTGATCAGCGGTCTGAAGATTGAAGTTAGTAGTAGTAGTAGTAGTAGTAGTAGTAGTAGTAGTAGTAGTAGTAGTTTGTTTATTTTTACCGTACATTCTTGATTTCAAAATCACATCCTACATAGTAATGAAAAACTCAAAAGGAGTAGGCTGAAGCAAGAAAGCTGTTTGCCCTGGGAGGCCCTACAGGGGCACAAAGCCCCCGACAACAGAGCTCCAGGATCATTCGGGCTCAAACCCTCCACCACGTTAAGGTGGCGGCTCCAGGAGGGGACATACTACTATTAGTTTGTAATACAAGGATCGTCAGAACTAACAAAAAAACTAAATTGATTTTCATACCCAGGCACCCACAGAGTTGGAGCAAGTGCCTGTTTATGCACAGGCACAAAGAGAAGAAATGTATATGTGACCCTTCTCCGCACCTGTTTATGTTCTCCCTTTGCCGATACAATTCATAACAATAACCTTACAATTTAGCGGCACTGACACTGGGAGAGCTTTGACATTTTACATCATACTTTTTAATAACCTACAAGACTATTATATTTGTTTTAAACTACCTTATTCCATAGGATATAATGCTCTACAGGAAATCCTCTTCACTGTGTCACATAAGTCAGAGTGTAGTCTGTTGCACTTGTAGTATAGTCGAAATGTTTACAAGAGAAGCATATTGGACAAAAGCAGGGTGAATTAAAAATAGATGTGTGAAGTAACTTCATATTTTTGTTATTATTATTATTATACTCGCCATAACAGCTGTGAAGTTAATGAGGATAAGAGTGGCTGAAGCGGAATAAATAATGAAGCACACGAGCGCTTCCCTGTGGAGTGTTATTGACCGTTTTTCATAAAGTCTGGACTTGAAGCACAGCGGGTCCAGACAGGCGCCTGCTCACCCTCTGGTGAAGACTCATACGGCTAAACATTTATAGATGACCATAGTTCTATAGTTCAAAGCTGATGTATTTGCCTCAAAGGGGAGTTGAATCCATACGGCTCTCATGGGCATGGCTAGTCACTTTCAATAACTGCAGTTCTCTGAATGTGCACGGTCTAAAACACATTATAATCAGACTAACTCTCAGCCAGAGTTTTCAGTGTGTCCGGGACCAGAGGTGAGAGAATGTGACCATTTACCATTTAAATAGTGGGGAAAAACAGTGTGGTCCTAATCCAGTCTGACACCAGAAAATGGTTATTGGTTCTAACACTGTGGGGCACGGCCCGAATTGTGCTCATTATGTCCCACTTCTGCCCTGCAGCACTGCATGCAGTGTTGGGTAGCCTTACTTTTAAAAGTAACTTGTTAAGTTAGCTTGTGTGGCTCGCGTTACTTTACTATGAAGGTCACGTGTTAGAGCAGAAGAAGAAGATCTTCATTTATTTAGCGCCTTTCACAGACATGGTCACAAATCGCTTCACATGGGAGAATTGTACATTCGTGTATGTACCGTGATCGACCTGAAGTGGCAGTAGTGAGTATATGTATATGTATGAGCCACATCTGCCTGTTTTAAACCAAAGGAAAGTCTCAAAGAGTATTTTCAACTAAAACAACAAAGCATCCATCTTTTTTAAATGGATAATGTGATGATAAATTAAAAGTATAGCTTTACTGTCAACTCTTAAAGGGACTATACAGAGTTTAAAAATGTTAAAACTAAATATTGTCCTGAATGAGCCCAGACCTGTTCACCACAACTGCCTCTAAAATCCTGCACTGTCACTCAGAAAGGTGTTCGCTTCAGGTCCGAAGTGCCGTCATGCACGAGCTTAATATAGAAGCTGCAGTTACACGTATGACCTGAGGTGTCAGTAGCGAGTATAAAACGGCAAACCTGCATCTAGCCCCTTTAACTGTGGAGAGTCCTCCAACAAATGCTCCACTGCTTTGCTCTGGCTGAGATGTAAATGCAGCTTATGGGTTGACTCTGTTCTCGCGGTCCTGTTTGACCACAACAGTGGAAGTAGCATGATCCTCGTCCAGCGGGAACGCCAGTGAAGTGGACGTGAAGAAGCTGGACTCGCGTTACAAAGTGGAACAAAGACGGGACTGTAGTCCTCCGACAGCAGTCAGAGCAGAGGTTGAAGAGTATGATCTGCTTTGGTTGTTTACAAGCAGAGCATTAGTCATTCCTGTGCTACGAATATGTAATTAAAGAACATGTTGTCGGGCTGCCGCTCCAACGCTCCGCAGCACTTTCAGAGCTGTGTGCAGATGTGCTGATTCCAGGGCCATGCTCAGATATAACTTTATTAGTTCCAGCACTGGAGTTTGGAGTTCTTTCTTTCCTGTTTACTGCAGCGCTCGTCTCTGTCCTCAAAGTTTTTCATGATAAAAACAAATACATGGAGCTGATTCATAAACTTAGACAGGTCTTTTATTCAAAACCTAAGCTAGCCTTGTCTCGTCCACACTCCAGAACTTGGTGATGTTTCTGTCAAAGAAATCTCTGTAAACTTGATGATTGTGAAGTCCTATGATTACAGAGATTGTAGATAGATTGCAGTTTCGATGGCATTTTCATTTATTGGCCAGCCCTGAGTCACAGATCAAAGTGTACGTAACATCTGCAGAAATGACCCATGTAGCTGATAGGACAGGTTTGTAGACCATTGACTGGAGATGGCTGTAGCACTGTTAAAGCCCGAAACCAGTAGTGCACTTTAGGACACTCCCAACAACTTCAGTACAGACGCATAAATGAAATAGTTCTGAACTGAAGAAGTAGCAATCTAATCTTGATTCCAATAATCCATTTCTGGCCTCGCTCGCACAGAGCCCAGACCTGAAAGCCTGTGTTAACACATTAGGTGGAACAAACTCCTAATTAATTCTATTTGCATCTCATTCTGAATGGCCAGCGCTCTCAGCTGCTGTAGATGGCGCCTATTTCTCCTGATAACAGGCTGATGTTGCATGAGCTCAGTCAGAGCGGCCACTGGTGGGTTGTTAGCCACAGCAGGTCAGGGGCTGGACTCTGGGCGGCGGCGGTCAGTGTGGTTTGTGAAGTAGGGGCTATAGATCATAATTAAAGAACGAAGATTTGACGAGACAATGTTTTTTTTTAGGCATATGAATGAAAAATCCACATCAGCCTTACATTGTATATACATTTCTACATCTCCCAGCACGGCGAGAACCACAGGGAGAGGTCTCAGAGTCAGGACTAATAATAATAATACATTTGATTTAAAAGCGCCTTTCAGAACACCCAAGGACACTGTACAATGGACACATTAAAAACATTAAAAACAAGAACAACAGAATAAAACAGTACAGACGATTGAGAAGGTGAGCGCGGAGCTCGGTGGTGCAGGACTGTCTGAACAGGTGAGTTTTGAGTTTGGATTGAAGAGTAGCAGAGAGTCTATGGTACGGAGGTCGGAGGGGAGAGAGTTCCAGAGCTGGGGAGCAGAGCTGCTGAAGGCTCTGTGCCCCAGGGTGACGAGTTTGGCCGGTGGGACGGAGAGTTTGAGAGTGGAGGAGGAGCGGAGAGTGCGATGTGGAGGAGGTCAGATGTGTACGGGGGGGGGGGGGGGGGTTATGAAGTGCTTTGAATGTGATGAGGAGTATTTTGAAGTTGATTCTTTGTTTTATGGGGAGCCAGTGGAGTTGTTGCAGGACGGGGGTGATGTGATGAGAGGTGGGGGGTCCGTGTGATGATTCGAGCTGCAGAGTTTTGGAGGAGCTGCAGTTTCTGGAGGGATTTGTTGGGAAGAGCGAACAGAAGTGAGTTGCAGTAATCAATGCGGGAGGCGACGAGGCTGTGGATGAGGATGGCGGTGGTGTGGGGGGTGAGGGAGGGGCGGAGACGAGAGATGTTGCGTAGGTGTAGATATGCAGACCGAGTGCTGTTATTGATGTGAGACTGGAGGGAGAGTGCACTGTCGAGGATGACACCCAGACTCTTCACCTGAGGGGAGGGAAGGACAGATGAGTTGTTGAAGGGAATAGGAAAACTGGTGAGTTCCAGGCAACTGGTAATCTGAAAATGTTCCACCTCACACTTGGAGCACTTCGAGTGATGTTCCAAGGCATTTTTCCAAGTTTGGATAACAACCAAAAACAGCATCGGCAGTAAAGCCTGTCCAGCCAGAACACACGCTTTTCCTCTTCTTTACAAAAACATGTATCTGGGATCGGGGTGATTTCTCCAAATTCCCGATGGGCTTGATTGATGGACATGAAGCAGGCGGCATGTGGAGTATTTTGTAAACAAGGAGGTTACTAGTTTTGCGATATCATCGGCCATAAGAGCGGAGACAAATGCCAACAATGTATGTCAATTTTGCCACCAAAAACTGAAGGAGTGAACAGCTGCTAATGAGCTGTTCAGATTCTAAACATATGCAAATTCAACACAAATGCTTTTTCAATCAATGTACTTTTGGAAGGGGATTCCAAATGGAACGCAGGTACTAAGAAAGAAATTAGCGGAGAGCGCGTCTTTAGAACATACACTTTTTCGCAGGTGCTCTTCAAGGATCCAAGGAGACCCTACCAGAGGCACGAAGCCCCCGACAACAGAGCCCCCAGGATCATTCGGGCGCTCAAACCCTCCACCACTACTCATTATATGGATGTTTTATAGATGGATGTGATCTGCTTCTCTTCATCTTCTACCTGTGAAGGACTTTGAATTACCTTGTGTATGAATTGCTCTGAAATGAACTTTCCTTGTCGAAGTAGCAAATGGCTGGATAAATTTAGTGCCGTAATTGTTTTTCTGCAAAGTGGAATGATAATTCTGCATGAAATAAGCAGCAATCAATTCTTCCTCACGTTGAATAACTTTTAATTGCATGTATCACACTGCTGAGATGGTAAAGTGCTTTGAAGGTCAAGTCATGTATTGATTGTGCAGAAAGCATGTGTTAATTATGATGTGAATAAAAACAAGCTGTATATTTGATCAAGTTGTCTGTGTGCGTTTTATTGGTTCTCCTGGCCCAGAATGAGCTCTTCCCCTCAGGTCGTGTACAAAGGTCCTCCCCCAGACGGTTACTCAGTGAATATTGGGACAATCAAAGAAAAAAGTTAGCAAAGAAAAACCTCAGATAACACTGATCTAAATACTCACGACCAGAATGTACAAACCGCTCCACAGTTAAGTCCATTTTAGTGCTGGCATCCCTTACAAAGTTGACGGACTGAATTCAGGGTGCATTCACAGCCCCCTCTTGGTCTGAATCTTGGCCCGTTTGCTCGAATAGTGCGGTTTGTTTGAGGTGAGGTGAACGTGCAAACGGACTCTGATCCGGGCCAGAGAGGCGAAACCAGGTCCGGATGAGAACGTGGGTCTCAGTCCGGTTAAGACGAACTCGGATCATCTGATTTGTAAATGTGACTGAGCCAGAGAGCGGAACAAAAACAGAAAGTGGAAGTTGCGGGGCTTTGTTTGTGCGAGTAACGCTGAGAGTATATTTTGACCACTGAAACTTATGGGGGCCATGGCTCCAGCTGTCCAGCTGTCCAATGGTTTTATTTTATTGACCTTTATTTAACCAGGATGGCCCACTGAGATTAAGAATCTCTTTTCCAGGGGAGTCCTGGCCCCAGAGAGGAGTCTATTGTACATGTTTTTAGTGGTAGAACATGCAAACTCCACACAGAAAGGCCCCGTCCAGGTGGGAATCGAACCCGGGACATTCTAACTGTGAAGCAAGAGCACTAACCGCTGCACCATGATGCACGCCCCATGTTCTCTGAGCGCAGCAGTGAGGGGAGATCAGACTGATTTTCAGTTACTAAAACAAGAGTCACATTAATATGGCTAAGTGGCGATGTTTGACAAATCAGGAGGCATTATCTTTGTATATTTAAAAATTAAACATTAAACATTAAAATGGCTCGCTTGAATTCTGCCGACATTCAGAATATGTGTGCTACTCAAATAATGACTAAAAGTAAGTCTTTGACAGCGATTTTCTCAAGTCAGGCGGTGCGTTAGGCCAGGGGCTCATCTCTTGTTTCCATCGATCGATTATTGGCCATCGATTCTGAAATATTGGTGGGGACATGTCTCCATGGTCCCCACACAAACCGATGCCCGTGGTAAGCAGCGACAGAGGCCAGTGAGTCCTGATTAGATTAGATCCATAGTCGTTGTATGTATTGTTCGATGTGGTCTGTGGTCCTGTAGTCCCGGTGTTGCCTCGTCTGCCGCTCATGAAGGGCCCATTGCTGCACCGTGTTTAGGCTCATTTATGCTTGTGAACGCGACCCGCACCAGTTGGAAAGCTGAAACCATGTTGCAAAGTTGGTCACCAATCAAACTGAGTCTCAGGTGGGAATGCGACCTCAGACTCGCTGTTTCATTGTAGAAAAAAATCAGACCGGGCCTCTCAGTTTAGTTTATAGATTTGTATTTATTTTTGATGCCTGTTTGCACAAAGTCTGACCCGACCATTACTCCACTCTCAGATAACAATCTTTTGGCTCTGCAGTCCTGTTGCGTATCCCTTTATTAGTCATGGGAAATGGTTCGACTTCTCGTTTGTCTCCGTACCCTTCCAAATACGGGAAAGAATACTTCCAAATCTGCAGCCTACAGCATATTTCATGCAGACCCAGAATGACTGTTTAGCTTCAAAACATTTGCATTTCAGTACGCTACGATGTTACCCCCTTTGTTGATCTCTCGCGAACCGGTCCCTAATTACACTTCCCGATCGGATTTCAGATCAGACCCATTTGCACGGGGCCGTCTATGTCTCTCTGTTTATTTACACTGGCTCGCTCCCGCCCGGTTCCTGAGCCAACGCAGTGCCGCGACGCCGTCAGGAGCTCGGGTTTCGCAGTGGGATCGGCCGAGGGTCTCCGGATAAGTGAGGCTAGCCAGTCCCTGCCCTTCCAACGGCGGTAAAGTTAGCCTGGATGTTTACGGCTCTGTGGCGGGGCGCCTCTCAACACTTGGGTATATGTGTAAACCGCGCTCGATAAAGCAGTTTTATGGCGAGGGGATGTGGGGGAAGCTTTGTTCGGCCTGGGCTGGAAGGAGGATGTGGTGGTGCGGTTTGTGGGCATCGGTTTATGACTGGTCTGACCCCGTTCAGACCCAGTTGGAGCAGAATTCTGGCCACATGGTCAGAGGGGCCTGAGCGAAGACGTGCATTTCTGACTCGTCCTAAAAAGATCATCTGGACACTTCTTTCAGCAAGTGCACTTTTTAATTTTTATCCTGCGTTGAATATCTGGTGTATGTTTAAAACCCTAAACAGAGAATGGACTTCAGTAATTTGGGGGGTCATTTTGACATGTCATTGGTGTTGAGCCATTCGTATCAGTTTGTGGAATATTGAGGAAAATTGATTTAAATTCAATTTCAACTATATTAGAGCCCTCGCAGTGACAGACACATTCCATTTTAGTCCTATTGACGTCCAAAGTGCTTCACAGTTCTATTTTGTTTCTTTGAAGTACACACCCAGAGCACATGGATACTTAAAGGGGCTAGATGTAAGTTTGTTTGTATACTTTATTGCCCCCGTAGGGAAATTTGTCCTCTGCATTTAACCCATCCTTTGATAGATAGATAGATAGATAGATAGATAGATAGATAGATAGATAGATAGATAGATAGATAGATAGATAGATAGATAGATAGATAGATAGCTGCGACGTGTAACGTACAGCGGATTCACCTATTGCACATGTTTTTGGTGGTGGGGGAAAGCGGAGTACCTGGAGGAAACCTACGCAGACACGGGGAGAACATGCAACCTGGGAACCTCTACCTGTGAAGGCACAAGTTGCCCATTTTGTACTCACTACTGCCACCTCAGGTCATACGTGTCACTGCACCTTTTACATTAAGTGTGTGCATGACGGCACTTCGGACCCGAACAAACACCTCTCTGAGTGACAGTGCAGGATTTTAGAGGCAGTTGTGGTGAACAGGTCTGAGCTCATTCTACACATGAGGACATGGCTGGAACATTCTGCTTTACAGAATAATAATACATGTATTTGTTTGCCACCTTTCTAAGCACTCAAGGTCGCTTAACATCAAGGAAACATTAAAGAACAATAAATCAGACAATGTAAAGTTCAGGCAAATAAAGTATCCAGGTAAACATAATGGGGTGCCCCCTGTCCTTAAACTTTCTGACAAGGCAAGGAAAAACTCAAAAACCCAATGGCAGAAAAGAGAAACCACAGGGAGAACCACAGAAGGAGAGATCCACACCCATGGACGGACAAGCTATAGAGACCCGGGGCTGATGGGAGCCCGTCCTGACTCACCGTCTGAAACAGGGGGAGTAGGACAGGGGGCACCATGGGAATGGTGATGAACAGACTTCAGATAAAAGAAATACTGTACCATAATTCAGACAAAGTCTGCAGTCAGAAGAAAAAATTAACCATGTTAAAGGGACAGTGCAGTTATGGTCATAAAGAGAGGGCCTTATGAATATTTTGGTCCTGCAGTCGTTCCCCGAGCAGCAGGTGGGGGGTTCTCTAGCTCCAAGATGAATGGCAATGTGTACATTGACCCATGGCTGCAACAAATGGAACCTCATCCGGCATGAGTCCCATGTGAGTTCATGAAAATGCACTGTCCCGAAGAACAACACAATCTGTAAATACACCTTTTCATAAATTTTAAGTTATACATCAACGAAATCCATCTGTGCCTTTTACCTCTGTGGTTTGTGGAGATATGAGGCAGCCTCAGGTGATAAGGAGCAAGCAATAAAACATATCTTTAAAATAACAAGCATAAACAGAAAGTTACATTCTCCGAGGCTGACTCACGAGTCCAGAGCGGAGGAGTTCTGTCTGAAGCCAAATGAAAAAGCACATACAGCATGTTGGCCCCGGACAAAAGAAGCAACCAGCTCCATATCCAATTTCAAGTGTTATCATTCAACACAAGCGCAGAAATGTACATATTCCAGTTCTATCTGCAGCAGTAACAAAACATGTAGAAAACAGACTTTTCTTACATTCGTGCGAAATGAACTGGAGAAGTTTCCAGCCCGTGAAAAGCCGCGTTGGTCCCGAAGGCTGACATTCACAACAGAAAATCATCCAACACAATCCTACATGTCCAAGCTCATTTCCCCACTTCTGTCGTCTTTGTGGATTTTTTTTTAAATAAAAGATCCCACTATGAAAATACAATGAAACTTTCACATTGCGTCAAACCCAACTCTTCATGGTTTCCTACATAAAAGTGTGTCTAGAATGTGTCAGGAGGTGTTGGTTTGATTCTCACAAAAGCACCTTTTCAACCATTGTCATATCTCAGGCAAAACTGAGCCTGCTTTAAATTCATGTGAACAGATGTTTACATATACTATGTAAAAAGACACATATGCATCAGTGTATAACGTGAAACCAGAATGAACTTTTCTTTTTTTAGGTCAACAAAAATTTTCCAAATAATTTCTATTTTTAGTAATTTAACTGTTAGTCATGTTTTCATGGAAATATTACCCTTAACCGAGCATGTTTTCCCCAGTCGGACTTTACCCAAATTTAAAAGCTTCAGAATAATGAGAAAAAAGAAGAAGACATGAAGTAGAATGGAAAGAGCAACAAAAAACAATAAAAATACACTAACATGATGAATGATCTTTGGTCTGTTTTGTAGGCCTTAGCTTTCAAATGAGGTGTTGCTAAGGTCGAGAAGCTTTTTCATTTGTGCTCGGTTAAATCGGGGGTTTAGAGGTTGAAGCATTTTATGTGTAAAAATGACCCGATTTTTGTGTGTTCTTAGTTAAAGCAGTACTAAGTAATGTATGCCCCTAGAGGGCATAAGCGCCACTGCAGGTGTTGTAGCATGTTACGTTTTTTTACCCATTAATGGTCCGGGAGAGTAAATACTACGCTGACAGAAAAGACGAAGGGACAGAGGGATATTGTACATCCAATTACACAATGGAGATAATTTGTTTCACTCAAACTTGGCAGTATATACTGTTTAAGTGGCGCTAGCCCGCAGTTAGCTTTACTCGTTAGCCTGCTAGCGTCTTCTTCGTTGCAAAGCTGCAATTGTGGTTTTCTGTCCAGTCACTAGAGGGAGATGAAAGACCCCCTGATCATTCCATTAACACTTGTATTACCCCCAGAGGGACTACGGAAAGGATTTATGAGGTAAACAAGTTATTTAGTCCTGCTTTAAGTTAGTTAAGTGCTTTATTTGTCATTGGACAGTATGTTGTACAACGTCATTGTGGGCCAACCTGAGCAGCATGGGGGAAACCGGAGAACTGCCTTCTGTCTTCTATGATCCTCTGAAACGGTGCAGAGCCTCCTGGGTTTGCTCCTGTTTCAGAGCATGGTGTCCTGCACTGGTCAGCTCCTCCTCCTCCCTCTTCCTCCTGCGCAGCTCCCTCCGCACCATAACAATCTTTCACCATCTTCTCCTCGTGAGACACCTCCACTGTGCTGCAGGTGTAAAGGGCTCTTGGTGCCTCTTCAGGGTTTCTTCTTTAGCTCATAAGCTAGCTGTTTGTTGACTTTTGACCTGTGACCTGCCAACCTTAGGGTCAGGTTTAGGGTTAGAAATTGCCCATATCTAAATCTCAAAGTGTATTGACTGGAGAGCTAACAGCTAGTGTGATGCGTCATTTGAAAGCCAAGACCTTCTAGTTTCTAAAAATATGTGTGAGATCTGTGTGAGTGTAACTTACATCACATTTCCAATAAAAAACATCTTAACAGGTCAAGTTATATTTTAACATAGGAGCCCTTCTTTAATAGCAGAATAGTCTCCCAGAGCTGCTGCTTGGATGAAAACTGCCTCCCGCCCTCATAGAAGTTTTTCTTGTTGATGCTCCAAAGGTTCTCAATAAGGTTGAGGTCAGGGGAGGAGGGGGTCCACATCATGAGTTTCTCTCCTTTTATGCCCATAGCAGCCAGTGATGCAGAGGTTTTCTTTACAGCAGGACATGGTGCGTTGTCATGATGAAGAGGATTTTGTTCGGGAAAACACGGCTCTTCTTTTTGTAGCATAGAAGAAAGTGGTCAGCAGGAAAACTCCGTCATTTTCACACCTTCAGGGAGCCTAAAAGGGCCTAAAGGGGCCGACCAGCTCTCTCCCCATGATTCTGGCCCAAAACATGACTCCGCCCCCTCCTTACTGACGTCACAGCCTTGTTGGGACATTGTGGTCATTCACCAACCATCCACTACTCCATCCATCTGACCATCCAGGGCTACACGGCCTCATCAGTGAACAAGACTGTTTGAAAATGAGTCTCATGTATTTCTGAGCCACTGCAGCCGTTTCTGTTCATCAGCTTCAATGAACAGTTTAGGGGAGGCCGGATAGAAGGTTTATGCACAACTGCAGCCTCTGGAGGGTCCTACACCTTCATGTTCGGGAGACTCCAGAGGCACCAGCAGCTTCAAATACCTGTATGCTGCTTTGTAGCATCTGTTCTCTTAATCTGATGTGTTTGTCTGGCAGAAACCGTCCTCATTGTGCCTTTATCTGCACAAACCGGAGTGTGTCTGAATCAGCCACAAATCTCAGTACGATGATAACGCTTAATCTTTCATGAATTATCGAAGGTTTTCATTCCTAGTCCAAGGCATTCAACTATTTCATGCTTTTCATCAGCAGAGAGATCCTTTTTCTTTCCCATATTGCTTGAAAATGATGATCTGCTTAATAATGTGGAACATCGTTTTTCTTAACCTGACATCTTATTATCACAGGCGTCTGAGATTGATGTCAGTGATTCAAAGAGCTCTGGGACACAATACCATCCATTTTTATTTTTTACCTTTTTGACACTGAAATACAATTTGCATAATAATTTGGAACGCAGTGTGGATAAATAAACAATCGAATCTGACAATCAAAAAATTATGTTTTGTGTCTTCCCTCGATGTTATAAAACATACATTTTTCTCTTTATTGTGTATTTCCCCTCTTTACCTGCAATGTCTCGCATTTTCCAGACAGCTATTTTTCTTTTTTTCTCTTTGCAATAAACTTTCAAGGTTCACTGAGTTCCGTGGACGAACAGCAAATGTTGACTGTGCATCTACTGTGCCTAATTGAAGCGTTATATTTATGTAGCGCTCCGATAAATGGAGAGTAATGACTGGATGCTCCCTGTGTGGACTCTAATTGTTTGTTTAACGACCGGCCCGCCATAATACAATAAAGGATTTACGAGCCGGCTCCGTGTTTTAGTTATTGACAGCGCCGTTTGTCTGAGCTGAAACAATCAACATGCACCATACAATGTCATTAATTAGCAAAGCTGCAGTGCACTATTGGCCCCATACATTTTCCTATAGGAATATGCCTGCACGTCTGAGAGGGAGCATTTTGTCTGCGGGCGCTCTGCTTTCCCCTTAAATAACAATACATGCACAGCAGGGATCCAAGAGTCCCCTGAAAAAGATCCTCAACAAATTTCAGCTTTACCCTAATCTACAAAACGGATCATTTTCCTCGCATTGTTGCCGCTTTGTCATCACTTTTTGTCCCTTTTCTGTGACTCTTTTGTTCCAGTTGTTTGTGGCTCTCTTGTGGCTTTTCTGTTACTTTTTCATTATCCTTTTGTCTCTCTTTTTTGTCGCTTTCATTCTTGTTTTCGTCTCAATGTCTTGCTTTTTTTCACGCAGTATCTCCTCTGTATCAGCCTGTTATACAGTAAAGGCAACAAAAGCAGAGGTACAGGTGTGGAGTCGACACAGTCAGCACAGGGACTGGGGCCCCACAGGAGAGGGGCTAGGGGGCCCCACTGGCAAACACTAACATGATATTTTTTTCAGTAAGCAATAAAGTACATGAATAAAAAGTAATACCAGCTATACAAGTGTGGGTTACTCCTGTACTATAATGCTGCCCTGTACTTTAAGTGGTACTGTTGCTATTTAAAGCCATTTTAAAGGTGCATTATGGAACATTTTATTTGAAAAAACAAAACGTTTTATTGTGTGTATTGAACCTTGAGTGACCCCGTGGTGGTTTGAATGCGCCTTCACTTTCCATCGCAGTGACCACTACGATGCTCCAGGATTAATTGTTTTTAGAGTTTCTGATCTGGAACATGTAGGGGAGGAAAATACTTAATTGTAACATTTTTAAACTCTGTATAGTCCCTTTATGGAAATATAAAACCGTCTTCAAGCCCTGATGACATTGTCCCAAAACCTCTGCTGTTGTACATGTTGGATATTGTCGGCCTCGGTGTGGTAACAATAACTAACCTCTCGTTTGCATCAGGCTCTGTCCCCAACTCCTTCAAACACGCTGCGGTAAACCCCATCCTTGACCCTTCAGATCCTAAAAACTATAGGCCCATATCAAGGCTTCCATTTATTTCCAGAATTTTGGATAAAGCACCGACCACCTTTATGGAGCAGCACAACTTGTTCAGACTGGTTTTGGAAAATGACACCACTGAAGCAGCTCTTATTAAAGTCTCTAGTGATGTGATGATGGCAGTGGA
Source organism: Gobius niger (assembly GCF_951799975.1). Lineage (NCBI taxonomy): Eukaryota > Metazoa > Chordata > Actinopteri > Gobiiformes > Gobiidae > Gobius > Gobius niger. The sequence continues at coordinate 32,843,695 of NC_136864.1, forward strand.
CTCTGGCCGCTACACAGGACTAGTACTTCTCCATTTGACACTTCTGCTTTTCACACTTCTGCAACAGTATACTGATCAATCGGCTTCAAAACGAGATGGGACATCTGGATCAGTTCTCCAGTGGTTCTCAAAATATAACAGTTTGAAAGTCTTTTATGAGTAGGACATGCTGACGCATTTCGCTCGCGCTCGACCTTCTTAAGTTCACAGACTCTCGTACTAGATTGATACCCAACATTTCAACAGGCTACAACATTTCCAGGCCTTAATGTGGATATATTTTTGATTTTATGTTCACTTAATATGTGCCTCAAGACATGTTTTGTGTTTTACTTGCTACAAGTTGCATGTGCTTTTGTTTTCATTTAGTAGAAACTTAAGCCACATGAATCATTTGCTACTGTAGCTTTAAGAAACAGCTGTGGAGATAAAATAACACTAAAGGGAAATGTATGGCTCATTTGGATTTTTTTTTCTCCTTAAATGTCTTTGTTTGGACACTATGTTGTTGTTGTTGGACACTAGGGGGCGACGTGTGCTTTTGTTTGGCCTGCACTCCACCAATAAGTTTAAAGAAGAAGAAAAACAGCTGTTGGTGATGTCACTTCCCTTCCCCTGGGTAAGGACGGTCCAATTGTGCAGAATAGCTCTGAAGCTCTAGTTCCCTGACTGCACAGATCTAACAGTCGACCCATGAAAGGTTAAGGACTAGTTGCTCGTGTTGGTGCTTAGAAGCTACAATCTGATGGTTTCAGACGCAGCCCCAGACTCATTTACAGCTTTCTGGAGCATTCTGGCCTCCTGGCTACATTGATGTGAGGCCTTATGTTTGACACTGAAGATGAGAAAAAAAGTCTGCACAACTAAGTAGCTCCCAGAAAGAGTGTTCATTACTTACACCACATGTAACGTCTCGGGCCTTGGACCATGTCTGAGGGCCAAACATGGCGATGTCAAGCGTGAAACACATATAACTGCAAATAATAATACTATTATTATATTATAATATTATTTCACTTTCAGTATACATGTGCATTTGATTCTATCTATGCAAATAACACGTTACATTAATACAAATGTTAACTATGGCAAAAGCCTAGTTTTAGTCGAACAAAATCAACAACTGTAGAAATATAGTGCAAAATGTAAACAACAACAGCACCTGTATCTGCAGCACCTACAGTGACTTTGCCTCATTCATTTAGTAACTCAAAGAAAATGCCCTATTAGATCATTATGAAAGTGTCAGTTCAGCATAAATGATTTTATAAGTCAATTTTTAACACCCACCTTTGTTGATGTCAACAACCTTTGAAACAAAAGTTGGAAAACTGGGAAAGTTGAGGCTTCAATGCTGTGATAAAAACCTAGACACCACAACAGTGTTTCCCACTTTGGGCCCCCCTGGTCTACAATATGTGTATCTCACTATTACGGCATCTGCATGAACAGTAGAGTCGGCACGTTTAATACCTGCCCTGCTCTAAACCGTCTGCATGGAGCTTCACAGCTTGTTGCAGCTATTTCAGTTCACGCTTTGTGCATCAGAATACCCCAGTCTCCTTAGAGTCAGACCCTAAAGTCCCGACTCTTGACCCGAAACAAACATCCACAATGAACCAATAACATTGTTCAATTATGTATTTTTTACTGGTTGTACGTTTCCCATTGCATTATTCTTTTTTCTATCAAGCATGTATCTGGTAAGGCCATTCTCCATCCATCCATCCATCCATCTTCTTCCACTTGTCCGTTTCCGGGTCGTGGGGGCAGTTGTTGGAGCTGCCCAAATCACATTGCACCAGCCCCTTATGGCTCCTCCTGCAGGTGGTGGGTCCACAGAGGGACGGCCTCACGATTAACCGGGCCTGTTGGTCTCTCATAAGGAGCTTCTGAACCGCTCTTTGTCTGACCCGTCACCTAGGACCTGTTTGCCCTGGGAGACCCTACAGGGGCACGAAGCCCCCGACAACAGAGTTCCCAGGATCATTCGGGTGCTCAAACCCCTCCACCACGTTAAGGTGGCGGCTCCAGGAGGGGCCCTCCCTTTTATCAAAGGATACAAATGCACTTACCAGATCAGCTGTGTGTAGACATGTTCATTGATGCCAAATTGTGACAATTAACAATGGTGCTGGAGAGGATTGATGAAGAATAGGCAGCAGTCTGGAGTTGTTTATTTATATTACCATCAGTGTGGGACCCGGAGGCATGAACTCGAGACATTGCTCTAGTCCTACCATTCAAGTCTGTCTATGCTTCCACAGAAGAGGGATAAACACCCTCTCAGAGCGTCACACCACAGGACCACAGTCAAGGCTATGACAGAGATAGTACGACTTTACAGCCTGACCCAGTGTGATAAATACTGATGTAATGTTATCCGCTAACAGCCTACAGTCCTGTTGCCTTTAATGAACGTTTAGCTGTAAAATAAAACACTACCTGTGACCCTGTATCGTCTTCACTGAGTCATGTGTCATGTGTAAAACTCGTGTCCGCTCTAAATCCACGGTTCAGGCCCCGCTCTTTGGTGAAGTGACACTTTCAGATCTGTTCATTTGCACGTTCAGTCAGGTGTTGGCCCCGGCGCGCCACAGTCTGTCACGTGCATGAAGCTGCTTCAGAGCGCCGCGCCGGCAACGTGATGGCGGCGCCGTGTCGGCATCGTGATGGCGGCGCCGTGCCGGCATCGTGATGGCGGCGCCGCGCCGGCATCGTGATGGCGGCGCCGCAGCTGTGAAGGAATGAGTGCGTGTATGCGGTGTGAACGGGTGTGCTACAGGAGGGAGAAAGCTGCACTTCGCCAATATTCCGTTTTAGACCTGTGTCTGATTCTCTCCAAAGTGGTTAGTGCATGTTTTTCAGTTATTGATCATTGATTGATTTTTGGCCAGCCTCTGAAAATACGGAGTGAGCATGAACGTGCTCTAACGAAGCACTGACGCTTTAAGTGAGTCAGACGCCATGGGGGGCCAGCTTCACACAGGTTTGGTTTAGGGCCATCTTGTACACAGATTGAAGTCAGCTTGTGGGAAATGGATCAATACAACATTATAGGACTGGTATTTGAGATGCAAAAAGGGCGGAAAATTCACAATACATTTCCGGAAACCTTCAAAGGGAATTTTAGCTCGGAAATTTCAAACATTTTCTATTTTCAAAAATTAAGAACATCAAATGCTTAAAAAAAATACAATAATAATAATAATAATATGTTGAATGAACAATTGGTGAACAATTAGCGACCAATTACTGACCCATAAAACATGCATTTGAGTGATGTCACACCCCAGACCCACAAAGTGACAAAGTTTACTATCATGATTTTGTTTTATAACACTGTGATTGGTTAAATTCACCTGTCTCCAACTCAGACCCTGACCAATAGGAGAAGTGGGCGGGGCCTGTGTCTGACACAGAGCTGCATTAAACAGAACAGACTTAAAGGAACAGGCCACCATTTTTCCATACTGAGATATGTTCTTATCTGGGCTTAGACGAGTTGATGTGTACCTGTCTGGTCATTGTGCGTGCCCTCAGTCACACAAAACGACCAAAGATGTTGTTAACATTTGGCCTCTCCTAATGTATTCCTATAGCTCCAAACAGGGGTGAAGTTAGAAGCGACCACGCTCTTCCACAGGCACAAACACCAGACAGGTACACATCAACTCGTCTAAGCTCAGGTAAGAACATATCTCAGCCTGTTCCTTTAAATAATACACTTTTAAAACAATATAATATTGTAATACTGTATGTATCATTGTAATACAGCATTAATCTGCTGTATTACATATATGCCATTGGACACAAAACATTTTCTTTGTATCAGCCACCGCCGATAACACTGTCCTCTTCGCAAAAAATATTTCTTTGTGACTTTTCATCTCTGCTGTATTAGATATATCAGATGTCAAATCAAATGTTTATGCTTCAATTTATATCTAAGGAAGCAATCTTCAGTTGTGTTAATTTCCTATTTATTCCCATATATTGCTGTTAATTCCCATGGAAAATTTCCCACGTTAAATTCCCAGGAATTCTGTAATGGTATAAGGCTTTTCCGTTGCCTTTGATCTACTAACTGATCACAGAATTTTGCTGACAAAAAAACCTTGAATCTTTGAATTGAATGAATTCATACTGGGAGCTAAACATGTGTTATAGTGGCTGTTACTCAGATACTAACATGGTGTGCCACAGGGCAGTTCCCTTGGACCACTTTTGTATCCAATATTCACTACTGATCTTCCTTTAGTGCATCTCAATGACTGCAGACGACACACATTTATATTTAGCGCGTAAACCAATCAGTGAGGTAAAAACTAACCTGGAACGTGGACTTCTAAGAAATGTTTTTATCAAACAGACAACTGTCCTGGGACCATCGACACGACTCTTTCTTTTTTCATCAGGGAAAATGGCAGCATCATTGCAAGCACACTTTAAGGGAAGTGCGTTAAACTATTTAGAGAGCAAGTTTTGGATTGAAATGTTGAAGCATAATATTCAAACGTCCTCCATAGTGCACATTCTGGAACGTGAACCCAACCTATGCTCGTGTAATAAAAAATCCCCTTAACAGTTGTTATAGCCCCAGGGCCCCACACGTTCCCGGTTCAGTGAAACATTAACTCCCCTCCCCTCTCCCCCCCTCTCCCCGGGGGCCGCTGGGCTTCAGCGCCATATGGATCACGTCCATTAGCAGCCACTTTAGCTCAGTTTATGTTAATGCTGATGGGATCGATGCCGCGGAGCCGTTGGTTTTAAACGCCGTCTTAATTAGACCTTGACCCGGAGTCAAGTGCAGCGGGATCAGGCTAAAGCCCAGGGCTTAGACCAGGGTCTAGGAAGAGTACATACAAATCCTACATGGCTCCGGTCCGGCTTTGAGGAGGATCGCCGGCGAATATCCACAGAGCAAGGCACGAGTTTAACCCAAATCCAGCGTGGTCAGAACTCCAGGTTGAGTAGAATGTTGAGAATACTTTGTTTTGAACAGTTGCCCTTGAGTGTTGCTTTGTTTAGCACTCACTGTATCACTGTCACTGACACGAGCACACTGTCCCCAGTTTGGCTTTACCCAAATCTAAAAGCTTCTTGAACAAAGTGCAGGAGGACACGAGGATGAAAAGACAAAAAAAAGAGACAAAAGAGTCATGAAAGAGCGACAAAAACCTGATTGTGATGAAAAAAATGCAACAAAAACACGACTAGAAAGTGAGGAAAGAAAGCAATAACAAACAAAAAACCCTCCAAAAAAAACAAGACAAGAAAGAGACAAAAACCCGGCGATAACGACACAACATGATCAGTTTTGTGGGTCTTGGCTTTCAAATGAGTCTTTAGTCTATTTTACATTCTATTTACAGTCTGTTTTTGACAATTAAATTAAGATGTTAAGGGAATGAACTCGCTGCAGATGTCAACATGGACCACTGCGGGTTTTCACCTGCAGCGTCTGGCCTTAAATGGACAATACGTTTAAAAATATTAAAACTAAGTATTTTCCTCCCCCTACATGTTCCAGCAATGTCCTGATGTGTAGAATGAGCTCAGACCTGTTCACCACAACTGCCTCTAAAATCCTGCACTGTCACTCACAAAGGTGTTACTTCAGGTCTGAAGTGCCGTCATGCACGAGCTTCATATAGAAGCTGCAGTTACGCATAAGACCTGAGGTGGCAGTAGTGAGCACAAAATCTATCTAGTCTCTTTAAAGGAACAGGCCACCATTTTTCCATACTGAGATATGTTCTTACCTGAGCTTAGACGAGTTGATGCGTCTGTCTGGTCTTTACGCGTGCGCTCAGTCACACACAATACTGTGTTCCTGTATTTGCACTGGTAAACAATGCCAGACACTGACGCCTAAATTCGAACTCGATTCTAATTTAGTTGAAGCGCAGCGTAAATACGGGCGCCCTGCTAGTGTAGAGTGTCTGACAAATAGAAAGCTATCTCCTGCGTGTGTTGCTTAGCTAACTTCGCCCCCGTTTGGGTCCATAAAGGAGAGGGGGAGACGCTAAATGCTAACAACATCTTTGGTCTTTTTGCGAGACTGAGCGCACGTGTAAAGACCAGACAGGTACGCATCAACTCGTCTAAGCTCAGGTAAGAACATATTTCCGTACACTGCGTTCCAAATTATTATGCAAATTTGTATTTTTGTGTCAAAAAGGTTAATTTATTTTTATTTTTTTAATGAAACTCATGGATGGTGTCGTGTCTCAGGCTCTTTGAATCACTGACATAAATCTCAGACCTGGGATGATTAGTTTTCAGGTTAAGTCCAGTTAAGGGAAAAACTACTGAAAAAGGACGTTCCACTTTATTATGCAGATCATCATTTTCAAGCAATATGGGAAAGAAAAAGGATCTCTCTGCTGATGAAAAGCGTGAAACAGTTGAATGCCTTGGTCTAGGTATGAAAACCTTTGATATTTCATGAAAGATTAAGCATAATCATCATACTGTTAAGAGATTTGTGGATGATTCAGACACACACGGGTTTGCGCAGATAAAGGCACAATGAGGACGGTTGCTGCCAGACAAACACATCAGATTAAGAGAACAGATGCTACAAAGCAGCAGACAGGTATGGTAAGGGTTATGGTAAAATAAAACTTGACCTGTTAATATTTTTTTATTGAAATAGCTTTTGATTTCAGTAAATATGACCTCCTAATGCTACAAATTCAACAAATGACCATTTTCAGTTAATTACAAGCTTTAAAATGTATTGAAACGATGAGTTGCATAATAACTTGGAACAGTGGATGTTGAGGTTTTTACTTTATTTATTTTTGAAACTGGGAGATTTTTCCAACCACATTTAAATGATCCTCTACCAGTTAAAGACTAGAAAATGATGCTGACTCTCATTTGAGTTGACAATTTAGAAAATCTTAGAAAAATGTCATTTGCATAATAATTTGTAACTCAGTTTATGTAAAAACGGTGGCAGAGGAAGAAGTTAGCTCCAAAATGTCCTGAATGATGAGGATCGTAATTATGGAGTGCTTTAATATGACTTTGCATGACAGGTATGTAATCCTAAATTATACTACAAGGAAATGCCAAGGCTGGTGCAGTTTTAAAAAGCAGAGTCAAGCCTTGAATAGCTTTTGAAAAGAACAGTTTGGAGTTTCACGGTGAACCACAGGCTGTTTCTGCTCCCGGAGTTATCGATGTGTTTATGAGCTGCCGAGGACTCCCCGATCCTTCTGAACTCCAACATGACACACACTCCACATGTAAACAAACAGCTTATCGCCAAATGCAACGTGACGGGGGGTTCTCTCAAAGTGTGGCTCCACTGTGGGTACTCAGAGCTCTCTGCACGCAGATACAGCTTCATCCAGGCGCTAATCCTGCTCTAAAGGGCCTTTTCTGGGTTGCTTTTGGACCAGACGAGTGGTGGGTTACACAATAATATCACTAATCATGATGTGAAGAACGCACAGTTAATTATCAGAGCATTTTTTCATCAATTCATTTGGCCTGTGAAACACCAGGGCCAGCACCAGGCAGAAGATCTGGCCCTTGAACTTACACACGCTTTGAACATTGTGGCTTATGTAATGATGCGGCAAATTTATAGATATTTCCAGTCATCCTGAATCCAATCATTTTCAATAATGATGTACCTGGGTCCAAAAACACTTGCTTATTTCTACAGAAAGAACTCCGACATGAGAAAGACGTAATAGCAGCCCCATTTCGCCTGAGGACAAGTGATATTTAGTCTGGGGACACCAATTCATTTTCTGGTAGAAGAGGTGTGGTTTACGATCGTCCATAGCCGTTTATTGGGCGCTACTAATGTCTCTCATATGTGTCTGCACGAGGCCATAGCCAATCATATCATCATATCCGATTGTGAAAGGGGGGCTTTCACCCCTCCTTTCACTGTGTGGGGGGAGTGGTCAATTATTTTGCTTTTTGTATTCGGTGTGTTTGAGATGAGCCAGACGGACGCAGTTTTACAGCGACTGCAGACTCTCGGTGCCGGTTAGATTTCTGTTCTTGCTCCAGAGGCTCTGATGTCACGGGCACGTGGGGCACGGAAAGATCTGAGACCCCAACGAGAGCAGCCGCCTGGATCAGCCGCTGCATCTCTCCAGAGGAACTGCAGCGGCTCCACGGCCCGGTGCATGATGGGAAAACACCCACCTGTCCTCAGGCTCAGGTGATTGGATACGAGTCTGCTGTGATCAGAAACGTGTTCCGCCCCCTCCTCTCTCCTCTTTAGATCTGAACAAATAAACTATGACTGAAACTATTAAAGTTATGTATCGCCCCTAAAATAGAGCTCATGTTTGATGCTTTTCAGAACAAACTCAGGATTTAAAAGGACGTGTTTTATCACAAACTTGAACAAACAAACGAATGGGAAAGTTTTCTCTGATGAAGAATGACGTCTCTGGAGTAAAGGAAACAGAGCAGGAGGTGAATGACTTTTATTTAGGATAAACTTTAAATGAACGCGATATCTGAACGAGACGCTGCTGATCTGAGGCTCTCGTTGTTCTGCATGTGGAGCGGTCGGATGGGCTTCAGACTTTTTTCTCCGCCCCCGTTGCGTCGGCGACTCTCGATCATCCAGGCGAGACACAACGGCATCTCAAACACACCTATTGTTTGGTTATATGGTCTAGTTTAGTTGATTGTTCTGATTGGTTTAGTGCTGTCAGCTCAGCTGTGGATCAGTGGTGACACCTGGGGGAGCAGGGCTGCAGCACTGGGATTGATTTAGAGGGGGGATCTTATGTTTCATTTGTTGTTTATGTTTTTCTAGGTTCCTGTAATCAAGTATATTGCTTTAATATGATTTGATTATTGTTTGTATAATTTGTGATTGTGTATTGCTTAGCTTTGTTTTGGTTGTTTTAAAGACCACTTGTCTCACCCTCCTTCCCTGTGAAGTGGTTGCTTCCAGGTGGGTGAGGTCGGGCACTCCTACTAATCCTGAAGGTGTAGATTGTCTAGAAGAGCAGTTTACCGTGAGGCTGCACCAGTTTTTTTTTTGTTCGTCTCCTTTGTTTCTTTAAGTTAAGTCCTAGGCTTTTTGTTTTGCTTTATCGTTCATGTTTTTTTGTAAATAAATCACTTTTTTGAGCACTATTTTGATGCCTCCTCGCCTGCCTTCATGAGACATCCGGTAACATCTTTACACCGATGATGTATGACGGACCCACTGTAAACTTTCCAGCTAAGCTATTTAGACCAAATGGCATTGTGTCTGCTGTTGTCATGTTGGACCTGTAAATAAGCTTGTATTTTTTTATCCCTAAACAAGCTTCCGTATGTCGAATAGCTCGTCATGGTCTTGCCGTCCCTCCTTGTTCTGTGATTGGTCCCAAATCCATGCGAACATTTCAGCCATGGTCCCCAGGCTGCTGTGGAGTTCGAAATGATTGGAGCGCACACAGCAGCCTGGAGTTAGCCAGGTTACATGAAGATAACAGTTAAAACACGGCCCCAGAGACGCACGTTTATGTGAAGAAACCAGCAAATGTGGCACAGACGCAGCTGCTCTGTCTGTCGAGCTACAGCAGGATTTACTAAAGATCTGCTTCACTCCTCAGACTAAATTAGCACATCAAAGAGGAAACAGAAAACCTTTCTTTTTACAGTTTGTCATGTCAACAGAGTCTCAGTCTGAGTCAGTTCTTACAGGAACAGGCCACCGTGTTTCCATACTGAGATATGTTCTTACCTGAGCTTAGACGAGTTGATACGTACCTGCCTGGTCTTTGTGCCCGTGGAAGAGCGTGGTCACTTTTAACTTCACCCTGTTTGGAGCTATAGGAATATACTGGGAGAGGCCTAACGCTAACAAACGGTGGCCGGTTCCGATAAGATAAGATAAGATAATACTTTATATACTTTAAGCTGCTGAAGACGTTAGCATGCTACCGGTTAGCAACTGTCAACCAACTGTCAATTTGCTTCAACATGGTAAACACATGTGTGGCTCACATCTATGAACACTAAGAAAATACTACAGTAAAAGCTCAGCTCTGACACATGTTGTAGCCAAGGCTAGATGTTTGGAGTGTAGTTCAGGGCTTTCTCTTGGAGAGGTCAGAACTGAGCTGTTGAAGCTAAATGCTAACCGGTAGCATGCTACCATCTTAAACACTGACTCACTGGTTTCTTCAAATAAACGTGCGTCTCTGGGGTAGTGCTTTTACTGTTTTCTTCTTGAGCAATGACTACAGTACATAAGAATGCCACTGTCGATCAGTTGTCTTTCAGTTTTCATCTTGAGTAGAGATATTGTTACATGTTGTAGTACTGCATAATTCCACTTCGGTATTCAAAATGGCCACCATAACAACACAAGTCACCTGACTCAAAGGCATGTATAGACCAGTGCGGCCTCTATATGTGAAAACAAAACACTATTCCTTTTACTATTCCATTTAGTCGATGCATCTGATATTTCAGATGACGGTTCTAATGCTAAGGTGTCCAAAATCAGCACTGACACCTCTGGCAGAGCATTAAGTGGCATGCTTCCCTTCTGTGTTTTGAAACCGTTAAGTTTCTGAAGTGTGGCTTTAAAATGGCTCTCATGTGGCGTGGCATGACTTATGAATGCTAAAAGAGCGTGGTTGTCAACAAAACATGTGAAATAGATGGCGCTGAAAGAATACCTCCTGTTTGTGATAGAAATGAACCCCTTTACATCTCATTTGCATAACTATAAGTTAAATCCTGCTTTCACGTCAATCAGTCACTGAACGGAGGCAGAAGAAGCAGTCACAAAGCTCTGGCAGCTCACCGCTCCGACCAGGCGCTAGTGCCAACAGTCGTGTCTAATGGTTTTGTGTGTGGGGAGATTAGAAGACCGTCCCCTGAGTGAAGCCTGCTGTTCTGATTGTATTAAGGGGAGAGGGGGAGACATGGGGTATGGGGTATAGTGCAGGGGGGCCACGCTTTTTTTTGGCTGACCTGCTGCCACCACGGCAGGTCGCGGACACACAGATATCATAAACAGAGGAACAGTGTTGTGAAAGCATTTTTCAATCAACTAATGATGATATTTCAACACATTTAATTCACATTTTGAAATAGCAAAACATTCAGGGGCGGGACTATAACCTGTAACTTAAAGAAACCTGGCTGCAACATGTCTAAATGAGGACACTGAGAAATGGAGGAACTCAAATCCCCTGTTTATGACGATGAAGCATCGCACCTTCTCATATTGAGTTATGTCTGTGCATCTTATTTAAATATGACAATATGAAACGTATAAATATGCAGATGCTGTGGCTTATTGCGGGGCTTGTTCTTTTGAATGTCCACTTTTGGCTAAATCATTTGCTCATGCACTACCTCCTGAGCGATGGCAGACCACAGCGGCGGCAGATAGTGGATCATTTCTTTACTTGTCCTGGGACTGACTTTGTAACGAGGTGGACCAGGGAGCACTGGGGGAGGGTTGAAGCCTGGAGGGGAGTGGTCCATCGTGAACGCACCTGCTGCACAGTGGGAGTAGGAAAACCAGCCGCCTTTAAACAATCGGCTACTGTTCCACATAAATCTGCATCACGATGCCTCTTTCCATCTAAAGTATTCACTACGCTGAGGTCTTTAATTGTTAGAATAAAGAACTCAGTCACCGCTTGACTCCAGAAATGGAAGCTCTCACCGCCGATTAACACTGCCTGAATCCAAAGAGGTGTATTGCATTAAATACCCCCAGTCTTAGTAAATAAGTCCACTCTGGACTTATTAAATGGTCTTTGGGCCTGACATAAAGCCAGGTTTATGTAAACCAAACATCCTCTTCCCACTGTCTAGAAAACAACTTGAGTCCACCCCACCTCCTTTAAACAATCCATTCACTCAGATCATAAGCGTGTTTGTTGTTCGGCACATTTAGGCCAAACCTTGAGACCCATTGCATGTACTGGGGTTCATTGTTAAAGCTTTACAACCTGCATGGACAAACCAAACACGTTTTTCGTATTCTACCTCCTTGTTAGTGTAGCGCCCGTACAACCACTCTATGGAGGACTTACCCGAGAGTGGTGGGTGCTTGGGTTCGGTTTACTCACAGGTGGATACCAGGTTCACCTCATTAAGTGAATGTTGTCAAACAATACAAAACTAATGACTAGCGTATTTAAGAATGAGACCCAGAGCGAGTGTAAGGTTTAGGCAAACATTTAAAGAGAGAGTTTAATAAAAAAAAAAAATTCGCTACTATCTAAATTCTCCCTAGAAAAGTTCTGGTTAAACCCCCTTTAAAACATGTTAGGAAAAACAAAATTTAAATTGAAATCCCTTAGCTTTCCCCAAGTGACAGCACTAACAGACTACATACAAATGTAAAAAATGGACACACACACACACACGGTCAGAGCTGTACTTTAACTGTGGTGGGCCCACACACACACACACACACACACACACACACACACACACACACACACACACACACACACACACACACACACTCAGTACTCACGCTCCGGAGCACCCCGACCCGAGTCAAACCACCCTCGTTGCAGGCCTGTTTTACTCGTGCTAACCGCTCAGCCGGTCAAACCCTCTCATAGGTTCGGATGCTTGAGTGCGTTGCAATGAAATGATGGCCGTTGTCCAGTGGCTTGAGCGCGTGCCTAGATAACTGTCCCCCTGGTCCAGTGGCTTGAGCGCGTGCCTAGATAACTGTCACCGTGGTCCGGTGGCTTAGGTACGTTGAAGTGGAGCGGTAACGGTAGCTCAATGTTAGCCCGCGGTTGCTTCAGCCTCGCTAACGTCCGTCCACGCAACGGTCCCAATGGCTCCTCCCACAATCGATCCTGGCTCACGAAACCTTCCCCCTTCGGTGAAAACGAGTCACGAGTCCTCGTACTGTCTACGAGCCTCCTGCTCCGGGTTTACAAGGTCCGTGAACGCCGGTAACGTCCATTTCTACGGGAGACTAACCATATAAATGTGTCCATAGAGTAATTTTAACCATTTTGCATTGAAAATACCTTAGAATTGAGCAGCATCAGCTTCGTGGTTGTATAAGCTCCACAGCGGCGGAGTGATCTGCTAGAAAATAGTCCCTCAAAATGTGATCATTCATGTGATGCAGGTCAGTTATATTCCAAACATGACTCTATGGACACAGACATGTATATGGTTAGTCTGGTGTTAGAAGTGCCTCAGGTGCTCTGTGGAGCGGGTCACACTGTTTTTAATGCAGGCTAGCTGATACCATAGAAATGCACTAGCCTTGCATTAGCCTAGCGCCACGAAACTCTTCAAATATAAGAACTGCATGAATTACAAAAAAATATCTCCAGGTACCAGCAACACTCTGGATAACTAGGCAATGAGGCCCTATGTCAAACATCCTGAAATCTCCCTTTAACACATCCAGCCGCTCTGCTCAGATCCAGGCGGCAAGAGAACGTCTCCCCGAACTTTCAACGAACATGTCCCTCGAGTTCAAGGACACACACCCCTAACGAAGCAACAGCCAATCACAATCGACTATAAAATGCATCTTTGGATTCATTAATAAACTACTAATAAAGCGATTAAAGATGCGTTAAGGATTTACATAAACCCCTAATGTGCTGGTATTGTCCTAATATTGCACCGGGCTACATTAGTTACATTAGTTACATTAGTTACATTAGTTACATTAGTTACATTAGTACAGTGCGCCGGACACTCTTTTGACCATACTGACCGGTGATCGCATGACCGTAGAGACAGCAGACTGCCCCTGTGACTCTGAAAACGACAGGAGTGAGAACTTGTGTCTTGCGTCACGTCCTTCCCCCCGGGAGGCCATCTTCCATCCCAAAGTTCCCCATCAGCTGGCAGTGCGTCCCGGTCATCCCGTAAACCTGCGCTGCCGTGTTCGACAGCGGGAAATAGCCGACTTAAAGTTCCTCCTTCGCCAGTGCTAGTCGACGTGAAGCAGTACTTTTTTCAAAACAAATAAGCAGTATTGTCGGTTTCATGACATCCATGCTTTTCCTGAATGTGTTTCCGTGGCAGCCAGTGACGTTTCGAAAAATAAAACCCGGGTTATTTATGTCCACACGCAAACACATAACCCAAGTTTCCTCCAAATCTGCTCTGAAATCTCTGGTTTCGTGTGGACGGCCGGCAAAATTGTAGAAAACTGTCTTTGTTTTGTGAGATACCTTGACACGTGTGGCCAACGCCTAAAAGTAATGATATGATCTGTATGCCTGGGAGTAGAATGGAGACAGAAACAAAGACAGACGGAAGTGATAAAAAGAGAGGGACTAGAGTGGGTGGGAAGGAGAGGAAGAAAAACGGCCGTCAGAAAGGTAAAATGCAAACCCTTCAAACCCTTAGTTAAGTCTTTAATAAAGACTTTAACACCTCAAAGCCATTCACCTCTAAAAGATCCGCACCAAAAACTACAAAAAGTGTGACTTGGAAAAAGGTTGAATAAATAAAGAGGAGAGCGTGAGCGGGGGGGGGGGGGGGGGGGGGGGGGGGGCGTGTCTGCCCTCCGTCCTCCCTCCTCCAGAACATCTGTCGACGTTTGGAACCGGGCGGATCGCGACGCCGACGGCCATTTGAAACCACGAGTGGGTGAGAGCCGAGAGGGGGTGGAACAGCAGGGTCGGGCCCCGAGGGAGCGCTCCACTTAGGCGGTCTGTGGGGAGGGGGGGGGGTTTCCGCTGAAGGGAGAAAATACACACAAGGAAACTGGATTTGTATATTTGTTTGTATATTTGTGTCCAATTCTTCTTTTTGTTTTTTTACCCTCTCCATGCAAAGTAGTGGCCCACAGACCCCCTCCCCCCTTTTGAACCCAAACAAACGGGACAAGTTAAAGGTTTACACATTTACGTTTTCCAGTAAATATTAAATTTACAAAAAACTCTTGGGAAATAAGAATCGGCTTAAAAATACAATGTAAAAAGATTCAGTGTGAAAAAAAGTGAAACAAATCAAAGTCTAAAAAAATGTGTAATGCAAAGCAAAAAAAAGAAAAAAATGTAAAAAAAGAAAAAATTAAGTAAAGCATAAATGTGTAATGTAAAAATAAAAGAAATGTGTAAATAAAAAGACAAAGACAAAATTAAATGAAAAAATGCTTTTTTAAATATTTTTTTTTACATTGATTTATTTGTTTGCATTTGTAAATTGCGTATTAAAAAAATGAATTCTATTTCATAATTTCAGTATAGTAAAAAAATGATTTGATAATAAAAACTTCATCCATTACTCAGTTTAAGTCCATTTTGTACTGAATTAATTAAGAAATTAACAAAACATTTGTATTTCAGCCACTGAAAAAGCTTCTGATGATTTCTCAATTTCCCCCCATTTTTACATTCAGTATTTCATGTTGATTCAAGTCACATTTTCTGACAGTGTCGTACACAATTCATTTTATTTCAGGAGAGTCACAATAAATATTCGGTTGAAAGGAGCGCTTCTGAGGCTAGGCCTGTCAATATTTTTATTACAATAAACGATATTATTGAGGACCACTCAATAATATCTCAGTGTTCCCATGTTCTAAACGTCCTTATTAACATTTTTTAATTAGGAAATCATGTAATAGATAAATAAATATTGACAAAAAATATTGAGGCCAAAAATATAGTGTGTGATTTATTGAGCATTACATGGACATAGTAAACATTGTGCCAGTATTGCTACAGTATATGAGGCCAGCCATCAAACGTGTGTGTGCCCTGGGAAAGCTTTTTTGTAGAATAATGTCTCATAATCGCTGCCCATCTGTGTCCCCAGATCTGAGGTAAACATGTTCAGTGTGTGGAGTGTTCCCCCGGGGTTAGGACAGAGTGGGGACTTTCCAGGTGACAAGATGCTTAACAACAAATGAGAGTTTTAATTATGAATTCAGTTCCTTGTTTCTTTTTAATTTTTGCACATCTGCTTTGAAAGCTCCACGCTAATGGTCAATTAAAGCTGTCTGTTAGTATGGAGGAGGAGGAGGAGCAGCCGGGTCTCCCCCAGAGGGAAGGGCTCTCAGGCTGTGGGGAGAGTCCAGTCCGGCCTCACAGTAAGAAGCTCCAAGGTTTAGTTTGCCAATTTTAACCTGCATGTTGTGATATGCTGCACATTTGCGAGGAAAAGTCACATTTCCCACACATCTTTATGTCCATGAATGCATCCTGCCCATGCTTCTCTGTGAACCAAAACGTCTGTATTACAGTTGTGTTAATGGATTATTCACTTTTGACATGAATGAAGCAGCGATGGGCGACCAGACCAGTGACAATCAGAGGATAAACAGACCATGTGAAAAGCTTCCAAAGGCACAATGTGTGATGAGAGTTACCTGGACACCCTCAGCCCCCCCAGGACACACCTCTGTCTCTTCTGTGTAGCGCCGGCCCTGATGCAGGCTAACCCCCTGCTAATGCTAACCCCATGTATTCCAATGCAAGGCTAACACTATGCTAATGCTAACCCCATGTATTCCAATGCAAGGCTAACACTATGCTAATGCTAACCCCATGTATTCCAATGCAAGGCTAACACTATGCTAATGCTAACCCCATGTATTCCAATGCAAGGCTAACACTATGCTAATGTTAACCCCATGTATTCCAATGCAAGGCTAACACTATGCTAATGTTAACCCCATGTATTCCAATGCAAGGCTAACAACATGCTTTTGCTAGCTAATGTTAACCCCATGTATTCCAATGCAAGGCTAACACTATGCTAATGCTAGCTAATGCTAACCCCATGTATTCCAAATCAAGGCTAACACCATGCTAATGCTAGCCCCCTGTATTCCAATGCAAGGCTAACACTATGCTAATGCTAGCCCCATGTAAACACTATGCTAATGCTAACCCCATGTATTCCAATGCAAGGCTAACACTATGCTAATGTTAACCCCATGTATTCCAATGCAAGGCTAACACTATGCTAATGTTAACCCCATGTATTCCAATGCAAGGCTAACAACATGCTATTGCTAGCTAATGTTAACCCCATGTATTCCAATGCAAGGCTAACACTATGCTAATGCTAGCTAATGCTAACCCCATGTATTCCAAATCAAGGCTAACACCATGCTAATGCTAGCCCCCTGTATTCCAATGCAAGGCTAACACTATGCTAATGCTAGCCCCATGCATTCCAATGCAA
The DNA here is from genome assembly GCF_951799975.1 of Gobius niger. Lineage (NCBI taxonomy): Eukaryota > Metazoa > Chordata > Actinopteri > Gobiiformes > Gobiidae > Gobius > Gobius niger. The sequence continues at coordinate 32,860,837 of NC_136864.1, forward strand.
GGCTAACACCATGCTAATGCTAGCTAATGCTAACCCCATGTATTCCAATGCAAGGGTAACACCATGCTAATGCTAGCTAATGCTAACCCCATGTATTCCAATGCAAGGCTAACACCATGCTAATGCTAGCCCCCTGTATTACAATTGAAGGCGAGCCCATTTTAGGTAATGCTAATGCTCCATGTATTTTCCGATTGGGATTTTTTTCCTACACTTTCTGTCGTGTCTGTTTTTGTTTTTTTGAATAACACCAAAAGTAATAACTAAAATACATTCTTGGGCTGATCAGGGGGAATCTGGGCCTGGTATGACCTGCACAAAAACAATTTAAGAAACAATAACTTTATATAGAAAAAATACAGCATTTGTGACATTATGAACAAGCTCCTGTTTAGGGCAAAATAATTAACATGGGGTATTTATGACAAGGGTAGGATTTTGATATTAAACGACAAAAAAGTGTTTTCTTTTTGTTGTGTATTTTATAAATAAGACTCTGTGGCCTGCCTTTGTTTTTATATCCCAACCTGCACTCTTTCTGCTTAACCTCCACCCCCTTGACCAAGCATGTATTTCAGAAGTGAGGAAATGACCGTGAAAATATTACATGATATTTATGACAGTGATCGGCGGCTAAACGTTTCAAATGCATATATTTAAATAAATTGTGTTCACTTTGTCTTGTTTAAAAAAGCAAAATACCCAGACCAAGTTGTCCAAAAGTGATCTCTACAAGTGGACGCAAAGCGCGCCTCGGCGTGTGTTGATTTGCTAATGGCAGATTCCGACAGCGATTGCCATCTGAAGGCGTGTGTGTCTTTGTGTGTGTGCCGAGGGGAGGGCGGAGCCGCCAGCTCGCCCACAGGGAAAGGGACCACTTAGGCAGTCCGTGGGGACGTGCTGACGTGTGCGCCGCAATCTACAATGTTTTTTTTTCTCCCCCCTTTTCTTCCAGTCTGTTGCCGTCTCCATCTGACCCTGGGGCGCCTTCTCAAACGCGGCGCTTTTACCAAACAGCCGCAGGGAATTGGCTTGTGGGACTATCGCGGCTCTCATCTGCCGAGCTGCATCCTGACAGGCCGCCGCGCTCAGCTTCATCTTCCTGTGACCGACAAGGACGGGGGTTTTTAAGGGGGAGTAGCCGTGTTTTAGAAAGAAAAAAAAAGTGCCTTTCAGAAAACTTTTTGATGGGGGGGGGGGATATGGAAACGGTTCACATTACTCGGTGAAAGTGTCAATGTCATGTGCGAGTAGATGTAGGAGATGTGGGAGCAATTTCCCTGACACAGCTGTCATGTGCGGCACTAGCCTTAAGTGTGCAGCCGCCTGCATTACAGCAGTGGTTCTGAAGCTGATTAGAGACGCTGCAAGTGAACAGGCAAAACTACACATCAGTTTGAAACTTTAGATGCAGATTACAGACATACAGTTTACGCACCCTGGTGGAGTCTTTTATTTTCTGCCCTTTTCCTATAGAAGATGAATGAAAACACAAAAACTGTATTTTGGCTCATGGTCAGTGATGTTGTGAAGAATGAACTCATTTCACATCACCATAACAAAATAAAACACCAAAGTGAAATACTGTGTAATTCTCCTTTAAAGGAACAGGCCACTGTTTTTCCATACTGAGATATGTTCTTACCTGAGCTTAGACGAGTTGATACGTATCTGTCTGGTCTTTGTGCGTGCCCTCAGTCACGCAAAATGACCAAAGAGTTGCATTAGGCCTCTCCCAATGCATTCCTATAGCTCCAAACGCGGGTCAAGTTGGCGACCACGCTCTTCCACGGGCGCAAAGACCAGACAGGTACGGATCAACTCGTCTAAGCTCAGGTAAGAACATATCTCAGCATGGAAAAACAATAGCCTGTTCCTTTAAAGGGGAAATACACAGGCCACGGTTCACCAAGCATCCATCAGTGAAGTGACAGTCACAGAGAAACATTATTTTGGCTGAGAGTCGCTGAATCCCGCAGAGACATTTCAACTTCTGCAGAGTGTACTCCTCTTTAGGAGGGTTGAATAAAGTCCTGTACTTTCGTGGCCAAACAAGCATTTTCACCACATTATTGTTTGGTAAGAAAGAAGAGCAGGCGTGTCCAGAGTAGGTTAGAAAGAGCTCCTTCACAACTTTTGGTGTAAACATGACATCTGTTCAGATGCTCAGGGGTGCGTTTGTTTACTCTGCAGGGGCAGTGCGGACACGTCCAGCTCTTCCTTTAAAAAAAAAAAAATCTTTGTTTCTTTATTACAACCATTGACGGTGTAACAGAAATAATGAAAAAGCTGTTTTACAAATTCAAATCAGGCCATAATGCATTACATTACAGACGTCGAGCACTTCTGTTCATTTATGACGTCAGAAGGAAACAACTCAGTTGGGAGAGGGCGGAGCAGCTGCTTAGAGAGCAGGATTCTGGAGAAATGCATAGAACTGTGTGAATGGAACCAAAAAACACTCTGGGGGTGTTTTTGATAAGGAAATAGCATAACAACATGGTTAAAAGCTCCAAAAAGTCAATTTACATGATATAGGACCTTTACAAAATCTCTCTAAAAAGCCTTCAAAACACTTTCAAGTCCATGCGTGTACATTTTGGAGTCTGTAGGAGTTACTAAAGCTACTGTTGACCACAGATCCCCCCACAGACGTCCGTGGTTGGAAACCTTCACACATGAAAGGACCACATTTGGATTACAACGCCTCTTTGTGGAGACGAGATGAGGATACTGAACATGTCATCTTTTCCTGAATGGAGACGTTTGAGGAGATGGCGGAATGCGCCGAACATTTACTGATTTCCTGACAAGATCTGAAGGCAAAAATCGACAAAATGTCATGAGATAAACATCATAAAGGTTTAGTTTGCTGTGTATTTTCTACTTTCACATTCAAACGGAAATGCTAAGGGAGAAAAACAGCCAAAATCTGAGAAAGACTTGAATAAGATTGACAAAGGGACAAGCATTATTCCTCTTGCAGTTAGAGTAATGACCTTATGCGCTTATGAATAATAAAACAAGTATTTTCAAGTTGAATTGAGACCAAGTACAATCGTACATCCTTGAATTACAGTGCCTCTCGAAAGTACGAATACACCATGAACTTTTGTACATTTTGTCATGTTTACAACCCTAAACATAAAGATTTTATATTTATTTTGATTTTTTACTGAAACTTCACACACAAGTAACAGACAACTGTGAAGTGAAAGCAAAATGATACATGATTCTGTTATTTTTCAAAAAATAAAAAGTGAAAAGTGGGGCGTGCATAAGTATTCATACAGCATTTTCTGAGTGCATTAAATTGCCTTTATAACATTCCTAATGACTCCAGAATGTTCACACCTTGTCCTAACGGTTAAATAGAGGTCACCTGTGTGTAATCTACTCTTAGTATAATTACAGCTGTTCTTTCAGGCCCTCAGAGCTGTGGTCGGAGTGTACTGGTCACTAAACAACATCATGAAGGCCAAGGAGCACCAGAGAGGTCAGGGATAAAGCTGTGGAGAAGTTTAAAGCAGCGTTAAGTTAAGTTATAAAAAGTTATACAAAGATTTCCCAAGATTTAAACATCTCACGGAGCAACTGTTCAATCCATCATTCAGAAATGGAAAGAGTAAAGCACCACTGCAGACTGACCAAGACACGGTCGCCTATCTAAAATATTAGATCAAACAAGGAGAGCACTGGTCAGAAATACAACCAAGTGCCCCAAGATAACTCTGGAGCAGCTGTGAAGTCCTGCCGCTGAGCTGGGGGAAACTGTACATGGGACAACTATAAGTCGTATCTACACAAATCTGGCCTTCATGGACGAGTGGAAGAAGAAAGCCATTATTGAAAGGAGGCCATAAGAAATCCCGTTTGAAGTTTGCTAGAAGTCATATGGAGGACACAGCTCCATGTGGAAGAAGGAGCTTTGGTCAGATGATAGAAAAATTGAACTTTTTGGCCCAAATGCAAAACGTTATGTATGGAGCAAACCTGACACTGCTCATGGTCCTGAGTGCACCATCCCCAGTGTCAAATATACGGGGGGGAGCATCATGCTGTGGGGCTGCTTTTCCTCAGCGGGGACTGGGGAGATTGTAAGAATAGTTGTGAAGATGGATGGAGCCAAACACAGGGACATTTTGGAGGAAAACCTGCTGGAGTCACAAGAGAACTGAGGCTGGGGCGGAGATTCACCTTCAGCAGGACAATGACCCTAAACACAAAGATAAATCTACAATGGAATGGTTCAATAAAAACATATTAATGTGTTAGAATGGCCCAGTCAAAGTCCTGACCTAAATCCTATTGAAAATCTGTGGAATAATCTGAAAACTGCTGTTCACAAACGCTCTCCTTCTAATGTGACAGAGCTGGAGTTGTTTTGTAAAGAGGAATGGGCTAAAATGTCAGTCTCTACATGTGATAATCTTGTAGAGTCAGACCCCAAAAGACTTGCTGCTGTTACTGCAGTAAAAGGACGTTCCACAAAGTATTAATTCATGCTGTATGAATACTTATGCAAGTCCCACTTTTCACTTTTCTATTTTTTGAAAAATAACAGAATCATGTATCATTTTGCTTTCACTTCACAGTTGTCTGTTACTTGTGTGTGAACGTTCAGTAAAAAAAATCAAAATAAAATCTTTATGTTTACGGTTGTAAACATGACAAAATGTGGAAAAGTTCAAGGTGTATTAGTGCTTTCAGAGGCACTGTAAGTAAAACAATGCATGTTCCAAACCTGCTCAAAGATAAGCTCACTTCATTTATAAATACAGTTTTGCTAGTCCCAGACTTTAAACATAAGTGGCACAGCCTTTAAGAACATCTTTCTGTTGGTCATGTGTTGAGCGTTTTGTCTTTTCCGCAGTGGTGCACTTTGGTCTGCCTCTCCACTCTGCGCTGAAAATACTCCAGCAAGGATCCATTATGGGAATTCTCTCCATTCTCGCCACAAAGGCACAATTTGTTTGTTTTCGCCGTTTCGCCGGGTGCTGTTTGCTCCATTCTCTGTCGATTCTCACTTAGCCTCGAGTGCTGTTAGCTGCAAATAGCTGGTTCCTGTCCTCCACAATGGACTCCAGAACAAAAGGCAAAACTGCAGATCTAATATGGTTTTATAGAACACATCCACAAGTTGTTCGGCTGAACGATGTTGGAGAAAAATATCCGATTGAGTTTTTTTTTTTTCATTTTTCCTGACAAGTCATGTGATTGCAGAGGAGAAGTACTTAAAGTATGATCATTTAGGCTGATTTTGAACAGGTTTGGAACAAGTGCTATTTTGCTGAGAATAAGACAAATTAACTTGTGACCAGGGCTGTAGCCAGGATTTGAGGAGTGAGGTTATATTTATATTTTGTCTGTTCCAGATGTAATTTAGTGCAATCTAGTGTGTTTAGACCACATTTCATTTTCAGTGTTATGTCTAGTGTTATATTTTAGTTTTTATTACACCAAACATTGGAAGACAAGCTACATTATGATAATCTGCCTGTGGAAGAAGTATGTTTGCACTTAAAATAGATTGTATTTGTTTTTTTTATTGAAGCACAAAAATACTCATCTTAAGTTTGAGCTGCCTTCATATACCAAGCTTACTTTGAATCATCGATCCACCTTAAAGGGACTAGATGAAAGTTGTCATTTTTATACTCGCTACTGCCACCTCAGGTCCTACGCGTAGCTGCAGGTTTGATATTAACACATTGAGGCTGCGCTGTTTTTGGAATTTAGCTGTTGAGCGCCAACAATCCAGACCATTTTTCATGATGTTTGTAGCACCACAGTATGTTCTATGTTAGAGCTATAGACACATGCTGTGGCTCGTTTGAAAGCTGAGACTCTAAGCTCTCCGTAGATGAAACTCTGTAGGTGTTTAATTCTACGTGCCTCGGTTCCTGAGAAATTTAAGCTAAAAAGAGGCTACTTTTGATCAAAATCACAGATTTTTTTCTAGGAATGGAGACATTGTGTCTTTGATGGAACACTCTCTTTTCTCATTAACTCCTCTCTCCAACTCTCTCCTCCCCTCCTCTACTACAGGCACTAACGTTATGGGAAGAGGCAAATGCCTAAATATTTCAGTTTCAACGACAACATAGTTTTGAAACACCGTGTGTATCAATCAGCGTGTGCATTTAAACAGTCTGGTTCTCAGATTGAAGACTTTAACAGGATGTTTCTCAGTCGTCCTTGGACCGATTTGAACCATTTAAAAAGTCAGAGAAATGTAAAAATCTCAACTGTTTCAATCCTTCCATAGGAACAGGAAAGAAACGCAACAATATACCGTATCTTTCGGACCATAAGGCGCATTTAAATTATTTTTTTCAAAAATCAACAGTGCACCTTACATTCCGGTGCGTCTTGTGTATCACTTCCAGCTGTGTTTACGGACCTAGCTGCGCCGCTGAGTATTTTGCCCATCGGATTTTGCCGCCTCGCGGAGTAATACACATTATGTACAGTAATATTGTTGTGTTTATTTATATATATAATGACCCTAACATGGCTCCTGTGAAGAGACACGCTTACGAAGCACAATTCAGTCACGCAGATCAACATGGACATAGAGCAGCTGCAAGAGAATTTAATATTAACGAATAAATGGTACGTAAATGGAGGAAGCAAGCAGACGACCTGCGCCAAGTAAAAAAGACAACATTGAACAGTGGGTCATTCAACAGAGAGCCGCGGGTAGAAGCGTCTCTACTGTCACTATACGACTCAAGGCAACAGCAGTAGCGAGTGATATGCAAATCAACAACTTTCGAGGTGGCCCTTCTTGGTGCTTTCGTTTTATGAAAAGACGTAATCTCTCCATACGCACAAGAACTACCGTCTCACAACCAAAAGATTACGTTGAAAAGCTAGCCCTTTTTCGCACCTACTGCGCGGGAAAGATCGCTGAAAAGAAGATCCGCGTAGAGCACATAACCAACATGGATGAAGTGCCACTCACCTTTCATATTCCCATGAACCGTACGGTCGAGAAAACGGGGACGAGCACGGTGTCTATCCGCACCACAGGGAACGAAAAGTCATCTTTCACGGTTGTCCTCAGTTTCCAGGCAAACGGCCAGAAACTACCACCGATGGTCATTTTCAAGAGAAAAACTGTTCCAAAAGAAAAGTTTCCAGCTGGCGTCATTGTCAAGGCAAATGCAAAGAGCTGGATGGACGAGGAGATGAGTGCGCGGCTGAGCGAAATTTATATGAATACTTTTTCCACACATTTCCGTCCCTTTTGATCTACGACTCATGCGCGCCCATCTCACCGACGCCGTCAAAGACCAGGTAAAGAAAACAAACTCGGAGCTCGCCGTCATTCCCGGTGGATTAACAAGAGAACTCCAACCGCTGGATATCGGCGTCAACAGGTCGTTCAAAGTTAAACTGCGAGCAACGTGGGAGCGCTGGATGACAGACGGCGAACACACACTCACCAAGACAGGGAGGCAACGCCGGGCACTCGCTCATCTGCCAGTGGATCGTGGATTCCTGGGCCAAGGTTTCCGTGACAAGTGTAGTTTGAGCGTTCACGAAGGCAGGAATCATCACGGAGCAGCCGAGTAACAGCGAGAGTGAGTCGGATGAGGACGAGAGGGATGCGGGTGTGCTTGACGCCACCATCGCACAACTGCTTAACTCAGACACTGATGGCGAAGATTTTGAAGGATTTGCGGAAGAGGAATGAACTGACAAGTATGTGTATTGTTAAGTATTTCACGAGTTATAGCTACATTTGTTGAGTTGTTGAAATTGTTGAGTTTATTTAGTATTTCATGAATTACAATCAAAAAATGTTTTATTTAAAACAAATGTTTTACTTATTGACTTTATAATAAATAAATTGAGTAATGTTTGACTTGTCTGGCCGTTTTGTCTCGCTTAATTGATGCGCCTAATGATCCGGTGCGCCATATGGTCCGAAAAATAGGGTATATGAAATGTCCAGATGTGACTTTCACATGTTCTATTTCAGTTCTGTTCATCACAGAGCTTCCAAAATCACACAAGTTGTATTAGAGTTTCGTAATTTAAAACCCAACCCGCAAAAACAAGTTTATCCGTTTTTGCCGCTCAATGTTCGTGCATGACGGCTTCAACACCTTTCTGAGTGACAGTGCAGGAGTTTAGAGGCAGTTGTGGTGAACAGGTCTGAGCTCATCCTACACATTAGGACATGGAGGAACATGTAGGGGGAGGAAAATATGTAATTTTAAACTCTGTCTAGTCCCTTCAAGTATTAGCTGCTAAATGGTCCGCGGCCCAGCAGGGGCCCAGCAGGGGGGCCCCCAAAGCTTGTCTTCAACACAAGTACAATTGAAAGAGACTGAGTTTGAAAGGAAATGTGCATATATTTGCAAAAATGTATTATTTGAAGTAAGTGTTTCCGAACGTGTGTGTGGAGATCCAAACTACTCGTCTGACTCCTCGTCTCTGTTCAAAAGCAGCAGCGTGGGAGTCACTGCCTGCAGCCAGTCATCTCTCCAATGAGTTCTTTTTAATGGGTCCAATCACAGACGCAAACTTAGTGCTCTGCTCAAATGTGGAAGGCTCTGTCAAATCCCGGATCAATCAGAACAAACTTTAGAACTTGTAATTTAAAGTCTTCTTTGTGGTCCTTACTACATGTTTTTCATGTCTCTGTACTCGGTGAAGCAGATGGACTTTCGTTTCTCTGATTGGCTGACATTTTCTTGTTGTCATATAGATAAGGATGAAATGGTTAAAGAGTGTTTTATATTCCATGTTTTATATATACATATTTATTACACTTCCAATGTCTATTTCCAATGTCAAGAAACTAACAAATAAAGCCGCAGCCCATCCATCCAAACTGGTGTAGATCATAACAGTCCCAGACTCCGTGCAGCCTGGTTTTATTTTGGGTTAGCAGGTTTTAGGGACAGTACCAGGGCCACATCTGGTCCACCTGGTCTGATAAGCCTTAAGGGTTCTCTTATTGGTCACCGCTTTAAAGACACCGCGCTCAGAGCTCACAATATGGGACGATTTCACCTGCTGGTCACCTCTGGCCCATTCGTTCTTCTACAGCCACATGCGCACTATGACATGGACAGGTGCACTAGACGTTCTGAGATGTCCACATCCATGAAGCTCAGACGGGTTTTTAAAGTCCATGCACCTTCGTCACACTCCTGCGGGTCATGTGTTGCTACAGTAGCTGCCATTTTGAGCAGGTCTGAGGCCAACACCATGTTGGACTCGATCGTGGACAGGTGCTGGGTTTGTAGGAGAGAATCCCTTTTGAGGCTTTAATCATCGGACTTGGCAACCCAAAGCTCTGCATGCTTTCTGATTGGATAATCATAAAAACACAAAAACGACTTTTCCATCATGGAAGATGGTTTGGTAAAAGTGTTATCTGTAAAACTTAGATTTGATTGGGTTGAATCATAGATCTACATAAGAGAGATCAGCGGGTCACATTCAGCCCCATTCATGATCCCGAGTCGTCTTTTAATTTAATCAACATGGCCGCTCAATCTCCTCCTATGAATCCTGTTCCTTAAAATGGCAAAAAGGAACAGGTAGAACTAGCACTGTGTGATGGAGCTGGTGTATTTGTCGCCGTAAAAATGTGAATATTTTTTATAAGCAGCTCTTGTGATAAGTGCTCACCTGTAGATAAAGGAGAACAGAAGTTTAGAAGCCTCTCCTATCCTTTGCCCAGGCGCTGGTTGTGTAGAAGAGTCGAAAACTCTGAACAGGAGCAGATCTCCCAAACAAAGCCCAAAGCAAACTTGTTAAAGTAAATAGATAAGGTTGGGTCCAGATGGACAAATGTGGAAACCCCATTTGAGGAACCATCTGCGCCGGGAGCAGTCCAGCACAGCTACACTGACACAGGAGAGCCCAGAGGAGGCGCAGCAGAGACTCCACACCTCCACATGAGCACCCACAGGACAGCACCCACACAGCCACAAGCTACCACTGCTCCTGAGCCAGAGAGCCCCTCAGAGGAAATACTGGGAGAGCCTAAAAATATAACAAACCATCTCAGCTTTAGATGGTTTAGATTATAAAGACTAAATCCAGATGTAAAAGCAATTAAAGAAGCTAGAAATATATATATATATATATATATATATATATATATATATATATATATATATAATTAGATTATATATAATTAGACTAAATAAATAGATGTCAGTTAAAAGCTATAAGCTATAAAGGTTGGTCTTGAGTCTGCTATTAAAAGCATGAACGTTCTCTGCAGCCCTGAGCTCCTCCTTTGTTGACTTTGACGAGCGGTTCGTAAGGTAAAAGCAGTTCTGAAAGATAAGAAGGACCAAGACCATTAAGACATTTAAAAACCATTAAAAGAACTTTAAAATTGATCCTGAAACACACGGGGCCAATGCAGCGATTCTCAAACCGGTGTAATGTGGTCCCGCCTCCTGGTCTTCCTCAGGTGTAATGTGGTCCCGCCTCCTGGTCTTCCTCAGGTGTAATGTGGTCCCGCCTCCTGGTCTTCATCAAGACTCGAGCTGCTGTAAACCTGAGATCCTCTTTTTGGGAAGACCAGAAAGCAGGGCATTACAGTAGTTGATACGACTGGTGATAAAAGCATGCATGAGCGTCTCCGTGTTGGCCCGAGAGAGAATGGGGCGGACTCTGGCTATGTTCTTCAGATGGTAAAAACCTATCTTTGTGATATTCTTTATGTGTGGAATAAACGCCAGCTCAGAGTCAAAGATCACACCCAGGTTCTTCACCTGTGAGGAAGGATTCAGAGACAGTGACTGTAGTTTGGGTAAAAGTCTCTCTCTCTGGGCCTCAGGACCGATGACTAAAACTTCAGTTTTGTCCTGGTTAAGCTGGAGAAAGTTTTCTGCCATCCAGGATTTGATTCTAAAATGCAGTTAAAAAGTGCATCCATTGGCCTGGTGTCATCAGGAGACATGGAGATGTATAACTGTGTATCATCAGCATAACTGTGAAAATCGACTCCATGTCTCCTGATGACATCACCAAGAGGGAGCATATACAGATTAAAAAGCACTGGGCCTAAAATCGAACCCTGGGGCACACCACATGTGATTCCATGGACCTCAGAGGAGCAGGTATCCACACTTACCATGAATGTCCTGTCTGTGAGGGAGGAAGTAAACCATTTGTGTCCAGCACCAGAGAGGCCCATGTGTTTTAAACGAGTTAAAAGAATAGTGTGGTCGACTGTATCAAAGGCTCAGATCCAGAAGAACCAACACTGTAACCTTCTGTGAGTCATAATCTAATCTAAAGTCGTTTAAAATCTTTAAGAGGGCGGTCTCGGTGCTGTGGTTTACCCTAAAACCGGACTGGAATTTCTCAAGGACATTATGTGCAGTAATAAAATCATTAAGCGGGTTAAGTTTTTCTAAGATTTTGCTTAAAATGTTGGATACTGGTCTGATATTGTTAAAATCTTTACAGTCCAAATTGCTCTTCTTTAAAAGGGGCCTCACCACCGCCCCTTTAAACGCAGCCAAGCAATTCATCATGTGTAAAAGCTCATCTCTAAAAGATCCACAAAATGTTTTAAAAGACGCGTTGGGACCGGGTCTTAAAGGAACAGGCCACCGTTTTTACATACTGAGATATGTTCTTACCTTAGCTTTGACGAGTTCTTTAGGACCTGTCTGATCTTCCCCCGTGCCTTCAGTCACGTAAACACAGCGCAGACGGCGTTAGCATTTAGCCTCTCCCTCTCTCCACTATAGCTCCAAAACAGGTCAAGATAGAAGCTACCAAATCCGCGCAGTAATCTTCACTTTACTGTGCGGATGCTAAATTACTCCTGGTATTATTACGCCTTACAATATAGTCCCCCCTTTTATCCGCTTAGAAAATCCACATTGTTTAATTTTGTGTAATTATACTTTGTAGTGGAACACTTCACGTAACCATATTTAAATAGGGAAAACGTGGAAGAGCTTGGTAGCTTCTATCTTGACCTGTTTTGGAGCTATAGAGGAGAGAGGGAGAGGCTAAATGCTAACGCCGTCTGCGCTGTGTTTACGTGACTGAAGATCAGACAGGTCCTAAAGAACTCGTCAAAGCTAAGGTAAGAACATATCTCAGTATGTAAAAACGGTGGCCTATTTCTTTAAAGACATGTGGTGGGCCTCACTGAAGAGAAAACTTTATCAAATATCTCATCATTAACCAGGACAAAAGTGTCCAGTGTTTCCTCTGGAACAAATAGACAACCAGATGTATTTAAAACTGCGTGACTTTGGGCAACCTCTGTAATAGTGTGAAAAGTTTATTTAATACATTTATAAAATTCTATAAATATATGGGAAGCAAAAAAACAACCTTTTACAAAGTAATGATCTTTTACTCTGGATATTTTCATATGAAGATTTAGTGATTTGTATTATTTTGAAAGGATTTTTAGTTTGAGTAAAGCACATCAGATCATTGGAGCTTCGGTTCCATCTCTTGTCATTAAACCACTGGCTTGAGACATTGGAAACAGCTGTGTTTTTTAACTTTAAGTTTTGTCCCCTTTCAGGGACCGGTGGTTGTAACACCTCCACGTTTCACGTGCTGATGGAGCCAGATGTGACGGCAGATGTGAGGGCAGGTGTGAGGGCAGGTGTGAGGGCAGGTGTGAGGGCAGGTGTGAGGGCAGGTGTGAGGGCAGGTGTGAGGGCAGGTGTGAGGGCGGGCCAGCAGGGGGCAGGTGTGACAGAGATTTGAACGTGAGCATATTTAATATGATTTGTTCTTTGTTAATTGTCCAAAGAAAATTTTTGCATAGCTTATGTTACTTCAAACTAGAAAAAAGTCCCATATCAAGAGTAATAAACTTTTAGCTTGTGTTTTTAGCTTTGGTTCAATACAGTTGTAATGAGTTGTATTCTCTCTTTGACAATGGAAAAGTGGGCCGGCGCTGGATGAAACTGAGATAAACATGAGAGCAGACGCCAACCTCTGCCTCTCTAATGTCAATCGTTGGTAAAAAAAAAAAAAAAAAAAAAATGCTCATGTTTCATAGACATAGCAGAGACAGGCAGAGGCCTGGTTATTAATAATGTATGGCCGGGTTATGGGATTGGCTGGTGTGTCAGGGCAGGTAGGAGCCATGTTGGAACTCTGTGGGAGGGGGAGGGGGGGCTGGGAGCTTTGCTTTGTATTGATTAGGTCTGGGCTTTTGTGATCATTACTCATGCAGAGAAGGGATGTCCACACGGTCCATCTAAAGGAGGCGAGACGGCAGGATTCTCCACACAGTGCTCTTTAGTGATGGCTCGGTCGGGATTGAGTTTTCTGTGAACGATGAGAGCCGACTGTGGAGTCAAAAGTAAACAACAAACACAGTATTTCCTCTGCGTCAGCATCTTATAAAAGCAACACAAGTACAGGAGTCTTGGCAAATGTTTTGACTTTAGAGACTGGAGACTGGAGTCTGTGTCCATTCTAGTGTCAGCACAAGGTACAAAGGGGGCAGGGGCCCCACTGAAGAGGGCCTGAGGGGGCCCCAATGGGAAACATTAACACCGGATTTTGACAGCACATGAATAAAATGTAATTCCAGCTTTAAGTTTCTATAATACAGTAAACAATGGTTCCACCACCTTCCAAAGTTAAACTTCTGAAGACAACAAACAAAAAACCTTCTGTTATTCATTTCTTAGCTTGTTATAGTTATTGTTCTGTGCAGGGAGCAGAAGAATGGCTCATTTAACAAGTCACAAATCCAAACCTCTGCAAAATTTGTCTGAAAAAAAAATTCCCATTCATTGTTGCTGTTGATTTAAGGAAGCAGATGTTTCTCTTTCACAGAGGGCTTTGTCCAGACAGAAGTGACAAGTGACAGGATTTCTCTTTGACAGGGGTGCCCAAAGTGGGGCCCGCAGGCCGAATTTGGTCTGCCGGAACAATTCCGTTGGCCCGCCAGAGAGTGACCTACTTTTGTACCTCATAATGTGGTTAACACTAACTCTCTTCCCATTCATTCTCAGTGGTAAATATGGATGCAGTACACTTTTTGACCACCAGCGTCAAATTGGGGGCGCTGTTTCACTCCTTTTGAAAAGTTAAGAAACACTGTTGTGATGTCTAGGTTTTTATCAGAGCGTTGTAGCATCAACTGCCCAGTTTTCCAACTTTTAGTTCCAAGGTCGTTGACATAAACAAAGGTGGGTGTTAAAAATTGACTTGAACTGACACTTTCAAAATGATCTGATAGGGCATTTTCTTTGAGTTACTAAATGAATGAGGCAAAGTCACTGTAGGTGCTGCAGATACAGGTGTTGTTGTTGTTTACATTTTGCACTATATTTCTACAGTTGTTGATTTTGTTCGACGAAAAGGCTTTTGCCATAGTTAACATTTGTATTAATGTAACATCTTCACTGCATAGATAGAATCAAATGCACATGTAAACTGAAAGTGAAATAATATTATAATATAATAATAATATTATTATTTGCAGTTATATGTGTTTCACGCTTGACATCGCCGTGTTTGGCCCGCGACCCACAGGAACTTTTTCATTTTGGCCCTCGGAGACAAAACGTTTGGGCACCCCTGCTCTTTGACTTTAATAGAGTCATTGGCACCTCCTTACTTCATTGTCTCCCTCCTCTACCAATGCGAACCCTTCTCTACAATGGAAAACTCCTGTGCGACAGAGAGCATGCGAGATGAATCACATTTTGGATTACCTTTCTGGGCACAAATAGCTAACGTTTTGGTAAAAATAGTAAATGAGTGCTTATCAAATGTATCACGCCCTGCCCCAGGCTACTTTATGCTGGGATATGTCCCCTTTGACCTCTGAGACTTCTTCTGCTGTAACGTTGCAGTTCACAGTTCTATAAGTATAACATTGGTGATGCAGGAGAGAGCAGCCCCTGTGGGAGGGCAGAGCAGGCCGTGCTAGTCAATCTTTCATAGGTCTGTTTCTGCGCTTAAAGATTCTCACTTTGGGCAGAGAATGGAGGTACTGGACCTTGACCGGAGGTATACATCTGGACCTAACGCCTGGCTCATGTTGACTACTGGACTCACATTGAGTATACACAGGTTAGTGTAGAATAATAACAATAGGGAGAATTCAGGTAAAGTGGGACACTTTTTGGTTGAAGCTGTAGGAAACATAAAAAAAAAAAAAACTTTTAACCAGCATTTTTAATATCTCTTTTCACGTTTAAAATACTAACGTGAGCATAGATGACCAGTACCATTATATACTGCTCACAAAAACTTAAAGGAATAGGCCACCGTTTTTACATACTGAGATATGCCCTTACCTCACTTTAGTCGAGTTAATATATCCCCGTCTGGTCTTTGTCCGTGCGCTCACACATACGCAGCCTCTCCCACATGTCACATAGCTCCAAAAAAGCTCACGATAGAAGCTACCAAGCTCTTCCACGTGTTCCCTATTTAAATAAAGTTACGTGAAGTGTTTTCATGCGAAGTATATTTACACAGAAATGTAGCATGTCGATTTTATAAGCAGATAAAAAGGGGAACTATATTGTGAGGCGTAATGATACGAGGAGCAAAACGTCCGCGCAGTAACTCCTAAAGGTTATTGACGGAAGTGAGCGGGGAAGTCTTTAGGAGTGGCGGTGACGGTGGCCTATTCCTTTAAGGCACACTCAAAAAACACAATGTAACTCCAAGTCGGTCAAATTTCTGGGATATCAGACTGTCCAGTTAGGAAGCCACGCTTATTGTGAATCAGTTTCACTTGGTGTTGTGGAAATTAAACAGACACAGGTGGAAATGAGAGGCAATTAGCAAGATCACTCCAAAAGAGGAATGGTTTTGCAGGTGGTGACCACAGACCATTTCCCTGTCTTCATCCTTTGTTCCGTATTTTTGGAACACTTTTGCATTTGTCCAGTGTTCTCACCACTAGAGGCATCATGAGGAGCATCTACAACCCACAGGAGGATATCCGTGGTCTCATCAGGAGCATGCCCAGGCGTTGTAGGGAGTGCATTCAGGCACGTGGAGGCCACACACACGACTGAGGATGATACAGACTCGTTTGGAGGAATTTCTACAGAATCTGGATCAACCAGTGACCTGATTGATTTTGACTATAATTTTGGATCCAGACCTCCAGGGGCTGAGAATTTGATTTCCATTTATCATTCTTATGTTATTTTGTTCTCAACACATTGCCCTACACTATGAATAAAGATTTTCATTCGAAAAGTCGGATTGATTGACATCTAGGATGTGTTTTTTGAGTGTGCCCTAAGTTTTTGTGAGCAGTGTATCTCTCACTCACACTCACACACACACACGCACGCACACATTCATTCTCCTCATTTCTCCTGATTCTTTTGTTTTTAGGTCATATTATTTAGGGCCTTCCTCTGACTTTTTATTGACTTTCTCAACATTATCTCAGCAAAATGATGTTTGTTTAGTAACACACAGGCCAGACTGAATTGGAAACACTATTTTGGAGTGTCCCACTTTACTTGAACATGTTTGGCAAAGGAGGACAGTGACACAAAATGACATTTTATAGACATAGTCGACAGAGGAGGTGGAAACAAACCCTCCTAGAAATCTATTTGAACATGTTTCTTAAAGGAATAGTTCACAGTTTTTCCATACTGAGATGATGTTCTTACCTGAGCGTAGACGAGTTGATGTGTACCTGTCTGGTCTTTATGCGTGCACGTGGAGGAGCAAATTTGCTTCCAACTTCACCCCGTTTGGAGCCATAGGAATACATTGGGAGCTACCAAATGCAAACAACATCTTTGGTCTTCTTGCGTGACTGAGCGCACACACAAAGACCAGACAGGTCTATCTATCTGTGGTAGAACCATGGTAGAACTCTTCCTGAGTTTCTCTAACTCTCACTAGATGTGTTACTCAGGCGGGCTGCGCTGCCATCTAGTGGGCGGGAGTACAAGTGCAGGACCAAAGCGAGACGCTGCTATGAATATTCCCCCAAAAATAGATGTTTGAATATCGATACTTTTTGGATCGATGCGAGAATCGCGCGACGTAATATCGCGACGTAATATCGCGATATATCGGCGGATCGATATTTTTCAACACCCTTATATGTTAGCAACCAATGAGTAAAAAGTGGACGAATAAGATCTTTTTATTTGTTGCTAGTCAGCCTGGTGAGTGTGCAGATGCATCAGGCCCAGATCATGTATGTAGCGGTCCGTGTGTCATCAGCTGGGACCGATCCTACAACCTCTAATTTACAAAGCTAATGCCTTACGAGGTGAGCTAAAACTCGGAGACATTCATGAGCATTTCCAGTGTGTTCTGCCTTAAGACTCAGAGGTCTGCAAGCCACCGCAGGTTTGTATTTTCCCAGTGCATGCAGATTGGGAGGGACAGGTAACACGGAGCGGCAGGTCTCGCCGCAGTGTCATAGCCGCGCAAATGTTAATTCAGTCAAAGGGACGCGGGCGTGTGCTGACGCCTCAGGCCGCGAGACATTGTTTTCACGCTGCGCCGGCTCGCCTCAGAATCACGGGGATTTGTGCAGCTCACTGTTGCTATGATTTATACAGCGCGGCAGGACTGAATGCACTACTCGGTCAATTAAGCACGAGCCGAGTGAGCAGACAAACGGCAGTCTGGGCGCCGGCTGGGACTTAATTAGAGACTATTCAACAGCGGACCTTTGCTCAGCTACAGGACAAACCAGGGGAGGCTTTAAGGCCTTGTTTAAGTACTTTGGACGCCTTCGCCTTAGTGTAACTTAGAATATGTGTTACGTCAAACATTCCCATAGAACCAGTCTCTGTGGTTTGCCTTTGCCAAAATGACACTGTCCGACCTGTATGTCACTGATATAGAGTGAAACTGTCTGGGACTGCTCCAAAGAAATCAAATATGGAGGTGGAACAAACATGTTCAGAGTGAATTAATCAGAGAAATGAGAGTGTGACTTGTTCATTTCCTTCAGCACAAGTGCAGACAGCTGTGGATTACTTCCAAATCCAGAAGCATACAAACACTCAGCGTGTGATAGATTTTTATTGGATAAATATCTCCCTCAAGGCCTCGGAGGAGTGAGGAGAAAGCATTAGCGTCGGAGAAACTTGTTAGTATGTCGCGCGTTAGGGCGACAGGAGGAGGGATTGGCTTTGGAAAAGGCCTGGTATCAAACGCTATGCCAGGGTTAGGCAACATCTGGCCTGGGGCCAAACCCGGCCCTCCAGCACAGAACCTCTGGCCCCCAAGAGAAATATTATTATTAGTGCTATCAGCCGATTTAATTCTTTTTTGATTGATCGTGAGGTAAAGTTTTAATTTTGACATTCCTAATTATTATGTCTTTGTGCGTGCCCTCACGCATCAAAGATGTTGTTAGCATTTGGCCTCTCCCAGTATATTCCTATAGCTCCAAACGGGGTTGAAGTTGGAAGCTACCACGCTCTTCCATGGGCACAAAGACCAGACAGGTACGTATGAACTCGTCTAAGCTCAGGTAAGAACATATTTCAGTATGGAAAAACGGTGGCCTGTTCCTTTAAAGGCCCTATACCTGAATTTTGATTGCAAACAATTAAAGGGGAATCCACTAAATTAAAATGTTAGCGTGGTCCAAATGCATTCGTAACTTTACTAATATATTTGTAGCATCCAAATTCTTTACAAGGACGAGTTTATCGGCACATTTCATAACTTGCAGAGTCACTTTTCAGGGTCATTTTTACAGAGAAATAGTCTGAAAGTTCATAAAATTGATCAAATGTTTTATAATTTGATGAACACCGTTTTCCACACAAACGTTTAAGTTTACAATACTAAAGGAGGACAAAATAAATTTCTAGAAGTAAAATCAGGTATAGCTCCTTTAACTGTATCAATACTGGCTTCTCGTCATCTACCGATGCACCACCTCATGACATCAGCAGGTGGCCATGGACTGAAAAGAGTTGCTTATAATGAAGGCCATGTTTATTTTAGTTCGGTCTACTCCTTATCGACGTGTTATTTACTCGCAGACACACATTACGGTGTGTGCTAGCTCAGAATCCTACCTTGAGCCACGGTCCAAAAATAATCATGAATTAAAGATGGCACGGCGAGGTTCAAAGCCATAATAAAATAATGAAATGTCTGTGTGTGCTGCAGCCCACCAGGAGCTCGGATCAAACAGCAGCATTGGCCTGGGCGCATTATTGATGTAGCTCACTCCGCCGAGAACCAGACTCGTCTGCAAAACAATACCTACGTCTTCATTTGTTTTAATTACTCACTTTTTACTCACGCTTGAAATCCGGAGTGCTTGATTCAAGTGTGGCTGTCTCGAAGACATTCCTGAATGTTCTCAATGCATCACACATTCATTATTGACAATATTTAATCATAGTTAATCGTGTTTAATCACAAATTGTTAGTCAGACGAGCAGTCGTGTAAGGATTTGGTAAAGTAAAGTGAAAGTGAAGTGAGGAGGTAGAAGCATGAAGACATGGTACAATAAATACTGCAGTACAAACTTACAGTTGTGCTCAAAAGTGTACATACCCTGACAGAATGTTTCATCTTTGGACTATTTTTCAGAGAAAATTAATGATAACACCAAAAGCTTTTTTCACTCATAGTTAGTGGTTGTGTGAAGCCATTTATGGTCAAACAACTGAGTTTACTCTTTTTAAATCATAATGAAAAAAGAAAATACCAAAATGACCCAGATGTTTACATACCCTGGTGATCTTGGCCTGATAATATGCACACTCTGACAGGTTTGAATGGCTTCCGGGGCGATATCCACACGAACACTAAACGGAAAACAGCGCAATTCATCTTCCAGGCCTGTGTGAGGCGCTGTGACGCTAACACAGATAATAGAACAAGATGCAGAGGCGCATGTACAGTAAACTTATGTGGAATGTTAACAGTGAAAATGAAATGATTTTTCTGTGTTTTTCTACTTGTCACCTGTGGCTTGTGGACGGCAGTGGAGCAAAGAGGAGCGGAGTCAAACCATCACAGATCCATGAGGAAAAGTCTAAGGTCAGTAGATTATGGATCACAGACTCCACTCTGGCGCTGTGATGTCATCGTTTTAGTTAAAGTTGTGGAGACGTCAGAACAACGGAGCCACGTAAACAGCGTTTTGAGATCTTTCCACTCTGGGACCTACTTTGGAAAATGTTCGTTTACAGACCCCAAAACACCGTATGGACGATACACTGGACTGATAAAATATCTTTGCATTTGGTCCTCAGCTTAACTTTGCTTGGACAGGGCCTAAAGGTCAGCATCCTCACCTGTGACCTGTGTTTGTAATTATTATGTGTATATAAAAGGTCAGTGAGTTTTTAGGCTCCTGACAGACCTTTGCATCTTTCATCCAGAGCTGCACTGACGTTTCTGGTTTCTGAGTCATGAGGAAAGGAAAAGAATTGTCTTGAGGATCTGCAAGAAAAGGTAGTTGAACTTTATAAAATGGGAAAGGGATTTTTTAAAAAGAAATCCAAGGTAAGATATTGAGAAAGTGGAAAATGCATAATTCTGTTGAAACCAAACCACGGTCTGGTCGACTAACCAAAAGAGAGAACTTCAGCTGAAATACAGGACTCTGAAAAATAAAGCGGTGTGGCTGTTTTAAAAATGCACAATAAGGAGGCACTTGATGAAAAATGGGCTGCGTGGCAAAGTCACCAGAGGAAAGCTTCAGTCAGGCCATCCATTCACTCCCCAATCACACATTTACATGCCTGAACCTGCCAAAGTACTCCAGAAACAGATCCCATATCCAACGAAAATCATCTACCTTCCCTTTGAATTCAAATTTGCTTTTTCGCACGTTTTTTCATGTTTTTGTAGCTTTATTGTCGCATTTGGTTCGGGGGGAGGGGGGACAATAACAGCTCGATTACGGCCCTGCAGAAAAGCAAAGGGACTGCATTTACCGTGGTCTGCGGCCACGAGGAGCGAGGTGGGCGTCCAGGCTTTGATGCAGTCCACACATGTAATTACTGACCTCGCGTAACAAGCTGTTTCCAACACAGCAGTTTAATAATAATACTGCAGCAGTTGGTACTGCGACTTGGAACATCAGTGGGCCTGGGAACAGTAGGGAGGTCATTTGCTGGTCAGCGGGACAATATTTAGATAATTTTGTGCACCACAGTCAACAAAACAATCAAAAGAAGCCGAATGTGCCACACACGTCAGGAGAAGCCTCAGCTGTCTTGGCCTTTACCTCATATCAGGCAGGTTTCAGACAGAACCAGCTCAGCTCCAGGTTTAGCTCCTCTGCATAGTCACTTCACTGAGGAACAATTAGGAAACAATTCAAGTTCACATCTGTGCATCTTCATATTTTCCAATGGGGCTGGAACCCACTAACGAGGCAGCAGACCTTGTCATACAAATGATATCAAAACTATATTCATAAAGGACTGGAGCTTCTTTACACAGTAAGCTCACTTGCATCATAAAGGGAACTATTTCTGGCTGAGTCTGCTCCAATATACTATAAAGTCCCTTCACACACATTTGAAATCACATTTGCTGCTGGTTCATATGTGTCAATGTGGGGGTTAGAATGGTGATAGCCACACTGCGTAACATTTCACCCCATCAAAAGAACCATAATGTTCTGACTATTGAGCGCACCAACTAATGTGTGTTTTTTGTACATATGTAGGCCAAACTTGTAAATACATATATGGAGAAGATGATGAAAGACTTGTGTAGCGGAGGGAGCTGCAGGAGGAAGGAGGAGGTAAAGCTGACCAGTGCAGGACACCACGCTCTGAAACAGGGACACCCCCAGGATCAGAGGAGAGGGGCAGCCAGGAAGGTTTTCTCTGACTGCTACAGTTTCCCCGACCTCCATCATGTGGATCAGGTTGACACAGAGTGGCAGCTCAGGATGGACACCTGAACACTCTTTCATTATAAGATTGTACAATGACAATAAAGCACTTACTTACTTACTTACTTACTCATTTACTCACTTACTTACTCATTTATTTACTTACTTACTCATTTATTTACTTACTTACTTGTCTATAAGTCACAGATGTCCATGTTGTTACAAAGCACAGTTGCCGCATCAGCTCTGGAAATACAGGACTTTTCTTTCAAATATCCCTAAAGAACGGCGGTCTACAGGTAGATTCACTTTTAAAGAATTGTGTTAAGAACTTAAATAAATGTGTGTGTTCACACAAACTCGAGCACTTCCTGCACAGCGGCTCCTGTCTGCACAGAATGTCATGGGAGTTTCCTGGCGTTGGAAGCCGCTCTGAGTGTGGCAGAGCCGGGTCGGTGATGAATCGTTTGACTTTTGATGAATTTATCCTGTGCTTTGTCCCTCGATAATATTTCAGCAGTGAGAGAATTAAAGTCATTTATTTTGCACCTGAGGCCACGGGCCAGCCTGATCCTGATGCATGGGGATACTGTCTGGAAGTGTGCGATTTGAATCTCGCACGGGAGGCGGGAGTTAACGGTGCCTCATCATCCGCACCAGGATTTCCCAAAAAACACATCTGTCCTTAAAGCCACAGAAGCTGCTCTGAGGACTTTCACCAGAACATTTACTCGACTGCTCGTGTGGACGACAAACAATCACGGTGGAGGACGTGAACACAAAGTTTAAGTCGCTTTGTGTTTGATTGGTTCACTCTCGTTAGCCCCGCCTCCAGTCTCCATTTGGAAATCGTGTCCTGTCCAGACTGTCTTTATATGTATTTATAAATACATAAATGAAGTCAGTCTGGTTTGCATCTGTGAAAAAAAAGGAACCGTGTGAGCTCTACAACTATATGTTTGGATTTTGAAGCTGTTGTCTCTCATTTTAGAGTTCTTTCATTTGAAATAACCCTGTGTTTTTGGACCTTGGTGCACTGTTATTAATAACTTGACACAATATTCAGTATAAATCTATAAATTAGCAGCAAGGTTCAATGTGTGTGAGAAAAGTCTTGGTTTATAGTCCAGAAAGTACAGTATATGTATGTATGTGTATATGTATATGCATCTCTCCAAGAGTCCGGCCTCTTTCCAAACGATTTGGAAGCCTCTCCAGATCAATATTGCTGTGCTAATGAAAAGTGCCAGGTTATAGACATCACCCGCAGCGCCCACACACACCTCTGCATTCTTCTTGTATCCTTTCACGTATCTGCTTGTGTACGTACTCAGTGTGTGGTACTGAATGTACTGTACCACTACATGTAGTATGTAAACGCAAGCTATGTGCTACATGAATAAAAGAGAGAAAAGAAAACTTGCGTTAATGCTATCGAGATCAACAGCCCCACCCACTTCTGAACACGGGACTGAGTCCGGATGTTAAATATAACATTGACATTTAGTATTGAAAAATTCTAATATTAAGAGTTTAAAAGCATGAGGCCGGCTAATCAGCTCTGTGCTAACTCATGGACATAAAACACACACGCTTAAATCGAATTGAATAGTTGATTTGCTAGCATCATGCTTTAAAGTCTTTATTGTAGAATGTATATAGTACAATATAGTACCTTTTTATCCGCCTAGAAAATCGACTTGGATCACGTAACTCACGTAACTATTTAAATAGGGAAGACGTGGAAGAGCTTGGTCACTTCTAGCTTTAACCCCGTTAGGGTCAGTGGAGGAGAGGAGGAGAGGCCAAATGCCAACAACATCTTTGGTCTCTTTGCGTGACTGAGCGCACGCGTAAAGACCAGACAGGTACACATCAACTCGTCTAAGCTCAGGTAAGAACATATCTCAGTATGGGAAAAACGGTGGCCTGTTCCTTTAATATTTTATCTTTTTGAAAAATCTGTGCAATAAATGAATGGGATTTTTGAACGTCTGGACTCAGACTCGTGACTGGAAGTGGGTTCGACTGCTGAGCTCTACACTCGAACCTTCCATGTGAACATGAAGGCCCAAAAGACAGTACATGCGTTTCCAATGACATCATGCATAGTTCCGGCGGCCATTTTGAATACCGAAGTAGCATTATGTAGTACTAAAATATGTAACAATATCTCTACTCAGGATGAAAATGAAAGACAGCTGACTGACAGTGGCGTTGTTTTGTTCTCGTAATCATTGCTCATGAAGAAAACAGTTACAACACGGCCCCAAGACGCACGTTTATGTGAAGAAACCAGCAAATGTGGCACAGACGCAGCAGCTCTGTCTGTCGAGCTACAGCAGGATTTACTAAAGATCTGCTTCACTCTGAAGACTAAATGAACACATGAACTTTTCTGTGACTTTTGCAGTTTGTCACGTCAACAGAGTCTCAGTCTGAGTCAGTGCTTTACGTTAGCATGCTACCGGTTAGCAACTGTCAACCATTGACAGTTGATTCAATCAAGTGTCAATGGTGTGGCTCACATCTATGAACAATGAGGAAACACTGCAGTCACAGCTCAGCTCTGACCTCTGTCACATGTTTGGAGTTTGGTTCAGGGCTTTCTCTTGGAGAGGTCGGAGCTGAGCTGTTGAGGCTAACCGTTAGCATGCTAACCGGTAGCATGCTAACATCTTAAACACTGACTTATTGGCTTCTTCAGATAAACGTGCGTCTCTGGGACCATGTTTTTACTGTTTTCTTCTTGACCAATGATTACGAGTACATAAAAATGCCACTGTCAATCAGTTGTTTCATTTTCATCTTGAGTAGAGATATTGATACATGTTGTAGTACTGCATAATTCTACTTTGGTATTCAAAATGGCCACCATAACAACAAAAGTCACATGACTGAAAGGAATGTATAAAGTGAGTGCACCAGTTAAACCTCTGACTATATATTTCGTTTAGCCGTTAATGGAGCGATTTACTGAACTGTTTATCTGCGTAGCCATGACAGAGCACTCAAACCTGATGGCGGAGGTGGTCAGAGGCAGAGTAACCCAAAGAGAAGAGTATTTACAGTGTGTTCAGCCAATAAGAATCAAAAACATTAAGTGGCAGAGCCCGCCCGCAGGCCACACCGTCACAATATTGACAAGCTATTGCTCGCTAATGGAGCCCAAACGTCAACGGGCACATCTCACCAGGTCAAACGGGCCAACCTTGAGCCAATTCCACTCCGGCGTGGCTCCTTCACGACCGCCGTCATCACACAGAGAAATGCTTCCGACCGGCTCGTCAGACACGTCTGGCGCAGATTGAACTCTGAGGAAAAGAAAAACAATCAATGCGTTAGCGCGCGTGTGGGTAAGCTCATCCGACTGACCTCGCGGTGGGGGTGGGAAAAGCGCTGCATTTAGCCCAAGGTTGCGGAGGCAAGGAGGGCAGGACTTTGGCTGGGTAGCGCAGACGGGACGCTGGCGGTGATGGAGAGAGCCCGCCGCCCACGCGCGAGCTTTGATCAGCTAACAGGAGAGGCGGACTGACAGCGCGGTTCAAGTGCTGCCGCTGTTGGGAAGTTAATTCAGCGATAAAGGCCACATAAACTTGGACAACTCGCAAAGGCTCCAGGCGCCGCGGGAGACTGCGCGGATGATGCTGCAGCTGGTAAAAAGCTGTCGAGAGAATAGGCCGAGAAATACAGTGTCACTTTTGAGCGCGGTTTTCAGGTCAGACACTTTTCCTTGTCAGTCCCACCATGTTGTAAAGAACACACAAACACGGCCTGATTTATTCACCTCGTAGCCCCCACCTGAACCGAGCACTTTTCACCCAGTTTTGGCTTCACCCAAATCTAAAAGCGTCTTGAAACGCAGTGTCAAAATACAGACAAAAACGGGAGCAAGGATGAAAATGCAACAAACTAAGTGACTAAACTGGAAAAAATGCTCTTGGTCAAGGCGGGGGGTAAAAGGTTAAATATTACGGCATGTTTCCACACACACAACATTATTAGCACTTTATACATCGCAAGAGGTAATACTGACCCGACATGACTTGAAAATAGAAACGAGGTGTCCGGTCCACTGGTAGACCGCAGACTGATCCCAAGTGGACCGCGAGTGGTGTAGGAAAAGGAAAAGGACAGGATTTTGCGATATTGCAGTTGCACTACGAACGCAAAGTCAAGAAAAGTGGGTGAACTCAGTGGCCTCTGTGACGACTGACGCACAAGCCGCCTCCTACTCAGCCCTGAGTCTGACTTTCATAGAAGCAGGAGCTGCTGCCCCTGTCCCGCCGGCCGCCTCCCACACTCCCCACACTCCCCACACTCCCCACACTCCCCACACTCCCCACACTCCCCACACCCCGGACTGGTGTGGACTGTCTGCTCCGGCCACTTTTCACAGCTGAGCAGACCACACTGATGATACAACTACTTCCACAGAACTCCCACTTGAGCTCTTTTCATATTCCTTAAATCCTATTGCTGTAAAGCTTAAAGAAAAGTGTGAATTTAACCTCTTATTCCCGGCCTTAACCAAGCACATTTTCACCAGTTCGACTTTTCCCAAATCTAAAACCTTCTTACAAAAAAAATATGCGAATGAGCATCAAAATAGCGACAAAAACACAATAAAATAGGTGACAAAAAAGTGTTGAAAAAGCAACCAAAATGCAAAAAACCAAAACAATGCGGCAACAATGCAAAGAAAAGTATTACGTTTTGTGGGTCTTAGCTTTCAAATGAAGCATTACCCTGGCCTAAAGGCTGTCAGCTCCAGTCGAGAAGCTTTAAGATTAGGGAAAAGCTGAACTGGAGAACTTGTTCTCGGTTAAAGCAGGGGTTCCCACTGTGCGGCCCGGGGGCCAAATGCGGCCCTCAAACCTGTTTTTGGTGGCCCTCAGGCTTGTTTGTTTGTTTATTTATCTCTCAGGACAGTGTACAATTACATTGTGCTCCAGAGCACAGATGACCGTACCAGACTGTAGCTTCTCAAGCTAATTTCCATCTGTAGTCCTTAGGGGAAAGTGACATATACAGCATATACAGTGCAGGCAAGGGTCATTCATCAGCTTCACATCCACCAGGCAGGGGCTAAACACATCACTCAGTCTCTTACTACATTTCATCATCATCATCATCATCATCAAAATCATCATCATCATCATCATCATCATCATCAAAATCATCATCAATATCATCATCATCATCAATATAATCATCATCATCAAAACCATCATCATCAATATAATCATCATCATCATCATCATCAATATAATCATCATCATCATCATCATCATCAATATAATCATCATCATCATCATCATCATCAATATAATCATCATCATCATCATCATCATCATCAAAATCATCATCATCATCAATATCATCAATCATCATCATCATCAATATAATCATCAATATAATAATAATCATCATCATCAAAATCATCATCATCAATATCATCATCATCATCATTATCATCGTCATTAATATCATCATCATCATCATCATTATTATCATCATCATCATCATCATTATCATCATCATTAATATCATCATCATCATTATCATCATCATCATTATCATCATCATCATCATCATTATCATCGTCATTAATATCATCATCATCAATATCATCATCATCATCATCATTATCATCGTCATTAATATCATCATCATCAATATCATCATCATCATCATCATCATCATTATCATCGTCATTAATATCATCATCATCATCAATATCATCATCATCATCATCATCATCATCATCAAAATCAATATCATCATCATCATCATCATCAAAATCAATATCATCATCATCATCATCATCATCATCAATATCATCATCATCATCATCATCATCATTATCATCGTCATTAATATCATCATCATCATCATCATTATCATCATCAATATAATCATCATCATCATCATCAATATCATCATCATCATCATCATTATCATCGTCATTAATATCATCATCATCAATATCATCATCATCATCATCATTATCATCGTCATTAATATCATCATCATCAATATCATCATCATCATCATCATTATCATCGTCATTAATATCATCATCATCATCAATATCATCATCATCATCATCATCATCATCATCATCAATATCATCATCATCATCATCATCATCATCATCATCATCAAAATCAATATCATCATCATCATCATCATCAATATCATCATCATCATCATCATCATCATCACACAGTAATATTCTTCTCCTTACAAAGGGAGTGGAGGGAGTGTGTCCTGATCATGAGGCTTGTTGTTGAAATACCAACATCTCCAGAGATTACACTCAAATTAAAACTTCAAACACTTTATTGTGAGACAGAGCTGGCATTAAAGGAACCGGCCGCCGTCACCTTAGGATTAATGCTAACAACATTTACCAATAAGATGTGTGGGCGGCGAGGCCGTGGGTGCAGATTGGCATCCACATGTACCACCAGCCGTCCCCGGGGCAGCTGTGGCTAGGTGCACTATGAAGTTCCTTTGAGTTACGAGAACAGCGCCTCACAAAAAACGATTTACACTTTCTAAAGAAGCACATTTTCTCCACATCTCAAAGCCTCTTCCTCTCGTTCTCATGCCTCCTCAGCTCAGTGTATAGATTGTGTGCGCTGCCGCGGTTCAGAGTTCACCTGCTTCCCCCAGATATCTGCAGATGTATTCTCCGCATGTAGGCTTCTGCCAAACACCAGCGCACCATTCCCCGCTTTTAATATCCACAAATCCACAAATCAATCCCGCATCGCCATTCCACAAGCACACGCCTCTGAGCTGTGAATCCTTTTCGACCCACAACTGCCACTCAGCTTTTGAGGAGGGAGGAGACGGCGCCGCTGCCTCTGAACACTATAGTGCAAATAAATACGTCCAATCAAGCTACAACTGAAATCACTCCATGAAAATATAATCACCTAAACGACTACTTACGACAGCTACTATTGTCCCAAATCATTCTGACCAATATGAACCATATGTTTACGTACACTTTATAAAAAGACACCTTTGCATTTTCTTACAGTCAGACATGAAACCTAAATGCTAAATACCAGAAGAATGAGAGATAGAATTTTCTACAGTCTTATATTACTTTTTACAAAGCCACATTTGTAGACCACCTTGTGTGCTCATGCCTTTTCAGCTCTGCCCATACATGTTCAACTGGACTGAGATCAGGACTTTGTGATGACCACTTCAAAACATTGACTTTGTTTTCCTTAAGCCTCTTTGTAACCAGTGTTGGCCGTATTATTTTCCGAGTGGCGGCGCTATATGTGCCATTGGCCTCCGCCACCTGTGAGGCGACTGCACTGATGGAAACACGGCTGACATTCACTTCCTGGTTTACATTGTGCTGTCTTGCGTTCTTTCTTAAGCCTTAGGCTCTCACAGGTCAAACTAAAAACTTTATTTACCCCATCGTGAGCTAAACCATGTTCACGTCTCCAGAAAAAAAGAGCTACAGCGTCCGCTGTGGCGCGGATCGGCCGCGCTCGGCGTGAACACGAAGCAAAACAAAAGCACATGTTCACTCCCCACTCCCACACAACCACCCTCCTGGACGCGGAGTCGATCTGGTTGGAGGAACATGTGTGTCTCCACCCACTTAAATGCGCTAAGTCTGGAGTGGCAAGATCACAAAGTGCTGCTACTGAGGCAACATGTCACTAAATCGTCTCCGTTTTGATGCACAAGATCGGGCCCCCTGTCTCTTGAGATGTTGCTCCAATATTTCCACATAGAGTTCTTTCTCCATGATTTCATCTATTTTATGAAGTGCACCAGTCCGTCCCCCCAACCCCACAGCATGATGCTGCCACCCCCAAGATTCCCCCTTTTTCCTCCAATCGTGACCATGGTAATTATGGCAAAACATTTTTTGCTAGTCCGCAGGATATGCCTCTAAAAATTAAAGTCTTTATCCTTTTTTCCCGCCTCTGATCTGTGTGATGATTGGTCATTTCCATCATTGTTTTAACCAATGAACCTGAACCTTCGAGTATCTTGAAATTACACTCAAGGATGAACCAGACTTGTGCTTCCAAGGTCATGACATCGTCATCTGGGCTTTCCCAAATGTTTTAAAGGTAGAGTAATCTTAGTGTATGTTAACTTCTGACTTGGTAAAAAAGAACATTTCTCAAAAATCTCTAATTAGGCCCGAGCCGGACGCAGTCCTGGCAAGGGACTATTGTTTTTGGGTGGTTTCTTATTATTATTATTATTAGGCCCGAGCCGGACGCAGTCCTGGCAAGGGACTATTGTTTTTGGGTGGTTTCTTATTATTATTATTATTATTATTATTATTTTTTTTCTCCGGAAAGGATCGCGTTTTTGACCCGCTAGACGTGGGTGAAAGCTCCCCAAAATTGGCGGAGGCAATGAGGCGGCGAAAAAATTTATGAAATTGGACGAATGGGACACGCCCACAACAAAATGGCTCCACAGCGCCCTCTGGAAGCGGACCCCAATTCAAAAAAATAGGGGCGTTTTTGGGCGTAGGCCCGAATCCTTGGCGACAGTGAGAGGGGACATCAGGACAAGCCCAAAACTCACTTGGAGCGCCACGCCCACTCGCACAGGGAGGCGGCCATCTTGGCTTCAAACCCGGACCTCGTCTAAACTCATTTTACGTTTTAACGAACTAGTCCCTGGTTTTTTGTCGGATTTACATCACATTTGGCACAGTGCATCTAGACATATTGAAATTCAATATTTGCCCAGCGTTTCTCAAAAAAGTTTCACCGTCTCCGCGTAGCGCCGCGGCAAAAAACGCGTAGATTTCGCGTTGTTTACAAGAAAGCTCACGCTCACAGGCATAAGCCCACAGAGCTCATATTCATGTCACTAATGCGCCACCTGAAACTGAACAGAATGAAGCCATTAATGTGTAGCCTGCTCCCAGGATAGCGCCCCCTAGCCATACCTTCAAAACTGCACTTTTGAATCGTTTTAATACAATGATGCCAGTATGTTCTAGACACTTTTGCAAACAAAAAAATACATTATAGTCATGTCATATTTCCTAAGATGTGGGCGTGACTTTGACTTTTATTTGGGAGTCTATCTGGACCTGCCTTGTGTGTCAACAAACTAGTCCCTGGTTTTTCAGCAGAATAAGCCCATACCTGTTTAAACAGACTCTCCTGACACGGGGCTACAAAAAATACCTGACTTTTTTTTCACTCAGACCCCCCCGTTTCGAATGGCGCCCCCCCCAAAAACACGTTTTGTCATGTACATTTGACACCACCTCGCAGGCACGCGCTCTATCCAGTCTGGATCATACTTGGCTGACAGAAGGCCACTTACGGTCTGATTCCATAGAGATCAATTACTTCACGGTGCACATCACTATAGCGCCCCCTGCCTATACCCTGAAAAATTTATTTTGTCCGATTTCCACGAAACTTTCCAGATGTCTTCTACTCATCATAACAAACAAAAAAATATATTACACCATGCCTCTATCTCGCTCCGTTCTCCTAATATTTAGGCCCGAGCCGGACGCAGTCCTGGCAAGGGACTATTGTTTTTGGGTGGTTTCTTATTATTATTATTATTATTATTATTTTTTTTTTTCTCCGGAAAGGATCGCGTTTTTGACCCGCTAGACGTGGGTGAAAGCTCCCCAAAATTGGCGGAGGCAATGAGGCGGCGAAAAAATTTATGAAATTGGACGAATGGGACACGCCCACAACAAAATGGCTCCACAGCGCCCTCTGGAAGCGGACCCCAATTCAAAAAAATAGGGGCGTTTTTGGGCGTAGGCCCGAATGCTTGGCGACAGTGAGAGGGGACATCAGGACAAGCCCAAAACTCACTTGGAGCGCCACGCCCACTCGCACAGGGAGGCGGCCATCTTGGCTTTCAAGTGGCCTTTTAAGTGGCTTGTAAGTGGCCCGCCCATCCTCCGTGAAAATAGCCAGAGGTCTTAGCCTAGCTGCATACTGGCCTCTGTCAGAGGCCTCTGTCTCCTGAAATTCGCCAATTTTCCAAATTTCTCCCTTTCTTCACAAAAGCCACACTTTTGGACTCGTAGGTACTTATACTACCCCTATGTCACAGACAGAAGCTTTAATTTGGACGTTTTTGCCTCCAAATTCACGTTTTTCTCAACAGTACAATCACAGGAAGTTTAGTTCGTCTGTTTCCTGTCCGTCTCTCTGTGTGCTCCTCGTACTATATGGGTCTTTCCAAAATATTGCTTCAATATCGAGGGTGCTGCAGGGCTGAAACCCTCTCTCAACGTTTCTTTGGGCAGCCAGGAATTTACCCTGATTAAATAATGATAGAATATATTATTTTCTATACTGTAAATCCATTTCCTGCAAATACACAAGTGCGGGGTATTTCATGATAACAA
The DNA here is from genome assembly GCF_951799975.1 of Gobius niger. Taxonomy (NCBI): domain Eukaryota; kingdom Metazoa; phylum Chordata; class Actinopteri; order Gobiiformes; family Gobiidae; genus Gobius; species Gobius niger. The sequence continues at coordinate 32,893,045 of NC_136864.1, forward strand.
TGTCAAATTCCCTGCAGTAATCACTCAGTCTTAGTAGCGCCATTGGTAGAGAGCTGGGTTAGTGTACAGGAGGTTGCTGGATCAAATCCCAACCAAGGCTCCTTTTCATTTGTTTTTCTTTTGGACTCCGCACTTTCTGGTAAAAACATGAATTGTCGCCGATGGTTCCAAACTCATTAGAAACATGAAAATTACCCCTCCAGTGTGTTGCCGGGATCAAATTTCAGCCAGTGAATTTGGAGTACCCAAGCAGTCATCAGGCCCATGTTTGCATGGAATTACAGCTCAGTGATAGCATGGTCGTCTCAAGTGAAGGAGGTTGCTAGTCCAAACACGACCTTGACACTTTCATATTGCCTTCACCTTTTACATGGGATGCTGCACACATTGTCGCAGCCTATAACACGTGAGTAAGGGACATTTTGCAGAAGTTCCTGTGCCTGTGTGGCATCATAGCTTGAGCGTTGGATTCCCAACCATTAGGTTGTTGGATCAATTCTGACTTTACCTTTTTTTTTTTTTTTTTTTACCGCAAATATGGTCCCACCCTCATGAAAAACGCTTCAAAACATGCGTCACTAAAGAGAAAGAAATGGGGGACACTGGGGAATATGTCGAAAACAATCGGGGACATGTTGAAGGTGGGGGGGGGGATCTAAACTGTGAATCCGTTTCCTGCAAACACACAAGTGCATGATCTCTCATGACATTAATTTCCAATCTGCTGTTTATTCACTCAGCTGGAGTAGCTCCATCGGTAAAGAGCTGAACTAGTGTACAGGAGGTTGCTGGATCCAATCCCAATGTTCACTCTTTTATTTCCTTTTTCTTTTGGACTCAGCACCTTCCAGGAAGAACTCACTAAAAACAGGGAAATAACCTCTCCTCCAGTGTGTTGCTGCGACCAAATTCCAGCCTGGGAATTTCGAGAAACCAAGCCATCATCAGGCCCATGTTTCAAGTGAAGGAGGTAGCTAGTCCAAACACAGCCATGACACTTTTTATATTGTTTTCACCTATTACATGGGCAACTGCACACATTGTCACAGCCTAAAACACATGAATACAGGACGTTTCATGAGATTGGTTGTGCCTGTGTAGTGTTACTGCTTGTGCATTGGCTTGCCAATCATGACATTAATGGATCAATTTTGACCTTAGCTCTTTTTTTTTTTTTTTTTAACCGCACCTATGGTCCCGCCCCAATGTATGGGTGGGGTGCATGACCTGAAATTACCTCTCTCCTCCAGTGGTGTGCTGGGAACTAACTTCTGCTCAATAATTTAGACAAAAGTAGCCCACATCGAGGTCTAACTACCATGGAGGTACAGCTCAGTGATAATGTGCTTGTCTTTAGTGGAGTAGGTTGCCAGTTCAAACATGGCTGTGACACTTCTCTAATCCTTTCTCTATTTTTGGTCGGCATTTTAATAGAATTTCTGATACAGTGCAGTCTGTCAGTGATTTTAACAGTTTATACAGTGTTAAGAGTTTCTGCAATATCAACATGTTTGTACAGTTTCTGCAACAAAATAGGGATTATTGCAATTACAACACAATTATGCAACTACATAGGGATTTTCACAATAGCACTATAATGCAACTTAATAGGGACATTCGCATATAAAGCACTGTCATGCAACTTAAAGGGACTTTCGCATAAAATGAACTGTAATGCAACTTAAAGGGACTTTCGCATATAATAAACTGTAATGCAACTTAAAGGGACTTTGCATAAAATGCACTGTAATGCAACTTAAAGGGACTTTCGCATATAATAAACTGTAATGCAACTTAAAGGGACTTTCGCATATAATGTACTGTAATGCAACTTAAAGGGACTTTGCATAAAATGCACTGTAATGCAACTTTAAGGGACTTTCGCATATAATGAACTGTAATGCAACTTAAAGGGACTTTCGCATATAATAAACTGTAATGCAACTTAAAGGGACTTTCGCATATAATGTACTGTAATGCAACTTAAAGGGACTTTGCATAAAATGCACTGTAATGCAACTTTAAGGGACTTTCGCATATAATGAACTGTAATGCAACTTAAAGGGACTTTCGCATATAATAAACTGTAATGCAACTTAAAGGGACTTTCGCATAAAATGCACTGTAATGCAACTTTAAGGGACTTTCGCATAAAATGCACTGTAATACAACTTAAATCAGTGTGATGAGGATTGATCGCAAGGGACCACAGCAAACAGAGGTGGTGGTAAGGCGTGAGAGTGAGCAAAGGTGGTAGCAAGGGATGACAACGAGCGGAGGTGGCCGCAAGGAACGAGAGCGAGCGGAGGTGGCCGCAAGGGACGAGAGTGAGCGGGGGCGGTTGCAAGGGACGAGTCCCCAAGGGCGAGGGCCTTCATCGCCGCTTGCGGCTTTAATTATTATTATTATTTTTTTTCTCCGGAAAGGATCGCGTTTTTGACCCGCTAAACGTGGGTGAAAGCTCACCAAAATTGGCGGAGGCAATGAGGCGGCGAAAAAATTTATGATATTGGACGAATGGGACACGCCCACAACAAAATGGCTCCACAGCGCCCTCTGGAAGTGGACCCCAATTCAAAAAAATCGGGGCGTTTTTGGGCGTACGCCCGAATCACTCGCCACAGTGAGAGGGGACATCAGGACAAGCCCAAAACTCACTTGGAGCGCCACGCCCACTCGCACAGGGAGGCGGCCATCTTGGCTTCAAACCCGGACCTCGTCCAAACTAATTTTACGTTTTAACGAACTAGTCCCTGGTTTTTTGTCGGATTTAGATCACATTTGGCACAGCGCATCTAGACATATTGAAATTCAATATTTGCCCAGCGTTTCTCAAAAAAGTTTTACCGTCTCCGCGTAACGCCGCGTCAAAAAACGCGTAGATTTCGCGTTGTTTCCAAGAAAGCTCACGCTCACAGGCATAAGCCCACAGAGCTCATATTCATGTCACTAATGCGCCACCTGAAACTGAACAGAATGAAGCCATTAATGTGTAGCCTGCTCCCAGTATAGCGCCCCCTAGCCATACCTTCAAAACTGCACTTTTGAATCTTTTTTATACAATGATGCCAGTATGTTCTAGACACTTTTGCAAACCAAAAAATACATTATAGTCATGTCATATTTTCTAAGATGTGGGCGTGACTTTGACTTTTATTTGGGAGTCTATCTGGACCTGCCTTGTGTGTCAACAAACTAGTCCCTGGTTTTTCAGCAGAATAAGCCCATACCTGTTTAAACAGACTCTCCTGACACGGGGCTACAAAAAATACCTGACTTTTTTTTCACTCAGACCCCCCCGTTTCGAATGGCGCCCCCCCAAAAACACATTTTGTCATGTAAATTTGACACCACCTCGCAGGCGCGCGCTCTATCCAGTCTGGATCCTACTTGGCTGACAGAAGGCCACTTACGGTCTGATTCCATAGAGATCAATTACTTCACGGTGCACATCACTATAGCGCCCCCTGCCTATACCTTGAAAAAATTATTTTGTCCGATTTCCACCAAACTTTCCAGATGTGTTCTACTCATCATAACAAACAAAAAAATATATTACACCATGCCTCTATCTTGCTCCGTTCTCTTAATATTTAGGCCCGAGCCGGACGCAGTCCTGGCAAGGGACTATTGTTTTTGGGTGGTTTCTTATTATTATTATTATTATTATTTTTTTTTTTTTTCTCCGGAAAGGATCGCGTTTTTGACCCGCTAAACGTGGGTGAAAGCTCACCAAAATTGGCGGAGGCAATGAGGCGGCGAAAAAATTTATGATATTGGACGAATGGGACACGCCCACAACAAAATGGCTCCACAGCGCCCTCTGGAAGTGGACCCCAATTCAAAAAAATCGGGGCGTTTTTGGGCGTACGCCCGAATCACTCGCCACAGTGAGAGGGGACATCAGGACAAGCCCAAAACTCACTTGGAGCGCCACGCCCACTCGCACAGGGAGGCGGCCATCTTGGCTTCAAACCCGGACCTCGTCCAAACTAATTTTACGTTTTAACGAACTAGTCCCTGGTTTTTTGTCGGATTTAGATCACATTTGGCACAGCGCATCTAGACATATTGAAATTCAATATTTGCCCAGCGTTTCTCAAAAAAGTTTTACCGTCTCCGCGTAACGCCGCGTCAAAAAACGCGTAGATTTCGCGTTGTTTCCAAGAAAGCTCACGCTCACAGGCATAAGCCCACAGAGCTCATATTCATGTCACTAATGCGCCACCTGAAACTGAACAGAATGAAGCCATTAATGTGTAGCCTGCTCCCAGTATAGCGCCCCCTAGCCATACCTTCAAAACTGCACTTTTGAATCTTTTTTATACAATGATGCCAGTATGTTCTAGACACTTTTGCAAACCAAAAAATACATTATAGTCATGTCATATTTTCTAAGATGTGGGCGTGACTTTGACTTTTATTTGGGAGTCTATCTGGACCTGCCTTGTGTGTCAACAAACTAGTCCCTGGTTTTTCAGCAGAATAAGCCCATACCTGTTTAAACAGACTCTCCTGACACGGGGCTACAAAAAATACCTGACTTTTTTTTCACTCAGACCCCCCCGTTTCGAATGGCGCCCCCCCAAAAACACATTTTGTCATGTAAATTTGACACCACCTCGCAGGCGCGCGCTCTATCCAGTCTGGATCCTACTTGGCTGACAGAAGGCCACTTACGGTCTGATTCCATAGAGATCAATTACTTCACGGTGCACATCACTATAGCGCCCCCTGCCTATACCTTGAAAAAATTATTTTGTCCGATTTCCACCAAACTTTCCAGATGTGTTCTACTCATCATAACAAACAAAAAAATATATTACACCATGCCTCTATCTTGCTCCGTTCTCTTAATATTTAGGCCCGAGCCGGACGCAGTCCTGGCAAGGGACTATTGTTTTTGGGTGGTTTCTTATTATTATTATTATTATTATTTTTTTTTTTTTTCTCCGGAAAGGATCGCGTTTTTGACCCGCTAAACGTGGGTGAAAGCTCACCAAAATTGGCGGAGGCAATGAGGCGGCGAAAAAATTTATGATATTGGACGAATGGGACACGCCCACAACAAAATGGCTCCACAGCGCCCTCTGGAAGTGGACCCCAATTCAAAAAAATCGGGGCGTTTTTGGGCGTACGCCCGAATCACTCGCCACAGTGAGAGGGGACATCAGGACAAGCCCAAAACTCACTTGGAGCGCCACGCCCACTCGCACAGGGAGGCGGCCATCTTGGCTTGAATTGGCTTTCAAGTGGCTTGTAAGTGGCCCGCCCATCCTCCGTGAAAATAGCCAGAGGTCTTAGCCTAGCTGCATACTGGCCTCTGTCAGAGGCCTCTGTCTCCTGAAATTCGCCAATTTTCCAAATTTCTCCCTTTCTTCACAAAAGCCACACTTTTGGACTCGTAGGTACTTATACTACCCCTATGTCACAGACAGAAGCTTTAATTTGGACGTTTTTGCCTCCAAATTCACGTTTTTCTCAACAGTACAATCACAGGAAGTTTAGTTCGTCTGTTTCCTGTCCGTCTCTCTGTGTGCTCCTCGTACTATATGGGTCTTTCCAAAATATTGCTTCAATATCGAGGGTGCTGCAGGGCTGAAACCCTCTCTCAACGTTTCTTTGGGCAGCCAGGAATTTACCCTGATTAAATAATGATAGAATATATTATTTTCTATACTGTAAATCCATTTCCTGCAAATACACAAGTGCGGGGTATTTCATGATAACAATGTCAAATTCCCTGCAGTAATCACTCAGTCTTAGTAGCGCCATTGGTAGAGAGCTGGGTTAGTGTACAGGAGGTTGCTGGATCAAATCCCAACCAAGGCTCCTTTTCATTTGTTTTTCTTTTGGACTCCGCACTTTCTGGTAAAAACATGAATTGTCGCCGATGGTTCCAAACTCATTAGAAACATGAAAATTACCCCTCCAGTGTGTTGCCGGGATCAAATTTCAGCCAGTGAATTTGGAGTACCCAAGCAGTCATCAGGCCCATGTTTGCATGGAATTACAGCTCAGTGATAGCATGGTCGTCTCAAGTGAAGGAGGTTGCTAGTCCAAACACGACCTTGACACTTTCATATTGCCTTCACCTTTTACATGGGATGCTGCACACATTGTCGCAGCCTATAACACGTGAGTAAGGGACATTTTGCAGAAGTTCCTGTGCCTGTGTGGCATCATAGCTTGAGCGTTGGATTCCCAACCATTAGGTTGTTGGATCAATTCTGACTTTACCTTTTTTTTTTTTTTTTTTTACCGCAAATATGGTCCCACCCTCATGAAAAACGCTTCAAAACATGCGTCACTAAAGAGAAAGAAATGGGGGACACTGGGGAATATGTCGAAAACAATCGGGGACATGTTGAAGGTGGGGGGGGGGATCTAAACTGTGAATCCGTTTCCTGCAAACACACAAGTGCATGATCTCTCATGACATTAATTTCCAATCTGCTGTTTATTCACTCAGCTGGAGTAGCTCCATCGGTAAAGAGCTGAACTAGTGTACAGGAGGTTGCTGGATCCAATCCCAATGTTCACTCTTTTATTTCCTTTTTCTTTTGGACTCAGCACCTTCCAGGAAGAACTCACTAAAAACAGGGAAATAACCTCTCCTCCAGTGTGTTGCTGCGACCAAATTCCAGCCTGGGAATTTCGAGAAACCAAGCCATCATCAGGCCCATGTTTCAAGTGAAGGAGGTAGCTAGTCCAAACACAGCCATGACACTTTTATATTGTTTTCACCTATTACATGGGCAACTGCACACATTGTCACAGCCTAAAACACATGAATACAGGACGTTTCATGAGATTGGTTGTGCCTGTGTAGTGTTACTGCTTGTGCATTGGCTTGCCAATCATGACATTAATGGATCAATTTTGACCTTAGCTCTTTTTTTTTTTTTTTTTAACCGCACCTATGGTCCCGCCCCAATGTATGGGTGGGGTGCATGACCTGAAATTACCTCTCTCCTCCAGTGGTGTGCTGGGAACTAACTTCTGCTCAATAATTTAGACAAAAGTAGCCCACATCGAGGTCTAACTACCATGGAGGTACAGCTCAGTGATAATGTGCTTGTCTTTAGTGGAGTAGGTTGCCAGTTCAAACATGGCTGTGACACTTCTCTAATCCTTTCTCTATTTTTGGTCGGCATTTTAATAGAATTTCTGATACAGTGCAGTCTGTCAGTGATTTTAACAGTTTATACAGTGTTAAGAGTTTCTGCAATATCAACATGTTTGTACAGTTTCTGCAACAAAATAGGGATTATTGCAATTACAACACAATTATGCAACTACATAGGGATTTTCACAATAGCACTATAATGCAACTTAATAGGGACATTCGCATATAAAGCACTGTCATGCAACTTAAAGGGACTTTCGCATAAAATGAACTGTAATGCAACTTAAAGGGACTTTCGCATATAATAAACTGTAATGCAACTTAAAGGGACTTTGCATAAAATGCACTGTAATGCAACTTAAAGGGACTTTCGCATATAATAAACTGTAATGCAACTTAAAGGGACTTTCGCATATAATGTACTGTAATGCAACTTAAAGGGACTTTGCATAAAATGCACTGTAATGCAACTTTAAGGGACTTTCGCATATAATGAACTGTAATGCAACTTAAAGGGACTTTCGCATATAATAAACTGTAATGCAACTTAAAGGGACTTTCGCATATAATGTACTGTAATGCAACTTAAAGGGACTTTGCATAAAATGCACTGTAATGCAACTTTAAGGGACTTTCGCATATAATGAACTGTAATGCAACTTAAAGGGACTTTCGCATATAATAAACTGTAATGCAACTTAAAGGGACTTTCGCATAAAATGCACTGTAATGCAACTTTAAGGGACTTTCGCATAAAATGCACTGTAATACAACTTAAATCAGTGTGATGAGGATTGATCGCAAGGGACCACAGCAAACAGAGGTGGTGGTAAGGCGTGAGAGTGAGCAAAGGTGGTAGCAAGGGATGACAACGAGCGGAGGTGGCCGCAAGGAACGAGAGCGAGCGGAGGTGGCCGCAAGGGACGAGAGTGAGCGGGGGCGGTTGCAAGGGACGAGTCCCCAAGGGCGAGGGCCTTCATCGCCGCTTGCGGCTTTAATTATTATTATTATTTTTTTTCTCCGGAAAGGATCGCGTTTTTGACCCGCTAAACGTGGGTGAAAGCTCACCAAAATTGGCGGAGGCAATGAGGCGGCGAAAAAATTTATGATATTGGACGAATGGGACACGCCCACAACAAAATGGCTCCACAGCGCCCTCTGGAAGTGGACCCCAATTCAAAAAAATCGGGGCGTTTTTGGGCGTACGCCCGAATCACTCGCCACAGTGAGAGGGGACATCAGGACAAGCCCAAAACTCACTTGGAGCGCCACGCCCACTCGCACAGGGAGGCGGCCATCTTGGCTTCAAACCCGGACCTCGTCCAAACTAATTTTACGTTTTAACGAACTAGTCCCTGGTTTTTTGTCGGATTTAGATCACATTTGGCACAGCGCATCTAGACATATTGAAATTCAATATTTGCCCAGCGTTTCTCAAAAAAGTTTTACCGTCTCCGCGTAACGCCGCGTCAAAAAACGCGTAGATTTCGCGTTGTTTCCAAGAAAGCTCACGCTCACAGGCATAAGCCCACAGAGCTCATATTCATGTCACTAATGCGCCACCTGAAACTGAACAGAATGAAGCCATTAATGTGTAGCCTGCTCCCAGTATAGCGCCCCCTAGCCATACCTTCAAAACTGCACTTTTGAATCTTTTTTATACAATGATGCCAGTATGTTCTAGACACTTTTGCAAACCAAAAAATACATTATAGTCATGTCATATTTTCTAAGATGTGGGCGTGACTTTGACTTTTATTTGGGAGTCTATCTGGACCTGCCTTGTGTGTCAACAAACTAGTCCCTGGTTTTTCAGCAGAATAAGCCCATACCTGTTTAAACAGACTCTCCTGACACGGGGCTACAAAAAATACCTGACTTTTTTTTCACTCAGACCCCCCCGTTTCGAATGGCGCCCCCCCAAAAACACATTTTGTCATGTAAATTTGACACCACCTCGCAGGCGCGCGCTCTATCCAGTCTGGATCCTACTTGGCTGACAGAAGGCCACTTACGGTCTGATTCCATAGAGATCAATTACTTCACGGTGCACATCACTATAGCGCCCCCTGCCTATACCTTGAAAAAATTATTTTGTCCGATTTCCACCAAACTTTCCAGATGTGTTCTACTCATCATAACAAACAAAAAAATATATTACACCATGCCTCTATCTTGCTCCGTTCTCTTAATATTTAGGCCCGAGCCGGACGCAGTCCTGGCAAGGGACTATTGTTTTTGGGTGGTTTCTTATTATTATTATTATTATTATTATTTTTTTTTTTCTCCGGAAAGGATCGCGTTTTTGACCCGCTAAACGTGGGTGAAAGCTCACCAAAATTGGCGGAGGCAATGAGGCGGCGAAAAAATTTATGATATTGGACGAATGGGACACGCCCACAACAAAATGGCTCCACAGCGCCCTCTGGAAGTGGACCCCAATTCAAAAAAATCGGGGCGTTTTTGGGCGTACGCCCGAATCACTCGCCACAGTGAGAGGGGACATCAGGACAAGCCCAAAACTCACTTGGAGCGCCACGCCCACTCGCACAGGGAGGCGGCCATCTTGGCTTCAAACCCGGACCTCGTCCAAACTAATTTTACGTTTTAACGAACTAGTCCCTGGTTTTTTGTCGGATTTAGATCACATTTGGCACAGCGCATCTAGACATATTGAAATTCAATATTTGCCCAGCGTTTCTCAAAAAAGTTTTACCGTCTCCGCGTAACGCCGCGTCAAAAAACGCGTAGATTTCGCGTTGTTTCCAAGAAAGCTCACGCTCACAGGCATAAGCCCACAGAGCTCATATTCATGTCACTAATGCGCCACCTGAAACTGAACAGAATGAAGCCATTAATGTGTAGCCTGCTCCCAGTATAGCGCCCCCTAGCCATACCTTCAAAACTGCACTTTTGAATCTTTTTTATACAATGATGCCAGTATGTTCTAGACACTTTTGCAAACCAAAAAATACATTATAGTCATGTCATATTTTCTAAGATGTGGGCGTGACTTTGACTTTTATTTGGGAGTCTATCTGGACCTGCCTTGTGTGTCAACAAACTAGTCCCTGGTTTTTCAGCAGAATAAGCCCATACCTGTTTAAACAGACTCTCCTGACACGGGGCTACAAAAAATACCTGACTTTTTTTTCACTCAGACCCCCCCGTTTCGAATGGCGCCCCCCCAAAAACACATTTTGTCATGTAAATTTGACACCACCTCGCAGGCGCGCGCTCTATCCAGTCTGGATCCTACTTGGCTGACAGAAGGCCACTTACGGTCTGATTCCATAGAGATCAATTACTTCACGGTGCACATCACTATAGCGCCCCCTGCCTATACCTTGAAAAAATTATTTTGTCCGATTTCCACCAAACTTTCCAGATGTGTTCTACTCATCATAACAAACAAAAAAATATATTACACCATGCCTCTATCTTGCTCCGTTCTCTTAATATTTAGGCCCGAGCCGGACGCAGTCCTGGCAAGGGACTATTGTTTTTGGGTGGTTTCTTATTATTATTATTATTATTATTTTTTTTTTTTTTCTCCGGAAAGGATCGCGTTTTTGACCCGCTAAACGTGGGTGAAAGCTCACCAAAATTGGCGGAGGCAATGAGGCGGCGAAAAAATTTATGATATTGGACGAATGGGACACGCCCACAACAAAATGGCTCCACAGCGCCCTCTGGAAGTGGACCCCAATTCAAAAAAATCGGGGCGTTTTTGGGCGTACGCCCGAATCACTCGCCACAGTGAGAGGGGACATCAGGACAAGCCCAAAACTCACTTGGAGCGCCACGCCCACTCGCACAGGGAGGCGGCCATCTTGGCTTGAATTGGCTTTCAAGTGGCTTGTAAGTGGCCCGCCCATCCTCCGTGAAAATAGCCAGAGGTCTTAGCCTAGCTGCATACTGGCCTCTGTCAGAGGCCTCTGTCTCCTGAAATTCGCCAATTTTCCAAATTTCTCCCTTTCTTCACAAAAGCCACACTTTTGGACTCGTAGGTACTTATACTACCCCTATGTCACAGACAGAAGCTTTAATTTGGACGTTTTTGCCTCCAAATTCACGTTTTTCTCAACAGTACAATCACAGGAAGTTTAGTTCGTCTGTTTCCTGTCCGTCTCTCTGTGTGCTCCTCGTACTATATGGGTCTTTCCAAAATATTGCTTCAATATCGAGGGTGCTGCAGGGCTGAAACCCTCTCTCAACGTTTCTTTGGGCAGCCAGGAATTTACCCTGATTAAATAATGATAGAATATATTATTTTCTATACTGTAAATCCATTTCCTGCAAATACACAAGTGCGGGGTATTTCATGATAACAATGTCAAATTCCCTGCAGTAATCACTCAGTCTTAGTAGCGCCATTGGTAGAGAGCTGGGTTAGTGTACAGGAGGTTGCTGGATCAAATCCCAACCAAGGCTCCTTTTCATTTGTTTTTCTTTTGGACTCCGCACTTTCTGGTAAAAACATGAATTGTCGCCGATGGTTCCAAACTCATTAGAAACATGAAAATTACCCCTCCAGTGTGTTGCCGGGATCAAATTTCAGCCAGTGAATTTGGAGTACCCAAGCAGTCATCAGGCCCATGTTTGCATGGAATTACAGCTCAGTGATAGCATGGTCGTCTCAAGTGAAGGAGGTTGCTAGTCCAAACACGACCTTGACACTTTCATATTGCCTTCACCTTTTACATGGGATGCTGCACACATTGTCGCAGCCTATAACACGTGAGTAAGGGACATTTTGCAGAAGTTCCTGTGCCTGTGTGGCATCATAGCTTGAGCGTTGGATTCCCAACCATTAGGTTGTTGGATCAATTCTGACTTTACCTTTTTTTTTTTTTTTTTTTACCGCAAATATGGTCCCACCCTCATGAAAAACGCTTCAAAACATGCGTCACTAAAGAGAAAGAAATGGGGGACACTGGGGAATATGTCGAAAACAATCGGGGACATGTTGAAGGTGGGGGGGGGGATCTAAACTGTGAATCCGTTTCCTGCAAACACACAAGTGCATGATCTCTCATGACATTAATTTCCAATCTGCTGTTTATTCACTCAGCTGGAGTAGCTCCATCGGTAAAGAGCTGAACTAGTGTACAGGAGGTTGCTGGATCCAATCCCAATGTTCACTCTTTTATTTCCTTTTTCTTTTGGACTCAGCACCTTCCAGGAAGAACTCACTAAAAACAGGGAAATAACCTCTCCTCCAGTGTGTTGCTGCGACCAAATTCCAGCCTGGGAATTTCGAGAAACCAAGCCATCATCAGGCCCATGTTTCAAGTGAAGGAGGTAGCTAGTCCAAACACAGCCATGACACTTTTATATTGTTTTCACCTATTACATGGGCAACTGCACACATTGTCACAGCCTAAAACACATGAATACAGGACGTTTCATGAGATTGGTTGTGCCTGTGTAGTGTTACTGCTTGTGCATTGGCTTGCCAATCATGACATTAATGGATCAATTTTGACCTTAGCTCTTTTTTTTTTTTTTTTTAACCGCACCTATGGTCCCGCCCCAATGTATGGGTGGGGTGCATGACCTGAAATTACCTCTCTCCTCCAGTGGTGTGCTGGGAACTAACTTCTGCTCAATAATTTAGACAAAAGTAGCCCACATCGAGGTCTAACTACCATGGAGGTACAGCTCAGTGATAATGTGCTTGTCTTTAGTGGAGTAGGTTGCCAGTTCAAACATGGCTGTGACACTTCTCTAATCCTTTCTCTATTTTTGGTCGGCATTTTAATAGAATTTCTGATACAGTGCAGTCTGTCAGTGATTTTAACAGTTTATACAGTGTTAAGAGTTTCTGCAATATCAACATGTTTGTACAGTTTCTGCAACAAAATAGGGATTATTGCAATTACAACACAATTATGCAACTACATAGGGATTTTCACAATAGCACTATAATGCAACTTAATAGGGACATTCGCATATAAAGCACTGTCATGCAACTTAAAGGGACTTTCGCATAAAATGAACTGTAATGCAACTTAAAGGGACTTTCGCATATAATAAACTGTAATGCAACTTAAAGGGACTTTGCATAAAATGCACTGTAATGCAACTTAAAGGGACTTTCGCATATAATAAACTGTAATGCAACTTAAAGGGACTTTCGCATATAATGTACTGTAATGCAACTTAAAGGGACTTTGCATAAAATGCACTGTAATGCAACTTTAAGGGACTTTCGCATATAATGAACTGTAATGCAACTTAAAGGGACTTTCGCATATAATAAACTGTAATGCAACTTAAAGGGACTTTCGCATATAATGTACTGTAATGCAACTTAAAGGGACTTTGCATAAAATGCACTGTAATGCAACTTTAAGGGACTTTCGCATATAATGAACTGTAATGCAACTTAAAGGGACTTTCGCATATAATAAACTGTAATGCAACTTAAAGGGACTTTCGCATAAAATGCACTGTAATGCAACTTTAAGGGACTTTCGCATAAAATGCACTGTAATACAACTTAAATCAGTGTGATGAGGATTGATCGCAAGGGACCACAGCAAACAGAGGTGGTGGTAAGGCGTGAGAGTGAGCAAAGGTGGTAGCAAGGGATGACAACGAGCGGAGGTGGCCGCAAGGAACGAGAGCGAGCGGAGGTGGCCGCAAGGGACGAGAGTGAGCGGGGGCGGTTGCAAGGGACGAGTCCCCAAGGGCGAGGGCCTTCATCGCCGCTTGCGGCTTTAATTATTATTATTATTTTTTTTCTCCGGAAAGGATCGCGTTTTTGACCCGCTAAACGTGGGTGAAAGCTCACCAAAATTGGCGGAGGCAATGAGGCGGCGAAAAAATTTATGATATTGGACGAATGGGACACGCCCACAACAAAATGGCTCCACAGCGCCCTCTGGAAGTGGACCCCAATTCAAAAAAATCGGGGCGTTTTTGGGCGTACGCCCGAATCACTCGCCACAGTGAGAGGGGACATCAGGACAAGCCCAAAACTCACTTGGAGCGCCACGCCCACTCGCACAGGGAGGCGGCCATCTTGGCTTCAAACCCGGACCTCGTCCAAACTAATTTTACGTTTTAACGAACTAGTCCCTGGTTTTTTGTCGGATTTAGATCACATTTGGCACAGCGCATCTAGACATATTGAAATTCAATATTTGCCCAGCGTTTCTCAAAAAAGTTTTACCGTCTCCGCGTAACGCCGCGTCAAAAAACGCGTAGATTTCGCGTTGTTTCCAAGAAAGCTCACGCTCACAGGCATAAGCCCACAGAGCTCATATTCATGTCACTAATGCGCCACCTGAAACTGAACAGAATGAAGCCATTAATGTGTAGCCTGCTCCCAGTATAGCGCCCCCTAGCCATACCTTCAAAACTGCACTTTTGAATCTTTTTTATACAATGATGCCAGTATGTTCTAGACACTTTTGCAAACCAAAAAATACATTATAGTCATGTCATATTTTCTAAGATGTGGGCGTGACTTTGACTTTTATTTGGGAGTCTATCTGGACCTGCCTTGTGTGTCAACAAACTAGTCCCTGGTTTTTCAGCAGAATAAGCCCATACCTGTTTAAACAGACTCTCCTGACACGGGGCTACAAAAAATACCTGACTTTTTTTTCACTCAGACCCCCCCGTTTCGAATGGCGCCCCCCCAAAAACACATTTTGTCATGTAAATTTGACACCACCTCGCAGGCGCGCGCTCTATCCAGTCTGGATCCTACTTGGCTGACAGAAGGCCACTTACGGTCTGATTCCATAGAGATCAATTACTTCACGGTGCACATCACTATAGCGCCCCCTGCCTATACCTTGAAAAAATTATTTTGTCCGATTTCCACCAAACTTTCCAGATGTGTTCTACTCATCATAACAAACAAAAAAATATATTACACCATGCCTCTATCTTGCTCCGTTCTCTTAATATTTAGGCCCGAGCCGGACGCAGTCCTGGCAAGGGACTATTGTTTTTGGGTGGTTTCTTATTATTATTATTATTATTATTTTTTTTTTTTTTCTCCGGAAAGGATCGCGTTTTTGACCCGCTAAACGTGGGTGAAAGCTCACCAAAATTGGCGGAGGCAATGAGGCGGCGAAAAAATTTATGATATTGGACGAATGGGACACGCCCACAACAAAATGGCTCCACAGCGCCCTCTGGAAGTGGACCCCAATTCAAAAAAATCGGGGCGTTTTTGGGCGTACGCCCGAATCACTCGCCACAGTGAGAGGGGACATCAGGACAAGCCCAAAACTCACTTGGAGCGCCACGCCCACTCGCACAGGGAGGCGGCCATCTTGGCTTCAAACCCGGACCTCGTCCAAACTAATTTTACGTTTTAACGAACTAGTCCCTGGTTTTTTGTCGGATTTAGATCACATTTGGCACAGCGCATCTAGACATATTGAAATTCAATATTTGCCCAGCGTTTCTCAAAAAAGTTTTACCGTCTCCGCGTAACGCCGCGTCAAAAAACGCGTAGATTTCGCGTTGTTTCCAAGAAAGCTCACGCTCACAGGCATAAGCCCACAGAGCTCATATTCATGTCACTAATGCGCCACCTGAAACTGAACAGAATGAAGCCATTAATGTGTAGCCTGCTCCCAGTATAGCGCCCCCTAGCCATACCTTCAAAACTGCACTTTTGAATCTTTTTTATACAATGATGCCAGTATGTTCTAGACACTTTTGCAAACCAAAAAATACATTATAGTCATGTCATATTTTCTAAGATGTGGGCGTGACTTTGACTTTTATTTGGGAGTCTATCTGGACCTGCCTTGTGTGTCAACAAACTAGTCCCTGGTTTTTCAGCAGAATAAGCCCATACCTGTTTAAACAGACTCTCCTGACACGGGGCTACAAAAAATACCTGACTTTTTTTTCACTCAGACCCCCCCGTTTCGAATGGCGCCCCCCCAAAAACACATTTTGTCATGTAAATTTGACACCACCTCGCAGGCGCGCGCTCTATCCAGTCTGGATCCTACTTGGCTGACAGAAGGCCACTTACGGTCTGATTCCATAGAGATCAATTACTTCACGGTGCACATCACTATAGCGCCCCCTGCCTATACCTTGAAAAAATTATTTTGTCCGATTTCCACCAAACTTTCCAGATGTGTTCTACTCATCATAACAAACAAAAAAATATATTACACCATGCCTCTATCTTGCTCCGTTCTCTTAATATTTAGGCCCGAGCCGGACGCAGTCCTGGCAAGGGACTATTGTTTTTGGGTGGTTTCTTATTATTATTATTATTATTATTTTTTTTTTTTTTCTCCGGAAAGGATCGCGTTTTTGACCCGCTAAACGTGGGTGAAAGCTCACCAAAATTGGCGGAGGCAATGAGGCGGCGAAAAAATTTATGATATTGGACGAATGGGACACGCCCACAACAAAATGGCTCCACAGCGCCCTCTGGAAGTGGACCCCAATTCAAAAAAATCGGGGCGTTTTTGGGCGTACGCCCGAATCACTCGCCACAGTGAGAGGGGACATCAGGACAAGCCCAAAACTCACTTGGAGCGCCACGCCCACTCGCACAGGGAGGCGGCCATCTTGGCTTGAATTGGCTTTCAAGTGGCTTGTAAGTGGCCCGCCCATCCTCCGTGAAAATAGCCAGAGGTCTTAGCCTAGCTGCATACTGGCCTCTGTCAGAGGCCTCTGTCTCCTGAAATTCGCCAATTTTCCAAATTTCTCCCTTTCTTCACAAAAGCCACACTTTTGGACTCGTAGGTACTTATACTACCCCTATGTCACAGACAGAAGCTTTAATTTGGACGTTTTTGCCTCCAAATTCACGTTTTTCTCAACAGTACAATCACAGGAAGTTTAGTTCGTCTGTTTCCTGTCCGTCTCTCTGTGTGCTCCTCGTACTATATGGGTCTTTCCAAAATATTGCTTCAATATCGAGGGTGCTGCAGGGCTGAAACCCTCTCTCAACGTTTCTTTGGGCAGCCAGGAATTTACCCTGATTAAATAATGATAGAATATATTATTTTCTATACTGTAAATCCATTTCCTGCAAATACACAAGTGCGGGGTATTTCATGATAACAATGTCAAATTCCCTGCAGTAATCACTCAGTCTTAGTAGCGCCATTGGTAGAGAGCTGGGTTAGTGTACAGGAGGTTGCTGGATCAAATCCCAACCAAGGCTCCTTTTCATTTGTTTTTCTTTTGGACTCCGCACTTTCTGGTAAAAACATGAATTGTCGCCGATGGTTCCAAACTCATTAGAAACATGAAAATTACCCCTCCAGTGTGTTGCCGGGATCAAATTTCAGCCAGTGAATTTGGAGTACCCAAGCAGTCATCAGGCCCATGTTTGCATGGAATTACAGCTCAGTGATAGCATGGTCGTCTCAAGTGAAGGAGGTTGCTAGTCCAAACACGACCTTGACACTTTCATATTGCCTTCACCTTTTACATGGGATGCTGCACACATTGTCGCAGCCTATAACACGTGAGTAAGGGACATTTTGCAGAAGTTCCTGTGCCTGTGTGGCATCATAGCTTGAGCGTTGGATTCCCAACCATTAGGTTGTTGGATCAATTCTGACTTTACCTTTTTTTTTTTTTTTTTTTACCGCAAATATGGTCCCACCCTCATGAAAAACGCTTCAAAACATGCGTCACTAAAGAGAAAGAAATGGGGGACACTGGGGAATATGTCGAAAACAATCGGGGACATGTTGAAGGTGGGGGGGGGGATCTAAACTGTGAATCCGTTTCCTGCAAACACACAAGTGCATGATCTCTCATGACATTAATTTCCAATCTGCTGTTTATTCACTCAGCTGGAGTAGCTCCATCGGTAAAGAGCTGAACTAGTGTACAGGAGGTTGCTGGATCCAATCCCAATGTTCACTCTTTTATTTCCTTTTTCTTTTGGACTCAGCACCTTCCAGGAAGAACTCACTAAAAACAGGGAAATAACCTCTCCTCCAGTGTGTTGCTGCGACCAAATTCCAGCCTGGGAATTTCGAGAAACCAAGCCATCATCAGGCCCATGTTTCAAGTGAAGGAGGTAGCTAGTCCAAACACAGCCATGACACTTTTATATTGTTTTCACCTATTACATGGGCAACTGCACACATTGTCACAGCCTAAAACACATGAATACAGGACGTTTCATGAGATTGGTTGTGCCTGTGTAGTGTTACTGCTTGTGCATTGGCTTGCCAATCATGACATTAATGGATCAATTTTGACCTTAGCTCTTTTTTTTTTTTTTTTTAACCGCACCTATGGTCCCGCCCCAATGTATGGGTGGGGTGCATGACCTGAAATTACCTCTCTCCTCCAGTGGTGTGCTGGGAACTAACTTCTGCTCAATAATTTAGACAAAAGTAGCCCACATCGAGGTCTAACTACCATGGAGGTACAGCTCAGTGATAATGTGCTTGTCTTTAGTGGAGTAGGTTGCCAGTTCAAACATGGCTGTGACACTTCTCTAATCCTTTCTCTATTTTTGGTCGGCATTTTAATAGAATTTCTGATACAGTGCAGTCTGTCAGTGATTTTAACAGTTTATACAGTGTTAAGAGTTTCTGCAATATCAACATGTTTGTACAGTTTCTGCAACAAAATAGGGATTATTGCAATTACAACACAATTATGCAACTACATAGGGATTTTCACAATAGCACTATAATGCAACTTAATAGGGACATTCGCATATAAAGCACTGTCATGCAACTTAAAGGGACTTTCGCATAAAATGAACTGTAATGCAACTTAAAGGGACTTTCGCATATAATAAACTGTAATGCAACTTAAAGGGACTTTGCATAAAATGCACTGTAATGCAACTTAAAGGGACTTTCGCATATAATAAACTGTAATGCAACTTAAAGGGACTTTCGCATATAATGTACTGTAATGCAACTTAAAGGGACTTTGCATAAAATGCACTGTAATGCAACTTTAAGGGACTTTCGCATATAATGAACTGTAATGCAACTTAAAGGGACTTTCGCATATAATAAACTGTAATGCAACTTAAAGGGACTTTCGCATATAATGTACTGTAATGCAACTTAAAGGGACTTTGCATAAAATGCACTGTAATGCAACTTTAAGGGACTTTCGCATATAATGAACTGTAATGCAACTTAAAGGGACTTTCGCATATAATAAACTGTAATGCAACTTAAAGGGACTTTCGCATAAAATGCACTGTAATGCAACTTTAAGGGACTTTCGCATAAAATGCACTGTAATACAACTTAAATCAGTGTGATGAGGATTGATCGCAAGGGACCACAGCAAACAGAGGTGGTGGTAAGGCGTGAGAGTGAGCAAAGGTGGTAGCAAGGGATGACAACGAGCGGAGGTGGCCGCAAGGAACGAGAGCGAGCGGAGGTGGCCGCAAGGGACGAGAGTGAGCGGGGGCGGTTGCAAGGGACGAGTCCCCAAGGGCGAGGGCCTTCATCGCCGCTTGCGGCTTTAATTATTATTATTATTTTTTTTCTCCGGAAAGGATCGCGTTTTTGACCCGCTAAACGTGGGTGAAAGCTCACCAAAATTGGCGGAGGCAATGAGGCGGCGAAAAAATTTATGATATTGGACGAATGGGACACGCCCACAACAAAATGGCTCCACAGCGCCCTCTGGAAGTGGACCCCAATTCAAAAAAATCGGGGCGTTTTTGGGCGTACGCCCGAATCACTCGCCACAGTGAGAGGGGACATCAGGACAAGCCCAAAACTCACTTGGAGCGCCACGCCCACTCGCACAGGGAGGCGGCCATCTTGGCTTCAAACCCGGACCTCGTCCAAACTAATTTTACGTTTTAACGAACTAGTCCCTGGTTTTTTGTCGGATTTAGATCACATTTGGCACAGCGCATCTAGACATATTGAAATTCAATATTTGCCCAGCGTTTCTCAAAAAAGTTTTACCGTCTCCGCGTAACGCCGCGTCAAAAAACGCGTAGATTTCGCGTTGTTTCCAAGAAAGCTCACGCTCACAGGCATAAGCCCACAGAGCTCATATTCATGTCACTAATGCGCCACCTGAAACTGAACAGAATGAAGCCATTAATGTGTAGCCTGCTCCCAGTATAGCGCCCCCTAGCCATACCTTCAAAACTGCACTTTTGAATCTTTTTTATACAATGATGCCAGTATGTTCTAGACACTTTTGCAAACCAAAAAATACATTATAGTCATGTCATATTTTCTAAGATGTGGGCGTGACTTTGACTTTTATTTGGGAGTCTATCTGGACCTGCCTTGTGTGTCAACAAACTAGTCCCTGGTTTTTCAGCAGAATAAGCCCATACCTGTTTAAACAGACTCTCCTGACACGGGGCTACAAAAAATACCTGACTTTTTTTTCACTCAGACCCCCCCGTTTCGAATGGCGCCCCCCCAAAAACACATTTTGTCATGTAAATTTGACACCACCTCGCAGGCGCGCGCTCTATCCAGTCTGGATCCTACTTGGCTGACAGAAGGCCACTTACGGTCTGATTCCATAGAGATCAATTACTTCACGGTGCACATCACTATAGCGCCCCCTGCCTATACCTTGAAAAAATTATTTTGTCCGATTTCCACCAAACTTTCCAGATGTGTTCTACTCATCATAACAAACAAAAAAATATATTACACCATGCCTCTATCTTGCTCCGTTCTCTTAATATTTAGGCCCGAGCCGGACGCAGTCCTGGCAAGGGACTATTGTTTTTGGGTGGTTTCTTATTATTATTATTAGGCCCGAGCCGGACGCAGTCCTGGCAAGGGACTATTGTTTTTGGGTGGTTTCTTATTATTATTATTATTATTATTATTATTTTTTTTCTCCGGAAAGGATTGCGTTTTTGACCCGCTAAACGTGGGTGAAAGCTCACCAAAATTGGCGGAGGCAATGAGGCGGCGAAAAAATTTATGATATTGGACGAATGGGACACGCCCACAACAAAATGGCTCCACAGCGCCCTCTGGAAGCGGACCCCAATTCAAAAAAATAGGGGCGTTTTGGGGCGTACGCCCGAATCACTCGGCACAGTGAGAGGGGACATCAGGACAAGCCCAAAACTCACTTGGAGCGCCACGCCCACTCGCACAGGGAGGCGGCCATCTTGGCTTCAAACCCGGACCTCGTCTAAACTAATTTTACGTTTTAACGAACTAGTCCCTGGTTTTTCAGCGGATTTAGCTCACATTTGGCACAGCGCATCTAGACATATTGAAATTCAATATTTGCCCAGCGTTTCTCAAAAAAGTTTCACCGTCTCCGCGTAACGCCGCGGCAAAAAACGCGTAGATTTCGCGTTGTTTCCAAGAAAGCTCACGCTCACAGGCATAAGCCCACAGAGCTCATATTCATGTCACTAATGCGCCACCTGAAACTGAACAGAATGACGCCATTAATGTGTAGTCTGCTCCCAGGATAGCGCCCCCTAGCCATACCTTGAAAACTGCACTTTTGAATCTTTTTAATACAATGATGCCAGTATGTTCTAGACACTTTTGGAAACCAAAAAATACATTATAGTCATGTCATATTTTCTAAGATGTGGGCGTGACTTTGACTTTTATGTGGGAGTCTATCTGGACCTGCCTTGTGTGTCAACAAACTAGTCCCTGGTTTTTCAGCAGAATAAGCCCATACCTGTTTAAACAGACTCTCCTGACACGGGGCTACAAAAAATACCCACTTTTTTTTCACTCAGACCCCCCCGTTTCGAATGGCGCCCCCCCAAAAACACGTTTTGTCATGTAAATTTGACACCACCTCGCAGGCACGCGCTCTATCCAGTCTGGATCATACTTGGCTGACAGAAGGCCACTTACGGTCTGATTCCATAGAGATCAATTACTTCACGGTGCACATCACTATAGCGCCCCCTGCCTATACCTTGAAACATTTATTTTCTCCGATTTCCACGAAACTTTCCGGATGTGTTCTACTCATCATAACAAACAAAAAAATATATTACACCATGCCTCTATCTTGCTCCGTTCTCTTAATATTTAGGCCCGAGCCGGACGCAGTCCTGGCAAGGGACTATTGTTTTTGGGTGGTTTCTTATTATTATTATTATTATTATTATTATTTTTTTTCTCCGGAAAGGATTGCGTTTTTGACCCGCTAAACGTGGGTGAAAGCTCACCAAAATTGGCGGAGGCAATGAGGCGGCGAAAAAATTTATGATATTGGACGAATGGGACACGCCCACAACAAAATGGCTCCACAGCGCCCTCTGGAAGCGGACCCCAATTCAAAAAAATAGGGGCGTTTTGGGGCGTACGCCCGAATCACTCGGCACAGTGAGAGGGGACATCAGGACAAGCCCAAAACTCACTTGGAGCGCCACGCCCACTCGCACAGGGAGGCGGCCATCTTGGCTTCAAACCCGGACCTCGTCTAAACTAATTTTACGTTTTAACGAACTAGTCCCTGGTTTTTCAGCGGATTTAGCTCACATTTGGCACAGCGCATCTAGACATATTGAAATTCAATATTTGCCCAGCGTTTCTCAAAAAAGTTTCACCGTCTCCGCGTAACGCCGCGGCAAAAAACGCGTAGATTTCGCGTTGTTTCCAAGAAAGCTCACGCTCACAGGCATAAGCCCACAGAGCTCATATTCATGTCACTAATGCGCCACCTGAAACTGAACAGAATGACGCCATTAATGTGTAGTCTGCTCCCAGGATAGCGCCCCCTAGCCATACCTTGAAAACTGCACTTTTGAATCTTTTTAATACAATGATGCCAGTATGTTCTAGACACTTTTGGAAACCAAAAAATACATTATAGTCATGTCATATTTTCTAAGATGTGGGCGTGACTTTGACTTTTATGTGGGAGTCTATCTGGACCTGCCTTGTGTGTCAACAAACTAGTCCCTGGTTTTTCAGCAGAATAAGCCCATACCTGTTTAAACAGACTCTCCTGACACGGGGCTACAAAAAATACCCACTTTTTTTTCACTCAGACCCCCCCGTTTCGAATGGCGCCCCCCCAAAAACACGTTTTGTCATGTAAATTTGACACCACCTCGCAGGCACGCGCTCTATCCAGTCTGGATCATACTTGGCTGACAGAAGGCCACTTACGGTCTGATTCCATAGAGATCAATTACTTCACGGTGCACATCACTATAGCGCCCCCTGCCTATACCTTGAAACATTTATTTTCTCCGATTTCCACGAAACTTTCCGGATGTGTTCTACTCATCATAACAAACAAAAAAATATATTACACCATGCCTCTATCTTGCTCCGTTCTCTTAATATTTAGGCCCGAGCCGGACGCAGTCCTGGCAAGGGACTATTGTTTTTGGGTGGTTTCTTATTATTATTAGGCCCGAGCCGGACGCAGTCCTGGCAAGGGACTATTGTTTTTGGGTGGTTTCTTATTATTATTATTATTATTATTATTATTTTTTTTCTCCGGAAAGGATCGCGTTTTTGACCCGCTAAACGTGGGTGAAAGCTCCCCAAAATTGGCGGAGGCAATGGGGCAGCGAAAAAATTTATGATATTGGACGAATGGGACACGCCCACAACAAAACGGCTCCACAGCGCCCTCTGGAAGCGGACCCCAATTCAAAAAAATAGGGGCGTTTTTGGGCGTACGCCCGAATCACTCGGCACAGTGAGAGGGGACATCAGGACAAGCCCAAAACTCACTTGGAGCGCCACGCCCACTCGCACAGGGAGGCGGCCATCTTGGCTTCAAACCCGGACATCGTCTAAACTCATTTTACGTTTTAACGAACTAGTCCCTGGTTTTTCGTCGGATTTAGCTCACATTTGGCACAGTGCATCTAGACATATTGAAATTCAATATTTGCCCAGCGTTTCTCAAAAAAGTTTCACCGTCTCCTCGTAACGACGCGGCAAAAAACGCGTAGATTTCGCGTTGTTTGGAAGAAAGCTCACGCTCACAGGCATAAGCCCACAGAGCTCATATTCATGTCACTAATGCGCCACCTGACACTGAACAGAATGAAGCCATTAATGTATAGCCTGCTCCCAGGATAGCGCCCCCTAGCCATACCTTCAAAACTGCACTTTTGAATCTTTTTAATACAATGATGCCAGTATGTTCTAGACACTTTTGCAAATCAAAAAATACATTATAGTCATGTCATATTTCCTAAGATGTGGGCGTGACTTTGACTTTTATGTGGGAGTCTATCTGGACCTGCCTTGTGTGTCAACAAACTAGTCCCTGGTTTTTCAGCAGAATAAGCCCATACCTGTTTAAACAGACTCTCCTGACACGGGGCTACAAAAAATACCTGACTTTTTTTTCACTCAGACCCCCCCGTTTCGAATGGCGCCCCCCCAAAAACACGTTTTGTCATGTAAATTTGACACCACCTCGCAGGCACGCGCTCTATCCAGTCTGGATCCTACTTGGCTGACAGAAGGCCACTTACGGTCTGATTCCATAGAGATCAATTACTTCACGGTGCACATCACTATAGCGCCACCTGCCTATACCCTGACAAATTTATTTTGTCCGATTTCCACCAAACTTTCCAGATGTGTTCTACTCATCATAACAAACAAAAAAATATATTACACCATGCCTCTATCTCGCTCCGTTCTCCTTATATTTAGGCCCGAGCCGGACGCAGTCCTGGCAAGGGACTATTGTTTTTGGGTGGTTTCTTATTAGGCCCGAGCCGGACGCAGTCCTGGCAAGGGACTATTGTTTTTGGGTGGTTTCTTATTATTATTATTATTATTATTATTTTTTTTCTCCGGAAAGGATCGCGTTTTTGACCCGCTAAACGTGGGTGAAAGCTCCCCAAAATTGGCGGAGGCAATGGGGCGGCGAAAAAATTTATGATATTGGACGAATGGGACACGCCCACAACAAAATGGCTCCACAGCGCCCTCTGGAAGCGGACCCCAATTCAAAAAAATCGGGGCGTTTTTGGGCGTACGCCCGAATCACTCGCCACAGTGAGAGGGGACATCAGGACAAGCCCAAAACTCACTTGGAGCGCCACGCCCACTCGCACAGGGAGGCGGCCATCTTGGCTTCAAACCCGGACATCGTCTAAACTCATTTTACGTTTTAACGAACTAGTCCCTGGTTTTTCGTCGGATTTACATCACATTTGGCACAGTGCGTCTAGACATATTGAAATTCAATATTTGCCCAGCGTTTCTCAAAAAAGTTTCACCGTCTCCGTGTAACGCCGCGGCAAAAAACGCGTAGATTTCGCGTTGTTTCCAAGAAAGCTCACGCTCACAGGCATAAGCCCACAGAGCTCATATTCATGTCACTAATGCGCCACCTGAAACTGAACAGAATGAAGCCATTAATGTGTAGCCTGCTCCATGTATAGCGCCCCCTAGCCATACCTTGAAAACTGCACTTTTGAATCTTTTTTATACAATGATGCCAGTATGTTCTAGACACTTTTGCAAAGCAAAAAATACATTATAGTCATGTCATATTTTCTAAGATGTGGCCGTGACTTTGACTTTTATTTGGGGATCTATCTGGACCTGTCTTGTTTGTCAACAAACTAGTCCCTGGTTTTTCAGCAGAATAAGGCCATACCTGTTTAAACAGACTCTCCTGACACGGGGCTACAAAAAATACCTGACTTTTTTTTCACTCAGACCCCCCCGTTTCGAATGGCGCCCCCCCAAAAACACGTTTTGTCATGTAAATGTGACACCATCTCGCAGGCACGCGCTCTATCCAGTCTGGATCATACTTGGCTGACAGAAGGCCACTTACGGTCTGATTCCATAGAGATCAATAACTGCACGGTGCTCATCACTATAGCGCCCCCTGCCTATACCTTGAAAAAATTATTTTGTCCGATTTCCACGAAACTTTCCAGATGTCTTCTACTCATCATAACAAACCAAAAAATATATTACACCATGCCTCTATCTCGCTCCGTTCTCCTTATATTTAGGCCCGAGCCGGACGCAGTCCTGGCAAGGGACTATTGTTTTTGGGTGGTTTCTTATTATTATTATTATTATTATTATTTTTTTTCTCCGGAAAGGATCGCGTTTTTGACCCGCTAAACGTGGGTGAAAGCTCCCCAAAATTGGCGGAGGCAATGGGGCGGCGAAAAAATTTATGATATTGGACGAATGGGACACGCCCACAACAAAATGGCTCCACAGCGCCCTCTGGAAGCGGACCCCAATTCAAAAAAATCGGGGCGTTTTTGGGCGTACGCCCGAATCACTCGCCACAGTGAGAGGGGACATCAGGACAAGCCCAAAACTCACTTGGAGCGCCACGCCCACTCGCACAGGGAGGCGGCCATCTTGGCTTCAAACCCGGACATCGTCTAAACTCATTTTACGTTTTAACGAACTAGTCCCTGGTTTTTCGTCGGATTTACATCACATTTGGCACAGTGCGTCTAGACATATTGAAATTCAATATTTGCCCAGCGTTTCTCAAAAAAGTTTCACCGTCTCCGTGTAACGCCGCGGCAAAAAACGCGTAGATTTCGCGTTGTTTCCAAGAAAGCTCACGCTCACAGGCATAAGCCCACAGAGCTCATATTCATGTCACTAATGCGCCACCTGAAACTGAACAGAATGAAGCCATTAATGTGTAGCCTGCTCCATGTATAGCGCCCCCTAGCCATACCTTGAAAACTGCACTTTTGAATCTTTTTTATACAATGATGCCAGTATGTTCTAGACACTTTTGCAAAGCAAAAAATACATTATAGTCATGTCATATTTTCTAAGATGTGGCCGTGACTTTGACTTTTATTTGGGGATCTATCTGGACCTGTCTTGTTTGTCAACAAACTAGTCCCTGGTTTTTCAGCAGAATAAGGCCATACCTGTTTAAACAGACTCTCCTGACACGGGGCTACAAAAAATACCTGACTTTTTTTTCACTCAGACCCCCCCGTTTCGAATGGCGCCCCCCCAAAAACACGTTTTGTCATGTAAATGTGACACCATCTCGCAGGCACGCGCTCTATCCAGTCTGGATCATACTTGGCTGACAGAAGGCCACTTACGGTCTGATTCCATAGAGATCAATAACTGCACGGTGCTCATCACTATAGCGCCCCCTGCCTATACCTTGAAAAAATTATTTTGTCCGATTTCCACGAAACTTTCCAGATGTCTTCTACTCATCATAACAAACCAAAAAATATATTACACCATGCCTCTATCTCGCTCCGTTCTCCTTATATTTAGGCCCGAGCCGGACGCAGTCCTGGCAAGGGACTATTGTTTTTGGGTGGTTTCTTATTATTATTATTATTATTATTATTTTTTTTCTCCGGAAAGGATCGCGTTTTTGACCCGCTAAACGTGGGTGAAAGCTCCCCAAAATTGGCGGAGGCAATGGGGCGGCGAAAAAATTTATGATATTGGACGAATGGGACACGCCCACAACAAAATGGCTCCACAGCGCCCTCTGGAAGCGGACCCCAATTCAAAAAAATCGGGGCGTTTTTGGGCGTACGCCCGAATCACTCGCCACAGTGAGAGGGGACATCAGGACAAGCCCAAAACTCACTTGGAGCGCCACGCCCACTCGCACAGGGAGGCGGCCATCTTGGCTTCAAACCCGGACATCGTCTAAACTCATTTTACGTTTTAACGAACTAGTCCCTGGTTTTTCGTCGGATTTACATCACATTTGGCACAGTGCGTCTAGACATATTGAAATTCAATATTTGCCCAGCGTTTCTCAAAAAAGTTTCACCGTCTCCGTGTAACGCCGCGGCAAAAAACGCGTAGATTTCGCGTTGTTTCCAAGAAAGCTCACGCTCACAGGCATAAGCCCACAGAGCTCATATTCATGTCACTAATGCGCCACCTGAAACTGAACAGAATGAAGCCATTAATGTGTAGCCTGCTCCATGTATAGCGCCCCCTAGCCATACCTTGAAAACTGCACTTTTGAATCTTTTTTATACAATGATGCCAGTATGTTCTAGACACTTTTGCAAAGCAAAAAATACATTATAGTCATGTCATATTTTCTAAGATGTGGCCGTGACTTTGACTTTTATTTGGGGATCTATCTGGACCTGTCTTGTTTGTCAACAAACTAGTCCCTGGTTTTTCAGCAGAATAAGGCCATACCTGTTTAAACAGACTCTCCTGACACGGGGCTACAAAAAATACCTGACTTTTTTTTCACTCAGACCCCCCCGTTTCGAATGGCGCCCCCCCAAAAACACGTTTTGTCATGTAAATGTGACACCATCTCGCAGGCACGCGCTCTATCCAGTCTGGATCATACTTGGCTGACAGAAGGCCACTTACGGTCTGATTCCATAGAGATCAATAACTGCACGGTGCTCATCACTATAGCGCCCCCTGCCTATACCTTGAAAAAATTATTTTGTCCGATTTCCACGAAACTTTCCAGATGTCTTCTACTCATCATAACAAACCAAAAAATATATTACACCATGCCTCTATCTCGCTCCGTTCTCCTTATATTTAGGCCCGAGCCGGACGCAGTCCTGGCAAGGGACTATTGTTTTTGGGTGGTTTCTTATTATTATTATTATTATTATTATTTTTTTTCTCCGGAAAGGATCGCGTTTTTGACCCGCTAAACGTGGGTGAAAGCTCCCCAAAATTGGCGGAGGCAATGGGGCGGCGAAAAAATTTATGATATTGGACGAATGGGACACGCCCACAACAAAATGGCTCCACAGCGCCCTCTGGAAGCGGACCCCAATTCAAAAAAATCGGGGCGTTTTTGGGCGTACGCCCGAATCACTCGCCACAGTGAGAGGGGACATCAGGACAAGCCCAAAACTCACTTGGAGCGCCACGCCCACTCGCACAGGGAGGCGGCCATCTTGGCTTGAAAGTGGCTTTCAAGTGGCTTGTAAGTGGCCCACCCATCCTCCGTGAAAATCTCCAGAGGTCTTAGCCTGGCTGCATACTGGCCTCTGTCAGAGGCCTCTGTCTCCTGAAATTCGCCAAATTTTCAAATTTCTCCCTTTCTTCACAAAAGCTACACTCTTGGTCTCGTATATACTTATACTACCCCTCTGTCAAAGACAGCAGCTTTAACATGGACGTTTTTGCCTCCAAATTCACGTTTTTCTCAACTGTACAATCACAGGAAGTTCAATTTGACTGTTTCCTGTCCGTCTGTGTGCGTGTTCCTCGTACTATATGGGTCTTACCAATATATTTCTTCAATATCGAGGGTGCTGCAGGGCTGAAACCCCCTCTCAACGATTCTTTGGGCAGCCAGGAATTTACCCCAATTACAAAATGATAGAATATATTACTTTCTAAACTGTTAATCTGTTTCCTGCAAATACACCAGTGCAAAGTCTCTCATGACATTTATTTCACATCCGCTGTTATTTTCTCAGCTGAAGTAGCTCCATTGGTAGAGAGCTGGGTTAGTGTACAGGAGGTTGCTGGATCAAACCTAACTGTCTCTTTTCATCTTTTTTTATTTTAAACCCAGAATATTCTGGGAAGAATATTAATCGTCGCCGACGGTTCCACACTCATTAAAAACAGGGAAATGACCCCTCCAGTGTGTTGCGAGTGCCATGCGTTCAGGACGTTTCCTAGAAGTTCTTGTGCCTCCGTGGCATCACAGCTTGAGCGTTAGATTCCCAACCATTAGGTTGCTGGATCAATATTGACTCTTTCTGACTTCAACTTTTTTTTTCTTTTAATTACCCGCGCTTATGGTCCCACCCTCATGAAAAACGCTTTCAAAATATGCGTCACTAAAGAGAAAGAAATGGGGGGATAGTGGGGAGACAGTTGAGGAATCACTGGGGGAAAACGTCGAAAACTATCGGGGAAATGTTCCGGGGGGGGGACATGACCTGAAGAATTCTAAACTGTAAATCTGTTTCCTGCAAACACACAAGTGCGGGGTCCTGTCATGAAATTAATTTCACATCTGCTGTTTTATTCACTCAGTTGAAGTAGCTCCATTGGTAGAGAGCTGAACTAGTGTACAGGAGGTTGCTGGATCAAATCCCAACATTGACTCTTTTATTTCCTTTTTCTTTTGGACCCAGCACCTTCCAGGAAGAACTCACTAAAAACAGAGAAATAACCTCTCCTCCAATGTGTTGCTGCGACCAAATTTCAGCCTGGGAATTTAGAGAAACCAAGCCATCATCAGGCCCATGTTTCAAGTGAAGGAGGTAGCTAGTCCAAACACAACCTTGACCCTTT
This sequence comes from Gobius niger, assembly GCF_951799975.1. NCBI lineage: Eukaryota > Metazoa > Chordata > Actinopteri > Gobiiformes > Gobiidae > Gobius > Gobius niger. The sequence goes on from NC_136864.1 coordinate 32,923,336, forward strand.
CATATTGCCTTCACCTTTTCCATGGGCTGCTGCACACATTGTCACAGCCTAAAACACATGAGTGCAGGACATTTCACAAGAGATCCTGTGCCTGTGTGGCGTCATAGCTTGAGCTCCAAGTTCCTAACCATGAGACTGCTGGATCAATACTGTCTTTAACTTTTTTTTTTTTTTTTTTACCGCGCTTATGGCCCCATCCTCATGAAAAACTGTTTCATAATATGCATCACTAAAGACAAAGAAATGGGGAAATTGTAGGGAGACAATTGAGGCAACAGTGGGGAAAATGTCGAAAACAATCAGGGAAATGTATGGTGGGAGCATGACCTGAAATTACCTCTCTCCTCCAATGATGTGCTGGGAACTAACTTCTGCTCGATAATTTAGACAAAAGTAGCCCACATCGGGGTACAACTAACATGGAGCTACAGCTCAGTGATAATGTGCTTGTCTGTGGTGTCGGAGGTTGCCAGTTCAAATATGGCTGTGACACTTTTCTAATGCTTTCTCTATTCTTGCCTTGCCTGGCTAACGCCTTGCTGCTGTGTGCGCTCGAATCATTTCGAACTGCACAGCAGCCTGGGGACCATGGCTGAAATTTTCGCATGGATTTCGGAACCAATCACAGAACGAGGAGGGACGTCAGGATGATGACGACCTATTCGACATACAGAAGTTTGTAGTTTATTTATGGATAAAATAATACTCATAACATTTCCTGATCAAACATGACAGCAGCAGACGCGATGGCTAAGTGCAGTAGCGCCCAATAACAACTATGGATAATGTAAACCACACCTCTCCTAAGAGAACATGAATTGGTGGTCACTAGACTAAATTGTGATTTTAGTCTGGTGTTAGCCAGGCTAATTTTTGCCGGCATTTAATAGGATTTCTGATACAGTGAAGTCTGTCAGTGATTTTAACAGTTTATACAGTGTTAAGAGTTTCTGCAATTTTAACAGTTTTTACAGTTTCTGCAACATATAGGGATTTTCACAATAGCACTGTAATGCAACTTAAAGGGACTTTCGCATATAAGGTACAGTAATGCAACTTAAAGGGACTTTCGCATATAATGTACTGTAATGCAACTTAGAGGGACTTTCGCATATAATACACTGTAATGCAACTTAAAGGGACTTTCGCATATAATGTTCTGTAATGCAACTTAAAGGGACTTTCGCATAAAATGTACTGTAATGCAACTTAGAGGGACTTTCGCATATAATAAACTGTAATGCAACTTAAAGGGACTTTCGCATATAATGTACTGTAATGCAACTTAAAGGGACTTTCGCATAAAATTCAGTGTAATGCAACTTAAAGGGACTTTCGCATAAAATGCAGTGTAATGCAACTTAAAGGGACTTTCGCATAAAATGCAGTGTAATGCAACTTAAAGGGACTTTCGCATAAAATGCAGTGTAATGCAACTTAAAGGGACTTTCGCATAAAATGTACTGTAATGCAACTTAGAGGGACTTTCGCATATAATAAACTGTAATGCAACTTAAAGGGACTTTTGCATCAAAATGAGCGAGTTCAATCATGGGGCTCGAAAGGACCTAGTGTGATGAAGAGTGGTCGCAAGGCATGAGAGTGAGCACAGGTGGTAGCAAGGAACGAGAGCGGAGGTGGCCGCAAGGGACGAGAGCGAGCGGGGGCGGTTGCAAGGGACGAGTGCCCAAGGGCGAGGGCCTTCATCGCCGCTTGCGGCTTTAATTATTATTATTTTTTTTTTTTTTCTCCGGAAAGGATCGCGTTTTTGACCCGCTAAACGTGGGTGAAAGCTCACCAAAATTGGCGGAGGCAATGAGGCGGCGAAAAAATTTATGATATTGGACGAATGGGACACGCCCACAACAAAATGGCTCCACAGCGCCCTCTGGAAGTGGACCCCAATTCAAAAAAATCGGGGCGTTTTTGGGCGTACGCCCGAATCACTCGCCACAGTGAGAGGGGACATCAGGACAAGCCCAAAACTCACTTGGAGCGCCACGCCCACTCGCACAGGGAGGCGGCCATCTTGGCTTCAAACCCGGACCTCGTCCAAACTAATTTTACGTTTTAACGAACTAGTCCCTGGTTTTTTGTCGGATTTAGATCACATTTGGCACAGCGCATCTAGACATATTGAAATTCAATATTTGCCCAGCGTTTCTCAAAAAAGTTTTACCGTCTCCGCGTAACGCCGCGTCAAAAAACGCGTAGATTTCGCGTTGTTTCCAAGAAAGCTCACGCTCACAGGCATAAGCCCACAGAGCTCATATTCATGTCACTAATGCGCCACCTGAAACTGAACAGAATGAAGCCATTAATGTGTAGCCTGCTCCCAGTATAGCGCCCCCTAGCCATACCTTCAAAACTGCACTTTTGAATCTTTTTTATACAATGATGCCAGTATGTTCTAGACACTTTTGCAAACCAAAAAATACATTATAGTCATGTCATATTTTCTAAGATGTGGGCGTGACTTTGACTTTTATTTGGGAGTCTATCTGGACCTGCCTTGTGTGTCAACAAACTAGTCCCTGGTTTTTCAGCAGAATAAGCCCATACCTGTTTAAACAGACTCTCCTGACACGGGGCTACAAAAAATACCTGACTTTTTTTTCACTCAGACCCCCCCGTTTCGAATGGCGCCCCCCCAAAAACACATTTTGTCATGTAAATTTGACACCACCTCGCAGGCGCGCGCTCTATCCAGTCTGGATCCTACTTGGCTGACAGAAGGCCACTTACGGTCTGATTCCATAGAGATCAATTACTTCACGGTGCACATCACTATAGCGCCCCCTGCCTATACCTTGAAAAAATTATTTTGTCCGATTTCCACCAAACTTTCCAGATGTGTTCTACTCATCATAACAAACAAAAAAATATATTACACCATGCCTCTATCTTGCTCCGTTCTCTTAATATTTAGGCCCGAGCCGGACGCAGTCCTGGCAAGGGACTATTGTTTTTGGGTGGTTTCTTATTATTATTATTATTATTATTTTTTTTTTTTTTCTCCGGAAAGGATCGCGTTTTTGACCCGCTAAACGTGGGTGAAAGCTCACCAAAATTGGCGGAGGCAATGAGGCGGCGAAAAAATTTATGATATTGGACGAATGGGACACGCCCACAACAAAATGGCTCCACAGCGCCCTCTGGAAGTGGACCCCAATTCAAAAAAATCGGGGCGTTTTTGGGCGTACGCCCGAATCACTCGCCACAGTGAGAGGGGACATCAGGACAAGCCCAAAACTCACTTGGAGCGCCACGCCCACTCGCACAGGGAGGCGGCCATCTTGGCTTCAAACCCGGACCTCGTCCAAACTAATTTTACGTTTTAACGAACTAGTCCCTGGTTTTTTGTCGGATTTAGATCACATTTGGCACAGCGCATCTAGACATATTGAAATTCAATATTTGCCCAGCGTTTCTCAAAAAAGTTTTACCGTCTCCGCGTAACGCCGCGTCAAAAAACGCGTAGATTTCGCGTTGTTTCCAAGAAAGCTCACGCTCACAGGCATAAGCCCACAGAGCTCATATTCATGTCACTAATGCGCCACCTGAAACTGAACAGAATGAAGCCATTAATGTGTAGCCTGCTCCCAGTATAGCGCCCCCTAGCCATACCTTCAAAACTGCACTTTTGAATCTTTTTTATACAATGATGCCAGTATGTTCTAGACACTTTTGCAAACCAAAAAATACATTATAGTCATGTCATATTTTCTAAGATGTGGGCGTGACTTTGACTTTTATTTGGGAGTCTATCTGGACCTGCCTTGTGTGTCAACAAACTAGTCCCTGGTTTTTCAGCAGAATAAGCCCATACCTGTTTAAACAGACTCTCCTGACACGGGGCTACAAAAAATACCTGACTTTTTTTTCACTCAGACCCCCCCGTTTCGAATGGCGCCCCCCCAAAAACACATTTTGTCATGTAAATTTGACACCACCTCGCAGGCGCGCGCTCTATCCAGTCTGGATCCTACTTGGCTGACAGAAGGCCACTTACGGTCTGATTCCATAGAGATCAATTACTTCACGGTGCACATCACTATAGCGCCCCCTGCCTATACCTTGAAAAAATTATTTTGTCCGATTTCCACCAAACTTTCCAGATGTGTTCTACTCATCATAACAAACAAAAAAATATATTACACCATGCCTCTATCTTGCTCCGTTCTCTTAATATTTAGGCCCGAGCCGGACGCAGTCCTGGCAAGGGACTATTGTTTTTGGGTGGTTTCTTATTATTATTATTATTATTTTTTTTTTTTTTTTTCTCCGGAAAGGATCGCGTTTTTGACCCGCTAAACGTGGGTGAAAGCTCACCAAAATTGGCGGAGGCAATGAGGCGGCGAAAAAATTTATGATATTGGACGAATGGGACACGCCCACAACAAAATGGCTCCACAGCGCCCTCTGGAAGTGGACCCCAATTCAAAAAAATCGGGGCGTTTTTGGGCGTACGCCCGAATCACTCGCCACAGTGAGAGGGGACATCAGGACAAGCCCAAAACTCACTTGGAGCGCCACGCCCACTCGCACAGGGAGGCGGCCATCTTGGCTTGAATTGGCTTTCAAGTGGCTTGTAAGTGGCCCGCCCATCCTCCGTGAAAATAGCCAGAGGTCTTAGCCTAGCTGCATACTGGCCTCTGTCAGAGGCCTCTGTCTCCTGAAATTCGCCAATTTTCCAAATTTCTCCCTTTCTTCACAAAAGCCACACTTTTGGACTCGTAGGTACTTATACTACCCCTATGTCACAGACAGAAGCTTTAATTTGGACGTTTTTGCCTCCAAATTCACGTTTTTCTCAACAGTACAATCACAGGAAGTTTAGTTCGTCTGTTTCCTGTCCGTCTCTCTGTGTGCTCCTCGTACTATATGGGTCTTTCCAAAATATTGCTTCAATATCGAGGGTGCTGCAGGGCTGAAACCCTCTCTCAACGTTTCTTTGGGCAGCCAGGAATTTACCCTGATTAAATAATGATAGAATATATTATTTTCTATACTGTAAATCCATTTCCTGCAAATACACAAGTGCGGGGTATTTCATGATAACAATGTCAAATTCCCTGCAGTAATCACTCAGTCTTAGTAGCGCCATTGGTAGAGAGCTGGGTTAGTGTACAGGAGGTTGCTGGATCAAATCCCAACCAAGGCTCCTTTTCATTTGTTTTTCTTTTGGACTCCGCACTTTCTGGTAAAAACATGAATTGTCGCCGATGGTTCCAAACTCATTAGAAACATGAAAATTACCCCTCCAGTGTGTTGCCGGGATCAAATTTCAGCCAGTGAATTTGGAGTACCCAAGCAGTCATCAGGCCCATGTTTGCATGGAATTACAGCTCAGTGATAGCATGGTCGTCTCAAGTGAAGGAGGTTGCTAGTCCAAACACGACCTTGACACTTTCATATTGCCTTCACCTTTTACATGGGATGCTGCACACATTGTCGCAGCCTATAACACGTGAGTAAGGGACATTTTGCAGAAGTTCCTGTGCCTGTGTGGCATCATAGCTTGAGCGTTGGATTCCCAACCATTAGGTTGTTGGATCAATTCTGACTTTACCTTTTTTTTTTTTTTTTTTTACCGCAAATATGGTCCCACCCTCATGAAAAACGCTTCAAAACATGCGTCACTAAAGAGAAAGAAATGGGGGACACTGGGGAATATGTCGAAAACAATCGGGGACATGTTGAAGGTGGGGGGGGGGATCTAAACTGTGAATCCGTTTCCTGCAAACACACAAGTGCATGATCTCTCATGACATTAATTTCCAATCTGCTGTTTATTCACTCAGCTGGAGTAGCTCCATCGGTAAAGAGCTGAACTAGTGTACAGGAGGTTGCTGGATCCAATCCCAATGTTCACTCTTTTATTTCCTTTTTCTTTTGGACTCAGCACCTTCCAGGAAGAACTCACTAAAAACAGGGAAATAACCTCTCCTCCAGTGTGTTGCTGCGACCAAATTCCAGCCTGGGAATTTCGAGAAACCAAGCCATCATCAGGCCCATGTTTCAAGTGAAGGAGGTAGCTAGTCCAAACACAGCCATGACACTTTTATATTGTTTTCACCTATTACATGGGCAACTGCACACATTGTCACAGCCTAAAACACATGAATACAGGACGTTTCATGAGATTGGTTGTGCCTGTGTAGTGTTACTGCTTGTGCATTGGCTTGCCAATCATGACATTAATGGATCAATTTTGACCTTAGCTCTTTTTTTTTTTTTTTTTAACCGCACCTATGGTCCCGCCCCAATGTATGGGTGGGGTGCATGACCTGAAATTACCTCTCTCCTCCAGTGGTGTGCTGGGAACTAACTTCTGCTCAATAATTTAGACAAAAGTAGCCCACATCGAGGTCTAACTACCATGGAGGTACAGCTCAGTGATAATGTGCTTGTCTTTAGTGGAGTAGGTTGCCAGTTCAAACATGGCTGTGACACTTCTCTAATCCTTTCTCTATTTTTGGTCGGCATTTTAATAGAATTTCTGATACAGTGCAGTCTGTCAGTGATTTTAACAGTTTATACAGTGTTAAGAGTTTCTGCAATATCAACATGTTTGTACAGTTTCTGCAACAAAATAGGGATTATTGCAATTACAACACAATTATGCAACTACATAGGGATTTTCACAATAGCACTATAATGCAACTTAATAGGGACATTCGCATATAAAGCACTGTCATGCAACTTAAAGGGACTTTCGCATAAAATGAACTGTAATGCAACTTAAAGGGACTTTCGCATATAATAAACTGTAATGCAACTTAAAGGGACTTTGCATAAAATGCACTGTAATGCAACTTAAAGGGACTTTCGCATATAATAAACTGTAATGCAACTTAAAGGGACTTTCGCATATAATGTACTGTAATGCAACTTAAAGGGACTTTGCATAAAATGCACTGTAATGCAACTTTAAGGGACTTTCGCATATAATGAACTGTAATGCAACTTAAAGGGACTTTCGCATATAATAAACTGTAATGCAACTTAAAGGGACTTTCGCATATAATGTACTGTAATGCAACTTAAAGGGACTTTGCATAAAATGCACTGTAATGCAACTTTAAGGGACTTTCGCATATAATGAACTGTAATGCAACTTAAAGGGACTTTCGCATATAATAAACTGTAATGCAACTTAAAGGGACTTTCGCATAAAATGCACTGTAATGCAACTTTAAGGGACTTTCGCATAAAATGCACTGTAATACAACTTAAATCAGTGTGATGAGGATTGATCGCAAGGGACCACAGCAAACAGAGGTGGTGGTAAGGCGTGAGAGTGAGCAAAGGTGGTAGCAAGGGATGACAACGAGCGGAGGTGGCCGCAAGGAACGAGAGCGAGCGGAGGTGGCCGCAAGGGACGAGAGTGAGCGGGGGCGGTTGCAAGGGACGAGTCCCCAAGGGCGAGGGCCTTCATCGCCGCTTGCGGCTTTAATTATTATTATTATTTTTTTTCTCCGGAAAGGATCGCGTTTTTGACCCGCTAAACGTGGGTGAAAGCTCACCAAAATTGGCGGAGGCAATGAGGCGGCGAAAAAATTTATGATATTGGACGAATGGGACACGCCCACAACAAAATGGCTCCACAGCGCCCTCTGGAAGTGGACCCCAATTCAAAAAAATCGGGGCGTTTTTGGGCGTACGCCCGAATCACTCGCCACAGTGAGAGGGGACATCAGGACAAGCCCAAAACTCACTTGGAGCGCCACGCCCACTCGCACAGGGAGGCGGCCATCTTGGCTTCAAACCCGGACCTCGTCCAAACTAATTTTACGTTTTAACGAACTAGTCCCTGGTTTTTTGTCGGATTTAGATCACATTTGGCACAGCGCATCTAGACATATTGAAATTCAATATTTGCCCAGCGTTTCTCAAAAAAGTTTTACCGTCTCCGCGTAACGCCGCGTCAAAAAACGCGTAGATTTCGCGTTGTTTCCAAGAAAGCTCACGCTCACAGGCATAAGCCCACAGAGCTCATATTCATGTCACTAATGCGCCACCTGAAACTGAACAGAATGAAGCCATTAATGTGTAGCCTGCTCCCAGTATAGCGCCCCCTAGCCATACCTTCAAAACTGCACTTTTGAATCTTTTTTATACAATGATGCCAGTATGTTCTAGACACTTTTGCAAACCAAAAAATACATTATAGTCATGTCATATTTTCTAAGATGTGGGCGTGACTTTGACTTTTATTTGGGAGTCTATCTGGACCTGCCTTGTGTGTCAACAAACTAGTCCCTGGTTTTTCAGCAGAATAAGCCCATACCTGTTTAAACAGACTCTCCTGACACGGGGCTACAAAAAATACCTGACTTTTTTTTCACTCAGACCCCCCCGTTTCGAATGGCGCCCCCCCAAAAACACATTTTGTCATGTAAATTTGACACCACCTCGCAGGCGCGCGCTCTATCCAGTCTGGATCCTACTTGGCTGACAGAAGGCCACTTACGGTCTGATTCCATAGAGATCAATTACTTCACGGTGCACATCACTATAGCGCCCCCTGCCTATACCTTGAAAAAATTATTTTGTCCGATTTCCACCAAACTTTCCAGATGTGTTCTACTCATCATAACAAACAAAAAAATATATTACACCATGCCTCTATCTTGCTCCGTTCTCTTAATATTTAGGCCCGAGCCGGACGCAGTCCTGGCAAGGGACTATTGTTTTTGGGTGGTTTCTTATTATTATTATTATTATTATTTTTTTTTTTTTTCTCCGGAAAGGATCGCGTTTTTGACCCGCTAAACGTGGGTGAAAGCTCACCAAAATTGGCGGAGGCAATGAGGCGGCGAAAAAATTTATGATATTGGACGAATGGGACACGCCCACAACAAAATGGCTCCACAGCGCCCTCTGGAAGTGGACCCCAATTCAAAAAAATCGGGGCGTTTTTGGGCGTACGCCCGAATCACTCGCCACAGTGAGAGGGGACATCAGGACAAGCCCAAAACTCACTTGGAGCGCCACGCCCACTCGCACAGGGAGGCGGCCATCTTGGCTTGAATTGGCTTTCAAGTGGCTTGTAAGTGGCCCGCCCATCCTCCGTGAAAATAGCCAGAGGTCTTAGCCTAGCTGCATACTGGCCTCTGTCAGAGGCCTCTGTCTCCTGAAATTCGCCAATTTTCCAAATTTCTCCCTTTCTTCACAAAAGCCACACTTTTGGACTCGTAGGTACTTATACTACCCCTATGTCACAGACAGAAGCTTTAATTTGGACGTTTTTGCCTCCAAATTCACGTTTTTCTCAACAGTACAATCACAGGAAGTTTAGTTCGTCTGTTTCCTGTCCGTCTCTCTGTGTGCTCCTCGTACTATATGGGTCTTTCCAAAATATTGCTTCAATATCGAGGGTGCTGCAGGGCTGAAACCCTCTCTCAACGTTTCTTTGGGCAGCCAGGAATTTACCCTGATTAAATAATGATAGAATATATTATTTTCTATACTGTAAATCCATTTCCTGCAAATACACAAGTGCGGGGTATTTCATGATAACAATGTCAAATTCCCTGCAGTAATCACTCAGTCTTAGTAGCGCCATTGGTAGAGAGCTGGGTTAGTGTACAGGAGGTTGCTGGATCAAATCCCAACCAAGGCTCCTTTTCATTTGTTTTTCTTTTGGACTCCGCACTTTCTGGTAAAAACATGAATTGTCGCCGATGGTTCCAAACTCATTAGAAACATGAAAATTACCCCTCCAGTGTGTTGCCGGGATCAAATTTCAGCCAGTGAATTTGGAGTACCCAAGCAGTCATCAGGCCCATGTTTGCATGGAATTACAGCTCAGTGATAGCATGGTCGTCTCAAGTGAAGGAGGTTGCTAGTCCAAACACGACCTTGACACTTTCATATTGCCTTCACCTTTTACATGGGATGCTGCACACATTGTCGCAGCCTATAACACGTGAGTAAGGGACATTTTGCAGAAGTTCCTGTGCCTGTGTGGCATCATAGCTTGAGCGTTGGATTCCCAACCATTAGGTTGTTGGATCAATTCTGACTTTACCTTTTTTTTTTTTTTTTTTTACCGCAAATATGGTCCCACCCTCATGAAAAACGCTTCAAAACATGCGTCACTAAAGAGAAAGAAATGGGGGACACTGGGGAATATGTCGAAAACAATCGGGGACATGTTGAAGGTGGGGGGGGGGATCTAAACTGTGAATCCGTTTCCTGCAAACACACAAGTGCATGATCTCTCATGACATTAATTTCCAATCTGCTGTTTATTCACTCAGCTGGAGTAGCTCCATCGGTAAAGAGCTGAACTAGTGTACAGGAGGTTGCTGGATCCAATCCCAATGTTCACTCTTTTATTTCCTTTTTCTTTTGGACTCAGCACCTTCCAGGAAGAACTCACTAAAAACAGGGAAATAACCTCTCCTCCAGTGTGTTGCTGCGACCAAATTCCAGCCTGGGAATTTCGAGAAACCAAGCCATCATCAGGCCCATGTTTCAAGTGAAGGAGGTAGCTAGTCCAAACACAGCCATGACACTTTTATATTGTTTTCACCTATTACATGGGCAACTGCACACATTGTCACAGCCTAAAACACATGAATACAGGACGTTTCATGAGATTGGTTGTGCCTGTGTAGTGTTACTGCTTGTGCATTGGCTTGCCAATCATGACATTAATGGATCAATTTTGACCTTAGCTCTTTTTTTTTTTTTTTTTAACCGCACCTATGGTCCCGCCCCAATGTATGGGTGGGGTGCATGACCTGAAATTACCTCTCTCCTCCAGTGGTGTGCTGGGAACTAACTTCTGCTCAATAATTTAGACAAAAGTAGCCCACATCGAGGTCTAACTACCATGGAGGTACAGCTCAGTGATAATGTGCTTGTCTTTAGTGGAGTAGGTTGCCAGTTCAAACATGGCTGTGACACTTCTCTAATCCTTTCTCTATTTTTGGTCGGCATTTTAATAGAATTTCTGATACAGTGCAGTCTGTCAGTGATTTTAACAGTTTATACAGTGTTAAGAGTTTCTGCAATATCAACATGTTTGTACAGTTTCTGCAACAAAATAGGGATTATTGCAATTACAACACAATTATGCAACTACATAGGGATTTTCACAATAGCACTATAATGCAACTTAATAGGGACATTCGCATATAAAGCACTGTCATGCAACTTAAAGGGACTTTCGCATAAAATGAACTGTAATGCAACTTAAAGGGACTTTCGCATATAATAAACTGTAATGCAACTTAAAGGGACTTTGCATAAAATGCACTGTAATGCAACTTAAAGGGACTTTCGCATATAATAAACTGTAATGCAACTTAAAGGGACTTTCGCATATAATGTACTGTAATGCAACTTAAAGGGACTTTGCATAAAATGCACTGTAATGCAACTTTAAGGGACTTTCGCATATAATGAACTGTAATGCAACTTAAAGGGACTTTCGCATATAATAAACTGTAATGCAACTTAAAGGGACTTTCGCATATAATGTACTGTAATGCAACTTAAAGGGACTTTGCATAAAATGCACTGTAATGCAACTTTAAGGGACTTTCGCATATAATGAACTGTAATGCAACTTAAAGGGACTTTCGCATATAATAAACTGTAATGCAACTTAAAGGGACTTTCGCATAAAATGCACTGTAATGCAACTTTAAGGGACTTTCGCATAAAATGCACTGTAATACAACTTAAATCAGTGTGATGAGGATTGATCGCAAGGGACCACAGCAAACAGAGGTGGTGGTAAGGCGTGAGAGTGAGCAAAGGTGGTAGCAAGGGATGACAACGAGCGGAGGTGGCCGCAAGGAACGAGAGCGAGCGGAGGTGGCCGCAAGGGACGAGAGTGAGCGGGGGCGGTTGCAAGGGACGAGTCCCCAAGGGCGAGGGCCTTCATCGCCGCTTGCGGCTTTAATTATTATTATTATTTTTTTTCTCCGGAAAGGATCGCGTTTTTGACCCGCTAAACGTGGGTGAAAGCTCACCAAAATTGGCGGAGGCAATGAGGCGGCGAAAAAATTTATGATATTGGACGAATGGGACACGCCCACAACAAAATGGCTCCACAGCGCCCTCTGGAAGTGGACCCCAATTCAAAAAAATCGGGGCGTTTTTGGGCGTACGCCCGAATCACTCGCCACAGTGAGAGGGGACATCAGGACAAGCCCAAAACTCACTTGGAGCGCCACGCCCACTCGCACAGGGAGGCGGCCATCTTGGCTTCAAACCCGGACCTCGTCCAAACTAATTTTACGTTTTAACGAACTAGTCCCTGGTTTTTTGTCGGATTTAGATCACATTTGGCACAGCGCATCTAGACATATTGAAATTCAATATTTGCCCAGCGTTTCTCAAAAAAGTTTTACCGTCTCCGCGTAACGCCGCGTCAAAAAACGCGTAGATTTCGCGTTGTTTCCAAGAAAGCTCACGCTCACAGGCATAAGCCCACAGAGCTCATATTCATGTCACTAATGCGCCACCTGAAACTGAACAGAATGAAGCCATTAATGTGTAGCCTGCTCCCAGTATAGCGCCCCCTAGCCATACCTTCAAAACTGCACTTTTGAATCTTTTTTATACAATGATGCCAGTATGTTCTAGACACTTTTGCAAACCAAAAAATACATTATAGTCATGTCATATTTTCTAAGATGTGGGCGTGACTTTGACTTTTATTTGGGAGTCTATCTGGACCTGCCTTGTGTGTCAACAAACTAGTCCCTGGTTTTTCAGCAGAATAAGCCCATACCTGTTTAAACAGACTCTCCTGACACGGGGCTACAAAAAATACCTGACTTTTTTTTCACTCAGACCCCCCCGTTTCGAATGGCGCCCCCCCAAAAACACATTTTGTCATGTAAATTTGACACCACCTCGCAGGCGCGCGCTCTATCCAGTCTGGATCCTACTTGGCTGACAGAAGGCCACTTACGGTCTGATTCCATAGAGATCAATTACTTCACGGTGCACATCACTATAGCGCCCCCTGCCTATACCTTGAAAAAATTATTTTGTCCGATTTCCACCAAACTTTCCAGATGTGTTCTACTCATCATAACAAACAAAAAAATATATTACACCATGCCTCTATCTTGCTCCGTTCTCTTAATATTTAGGCCCGAGCCGGACGCAGTCCTGGCAAGGGACTATTGTTTTTGGGTGGTTTCTTATTATTATTATTATTATTATTTTTTTTTTTTTTCTCCGGAAAGGATCGCGTTTTTGACCCGCTAAACGTGGGTGAAAGCTCACCAAAATTGGCGGAGGCAATGAGGCGGCGAAAAAATTTATGATATTGGACGAATGGGACACGCCCACAACAAAATGGCTCCACAGCGCCCTCTGGAAGTGGACCCCAATTCAAAAAAATCGGGGCGTTTTTGGGCGTACGCCCGAATCACTCGCCACAGTGAGAGGGGACATCAGGACAAGCCCAAAACTCACTTGGAGCGCCACGCCCACTCGCACAGGGAGGCGGCCATCTTGGCTTGAATTGGCTTTCAAGTGGCTTGTAAGTGGCCCGCCCATCCTCCGTGAAAATAGCCAGAGGTCTTAGCCTAGCTGCATACTGGCCTCTGTCAGAGGCCTCTGTCTCCTGAAATTCGCCAATTTTCCAAATTTCTCCCTTTCTTCACAAAAGCCACACTTTTGGACTCGTAGGTACTTATACTACCCCTATGTCACAGACAGAAGCTTTAATTTGGACGTTTTTGCCTCCAAATTCACGTTTTTCTCAACAGTACAATCACAGGAAGTTTAGTTCGTCTGTTTCCTGTCCGTCTCTCTGTGTGCTCCTCGTACTATATGGGTCTTTCCAAAATATTGCTTCAATATCGAGGGTGCTGCAGGGCTGAAACCCTCTCTCAACGTTTCTTTGGGCAGCCAGGAATTTACCCTGATTAAATAATGATAGAATATATTATTTTCTATACTGTAAATCCATTTCCTGCAAATACACAAGTGCGGGGTATTTCATGATAACAATGTCAAATTCCCTGCAGTAATCACTCAGTCTTAGTAGCGCCATTGGTAGAGAGCTGGGTTAGTGTACAGGAGGTTGCTGGATCAAATCCCAACCAAGGCTCCTTTTCATTTGTTTTTCTTTTGGACTCCGCACTTTCTGGTAAAAACATGAATTGTCGCCGATGGTTCCAAACTCATTAGAAACATGAAAATTACCCCTCCAGTGTGTTGCCGGGATCAAATTTCAGCCAGTGAATTTGGAGTACCCAAGCAGTCATCAGGCCCATGTTTGCATGGAATTACAGCTCAGTGATAGCATGGTCGTCTCAAGTGAAGGAGGTTGCTAGTCCAAACACGACCTTGACACTTTCATATTGCCTTCACCTTTTACATGGGATGCTGCACACATTGTCGCAGCCTATAACACGTGAGTAAGGGACATTTTGCAGAAGTTCCTGTGCCTGTGTGGCATCATAGCTTGAGCGTTGGATTCCCAACCATTAGGTTGTTGGATCAATTCTGACTTTACCTTTTTTTTTTTTTTTTTTTACCGCAAATATGGTCCCACCCTCATGAAAAACGCTTCAAAACATGCGTCACTAAAGAGAAAGAAATGGGGGACACTGGGGAATATGTCGAAAACAATCGGGGACATGTTGAAGGTGGGGGGGGGGATCTAAACTGTGAATCCGTTTCCTGCAAACACACAAGTGCATGATCTCTCATGACATTAATTTCCAATCTGCTGTTTATTCACTCAGCTGGAGTAGCTCCATCGGTAAAGAGCTGAACTAGTGTACAGGAGGTTGCTGGATCCAATCCCAATGTTCACTCTTTTATTTCCTTTTTCTTTTGGACTCAGCACCTTCCAGGAAGAACTCACTAAAAACAGGGAAATAACCTCTCCTCCAGTGTGTTGCTGCGACCAAATTCCAGCCTGGGAATTTCGAGAAACCAAGCCATCATCAGGCCCATGTTTCAAGTGAAGGAGGTAGCTAGTCCAAACACAGCCATGACACTTTTATATTGTTTTCACCTATTACATGGGCAACTGCACACATTGTCACAGCCTAAAACACATGAATACAGGACGTTTCATGAGATTGGTTGTGCCTGTGTAGTGTTACTGCTTGTGCATTGGCTTGCCAATCATGACATTAATGGATCAATTTTGACCTTAGCTCTTTTTTTTTTTTTTTTTAACCGCACCTATGGTCCCGCCCCAATGTATGGGTGGGGTGCATGACCTGAAATTACCTCTCTCCTCCAGTGGTGTGCTGGGAACTAACTTCTGCTCAATAATTTAGACAAAAGTAGCCCACATCGAGGTCTAACTACCATGGAGGTACAGCTCAGTGATAATGTGCTTGTCTTTAGTGGAGTAGGTTGCCAGTTCAAACATGGCTGTGACACTTCTCTAATCCTTTCTCTATTTTTGGTCGGCATTTTAATAGAATTTCTGATACAGTGCAGTCTGTCAGTGATTTTAACAGTTTATACAGTGTTAAGAGTTTCTGCAATATCAACATGTTTGTACAGTTTCTGCAACAAAATAGGGATTATTGCAATTACAACACAATTATGCAACTACATAGGGATTTTCACAATAGCACTATAATGCAACTTAATAGGGACATTCGCATATAAAGCACTGTCATGCAACTTAAAGGGACTTTCGCATAAAATGAACTGTAATGCAACTTAAAGGGACTTTCGCATATAATAAACTGTAATGCAACTTAAAGGGACTTTGCATAAAATGCACTGTAATGCAACTTAAAGGGACTTTCGCATATAATAAACTGTAATGCAACTTAAAGGGACTTTCGCATATAATGTACTGTAATGCAACTTAAAGGGACTTTGCATAAAATGCACTGTAATGCAACTTTAAGGGACTTTCGCATATAATGAACTGTAATGCAACTTAAAGGGACTTTCGCATATAATAAACTGTAATGCAACTTAAAGGGACTTTCGCATATAATGTACTGTAATGCAACTTAAAGGGACTTTGCATAAAATGCACTGTAATGCAACTTTAAGGGACTTTCGCATATAATGAACTGTAATGCAACTTAAAGGGACTTTCGCATATAATAAACTGTAATGCAACTTAAAGGGACTTTCGCATAAAATGCACTGTAATGCAACTTTAAGGGACTTTCGCATAAAATGCACTGTAATACAACTTAAATCAGTGTGATGAGGATTGATCGCAAGGGACCACAGCAAACAGAGGTGGTGGTAAGGCGTGAGAGTGAGCAAAGGTGGTAGCAAGGGATGACAACGAGCGGAGGTGGCCGCAAGGAACGAGAGCGAGCGGAGGTGGCCGCAAGGGACGAGAGTGAGCGGGGGCGGTTGCAAGGGACGAGTCCCCAAGGGCGAGGGCCTTCATCGCCGCTTGCGGCTTTAATTATTATTATTATTTTTTTTCTCCGGAAAGGATCGCGTTTTTGACCCGCTAAACGTGGGTGAAAGCTCACCAAAATTGGCGGAGGCAATGAGGCGGCGAAAAAATTTATGATATTGGACGAATGGGACACGCCCACAACAAAATGGCTCCACAGCGCCCTCTGGAAGTGGACCCCAATTCAAAAAAATCGGGGCGTTTTTGGGCGTACGCCCGAATCACTCGCCACAGTGAGAGGGGACATCAGGACAAGCCCAAAACTCACTTGGAGCGCCACGCCCACTCGCACAGGGAGGCGGCCATCTTGGCTTCAAACCCGGACCTCGTCCAAACTAATTTTACGTTTTAACGAACTAGTCCCTGGTTTTTTGTCGGATTTAGATCACATTTGGCACAGCGCATCTAGACATATTGAAATTCAATATTTGCCCAGCGTTTCTCAAAAAAGTTTTACCGTCTCCGCGTAACGCCGCGTCAAAAAACGCGTAGATTTCGCGTTGTTTCCAAGAAAGCTCACGCTCACAGGCATAAGCCCACAGAGCTCATATTCATGTCACTAATGCGCCACCTGAAACTGAACAGAATGAAGCCATTAATGTGTAGCCTGCTCCCAGTATAGCGCCCCCTAGCCATACCTTCAAAACTGCACTTTTGAATCTTTTTTATACAATGATGCCAGTATGTTCTAGACACTTTTGCAAACCAAAAAATACATTATAGTCATGTCATATTTTCTAAGATGTGGGCGTGACTTTGACTTTTATTTGGGAGTCTATCTGGACCTGCCTTGTGTGTCAACAAACTAGTCCCTGGTTTTTCAGCAGAATAAGCCCATACCTGTTTAAACAGACTCTCCTGACACGGGGCTACAAAAAATACCTGACTTTTTTTTCACTCAGACCCCCCCGTTTCGAATGGCGCCCCCCCAAAAACACATTTTGTCATGTAAATTTGACACCACCTCGCAGGCGCGCGCTCTATCCAGTCTGGATCCTACTTGGCTGACAGAAGGCCACTTACGGTCTGATTCCATAGAGATCAATTACTTCACGGTGCACATCACTATAGCGCCCCCTGCCTATACCTTGAAAAAATTATTTTGTCCGATTTCCACCAAACTTTCCAGATGTGTTCTACTCATCATAACAAACAAAAAAATATATTACACCATGCCTCTATCTTGCTCCGTTCTCTTAATATTTAGGCCCGAGCCGGACGCAGTCCTGGCAAGGGACTATTGTTTTTGGGTGGTTTCTTATTATTATTATTATTATTATTTTTTTTTTTTTTCTCCGGAAAGGATCGCGTTTTTGACCCGCTAAACGTGGGTGAAAGCTCACCAAAATTGGCGGAGGCAATGAGGCGGCGAAAAAATTTATGATATTGGACGAATGGGACACGCCCACAACAAAATGGCTCCACAGCGCCCTCTGGAAGTGGACCCCAATTCAAAAAAATCGGGGCGTTTTTGGGCGTACGCCCGAATCACTCGCCACAGTGAGAGGGGACATCAGGACAAGCCCAAAACTCACTTGGAGCGCCACGCCCACTCGCACAGGGAGGCGGCCATCTTGGCTTCAAACCCGGACCTCGTCCAAACTAATTTTACGTTTTAACGAACTAGTCCCTGGTTTTTTGTCGGATTTAGATCACATTTGGCACAGCGCATCTAGACATATTGAAATTCAATATTTGCCCAGCGTTTCTCAAAAAAGTTTTACCGTCTCCGCGTAACGCCGCGTCAAAAAACGCGTAGATTTCGCGTTGTTTCCAAGAAAGCTCACGCTCACAGGCATAAGCCCACAGAGCTCATATTCATGTCACTAATGCGCCACCTGAAACTGAACAGAATGAAGCCATTAATGTGTAGCCTGCTCCCAGTATAGCGCCCCCTAGCCATACCTTCAAAACTGCACTTTTGAATCTTTTTTATACAATGATGCCAGTATGTTCTAGACACTTTTGCAAACCAAAAAATACATTATAGTCATGTCATATTTTCTAAGATGTGGGCGTGACTTTGACTTTTATTTGGGAGTCTATCTGGACCTGCCTTGTGTGTCAACAAACTAGTCCCTGGTTTTTCAGCAGAATAAGCCCATACCTGTTTAAACAGACTCTCCTGACACGGGGCTACAAAAAATACCTGACTTTTTTTTCACTCAGACCCCCCCGTTTCGAATGGCGCCCCCCCAAAAACACATTTTGTCATGTAAATTTGACACCACCTCGCAGGCGCGCGCTCTATCCAGTCTGGATCCTACTTGGCTGACAGAAGGCCACTTACGGTCTGATTCCATAGAGATCAATTACTTCACGGTGCACATCACTATAGCGCCCCCTGCCTATACCTTGAAAAAATTATTTTGTCCGATTTCCACCAAACTTTCCAGATGTGTTCTACTCATCATAACAAACAAAAAAATATATTACACCATGCCTCTATCTTGCTCCGTTCTCTTAATATTTAGGCCCGAGCCGGACGCAGTCCTGGCAAGGGACTATTGTTTTTGGGTGGTTTCTTATTATTATTATTATTATTATTTTTTTTTTTTTTCTCCGGAAAGGATCGCGTTTTTGACCCGCTAAACGTGGGTGAAAGCTCACCAAAATTGGCGGAGGCAATGAGGCGGCGAAAAAATTTATGATATTGGACGAATGGGACACGCCCACAACAAAATGGCTCCACAGCGCCCTCTGGAAGTGGACCCCAATTCAAAAAAATCGGGGCGTTTTTGGGCGTACGCCCGAATCACTCGCCACAGTGAGAGGGGACATCAGGACAAGCCCAAAACTCACTTGGAGCGCCACGCCCACTCGCACAGGGAGGCGGCCATCTTGGCTTCAAACCCGGACCTCGTCCAAACTAATTTTACGTTTTAACGAACTAGTCCCTGGTTTTTTGTCGGATTTAGATCACATTTGGCACAGCGCATCTAGACATATTGAAATTCAATATTTGCCCAGCGTTTCTCAAAAAAGTTTTACCGTCTCCGCGTAACGCCGCGTCAAAAAACGCGTAGATTTCGCGTTGTTTCCAAGAAAGCTCACGCTCACAGGCATAAGCCCACAGAGCTCATATTCATGTCACTAATGCGCCACCTGAAACTGAACAGAATGAAGCCATTAATGTGTAGCCTGCTCCCAGTATAGCGCCCCCTAGCCATACCTTCAAAACTGCACTTTTGAATCTTTTTTATACAATGATGCCAGTATGTTCTAGACACTTTTGCAAACCAAAAAATACATTATAGTCATGTCATATTTTCTAAGATGTGGGCGTGACTTTGACTTTTATTTGGGAGTCTATCTGGACCTGCCTTGTGTGTCAACAAACTAGTCCCTGGTTTTTCAGCAGAATAAGCCCATACCTGTTTAAACAGACTCTCCTGACACGGGGCTACAAAAAATACCTGACTTTTTTTTCACTCAGACCCCCCCGTTTCGAATGGCGCCCCCCCAAAAACACATTTTGTCATGTAAATTTGACACCACCTCGCAGGCGCGCGCTCTATCCAGTCTGGATCCTACTTGGCTGACAGAAGGCCACTTACGGTCTGATTCCATAGAGATCAATTACTTCACGGTGCACATCACTATAGCGCCCCCTGCCTATACCTTGAAAAAATTATTTTGTCCGATTTCCACCAAACTTTCCAGATGTGTTCTACTCATCATAACAAACAAAAAAATATATTACACCATGCCTCTATCTTGCTCCGTTCTCTTAATATTTAGGCCCGAGCCGGACGCAGTCCTGGCAAGGGACTATTGTTTTTGGGTGGTTTCTTATTATTATTATTATTATTATTTTTTTTTTTTTTCTCCGGAAAGGATCGCGTTTTTGACCCGCTAAACGTGGGTGAAAGCTCACCAAAATTGGCGGAGGCAATGAGGCGGCGAAAAAATTTATGATATTGGACGAATGGGACACGCCCACAACAAAATGGCTCCACAGCGCCCTCTGGAAGTGGACCCCAATTCAAAAAAATCGGGGCGTTTTTGGGCGTACGCCCGAATCACTCGCCACAGTGAGAGGGGACATCAGGACAAGCCCAAAACTCACTTGGAGCGCCACGCCCACTCGCACAGGGAGGCGGCCATCTTGGCTTCAAACCCGGACCTCGTCCAAACTAATTTTACGTTTTAACGAACTAGTCCCTGGTTTTTTGTCGGATTTAGATCACATTTGGCACAGCGCATCTAGACATATTGAAATTCAATATTTGCCCAGCGTTTCTCAAAAAAGTTTTACCGTCTCCGCGTAACGCCGCGTCAAAAAACGCGTAGATTTCGCGTTGTTTCCAAGAAAGCTCACGCTCACAGGCATAAGCCCACAGAGCTCATATTCATGTCACTAATGCGCCACCTGAAACTGAACAGAATGAAGCCATTAATGTGTAGCCTGCTCCCAGTATAGCGCCCCCTAGCCATACCTTCAAAACTGCACTTTTGAATCTTTTTTATACAATGATGCCAGTATGTTCTAGACACTTTTGCAAACCAAAAAATACATTATAGTCATGTCATATTTTCTAAGATGTGGGCGTGACTTTGACTTTTATTTGGGAGTCTATCTGGACCTGCCTTGTGTGTCAACAAACTAGTCCCTGGTTTTTCAGCAGAATAAGCCCATACCTGTTTAAACAGACTCTCCTGACACGGGGCTACAAAAAATACCTGACTTTTTTTTCACTCAGACCCCCCCGTTTCGAATGGCGCCCCCCCAAAAACACATTTTGTCATGTAAATTTGACACCACCTCGCAGGCGCGCGCTCTATCCAGTCTGGATCCTACTTGGCTGACAGAAGGCCACTTACGGTCTGATTCCATAGAGATCAATTACTTCACGGTGCACATCACTATAGCGCCCCCTGCCTATACCTTGAAAAAATTATTTTGTCCGATTTCCACCAAACTTTCCAGATGTGTTCTACTCATCATAACAAACAAAAAAATATATTACACCATGCCTCTATCTTGCTCCGTTCTCTTAATATTTAGGCCCGAGCCGGACGCAGTCCTGGCAAGGGACTATTGTTTTTGGGTGGTTTCTTATTATTATTATTATTATTATTTTTTTTTTTTTTCTCCGGAAAGGATCGCGTTTTTGACCCGCTAAACGTGGGTGAAAGCTCACCAAAATTGGCGGAGGCAATGAGGCGGCGAAAAAATTTATGATATTGGACGAATGGGACACGCCCACAACAAAATGGCTCCACAGCGCCCTCTGGAAGTGGACCCCAATTCAAAAAAATCGGGGCGTTTTTGGGCGTACGCCCGAATCACTCGCCACAGTGAGAGGGGACATCAGGACAAGCCCAAAACTCACTTGGAGCGCCACGCCCACTCGCACAGGGAGGCGGCCATCTTGGCTTGAATTGGCTTTCAAGTGGCTTGTAAGTGGCCCGCCCATCCTCCGTGAAAATAGCCAGAGGTCTTAGCCTGGCAACATACTGGCCTCTGTCAGAGGCCTCTGTGTCCTGAAAATCGCCAATTTTCCAAATTTCTCCCTTTCTTCACAAAAGCCACACTTTTGGACTCGTAGGTACTTATACTACCCCTCTGTCACAGACAGAAGCTTTAATTTGGACGTTTTGCCTCCAAATTCACGTTTTTTTCAACTGTACAGTCACAGGAAGTTCAGTTTATCTGTTTCCTGTCCGTCTCTCTGTGTGTTCCTCGTACTATATGGGTCTCACAAAATTATTGCTTCAATATCAAGGGTGCTTTAGGGCTGGAGCACCCTCTCAACGATCCTTTGGGCAGCCAGGAATTTACCCCAATTACAATATGAGAGAATATATTATTTTCTAAACTGTTAATCCGTTTCCTGCAAATACACAAGTGCAGGGTCTCTCATGAGATTTATTTCACATCCGCTGCTTGTTTTCTCAGCCTAAGTAGCTCCATTGGTAGAGTGCTGGGTTAATGTGCAGGAGGTTGCTGGATCAAATCCCAACCAAGACTCTTTTTCATCTTTTTTTCTTTTGGACACATCACTTTCTGGGAAGAAAGTGCATCGTCGCCGACGGTTCCACACTCATTAAAAACAGGGAAATGACCCCTCCAGTGTGTTGCGAGTGCCATGAGTTCAGGACGTTTCCTAGCAGTTCCTGTGCCTGTGTGGCATCACAGCTTGAGCGTTAGATTCCCATCCATTAGGTTGCTGGATCAATATTGACTCTTTCTGACTTCAACTTTTTTTTTCTTTTAATTACCCGTGCTTATGGTCCCACCCTCATGAAAAACGCTTTCAAAATATGCGTCACTAAAGAGAAAGAAATGGGGGGATAGTGGGGAGACAGTTGAGGAATCACTGGGGGAAAATGTCGAAAACTATCAGGGAAATGTTCCGGGAAGGGGGGACATGACCTGAAGAATTCTAAACTCTAAATCTGTTTCCTGCAAACACACAAGTGCGGGGTCCTGTCATGAAATTAATTTCACATCTGCTGTTTAATTCACTCAGTTGAAGTAGCTCCATTGGTAGAGAGCTGAACTAGTGTACAGGAGGTTGCTGGATCAAATCCCAACATTGACTTTTATTTCCTTTTTCTTTTGAACTCAGCACCTTCCAGGAAGAACTCACTAAAAACAGGGAAATAACCTCTCCTCCAATGTGTTGCTGCGACCAAATTTCAGCCTGGGAATTTAGAGAAACCAAGCCATCATCAGGCCCATGTTTCAAGTGAAGGAGGTTGCGAGTCCAAACACAGCCTTGACACTTTTCTATTGCTTTCACCTTTTACATGGGCTGCTGCACACATTGTCACAGCCTAAAACACATGAGTCCGGGGCATTTCACCAGAGTTGTTGTGCCTGTGTAGTGTCATAGCTTGAGTGTTGGGATTTTAACCATAAGAGTGCTGGTTCAATTCTGACCTTATTTCGTTTTCTTTCTTTATTCTTTTTCTTCACTGCGCCTTTAATCCCACCCTCATGAAAAACGCTTTCTAAATATAAGCCACGAAAGAGACAGAAATGGGGGGATAGGGAAACAATTGAGGCAACACTGCCCGATAATTTACACCAAAGTAGCCCAAATCAGGCCTTAACAACCAAGGAGCTATAGCTCAGGGATAGTGTAATTGTCTTTGGTGTAGGAGGTTGCAAGTTCAAATATGGCTGTGACACTTGTCTAATGCTTTCTCTTTTCTTGCCGGCATTTTAATAGGATTTCTGATACAGTGAAGTCTGTCAGTGATTTCAACAGTTTTTACAGTTTCTGCAACAAAATAGGGATTTTTGCAACTACAACACAATTATGCAACTACATAGAGATTTTCACAATTGCACTGTAATGCAACTTAATAGGGACTTTTGCATAACATGTAACTTAATTCACCTTATTCCGGACGTTCGCGTGGGCGCCACCATGAACTGTGCCCGCCCCTTTTGTCCTATGTGTTGACATGGGGCTGGAGAAGTCCACATAAAATCAGTCTCTACACGAAAACAAAGCCGTTTTCAGGCCGCGCAGAGAAACGCTGCAGTGTTTATTTGTCGGTGCAAATGAACATCGGACATTTTACACAAATCAATCGACTAAACATCAGATTTGAGCGGAGAATATTTTCCCTCGTTCTCCGTTAAAATGAATGGGCAACAGTGGGTGGGGCAGAATAAGGTGAATAGGGACTTTCGCATAAAATGCACTGTAATGCGACTTAAAGGGACTTTCGCATATAATGCACTGTAATGCAACTTAAAGGGACTTTCGCATATAATAAACTGTAATGCAACTTAATCGGACTTTCGCATAAAATGCACTGTAATGCAACTTAAACGGACTTTCGCATATAATGCACTGTAATGCGACTTAAAGGTACTTTCGCATATAATGCACTGTAATGCGACTTAAAGGTACTTTCGCATATAATGCACTGTAATGCAACTTAAAGGGACTTTCGCATATAATGCACTGTAATGCAACTTAAAGGTACTTTCGCATATAATGCACTGTAATGCAACTTAAAGGGACTTTCGCATATAATAAACTGTAATGCAACTTAATCGGACTTTCGCATAAAATGCACTGTAATGCAACTTAAACGGACTTTCGCATATAATGCACTGTAATGCGACTTAAAGGTACTTTCGCATATAATGCACTGTAATGCGACTTAAAGGTACTTTCGCATATAATGCACTGTAATGCAACTTAAAGGGACTTTCGCATATAATGCACTGTAATGCAACTTAAAGGTACTTTCGCATATAATGCACTGTAATGCAACTTCAAGGCACTTTCGCATATAATGCACTGTAATGCGACTTAAAGGTACTTTCGCATATAATGAACTGTAATGCAACTTAAAGGGACTTTCGCATATAATGCACTGTAATGCAACTTAAAGGGACTTTCGCATATAATGCACTGTAATGCAACTTAAAGGGACTTTCGCATATAATGCACTGTAATGCAACTTAAAGGGACTTTCGCATATAATGCACTGTAATGCGACTTAAAGGGACTTTCGCATATAATGTACTGTAATGCAACTTCAAGGCACTTTTGCATATAATAAACTGTAATGCAACTTAAAGGGACTTTCGCATAAAATGCACTGTAATGCAACTAAAATGACTTTCGCATATAATGTACTGTAATGCAACTTAAAGGGACTTTCGCATAAAATGCACTGTAATGCAACTAAAATGACTTTCGCATATAATGCACTGTAATGCAACTTAAAGGGACTTTCGCATCAAGATGAGCGAGTTCAATTGTGGGGCTCGCAAGGACCTAGTGTGATGAAGAGTGGTCGCAAGGCATGAGAGTGACCGGAGGTGGCCGCAAAGGACGAGAGCGAGCGGGGGCGGTTGCAAGGGACGAGTCCCCAAGGGCGAGGGCCTTCATCGCCGCTTGCGGCTTTAATTTTAATTGACCTTAAAAAAAAGTTACGTCTGGTTTTATATCTGACAGTGAGAAAAAAATGCAAATGTGTCTTTTTATAAAGTGTAAATCTGGTTCCCACTGTATTATCCAAATGATCCTATTCAGAACTAAATCCAGGGGTGCTGCTAGATATTCTGGGCTCTATGGCAGAAACAAATTGTGGGCCCCCCACATTTTTTTTTTAAATAACCCATTTAAAAATCCCCTTTATACCTTAAATGGCTCATTTAAATGTTCTTACATTTACTTACAGTGATTTACAGTAAGGCGTGGGGGTGGTGCTCCACCAGAAATTGTTAACTGAAAAGACTGCATTTCCATCCACCCATTTTCTCCCACTTGTCCGTTGCCGGGTCGTGGGGGCAACTGTTGGAGCTGCCCAAATCACATAGCACCAGCCCCTTATGGCTCCTCCTGCAGGTGGTGGGTCCACAGAAGGACGGCCTCATGGTTCTAACTGGGCCTGTTGGTCTCTCATAAGGGGCTTCTGAACCGCACTTTGTCTGACGTCACCTAGGACCTGGTTGCCATGGGAGACCCTACCAGGGGCACAAAGTCCTGGACAACAGAGCTCCCAGGATCATGCGGGTGCTCAAACCCCTCCACCACGTTAAGGTGGCGGTTCCAGGAGGGGATGGTCCAAGTTGTGTATTTAAATTTTCATAAAATGCTGTAGTATGGCTACATGTTTTTAATGCAATACAGGCCTATTGAAAATGAACAAGTAAAAAATGAAAAATAATGGCCCACATAAAGATTATAATAAACTTATCCTCTTAACCTTTTTATTAATCTGAGTGAGTGGGGGCCCAGACCCTCAGGCCTCTGCTGCCTGTGCCCCGCCCCTGCTCTTCACTTCATTTCTGACAGTGAGGTGCAGCCTCACACTGGTCTGTGAAGCGTGGACCGTGGCAACACCACAGCCTCAAGCTTCAGCCAGGACACTTGGTCTTATGTTTTATTTCGCTTTTGTAACAGTTTGACTGAAGTATGTGAACAGTGTGTGGTGAGTCCAGTCGCTGTAGTCATTTGCACTATTGAATGACTCTATGGACTTATCACCTGTTAGCGTTCAGGGATAGATTGGCCGATACTGAACTGGGCCACGGTCAGGATCACAGGGCCACAGCGAGCTCTGAGTGACCGAGCTGATGCTCCAGTGGTCGGTGTGTTCAGAGTTCCTGGCTGTCGGCAGCTGGCGTGAGCTCGGAGCGCGTCTCAGAAGAGCGAGGAGAGAACGCACACTGCACACAGCGTCTCAACACTCGAAGACATGATGAAGATGAAATCAAACCCTGGGACCTGAATTCTAACGTCATTTGGCTGTGAAGGAGTGACAGAAGCAAAGCTTTCTGCAAGGAGCTCTATTCTACCAGACCTGTTGCCAGTCGGCACGCAGCAGTGACGGAGCGAACCATTATGAATAGAGGGGGGTGTAAAATAAGGAAATGTTTTGATTCATTAAAAAAAAGCAGAATATTACATTAAAATTGGCTATATTTAGGGCAGTCTGGCAGCATAAGCCTTTTCATGGATTGGTCTACATAGCTGCTGAAAAGTGTCATGATGTCTTCATGGGCCCTTGTTAGTCCCTTAGAATCGTCCTAACCTTCCACCCCTTTGACTAAGTCACCGCAGCTTTTAGATTGAACGCTTAGGTTGAAAAACGTCACTGCGGCCTGATGTTGTTGCTACTTCCTGGATATCTTCTCCTCCCTCGCGACCAAACGTCCTAAAATAAGCATAAGTTTGGTCTTTTTATACTCTGACATGGAAACTAAGATGCTCATGGCGAAAACTAACTAAAATCGACCACTGCGTGAAAAATCAAGGTGTTCGGACTTATTTTGCATTCCCGCGTAGTGAGGAAGTAATCCAAATATGGTCCTTTCCTTTCTGGGAGACAGACACACATAATGCAGATGTTAAAAAACTTTAAGGACGATTTTCGTTCCACTCTTACAAAAACATCTCCACATTGGTTGCTCCTACAGACTCCCAGCTTTCTGATCTTGGACTGAACAAAACTTTTTCAACATCTAAATTCCAGCCTGATTTATTTATTATTTATTTGTTCTTTGAGACTACTTTGACTTATAAATAGTTTATTCGAAAAATACTAAGCAAAATCCCCTCTGAAAAAATCTTTATAACTAATCCATTTAACCCTGGCTCTATCCATTATTCAGATTTTGACGCTGAAAACATTGGCAATTTGAGCCATTTTTATGCATAAAGTGTCAAATTTTCATATGAAAACATCAAATTACAAAAAACCTTGCAATACATCTTTGTAATACATCTTTGTACTTTCTTCCTCATATTTATGTCTGTAATGTGCAGCAGAAGTTTCATATTGATATCTTTACATTATTTTTTTCCCCCTATTCTCCTGCAGCGTCTCTCCTTTATCTTGAACTATCACCATTACCATTATCACAGCTAAACAAAAACTCCCTCTCATCTGTCATTGATTATTCCCACAGAGAACACTCTGCAGTGAAATCCCTCTCAGCCTTAATCCTGCTTCAAAAGTTCAGATTCGGGGGCATGATTTGGGGCCGTGCGGTGTTTACTCAGAGAGCGCTGACAATGGGGGAAATGGAGAGAGGATTGGCTATCTGCACCATCAGATTTGCAGAAAAAGCTGGGCTCGCACTGACGTGAAGTGCTGCGATGTGCCGTGAGGTGGAGGGGGAGGAAGAGGAGCGGGAGGATGAGGCGGGGTTTTCAACAGCGGAGCAAAACATATTTTTCTGGTTTAGGCCCCGAGAGATGCGTTATCGGACTGTCCAACGGTCACATGCTCGACTGGTCCAAATAAACAGCACTGTGGGAAACGCTTGTGGGGAGAGAGAGAGATTGAAGGCAGAAAGAAATGGGCTTTTACTGCAGAAATGTATTGTCTACATTTCCTAAAGATAGGGGACGGGACTGGGTTAGCTGAGGCCTTTTCGCTTCTGTCTTCTCAAGCTTCCTCTGGTTCTTGTAGTTCACTCTTTCCCACCGAAAATGCACAATAGCCACAAAGTCACAATTTCTCATTTTGGTTTTGACTTTGCATTGTGATTTCAGGCATTTTGTTTCATTTTTCCAAAGTGTTATGGGACACACATTGCTGACAGTCGGAGCATGTGACCTTCAGGGGGGCCTAAACAGAATTTGACTAGGGGGCCCTCACGAGTTCAGCATCGCACAGATTCAACAGTTGATGAGTCACATTCCACACACATCACAACAGCTGTCATCGTCTCCACTTACTGTGTTTGAAATACCAACAATAAGGCACAAGAGCACCATTATTTCCTGTTTTCATGTGCATTTTATATGTGTAATATTTTGAAACTACTGATTACCATTGTCTGAATGAGCTCTAAACACAAGGTCCTCTGCCTAAAGAATCCTTTAGACAAATGATTGTAAAACCATATGTTTGAACATCATGCACATTTATACTGTTATGATTTGACACAGTATAAACTGTTATGATTTGGACTTGGCTCTATCAGGGGCACGTGACAGGTACAAACCTACACTGCGTTCCAAATTATTAAGCAAATTGTATTTTTGTGTCAAAAAGGTAAAGAAAAAACAATAATAATGAAACTCATGGATGGTATCGTGTCTCGGGCTCTTTGAATCACTGACATTAATCTCAGAGACCTGGGATGATTTGTTTTCAGGTTAAGCCCAGTTAAGGGAAAAACTACTGAAAAAGGACGTTCCACTTTATTAAGCAGATCATCATTTTCAAACAATATGGGAAAGAAAAAGGGTCTCTCTGCTGATGAAAAGTGTGAAATAGTTGAATGCCTTGGTCTAGGTATGAAAACCTTCCATATTTCATGAAAGATTAAGCGTAATCATCATACTGATAAGAGATTTGTGGATGATTCAGACACACACGGGTTTGTGCAGATAAAGGCACAATGAGGACGGTTTCTGCCAGACAAACACATCAGATTAATAGAAAGATGCTACAAAGCAGCAGACAGGTATTGAAATACCTTTTGATTTCAGTAAATATGACCTCCTAATGCTGCAGATACAACAAATGACCATTTTCAGTTAATTACAAGCTTTAAAATGTATTGAAACGATGAGTTGCATAATAATTTGGAACAGTGGATTTTGAGGTTTTTACTACATTAATTTTTTATAAAAAATACTGTTTTCACTGGGAGATTTTTCAACCACATTTAAATAATCCTTTACCAGCTAAAGACTTGAAAATGATGCTGACTCTCATTTGAGTTGACAATTTAGAAAATCTTAGAAAAATGTCATTTGCATAATTATTTGGAACGCAGTGTATATACTGCACATTTTTGATAATAGGCTCAGACAGCAAGATCAACTAGGCCTCATGTACAGTAAGTAAAAAAAAAACATAGGGTGATTTGCTAATAGTCCAACTATTGGGTCAAGTGTGCATGTGTTTTATTTGAACTACCTATAAAATACATTTCCAATTAATATGTTTTGTATCATGAGGGATTCTCCTATATGACCAACAAAGGGTCTGCATCAACTTAAAGGTACAGGCCACAGTTTTTCCATATGGAGATATGTTCCTACCTGATGCATACCTGTCTGGTCTTGGTGCATGCGCTCAGTCATGCACAAAGACCAAAGATGTTGTTAGTATATTTCTATAGCTCCAAACGGGGTGAAGTTGGAAGCTACCGCGCTCGTCTAAACTCAGGTGAGAACAAATCTCGTATGGAAAAACGGTGGCCTGACTCTAACATAGTTTAGTCCAGGGGTGCCCAAACTTTTTGTCTCCGAGGGCCAAAATGAAAAAGTTCCTGTGGGTCGCGGGCCAAACACGGCGATGTCAAGCGTGAAACACATATAACTGCAAATAATAATATTATTATTATATTATTATATTATTTCACTTTCAGTATACATGTGCATTTGATTCTATCTATGCAGTGAAGATGTTACATTAATACAAATGTTAACTATGGCAAAAGCCTAGTTTTTGTCGAACAAAATCAACAACTGTAGAAATATAGTGCAAAATGTAAAAACACCTGTATCTGCAGCACCTACAGTGACTTTGCCTCATTCATTTAGTAACTCAAAGAAAATGCCCTATTAGATCATTTTGAAAGTGTCAGTTCAAGTCAATTTTTAACACCCACCTTTGTTTATGTCAACGACCTTGGAAATAAAAGTTGGAAAACTGGGAAAGTTGATGCTTCAACGCTCTGATAAAAACCTAGACATCACAACAGTGTTTCCTTAACTTTTCGAAAGGAGTGAAACAGCGCCCCCAATTTGACGCTAGTGGTCAAAAGGGGTACTGCATCCATATTTACCACTGAGAATGAATGGGAGAGAGTTAGGCCTCTTTCACACCGCACGCCGAGCTCAGAGCCGAGCGCCTTTTGCGGCCGAACTACCTCGAGGCCAGCGGCATGTACTCATACTGCCACGGGGCGGGGGCGAAGCGCCTAAAGTAGTATTGGACTCAAAACAACTTCTTTTGGTTCATTCTAAAACAACACTATAATAATTATAAGATAGGAATACAACTGATATGTCTCCTTAACGTGTAGAATATGTTTTAAGCACAATTAAAAAAAAAAAAAGTAGGCATGGAAAATGATGTTATTAATACGCCTAAAGTTATATTTAAGTATATTTCCTTATGTATTCCAAGTATACGATTGGATAGACGTGTACTTGCTTTATAAAAGTGTATTTTTGTAGATTTTGGTGTTGAAAGCCGCTTCGCTGCACAGCCCACACGTGAAAGAAATGCGCTCGAGTTCCATTTTTGGTTTTGGGAGCGGAGGCGGCAGCGCCCGAGCCGCTTCTCTGGGCGCCGCCTCGGCGTGCTGTCTGTACACACAAGAGCTTTCCCATCTGCACAACAGGGCGCCACTTGAGGCGCGGCGTGCGAATGATGGCGCTGGCTGGTTCGCTCGTCAATCCGTTGACGAATCCGCGTGCGGTGTGAAAGAGACGTTAGTGTTAACCACATTATGCGGTGCAAAAGTAGGTCACTCTCTGGCGGGCCAAAGGATTGGCCCCACTTTGGGCACCCCTGGTTTAGACTGTTTTTAGAACAATGAACACAGAAAGACGCTTTGTAAATGTGCAGATAATTAGTAGGTGATTAAATGCATTACTATGTGCAAAAAAACGCATATTAATGAGCACGTCATTCACTTGCCCATCAGAGGCGACAGTCCATTTAAGACCTGTTAAAGCATTTCCCAGGTAGATAACACAAGTCAACAACAGTCACTGCCGTCTCCATGAGGCAGTGAGCTCCAAACAACATGAAAAGTCCATCCTTTGTCCATGTTTCCAGCCTTCTCTCACAGCAGCGCATACCCCAATAAAACAAGCTTCCTCTGGTTTGCCGAGTCCAACTTGTAGAGATCATTTGAACTGTAGTTGGCTTCATGCTTAGTGCACTTGAGGGAGAAGGGTCCTTCGCGCTGCAGCTGTAGTGGCCCCCGCACACACGGCCAGCTCAAAGATAATGTAAGCAGCAAAAAATATCAACTGGAAATGAATATAAATGTCATCCTTTTATTGCGTAATTGACCATACACATCACAGCCCATCCTCGTATTGCACCCTATTGGACTAGCTGCAAGATGGTTCTTTTTATAATCACTACTGCCACCTCAGGTCATACGCATAACTGCAGGTTCTATATTAAAGGAACAGGCCACAGTTCTTCCATACTGAGATATGTTCTTACCTGAGCTTAGACGTACCTGTCTGGTCTTTGTGCACGTGGAAGAGCGTGGTCGCTTCTAACTTCACCCCTGTTTGGAGTTATTCGAGATACATTGGGAGAGGCCAAATGCTAACAACATCTTTGGTCGTTTTGCGTGACTGAGCGCGCACACAAAGACCAGACAGGTATGTATCATTTTGTCAAAGCTCAGGTAAGAAATGATCTGAGTATGGAAGAAGTGTGGCCTGTTCCTTTAAGCTCGTGCATGACGGCACTTTGGATCCAAAGCAACACCTTCTGAGTGACATTTCAGAGGCAGTTGTGGTGACCAGGTCTGAGCTCATTCTACACATTAGGACATGGCTGGAACATGTAGGGGGGGAAATACTTATTTTTGACATTTTTAAACTCTGTATAGTCCATTTAAACATATTTTCTCAATACTATTTGTAATAAACACTTGGGCGCTCTTGGGGGTCCCCTGGTGGCCTCGGGGCCCAAAGCAGCTGCGTAGTCTGCGTATAGGCTGGGCCCAGCGTGTCTCTTTAGGCAGGCCCTTTTAGAAACATACCAGTGTTTCATTACCGCTCGGGTCGTACGTCTCCTTTCGGTCAGGAACTTCCTCAATCTAATCTGACTGTGATTCTGTGTCAGCGAGTCTTTGTTTTGGGTCTGCTCTGGGGCGTGCATGTTTAGGTCCTTCCTGGATTTGTTCCTGAGGAGTCGCGCACTTCCCTCGCTCCGTGTAGAGTGGAGTCCAGAGGCCCGTGTGTGGAGAGTGTTTCTCGCCGCTGAGCCGCTGCTACTACAGGCCTCCTCCGGAGTATTTACTTGTTTATTTGGTCGAGATGGGGCATGTTGACGAACACACACGAGACTCATGCATGTAAACAGACCACGCCAGATTGTAGCCGTGGGCTGTTTTCGATTTGTGAAAACACACTCTCATTCATACGCGGTCTTCAACCTGAATGCATTAGTTAAATAATAATAGGCACAAATAACAGAGCAGAACCGAGCTGCGCTTTCCTCAGCCTGAAACAAATCTGTGATTTAACCAAACTGCGCTTCACATCTGGATGCCTCATCTGTTTGTTTCCATTCACCAAAACACCCTTTGAAAATGGCAGAAGGAAACACCAGTGATTGCTCCGACAGTTCATGTTTTTTGTGGTAGTTTAGTAAACCTACAAAGGCAACAGAACCAAACCCAGCTCCAGGGGTGGGCGATATGGCAAAAATAGAACATCACGATTTACGAATTATAAAATAACAGTGTCAATTTTATCTATCTGTCTGTCTGTCTGTCTGTCTGTCTGTCTGTCTGTCTGTCTGTCTGTCTGTCTGTCTGTCTGTCTGTCTGTCTGTCTGTCTGTCTGTCTGTCTGTCTGTCTGTCTGTCTGTATATATATACTCTTCCTCACCCTCCGCGGGCGGTCTCTTTTTTTTTTTTTTTTTTTTTTTTTTCCCTCCTGCTCGGGTCCTCTACCAGAGGCCTGGGAGCTTGAGGGTTCTGCGCAGTATCTTTGCTGTTCCTAGAACTGCACTTTTCTGGACCGAGATGTCTGATGTATTTCCTGGGATCTGCTGGAGCCACTCCTCCAGTTCTCTGAGCCCCTGGTATTTCTCTCTCTCTCTCTCTCTCTCTCTCTCTCTCTCTCTCTCTCTCTCTCTCTCTCTCTCTCTATATATATATATATATATATATATATATATATATATATGACAAATAAGAAAAGAAAGCATTATGTATTACGATGATACTCAGGCGCCGAACCAATACGTATCACGATACTCAGGGGCTGATCCCATACATATCACGATACTCAGGGGATGATCCCATACGCATCACGATACTCAGGGCTGATCCCATACGTATCACGATACTCAGGGGATGATCCCATACGTATCACGATACTCAGGGGATGATCCCATACGTATCACGATACTCAGGGGATGATCCCATACGTATCACGATACTCAGGGCTGATCCCATACGTATCACGATATTCAGGGCTGATCCCATACGTATCACGATACTCAGGGGATGATCCCATACGTATCACGATACTCAGGGCTGATCCCATACGTATCACGATACTCAGGGCTTGATCCCATACGCATCACAATACTCAGGGGCTGATCCCATACATATCACGATACTCAGGGCTTGATCCCATACATATCACGATACTCAGGGGATGATCCCATACGCATCACGATACTCAGGGCTTGATCCCATACGTATCACGATACTCAGGGCTTGATCCCATACGTATCACGATACTCAGGGCTTGATCCCATACGCATCACGATACTCAGGGCTTGATCCCATACGTATCACGATACTCAGGGGATGATCCCATACATATCACGATACTCAGGGCTTGATCCCATACGTATCACGATACTCAGGGCTTGATCCCATACGTATCACGATACTCAGGGGATGATCCCATACATATCATGATACTCAGGGCTTGATCCCATACGCATCACGATACTCAGGGCTTGATCCCATACGTATCACGATACTCAGGGGATGATCCCATACATATCACGATACACAGGGCTTGATCCCATACGTATCATGATACTCAGGGCTTGATCCCATACATATCACGATACTCAGGGCTTGATCCCATACGCATCACGATACTCAGGGCTTGATCCCATACGTATCACGATACTCAGGGCTTGATCCCATACGCATCACGATACTCAGGGCTTGATCCCATACGTATCACGATACTCAGGGCTTGATCCCATACGTATCACGATACTCAGGGGATGATCCCATACGTATCACGATACTCAGGGCTTGATCCCATACGCATCACGATACTCAGGGCTTGATCCCATACATATCACGATACTCAGGGCTTGATCCCATACGTATCACGATACTCAGGGCTTGATCCCATACGTATCACGATACTCAGGGGATGATCCCATACATATCACGATACTCAGGGCTTGATCCCATACGTATCACGATACTCAGGGCTTGATCCCATACGTATCACGATACTCAGGGCTTGATCCCATATGTATCACAATACTCAGGGGATGATCTTATACGCATCACAATACTCAGGGCTTGATCCCATACGCATCACGATACTCAGGGGATGATCTTATACGCATCACAATACTCAGGGGATGATCTTATACGCATCACAACACTCAGGGCTTGATCCCATACGCATCACAATACTCAGGGGATGATCTTATACGCATCACGATACTCAGGGCTTGATCCCATACGCATCACGATACTCAGGGGATGATCTTATACGCATCACAATACTCAGGGGATGATCTTATACGCATCACAATACTCAGGGGATGATCTTATACGCATCACAACACTCAGGGCTTGATCCCATACGCATCACAATACTCAGGGGATGATCTTATACGCATCACAATACTCAGGGGATGATCCCATACGCATCACAACACTCAGGGGATGATCCCATACGCATCACAATACTCAGGGGATGATCTTATACGCATCACAATACTCAGGGCTTGATCCCATACGCATCACAATACTCAGGGGATGATCCCATACGTATCACGATACTCAGGGCTTGATCCCATACGTATCACGATACTCAGGGCTGATCCCATACGTATCACAATACTCAGGGCTTGATCCCATACGCATCACGATACTCAGGGGATGATCCCATACGCATCACGATACTCAGGGCTTGATCCCATACGTATCACGATACTCAGGGCTGATCCCATACGTATCACAATACTCAGGGCTTGATCCCATACGTATCACAATACTCAGGGCTTGATCCCATACGCATCACAATACTCAGGGGATGATCCCATACGCATCACAATACTCAGGGGATGATCCCATACGTATCACGATACTCAGGGGATGATCCCATACGTATCACGATACTCAGGGGATGATCCCATACGTATCACGATACTCAGGGCTGATCCCATACGTATCACAATACTCAGGGGATGATCCCATACGTATCACGATACTCAGGGGATGATCCCATACGTATCACGATACTCAGGGGATGATCCCATACGTATCACGATACTCAGGGGATGATCCCATACGTATCACGATACTCAGGGGATGATCCCATACGTATCACGATACTCAGGGCTTGATCCCATACGTATCACGATACTCAGGGCTGATCCCATACGTATCACAATACTCAGGGGATGATCCCATACGTATCACAATACTCAGGGCTTGATCCCATACGCATCACAATACTCAGGGGATGATCCCATACGCATCACAATACTCAGGGGATGATCCCATACGTATCACGATACTCAGGGGATGATCCCATACGTATCACGATACTCAGGGCTTGATCCCATACGTATCACGATACTCAGGGGATGATCCCATACGTATCACAATACTCAGGGGATGATCCCATACGTATCACGATACTCAGGGGATGATCCCATACGTATCACGATACTCAGGGCTTGATCCCATACGTATCACGATACTCAGGGGATGATCCCATACGTATCACGATACTCAGGGCTTGATCCCATACGTATCACGATACTCAGGGCTTGATCCCATACGTATCACGATACTCAGGGGCTGATCCCATACGTATCACGATATATAATATGTTGCCCCAGTCGCAGGAAATCAAACATGATGGATTTTTAAACGCTATTTTGGACGCACAGGAGAAGCGTGGGTGATTTTACCGACACAAAAGTGACACACGGATCGCAGTGACCAATGACAGAGTGGAATACACACAGAAAAACAACATAGCTCCTCCCTTTTTATTTATCTATAACAGCGACACACACAACTCATAAATGGCCACAGCAAGCCCCATGCAGACCACAGCAAACAACAGTTCACAAGAGCCACCATTTCCAGCCGCATTTCGACCACAGTTGAGTGCCTCTTATTCTAGTCTATTCAGCTTCTTCTCCCCTCCGTCCCGGGGCGGAGGTCCGTCTCCTTGTGTTATTAAATCCACTGAAATACAGCCTGTTTCTTCTTGTCACCCACTTTTATTTCCATATGATAGAACTATAAACAACAGTGACCACATGACACTGTTGACCAGTCGGGACACACACATGTTCTTGGCTGATCTGAAGTCAGTTTTTCAGCAGGAGAGAGGACACAGATGTACCACAGTATTATAATACATTGTGCCGCCCACCACTCAGGGATGATCAGATTGGTCAGACTGTAGACATACGCTGATGATGTCTACATGGTTTCCTGAGCCCAAAATGCCTCCTCCTGAAAAAGCCTGACACTACGCTGCAGTCTGTGCTCCTCCACTGGGACCAATCAGAGCTGTTTCTGCATCTCTTTTGGACTTATCCCAAAATGAAGATGTTATAAAAATGTGTTTATTGTACTTGGTAATGCTGATTACATCTCCCATAAGAGCGGTGTAGGCGTATGCAGATAAACCAGTCAGTCCGCTGGTAATTCAGTCGCCTGCAGCTAATATTGTAATTACTATTACAGAGCTGAGTAGATGTTATTGTCGTTTATGCTAATTAACCACTCTGCCACCTCTGGAAAGAAAAGTTTCAATGTTTGGATTGAGGAACTGTAAAAGGACTTTATAAGTGTGTTATAAAGAATGTGGGTGTTGAAATGGGAAGTGAATATAAAAATAGAATTGTTGTAATGAAAGGGGAAGATCAGAACGCACAAATGAATGAGGGAGAACAGATTGTCTTTGCAGAAAAGCAGAATATTATTTTTCATGCTTTGTCAAAAGAAAAAGAAACTCAAACAAAGTGACATTATTCAGTTTTATTTTGCCTTAACGTCTGTTGCCAGGGATAAATGCCAAGCATCTCGTGGGGAAAAGAGAGAGAAATGTGTTATCTCAGAATACTTTATAACATCCAAGTCAAGTTTAGAGATAAAACATCGCCTTCCCAGTTTGTTTGTTGTTCTTTTTTTTTAAATAACTACAGAGACATACTGCATTTGGCAAGTTTATTTGTAGGACATGTTCGGACACATGGATTTGAAGCAGAGACCTGTCTCACATCTTCAGGAAATTCCAGGTTTTAGCTGCAACAAAAAAAACTGAAGCAGTGCCTCACCATGTTTAGTCCTGGCTCGGGGCCCTGCAGGAGACCACCTTATAAATCAGCTTGGTATTATGATGTGAGACCATGAAGAGACTTGAGTTTTTAAAGTGTTTGAAAGTCACACGTCTGTTCTGGGGAATTTTGAGCTTTTCACAGATTGTTAAAGTGTAGTGTAACCCGCAGTAGTTGTACCGGCTCCCTACATCTCTCTCTCTTTTACTGCAATTCTAAATATGTTTTACGAACGTAATATCGCGTTACTTTGGTCCGCTTTCACAAGACCTGCGTCTGACGCAACTTCCTCTTGTATCATGGCGCGCCCCACACACGTGTGGGTGAGGCAACTTCGAGCGGCTACTCGGGTACGCGATAACCCCTTTAAATAGCTGTTTTTAAACTTAACATGCTGTTGTAGTGACTGGTATGCCTTTAGCGGGACACTACGCTGGTGCCTGTCTTTTGATCCGTTTAAGAGGAGACCGGTGAGCATTCGTTCATTTGTTTGTACTAGCATGTTGTCAGTGAGTTTACATGAGCAGAAATGAATTTTCTAAACCAGTTATTGCCTTATAGCCATTAACATTAGAACTGATCGGCCTTTGAATATTTAGATTATTGTGCACAAGTTGCATTATTATTTTTGGTGCAGTATTAATTAACCTATTGACTATTTATGAGTACTCTAATGACTATTGCTTGTTTTTTAGTTGTACATGTACTAGATTTATTTTTGTTTGGATTAATATGTTTAATCAACATCACTGAAAGTTGGTCGTGTTTATGCAGGCCAGGTTCCTCCCGACTAGATCCGTTGGTCCATCCAATCCACGGTGCTCCATACGGCCTATGGACCCAGCCAATGGCGAGCTGAAAGCCCAGGACGGAAACCCCATTCATCAGACCCACTGTTCGGTAGGAGGCGCTGTAGCCTGCTCTGCCCATGTTGAACACTGAACTAAATACTACAACCACACAATCTATGAACTGAACCGGGTCCCTTGAAACTAATGACGGACATTTTCCCCTTTTCCTTTTTGTAAATAATGTAGCTACTGTAAATGCTCATTTACGTCTCATTTAGATAAGCCATACCCACTCCCCCCATAAAGCTGTAAAGCCCAGGGGGGAGAAAAGGCAAAAAGCAAGAAAAATGTGCCAAAGAAAAAAAAAGGTTTGCAAACAGTTAATATGTAAATAAATATCTTTTGCATAAATCCACTTCTCACAGAGCCGACCTCTACAGCAACTAGCAACACAAGGACAACTAGCAGCATTATCCCAA
This sequence comes from Gobius niger, assembly GCF_951799975.1. NCBI lineage: Eukaryota > Metazoa > Chordata > Actinopteri > Gobiiformes > Gobiidae > Gobius > Gobius niger. The sequence goes on from NC_136864.1 coordinate 32,962,710, forward strand.
CACACACATATGACCAGAGGGAAAGAAGAACTCACACACGATCATTAGTGCCACGGACAATGACTACGTTTTATTATCTGTAACCTGCACACAAAACAAAACGCAAACAAATCCAACCCACTGAACACACCACGTTAGCTACAGCACAACAATGGCCTCATCAAAAAGCAAACAGACACGATGGCACAGCGGCCACAAGCCAAAAAAAACAAACTTTCACTCACCCGTCTGAAGCTACCTTTGCGGGCCGTCTGCTCAGCAAACTCAGTCACTAATGTGATCAAATCCATTTTCCTCAATCAGTTCTTTTCAATGTAGAGTTATGCAAATCCGCGCTACATCCCAGTCTTAAAACACGCTCTGAAGGAGCTGCTCGGGAAACGTAATGGTCAGCAGGGGGCGCTGTGCATGCTCACAGCCAGGACATCATCAGTCGCACTGGAAGAGTTAGCCTGGAAACGTTCACTGGTTTCACGCAGTAAAACAAACTTCTGTGGTAGTATTCCATGTAGTAGTATTCCATGTAGTAGTATTCCATGTAGTATTCCATGTGGTAGTATTCCATGTAGTAGTATTCCATGTAGTAGTATTCCAGCGTTAGCATTCAGCTATTCAGAGCGTTAGCAACAGCAGCCGGCCTGCGGGAGACACAGGGGGAAGCATTGCATGAAGTCACACACACACTCTGACTTTTTCACCCAGAGATTTCACGCTTTTAAATATACCAATACTGTTATCTAAAACATGGTGAGGCTTCTTCAGGATCGCAACTAAAACATTCTGCAAAAAAGCAAAAATGATGCGACGGGGCACATATGAAGTCAGTGCAGACTGGAGCACTGGACTATTATGGTTCTGGTTCTAGTCAGGGCTCCATCAGCAGTGTTCTTGGTGTACCTAGTGATGGGATTTTCGGCTCTTTACTGGGAGCCGAGTCTTTGGGATCTGTTTAATTCTAAGAGCCGTTGTTGCTGCCAAACTTATTGCTGGGCTTAGCAAAGTTCATAATTAGCTTAAACAAAACTGGCTCGCGCTCAACCAACAAAAGACTGTACGCATGACCTTCAGCAAAAAAAAAAAAAAAACTTGGATGGACTTGGATGGAGCAGAATTGGAGTTAGTGTCTAATTTTAAATATCTCAGGGTTGTATTTAACTCCAACCTCTCTTTCAAAAACATATTACAAGGTCACAAACACTATTAAAGAGTAACTAAACACCAAATCCACTTTTTTTTTGCTGATAAACGGTCTAAATGGTTGTTGAATAGAGTTAGCTACATGTCCCAGTCAATATGTTGACATTTGATGCAAACTTGTTTAAAATCTCACTTTTGTGTCTAGCGCCCCTACTGGTTTCACGCAGCAACTACATTTGATATTTTGTGGTTGGAGGAGAGTGTGTCCACGGCGTCCACAAAACGTCATCAGTTCTGCCCGTGGTTCTGCCTCTGTGTCTCTGTGGCCCCGCCCACACACGCCTCTGTGGCCCCGCCCACACACGCCTCTGTGGCCCCGCCCACACACGCCTCCGCCTCCGTCACGTAGCAACCAGGACACGCGTCGCGCACACACTGCCTGAGCTCATGAGTCAAACCAGTAGATGGCGCCCCTGCGATGCTCACACTTCGGCTGAGGTGGTGCAGAGGAATAAATCCCTTAGAAAAGCTACTGTGCGACGCTCTCTCTCTGTTCGCAGTCACTGACAGCGAGCGAGTCGTCTACCAGAGGCCATCTTTTTTTTTTGTTCGTAGGATAGTTGCTACTAGTGATGCGCGGGTTGCGGTTCCACCGTCGTCTTTACAGCAGGTTTTTGGCGTAAATATATACGTCGGATTTTCATAAAACAAGCAGCGTTTTGCAGCTTGTGATCCAGAGAACGCTTTTGTGGAGCTCATGTTTCCTATTTTCCACCGTATGTACGACTGTGTGTGACTTCGCGTTAGGCCGACCTCTGCTCTTCCTCTCTCCCTCTCGCCCAGCGCTCTTCGGAGGGAGAGAGAGAGAAAGAGCACGCGCGATGAAACGCCGGTGCTGTTCATACGGATCATATTTGTAACGCGTAATATTTAATGGTTGCGGGTGCGGGGCGGGGCGGGTTGTAAAAATAGAACAACGTTGCGGGGCGGGCTGGGTCGGGTTAGAACCTGCTCCAAATGCGGGACCCGCGGGTTGAACAAAACCCTGACCCTCATCACTAGTTGCTACATCAAGCAATCACAAGTCATGAGAGTGCACCAACTCTCCTACGAAAAAATAAACCTTGCGCACAGTGGTGACAGCGGTAACAGCCGTCTGTCAGTCTGTCAGATCGAGGGGCGTGGTCTGAGACTGTCAACAGAGCAGACCCCGCCCACACACTCACCCCCCTCGTCTCCCCCAAAGCCTCCGAGACCACCCCTTTCTCAGCAATTTTTGACTTGTGTTTGTGGGTGGGGAAAGGCTCTGCCACGCCCGTTTAGTTGCATTTTAAATTCAACCTGCAAAACTACAAACACATTCGACCTTTCATCACAACAGAGGCAGCAAAGTCTCATCTCCACGGCATGATTTTCACTCACATTGATGATTACTTTACAGTGTGGTGGTTTGCAGGTGTTACTGCACTAAAACCAATTGAGCAACTTGATAAAGGGTCTATCAAAATACTTGATCAGAAGCCCCAGTCTTTTCACACATGTGCCCTTCTAGACAAATATATGGCTTCCTAAATTTTGAGAATCTTAAGATATTTAAAAACTGTTGTTCAGTGTAGAGGGTGGCTCTGTCAATTTATTAACTAAAAATGAATCTGTGACACCAGCACGATGTCCACAAGGAGGGGGGATTGTGAGGTCCAGCTCAGGAAATGCATCTTTGCACAGAACGTTCTCTCTGTCAAGGCATGCACAAGCTGGAATGCACTGCCCAGCAGTCAGAGACAGAAACAACTTAAGCAATGGCTACTTGGTAACCAGAGTTGTAATCACTTGGACTTACGTTAGATGTCTTAAAGTGTAGCATCCTGTACGTTAGAACAAAGCACTTTGCAGCATCTACCTCAAATAACTGAAAGCACTTTAGCAGTATCTAACTCATTTAACTCAAAGCACTTTCACAGTAAAGCGCTACTCTACACTTAAAACACTAGCCTCGCCTACCTCAAGTATGCTACTCTTCCCGTACACTGGGTTATGTTGTCTTGTGTGTGTAGTGCATTGGAATTCTTCTGTAACTGTTTTTATTGTTTTTATGACTTGTATATTTTGTTTTGTCCTTTGACAAATGACAAAGGACACTCTTGAAAAAGAGATTTTTAATCTCAATGAGTTTTATCCTGGATAAATAAAGGACAAATATATATATATATATATATATATATATATATATATATATATATATACGGTACATGTCACAAGAAATAACAAGAAATACTCAACATAGATGAAACATGTCTCTCTGTGTACCTGCTGCCCCTATGCCATGGGACTATGGATGGGAACTAGCCTTGAGCTGAATCCAAGTGTATTTACAGCTCCTACATGCTGTCCCATTCAAATAAATAAATCAATCAAACAGAAAACTCAGATTATCTCAGACGCCTTCAATAAAAGGCACTTTTTATATTTAAAACCACAAGGGGACTGATATTTACGCTTTGAAAAAAAGTGTTAAAACTAATAAAAAGAGGCTGCAACTGTCGGACAAATCATTTTTAGTGCACTTAGCTTTGACTTTAGAGGAGGAAGCTTACACTTGTGAGGCCTGCTCTGTTGTTGGGCTGATTCTTGTGTTCGTTCAGGCGAGTTCTGGGTAAAATTGACTGAAAAAAGATCAGTCTCTTTTCACAGTTGAGATCCGGTTCGAACCGTTCATCTTAAAGCGCCATTCAATAGAGCCACTGCACTGCAGCGGTCCGACAGTGAGCAGCCATTACAGGAGTCGTCACTGAGGAGACAGAGCCATGGATTTTTTTTATTTTTATTTTTCCCGTCATGGCCACATGTAAACGATCAGCAACCTCCCTCTCTCTTGGTACAGCAGTGTTTTTGGTCTTCTTCTGCAAACTGTAATTTGTAGTGTCTGTGTTCCACATTGTTTTACTGGATGCTTTTGTGAAACAGTTATTACCCGGAAACTTTAGGTGTGAACGTACCTTTAGTCTAGTTTAAACATTTTAAGCCCGATCTTCCGCCTTTATATGTCATCTTGCATGACAGTTTTGCTGACTGCAATTATTTCATGTACAGCACAGATTAAACACATACACAATGCATTCCTGTTAAATACAGGAATTATAACACTGAGCACACCAGCTATGACCATTATAACACTGAACACACTATGACCATAATAACACTGAACACACTATGGGCCAGATCTTGTGGCGGCGCACGGGGCGGCGCAGGCTCTTGGCGAATTATTTTCCGAGTGGCGGCGCTATGTGCCATTCGCCTCCGCCACCTGTGAGGGGGCGTCACAAGAGGAGGCGACTGCACTGATGGAAACACGGCTGACATTCACTTCCTGGTTTACATTGCGCTGTCTTGTGTTCTTTCTTAAGCCTTAGGCTCTCACAGGTCAAACTAAAAACTTTATTTACCCCATCGTGAGCTAAACCATGTTCACGTCTCGAGAGAAAAAGAGCTACAGCGTCCGCTGTGGCGCGGATCGGCCGCGCTCGGCGTGAACGCGAAGCAAAACAAAAGCACATGTTCACCCCCCACTCCCACACAACCACCCTCCTGGAGGCGGAGTCGATCTGGTTGGAGGAAAATGTCTGTGTCTCCACCCATGTAAATGCACTAAGTCTGGAGTGGCAAGATCACAAAGTGCGCTCCGACTGAGCGCAAAATGTCACGCTATCGTCTCCGTTTTGATGCACAAGATCGGGCCCTATGACCATTATAGCACTGAACACACCAGTTCATTACATTCGTAAGTTTCTATTTAAACGCCTGGTCCTTTCAACCTGGTACAGCACCAGTGATCAGATCATACACTTCGGATGCATTCCGTTTTAGAGTTTTTGTTCTGGGTTTAAAGGGACTGTACAGAGTTTAAAAATGTTAAAATTAAGTATTTTCCTCCCCTACATGTTCCTCCATGTCCTAATGTGTAGAATGAGCTCAGACCTGTTCACCACAACTGCCTCTAAAATCCTGCACTGTCACTCAAAATGTTTTACTTCGGGTCTGAAGTGCCGTCATGCACAATCTTAATATAGAAGCTGCAGTTACACATATGACCTGAGGTGGCAGTAGTGAGTATAAAATGGCTAACTTGCATCTAGCCCCTTTAAGTGAGTACTTTTAACTCTAGTTTGACTCTAGTTTGGCTGTGCTCTGGAAGCTCACGATCTGATTGGCTGTCAGCTGTTTTTCACTGATTTTTTTATACAGCAGTGAAAAAAATTACACTGAATAAAAACACAAATTATTCTTGTCTCATGCTGTATACAAGGATAGGTGTTTGTGGTTCAGGGCTTTTCTTGGAGATGTCAGAGCTGAGCTGTTGAAGCTAAATGCTAATCGGTGCAATGATTATGAGTACGAGTACATCAAAATGACACTGTCAATCAGTTCATTTTCATCTTGAGTAGAGATATTGTTACATGTTGTACTACGTCGGTATTCAAAACGGCCACCATAACAACAAAAGTCACATGACTGAAGGGCATGTATATCGATCTGCTGCACAAAAAAGTCCACATCCCTGTTGGACGGCTTCTGCAGTCCGCTCCACCCGCAGACTCACCGTATGTGTATCCAACAGCTGTTTTATTCTAGTAATTCCGAGGAAACATCTCGTGTGGTTTGTTGTTGCCTGCCATGTGTATAGAAAATTACGCCCCCAGACAGAGAGCCAATAACATGTGAGCTGAATACAACAGGGCGGGGCTCTGTGGTAGAAGATCCAATCAGAGGCGAGCGACCAATAGCGCAAGAGGACCGTTCTCACAGGCGCACACATGCAGAGGAGCCGCCGACAAACACACAAACGTGAAAATAAAGCGTCTGCAGTTGCTGCGAAACGTCAGGATATATAGAGTTGGCCGCCCTGGCTGTGTGTCACGATTCCGTTTCATTAAATGTGTCGCACACATTACATTTATCGCCACAAGCCACTGCTTTTGCTCGAATGATTTGAAGCTTTATCATCCGGCAAATGTAAATCTTTTGGCATCTCTACCTCCCTCTGTCTGCTTATATATCACCTGCCTTCATGAGAACTCAGCTATTGTTCATATACTGTACTTTTAGAACTACTTTAGAACAAAAACATGCATAAACAACTCTCCTGGCTTTGGGTGAAGAACAGATGGTTGTATACGACTAACTTTCCGAAAACTGTTGCTGCAACACCATCAGAAGTTAGCTTGCAGTATAAGTACGCATTGCTTCCAGTCCTGAAAAAATAACATCCAATCTAAAGCCTGTACAGATGTAAGAGAAGGGCGTCATAATATATGTTCCGTAAAATATGAAGCCACGCAATAGTGTTCATAGCTTTAAGAAATTCTAATACTCTAATAAGGGCAGTTAAGTTTTCTGAAATGGTTGTGTTGAAGAGCTTGTTTGTATAATAGCATGAGGAAATGTTTCTTGAATTGAAGAAATGTACAGATACGTGTCTGAAGAGCAAGTGGACTCATTGAAATACTAAGCAGTGGCGGCTGGTCCATAGGGGGCGCTGCGTAGCTCCCTGGTGTCAGTCAATGAGGAGGTGCTCGACTGTAAACAATATACGAGTAGTAACTGAGCTCACGTACGAACCCAGGGGAGGAAAAACCACGGGAGAAGCTTCATATTGTTTCCTGAGAGGAGGTGATTTGTCTGACAGTTTACAGGTTTAAACTATGGTTTAAATGATACAGGTTTAAACTATGGTTTAAATTATACAGGTTTAAACTATGGTTTAAAGTATACAGGTTTAAACTATGGTTTAAAGTATACAGGTTTAAACTATGGTTTAAATTATACAGGTTTAAACTATGGTTTAAATTATACAGGTTTAAACTATGGTTTAAAGTATACAGGTTTAAACTATGGTTTAAATTATACAGGTTTAAACTATGGTTTAAAGTATACAGGTTTAAACTATGGTTTAAATTATACAGGTTTAAACTATGGTTTAAAGTATACAGGTTTAAACTATGGTTTAAAGTATACAGGTTTAAACTATGGTTTAAATTATACAGGTTTAAACTATGGTTTAAAGTATACAGGTTTAAACTATGGTTTAAAGTATACAGGTTTAAACTATGGTTTAAATGATACAGGTTTAAACTATGGTTTAAAGTATACAGGTTTAAACTATGGTTTAAAGTATCCAGGTTTAAACTATGGTTTAAAGTATACAGGTTTAAACTATGGTTTAAAGTATACAGGTTTAAACTATGGTTTAAATTATACAGGTTTAAACTATGGTTTAAAGTATACAGGTTTAAACTATGGTTTAAATTATACAGGTTTAAACTATGGTTTAAAGTATACAGGTTTAAACTATGGTTTAAAGTATACAGGTTTAAACTATGGTTTAAATTATACAGGTTTAAACTATGGTTTAAAGTATACAGGTTTAAACTATGGTTTAAAGTATACAGGTTTAAACTATGGTTTAAATGATACAGGTTTAAACTATGGTTTAAAGTATACAGGTTTAAACTATGGTTTAAAGTATACAGGTTTAAACTATGGTTTAAAGTATACAGGTTTAAACTATGGTTTAAAGTATACAGGTTTAAACTATGGTTTAAAGTATACAGGTTTAAACTATGGTTTAAATGATACAGGTTTAAACTATGGTTTAAATGATACAGGTTTAAACTATGGTTTAAATGATACAGGTTTAAACAATGGTTTAAAGTATACAGGTTTAAACTATGGTTTAGACCTGTGGCTCTGAGGAAGTATTGCAAACATAGCAGGTCTGGCTCTAACACTGTACATGAAGTCAAAGAGAGAATCTGAAAAAAGGTGGTGGTTCTGTTGGTACAAAACACAACTCATCTCGTACGTAGTGGTGCAAAACTAAAATATGTATAGTGAGTGATTATCTTTTATTTCACTGTCAGAAACAAGATTTTCCAAAAGTACAGATTCATTTCATGCTTCTTTATTGTTTACTTGTGTCTATTCATACTATTCTCCATAAAATAATGAAATAAAATGCTCCAAAGATAACTTTCTTATTTAGGTTAAAAACAATGGTTATAAGTGTCTTTTAAGATATAATTGAAAGTATAGACAACAGCGATTTGGGTTAAGACCAAGTATAAAGAGTTATGAATAAAGAACTTAGAACTTGTTATTTGTAGCTCAAATTGAATTAATGATGTAATTTGGTTTTAAAATACAAAAGTAAAGTAGTAGAATTAGCAAATCCATGTGTGTAAATATTTGCATCATTGTTATTTATATAAACATTTAGGCTAAAATCAATTGGTTAAGACTACAAGATAAATTCTAAAACCAATTCATTGATAAATTAAAATCTGTATATTAAAATATAATTCCATGCTGCAAAAAGTATTTAAAAGATGTGAAACAGTATGTTGTAAAAAAAAGACTTACCTGTGAAGTTATTTGTGACCACTTACCTGGAATACTGCTGTATATGAATATTGTACATATTACTTACACAATGTTTCTTTTGTGTTTCATTCCAAGGTTTTTCACCTGCTTTTACCAAACAAAATCAAAATAATGACAAAAAAGAACTGAAGAAAAGTCAGTTCTCCGTTCAGTGTGGGTACTCGCCCCATTCAAGTGCGGGCTCAGCACAGCAAACTAAGATAGCACTTCACAATTTTGAGCAGCTCTTTCACTTTTAATGAATAAAGTAAAGTGGTGACCGTGTCAGTGATGAGAGCGTGCATGATGATATCCATTCAAGGTTCAAGGTACTTTATTTGTCATTCCAACATGCCAAAACAAACATGACAGAACGATATTCAGTCCTAAGGCCCAGTGATGTGAATAATTTCAATAAAAATCCAAGAATATAAATATCTCTAATAATTATTGAATTGAAACAAACAGCAACAGGTAACACAGCATGAAAGGCGCACAGTGGTTTTGACTGTTTCAGATCCTATAAGTGTCCACTGTTCCACCGCTGTGAGCTCCTTCATCAGGGCAGACAAACAGACTTCTTTGTGCTAACTTAAACGTGCACAGGAATCCCTTTGTGCTTCAGGAGCTGAGTAAGTACAGTGTCGCTCAGTCTGTGCTCTGCTCCTCTATTGATGAGGCCAGATTGTCATTGTGTCAGTGTTTCCCAACCAGGGGTACGGGGACCTAGCACGGGGTACTTAGAACTATTTCAGATTGAAAAAGGGGGGAAATGTAACATCATTTTTATATGAAAAGCTGTATTTTTCAGTAAAATGTGTTGCTTTGGGTGAATTTTAGGTTTATTTTGACTGCAACATTGTCCTTTTTTCTTATAAATACCATTGTAAAGTATTTTTTTTCTAAATAAGCTGCAACACCCTTGAGCTAGAGAGTACACAGTTGACCACTGAAAGGCCTTAGGGGTATGAAAGGCAATAAACGTTGGGAACCACTGGTCTAAGTCAGGGGTGCCCAAACCTTTTGTCTCTGAGGGCTAAAATGAAAAAGTGCCCGTGAGTCGTGGGCCAAACATGGCGACGTCAAGTGTGAAACCCTTATAACTGCAAATAATTAGTTGCTTTATTTTCTCTTTGGATAGCCTATACCCCCTCCTGGAACCGCCACCTTAACGTGGTGGAGGGGTTTGAGCACCTGAATGATCCTGGGAGCTAAGGTGTCAGGGTCTCCCATGGCAAACTGGTCCTATAGGTGACGGGTCAGACAAAGAGCGGTTCAGAAGCCCCTTATGAGAGACCAACGGGCCCGGTTTGGAACCATGAGGCCGTCCCTCTGTGGACCCACCGCCTGCAGGAGGAGCCATAAGGGGCTGGTGCAGTGTGATTTGGGCAGCTCCAACAGCTGCAACAAAATCAACTATTGCAGGAATATAGTGCAAAATGTAAACACCTGTTTACAGTACCTACAGTGACTTTAAATCATTTGTTTGTTAACTCAAAGAAAATGTGATATTAGATCATTTTGAAAGTGTCAGTTCAGCATAAATTATTTTAGAAGTACATTTTTAACACGTACATGTCAACGACCTTTGTAATAAAGGTTGGAAAACTGGGAAAGTTGATGCTAAAACGCTCTGTGATAAACAACAAGACACCACAAGTGTCTCCTATTATTATTATTATTATTATTATTGACCTTTATTTAACCAGGATAGTCCCACTGAGATTAAGAATCTCTTTTTCAGTGGAGTCCTGGCCCCAGAGGGGAATCTATTGTACATGTTTTTAGTGGTAGGGGAAACCTACGCAGACACGGGGAGAACATGCAAACTCCACACAGAAAGGCCCTGTCCAGGTAGGAATCGAACCGGGACCTTCGAGCTGTGAGGCGTGAGCGCTAACCGCTGCGCCACCGTGCTGCAAAAGGAGTGAGACAGGGCCCCCAATTTGATGCTAGTGGCCAAAGAGTGTACTGCATCCACATTTACCATTGAGATTGAATGGGAAGAGAGTTAGTATTAACCATACATGGAGCAAAAGTAGGTCACCCTCTGGCGGGCCACCATAATTGTTCCGGCAGGCCAAATTTGGCCCGCGGGCCCCACTTTGGGCACCCCTGGTCTAAGTCTAATCTAACACTGATTTATATAAATGGGTTTTAATTGTGGGATGTGCACAGGCATTGCTGTATGTATGAGAATGGGCACGCAGAAGACAATGTGGACCATCCTTGGGCATTGGGTGTAACAGTTCATCTGTCTCACAGTGTAATGTACATTATTAGACAGTATTTGCAATGCATTGGCAATGCTTTCTGATGAAACAAATTAGAAAACTAAATCATAGTGTTCTGAAGTAAGTCAGTTTTTGGTTTGGCTTGTAACTCGTACAGAGCAGTGTTTGATTTGAGGCTCGTGTTTGGCGGTTCCTGCTTGTACTTTTTGGGAAACAAAGCTTTTGAGGAGGATTATGACCCTGCGCCTCTGACACTGTGTGGTGCACTGGATCTAGCGGTTAGTGATGATGGCACACATGCATCGTGGTTATTCTTAAACAGCTAAATGTGCAACATATGTCCTGCAGATAATTGCATATTTTATGAAAATCATTCAAATGATGGCACAAGCGTCAATTTAGGCCAAAATGGCATAAAGTTAAAACACCATTTTGATAACAGTAAAGCCAATTCAACACAAAATGTAATTTTAGAGTGTGGATCTTGGTTTGTGTGGTTGTAGATCACACTGAGGACATCTTTGTGAGAGTAAACCTTGTGGTGATGGAACCTTGCTAAGCTGCATTATGTAATCAAATAAAACAAAATGGTCCCTTCATTTTGTAGTAAACTGCCACATTTTGTAATAAACCTCATTTGAGACAGTTATTACAAAATGTACTTGCCAGATTTCTATTTTCAGGAAAATGTAATAACATGGTCCATTATGTCATAATTGTATTCTTGCACCGTAATAATACAATTAAAGAGCAATTTAGAACAAAGCTACCTGCCCAAAAGGTTCTTATATATTAATATCATTTGTTGTGGCCCATACTCGTTTCTAGTTCTCCCAATCCCTCCTGCATTAATAACTTTAAACCCTGGTTTCGAATTTTCTTGAAGTTTCTACAGCGAGATATTCCTCCTGTGATAACACTGGGTTCAGCCGCATTTCAGAATTAAACAGGTTAGGTTCACATCCAGATCCATTCTTTGAAAACCCACTGCAGTAATAGAATTGTTTGTGTCGAGCATGTTTTGTACTGAGGGCAACAGCATGGTCCAAAATATTTCGTGGTGTACCTTTAAGGTATACTTTATTGTCCATCCATCCATCCATCCATCTTCTTCCACTTGTCCGTTGCCTGGTCGTGGGGGCAGTTGTTGGAGCTGCCCAAATCACATTGCACCAGCCCCCATGGCTCCTCCTGCCATCAGCCAGGTGGTGGGTTCACAGAAGGAACTTCATTTGTTCTCTGCATTTGACCCATCCTTCGATGCCACTGGGGCCCATACGGAGCGACCACAGTGCAGGGCCCGGGACCCACATCCACATGTGAAGCCAGGCTGATGGTCATGTCAATGTACATGTTTTTAGTGGTATAGGGAAACCGGAGTACCTCGAGAAAACAGAAGTTTGCACACCGCTGTGCATTTGAACTAAGCCTTTACATGGATAGAGGATGGTTGTTTTATTGGGAATGTGTATCCAAGTGAAAGCATATGTTAACACCGGCCCGGAAACTTGATAAGTGAACAAACAACAACAGAAGCTTTTGCCTGCAGGGACACACTGCAGTTGTCAGGTTTCGAGCCTGTTCACTTTCTTCACATATGAACTTTCACAAAGAGGCGTGAGTCAGCGCTTCTCCACACATTTCTATGGGAAATTGTAACTTCAAAGGCCATTTTCCTCAGAATACATTTTCTCACATTGTGGCGACAGCATCTCCTCTCTAGTAGCTCCTACAGACTACAAAGTGTTTGTTTTTTTTCCGGAGGGGTTTTGCAATATATAATTCGTACCTGATTCGTTGACTTTATTGAACAAGATATGAAAGAAAATGAAAGAAAACTTGCAATACAAAGTTTACATACAAAGTCTTTTTCCTACCCACCAGCAGTGTCTTTCTTTACAGTCATCTCCAACCCAGCACGTAGCGTTCAAAGCCAACAGGTCGTCCGAGGTACGGCGGGGGAAACCACTCTGGTACAAAGCCGTAAACAACATGACTAACTGCTCCCACTTTGACGGCTCGTTCCTCCCTCCCTCTCATCAGATGCGATCTCCTCCGGATGCCGAAGGGCCGTGGGAGGATGAAACAAGCAGGCGCGCGCCCAATCTCGCTCTGTCAGAAAAGCGCTTGGCCACCGGAGCGCGCCTGAACGCAGCGCGGCTCAGATCTGGTGGCGGAGGAGGGTGCCAGCCGCCCCGAGCCTGTAAACATGTCAAACGTGGCGAATCCGAAAACGCTGGGGGAAATGTCAGTGAGGCGTTTAAGCGAACGCTGTCGACAAACGCACAGTGGATTCACGGCGACGTGGTGCGTTTGCTTCCGCGGGACCCAGAACGCTGCAGTTTTTATTAGAGGCAGGTTCAGAGCTGCTTTATTAGAACTGTCAGGTTATGAGACAGAGGATAGGTTTACTGGACAGAAAAATCTGATGACTGGAGAACTCAGATAACCCAACAATCAGATCTGATGCGTTTAGATTCACTTCAGAAATCAGATTATCCAAAACTCCAGGTTCTACATGTGCCAGAGCAGTTTGGGATTCTAGAAAACTGAACTATCTCTTCACCCTCCCTTTAATCAGCTCCACCTGCACAACCGGGTGGAGCAGATAGACAATGATTGGTTGGGCCTATTTTGGATATTTAGACTTGGAGTGTGAAGGCTCCATGCTGCATCAGCCTCTTGAGCTGGTTAGTGCAGGCTTAGGATATGAAAGGTCCTGGTTTAACCCAGCTGACATTATTGTGTAAAGGGCATTGTTTTCTTTTGCAAATGTGAGGATCTCAGCAACATAAAATACAAATTGCACAAACTGTGCTTTATCTTTAAAGGATGTGTCAGGGTGAAGAACAAGGAGGGACAATTCAATAAATAATCTCCCATGATTGAGGACCAAACAATGTTCTGATTACAGTGTATTGTCAATGTGCGGGGATGACCTGGCGTCGCGGCAGGGCCGTCTGCGCGTCAGCTGTTCAGAGCGGCGTGAACCAGGTGTTGGGAGAAAGTACAACATTCAAGGAAAAAAAGGATACAGATCACTCATCACCAAAGCACAAGCAAAGACTCAGGAAACCATTTCCATTCACTTCTTAGTGCTTAGTTAGTTAGTGCAGAGTTTTTTCTTTTCGCGGTGGCGCCGCCTGAAGTGAACATGTAAGCGTCTGAGTACAAGCCTTCCGAATGGTGTAGGTTCCAAGACACCAGGTAATCCTAACACCCATACCCCTGGTTCACATTAACTACGGTCCGGGTTCGGTCCTGATCGAGTCAGGGTTTGCCCCAAACAACCATGCACAGTGAGTCCGGCTGACACTGTGGCACCAGGCACAGAAACGGCACTCGTGAGAACAGAAGTGCACATGGTTCACGCGCTTGATGTGAGTTCACGTGATGTTTAGCCCCGTATGGGTAGTTTTTGTAAACAAAAGCCGTATTTGCCATTACCACCGCTCTCCCAGTGAAGTTGATGCTTTGTAACATACGAGTGCCCCGTGTCACCGTTAATGGAGAAATGTTTACATTTACATTACCGTAGTGTACAGGTGGTAAACGAGTCCAGATAAGTAATGAGCAAACAGATTTTATTTTGAAATACACCAGATCTTCTTTCCTCACGAGACCTGACTTCCTGTTTGGCTGGTGTTTTTCCGTCAGCTTGATCCGGAGTGCTCAGGATTCTTTCCGTTGCCGCCGGAAGGCTTCAGTAACTGACTTCACGGAGCAGTGTGAGCAACATTGGTTTTAATGATTTCCTAAGATTGCAGAGGCCGTACCAGACCTTAACCGGATTCAATGTGAGCTGGGCGTTAGGGTCCTCAGTGCACATTATGTACCTCCAAACTACTAATGCACATTATTTCACCGTTTATCAACCTCATAGGTACAAAAGATTACACATTGTTACAAAGCATATTACAATTTTGTTAGTGTCAAGATGTTTTTCTCCAAGCATAGATGGGGCCTACACATGTGCTAGGTGAGTGAACATTTATCTATAAAAGCACAATTAGTGTGAAAGTGTTTGCAAGTACGAAGCAGATGTTGTTTGGCCGCACTGTATTGGGCCCACGGGGAGTTATTAGCAGACTCCAACATTTACCTGAAACTAGCACGGCTTCCTTCGAAAACCCAAACACTGTACCGTCGCCGCAGCAGATGTTCCAAAATGTTTGCATCCCCCTGTGTCTGCGTTTGCCCGACCAAACATAAACAGAGCGATAAGTGGACGTTTGGTTTAATTAAACAGTGAAGTGATAATGAGGGGATAGATGCGGGGAGAGAACACAGCCTTGAGGTGCTGTGGGTTTGGCAGTTTTTGAGAAGCATAACACAACAAAAACATTCTTCTTCTTTTTTTTAAACCCGTGGGACACTTTCAAATACCTCATCAAGGGTATGTAAATTGTGGAAAGGAGTAAAATACAACCTTGTGAGGTTTTTGTTATTTTTTCACATTTTCAAACTCCAAACTGTGTAACATTGAAAGGCAGCTGGATTGAAGTGTCCAAGGTGATGGCCATGTTTGTAATGAGAGGAAGTTTGGTCAAAGCAGGTCCACGCTCTAAATCAAGTGCAGAATTATTATCACACACATCTACACTGGAACAGTGGACTCTGGATGGACTAATCCTGTAACACCACTTGACGAAGCTCATCTAGAAACTGGCAGGAGGTTTGGGAGTGGAGTTTTAATTCCACTTTCAACTTTAAACAGTCTAGAGTTTGAAGAAATGAGGAAAAGTTAACAATAAGGTAATAAAAATCTAATTTGCGTAAAAACTGTCCATACCGTGTAAAATTTGGTGCTGTAAACGTTTGCTTCTCAGCCTCAGCTCCTTCAACTAATTTGTATATTTTGTAATGAAGTTGCTTTATGCAAAAAGGTTGTGTTAAAGAGTAGAAATTATTGCAAACACTTCAGGCAGTTTCACTTAAAGGGCCAGATCTTGTTGTTTATAGCGCAGGCTGTAGAGCAGACGACTGCGCAGACGGGTGAAGCTCCTTGCAATCTTCAGTGTCATACCTGGCGCAAAAAGTGGGCAGGACAGGAGGAGGGACAGACTCGCATTGAGATGTTGTGGTGCCGCCCCCTCCCCATGCTTTCCCCAGACCTGCGGGAGGCGGTGGGTTGCGAGGGGGGGTTCTCTTATACACGCGTAACATGCGCGATGTTTAGTAAAGATTAAAGAAATAAAAGTGTCCCTCCGCTGCTGCAGATCCAAGAAGAGCGGGCGGGACAGAGAGGGGCAGCCTCGCCTTGGAAACCGTCCGAATGCGCAAAGTTACGAAATGTAAAGGATTTAACTGATCAGAAACTGTTATATCGGCTGTGCAGGAGTTACAGAGTTATGCAGTAGTTGCAAGAAAACTGTAGCGTATTTGGAACATTTGAGCTACAGCTGCAGGATTCTTGGAGCGGCTGAATTGGAAAAGAAAAAAAAGTTGCTCTGCGCCCTGTAAAATGCGCTTCTTTCTTTTGGACTGAGCTGTGGCTCCACAAGGAGCATCATCAGGAGGTAAAGACTGACACACGATGGAAAAGTCTCCTTAAAACTCAGATCAGACCTGGTGTTGTGGCACTTGAGGCACGTGTGGTTTATTTATGGAAAACTGTTGTTGTTTTGGTGTTAGGGGTGTGGTGTTGATCTATTAAAGTAAGCCCGTGCATAACCTCAAACAGACTTTTCAAGGCAATTTCGCTTTTGTTTTCAATTTGACGTCGATTCTAAGGAAGAAGATAAGGCGGCGCGATGTAAAGAGGAAAATAATGTGAAGGTTGCCATAGAAGAGCGGTTCCAAGTGCTGCCTCAGTCGCCTCTTTTTCTTAAATAACGCCCTCTCCCTAGTGGCCCAGCCTTTAGCGCAACATGCAAGATCGCACATGTACCACGTTGCACTTAGAGTTGCGCACGGACTTCACCAGTCACAAGATCTAGCCCAAAGTCTCCCACATTAATGAAATGCGTGTGACATCAACAACAAAACTGTAGCTGCTTTATGGACGAAGGATGGCTCTGTTAGTTGATTCAATTGCCCAATACATACCAGCTTTACATAAAGTCCATGTTAAACCTTATTGATGCTCAGTTCGGGCTTATTGTACACATTAAGCCTGTTTAAAGCTGCACTACCAGCATTAAAACAGGCGTTTTTGAGCAAATCAATATATTAGGCCTGCAAAGGGGCAGACAATTCAAACAAATTTCCTGATATTTTCCAGAAACCTTCAATGGGAACTTTAGCTGGGAATTTCCACAAAATTAACATCTGCCAAAACAATTAAATGAACATTTGACATGATCAGGATTTTTTGTTGAATGAGGGAACTATTTGCTTTATTCTGTTTTTGAACCATAAAACAATAATTTGACCTGCACCCAGACCCATGGAAGAACTGTGAGGCTCCATATTGTCATGTCAAAACATGATCCTCAACTTTCCTGAACCTATAGGTCGCAGGTTCTTCATTCTTGTGTTGATAAGTGACGGGACAAAGTTTTATACCTATTTGATATATCTCCTCCTCACTATAGGATGTCGTGTATGTTTTATCCATCCATCCATTTTCTTCCACTTGTCCGTTGCCGGGTCGTGGGGGCAGCTGTTGGAGTTGCCCAAATCACATTGCACCAGCCCCTTATGGCTCCTCCTGCAGGTGGTGGGTCCACAGAAGGACGGCCTCATGGTTCTAACCGGGCCTGTCGGTCTCTCATAAGGAGCCGCTCTTTGTCTGACCCGTCACCTAGGACCTGTTTGCCCTGGGAGACCCTACCAGGGGCACAAAGTCCTGGACAACAGAGCTCCAGGATCATTCGGGTGCTCAAACCCTCCACCACATTAAGGTGGCGGTTCCAGGAGGAGATATGTATTATCACACTATTGAATTCACCTGTCACTCACCTGTCTGTGTGTGTTCATTGGTCACCTTAAATACTTTGTAAAGATTAGACTTGCAAAATTCAGGGAATTTTCTATGGAAATTAACAGGAATATGCAGGAATTGATGGAAATGAAGGTCACTTCTTCACAGAAAGATATAAACTGAAACAGAAGAATCTGATTTGATAGATATACACTGAATTATCTATCACCGCAGAGATGGACAGTCGCAAAGAAATCATCAGGGTTTGAAGAGGACCGTGTTTTCGGTTGTGGCTGATACAAAGAGGGGCTTTTGGAAATGGAACAGACTCATTCCATGTTTGTATCCATCTGTATATTTACCAATACAATCTTATATTGTTTAAAGAGTCTGTGCCATGTGACAGATTAACTGCTAAGCTCGTCCCCGAAGATGGCGAAAGATACGAAACATCTTACCTAAGAGTGATCCAGAAAAACGTATTCATGCATTTATTTCAACATGGCTGAACGACTGTAACTGCCTGCTAGTAACATGTGCTAAAAGTTCCCTGAGAACTTTTCAATTAATTAAAAATGCAGCTGCAAGATTGTTAACGTGGACAAAGAGAAGAGAACACATTACATCTGTGCTAAAGTCTCTCTATTGGCTTCCTGTTGAGTTTTGAATCAAATTTAAAATCCTGCTCCTCACATTTAAAGACATAAAGTGTTTGGCTCCGATCTATCTCCAAGACGCTGTCGTTCCATATCAGCCAACCAGAGCTCTCCGCTCTCAAAACTCAGGGACTAGTGATTCCTCGAGTCTCCAAAATCACTGTAGGAGGCAGAGCCTTTAGCTCCAAGCTCCGGTTTTATGGAATAAACTCCTAGCCCACGTTAAAGAAGCAGACACAGTCTCCACATTTAAGACGAGGCTCAAAACGCATCTCTTGGAATTAGCTTCTGATCAGGTCAGTTAGGCAAAGCCCTAACCCACAGCCTGAAGTAAAGCTCTAACCCACAGCCTGAAGTAAAGCTGCCTTAGGAGAAACACTGAGCGCCATCCTCTTGTCCTTCTTACTGCAGACTTTGCCTTATTATGGTACAATATTTATTGTTTTCTGAAGTCTGTGCATTACTATTCACTAGGTGTCTCCTGTCCTGTTTCAGATCGAACAGAGGAACCCCCTGAACGGAGGAATCCTGCCTACAGGGATTGGACAAGAATCATCTCAAGACATCAGCCAGGAAGTTAAAGCTTGGGTCTTCCAAATGGACAATTCCCAAAGCAAACTGCCAATACTAGTTACAGAGTGGCATAAGGATAACAAAGTCAGTGCTTTGAAGTGGTCATCACATAGTCCTGATCTCAATCCAGTTGAAAATGTCTGGGCAGAGCTCAGTTACGCCAGCCAAAATGCAAATGTGTAATAAGCAGTGCACTGTGCAATTTTATTATTCTTTATAAATGTTGTCGGTGCGCCTTATATTCAGGTGCGCTCAATGTTATGAAAATTACAGTAACTTAATAAGAAACACTTGGATTTTGGATAATTTTTGAAATAAATGGTTGTAAAATCTGGGAATTACTAAAAAAAACATTAAATTCTAAAGCTACCTTTTCTGACAACGTGCCATATATGACTGATTCCTATTATCTGCCATTTAAGACAGGCGCATGAAAAATAAACTCATTTGGTTTTCCGACGAGTAGAGCATTTAGCATCATTAGCTGTGTCTGCTTCCCTCTGATCCGTGGGCCTCTGCCGCTCAGGAGTGTGATTGTGCGCATGAATAATGCACACGCTTGTTGACATCCCATTAATTGATAGGACGCGCCTGGCTGCTACCTGCTCCCTCTTCACCGCAGATAAATGAGACGGAGAGGATGGAGGAGGGAGAGCCATGGAGTGGAGGAGGGTCCTCGCTGATCTAATCTCCTCCCGGGTTATTTCTGCCCCCGCTTTGGTTTGTTGCGATGACACGGAGGGGGGATGTATTTATTCTATTACGGTTACAATCAGGGAAAATCCATATGTATCTCACAAACAAGGTATGAGGCGTGAACGTGACTGGCTGTGATGGGGATTTTCCTCTCCTTAGTGTTTGTTTAGGCTGAGGAGAACAGTCTGAGAACAAACCTACTGTCCTGTGGCTGCATCCTATATACAGTGGTCTCTGAAATGTCTCACATTTCTGCCTAAATTGGTCACTAAATGTGGAGTAAGTAAGTACATCGCCTAGCTAATTATCCTCCAAGAGCAAACTAGGCAAGTTCATGCAGACATTTAGAGTGAGGTGTGAGGCAACCTGAAGTCCAATCACTGAGGTGTGGCTTAAAGCTGCCTCTGAAAAACACACACTGGTCAAGAATTGTCCCTTGTTGAGAAGCATTGTCTGATGTGCACCATGCCTCACTTCAAAGAGCTCTCTGAGGACCTACAATCAAGAATTGTTGATAATGACCCAACACACACTGGGGCGACAGTGGTGCAGATGGTAGAGCGGGTCATCTCGTGATCGGAAGGTTGGGGGTTCGAATCCCACCTCCTGGAAGTGCACACTGTCGTTGTGTCCTTGGGCAAGACACTTCACCCACATTGCCCCCAGTGTCTGCGTACATTGGTGTATGAACGGGTGAGTGGATCCTTGCTGTAAAGCGCTTTGAGTGCCTAATGTAGGCGGAAAAGCGCTATATAAGTTGAGACCATTTACCATTTGATTTATATAAAGTTGGAAAATGCTACAGAACCATCTCGAAAGGTCTTGATGTTTAAAAATCCACGGTTAGAAATGTTTTCTGTAAATGGAGACAGTTTGGCTTCACTGTTGCTTCACTTCCAAGGACTGGCCGTCCTGTAAAGATGACTCCAGAGGGTACAGCACCGAATACTTCATGAGGTAGAAAAGAACCCTAGAGTGTCAGCTTAAGGCTTACAGAAACCAATAAATGGAGATAAGTGTTTTTATTTATCAAGGTTCGAGAGCCGGACCACACCTCCTATACGCCTCTTCCGCCCGCCGGCCTATTTAAGCCCCCCGACTACTAACCTCGTCCTCTCGTTCGGAGTTTCCGGCCGTCTAGCTTCCGTCCCGTATCTATTCCGTTTCCGGTTTGTGTCCCAGGTGCTGTCCTCTCCGCACGGTATGGATCAACTCTCCCTCAACCCGTCGGACGCCGAATTCTTGCAGCCAGTCCCGGATACACAGTTTTCCCCCGTGGGGGGCGCCGCTCCGGACTCGGTCCCGCCAACACTGGTTACCGGCACGCGTCGGCCTGTCCGGAGGCTCCGGTCAGTCGTTTCTGTCCTTTCTCCACCTCGGCGTGGCTCTTCTCGCCCCGCCACGCCGCTTTCCGTTCGTCCCAGGTCTCCCGCACTTTCTCCCCGAGGCACTCATCCAGGCCAGCATGACGGCTCACCTCCTTCTAGCGCGAGCTCCAGGGCTAGCTCCAGGGCTAGCCGCCAGCCTAGCCGCCGCTCCCCGTCGACTCGGAGCTCTCCTCGCACTCGGTCAAAAGCGCCCATGCGCCGAGACCACTCCCCCAGGATGTCGGAGTGGACGGTGGCAGGATTGCAGAGAGAGCTGCGGACCGCCGGCATTCGTTTCCATCGTTCTGATCCGAAAATGGCGTTGTTTAGGTTGTTGTTTGGCTCCAGCGAGCAGCCTCCTCACGCTCACCGCTCCCGAGCTTCTACTTCCGGGTTGACCCCTCGAGACTCTGCAGTCGCTGCAGTCCTGGCTTCGTCGGCCCCGCCCCCTGCCGCGTCGGCCCCGCCTCCAGTCACCTGGGCTCCGCCCATCTCAGCGGATGCCCCCCCGACCGCCGTTTTGGCCCTGCCTCAGGTTTCGTCAACGGTTCCAGCGGTCCGGGCCGACGTCGCACATGCAGCGACCACCGCCCCGCCACCGCCCCTTCTCGCCGAAGTGTCGGCCCTGCCCCTCAGCTCCGGGTTGCAGGCCCCGCCTCCTTTTCCTTCTGCGCAGGATTGGCCCTTTTCCACAGCTCAGGCTTGGCCTGCCGGCACCGGGATACCGGCTCCGCCTCCAGGACGCGGCGCGGGTCTTTTAGGGCCCTCCCCCGTTTTGCCAGGGTTCCCCTACACTGCGCTCGCTGGCCCCTCTTACCTCGGAGGCTACGGAATACCGGCTCTTTCCGGTCTGTCCAGTTACCAGTCCTTTCCTTCTACATCCTACGCTGCGGCTGCCCCTACCCCGGCGTATGCCGGGTTCCCGCTACAACACTCGGCCACCAGCGTTCCTGGGCCTAACCCCCCCTTCACTCTCGCCTCGGCAACCCCTCCCGCCTTCACCCCTCCCCCGAAGCCATCCGTCGTCCCACAGAACATCAGGGACCAGGTCATCGCCGGTAAATACATCGATCTTTATACCCTCCTCCGTCCACCCGTGCTCGACGCCCATAAGTCCCGCATAGTGGAAAGTGGTGACGGGTTTTTTATAATGCGAGATCCCTCGCCCTCTCGGTCCAGGGACCTCACGGGTTTGGAGTTCGCCTATGCGTTCAGCCTCTTCCGGGACACTTTGTGCTCAGCCTTCCCCTCGCGCCGCGAGGAACTGGACGCTTATCTGTCCATTATACTGGACTTGGCACTCCGCTTCGGCGGCGCGTCCTTCTACCAGTACCACGTCCTATTCGCTTCAGAGGTGGCCGCACGACTGCAGCAGTTTAACCAGGCCACATACTGGGGTGGACTGGATCAGGAGCTGTATTGTCGCGTTTTTGCGTCACGTCCGGCAGTCCCTTGCGGTTCCTGTAGGGCGCCCCTCCATCCAGCGTCCCCATGTGTTGCGAGCAATATCGGGCCTTCTCGGCCACCCCTTCGGAGCCTCCTCTCCTCCTCCGCCACGCCCAGCCCGGTTATGTCCGCCTCGGTCCCTCTCCCTCAGGGGGCAGACAAGAAAGGCCGCCCGATCATGTTTCAAGGGGGCAAGCCCATATGCAATAATTTCAACGGGGCAGGGTGCCAGGCGTCCAAGTGCAGGTTTCTGCACACCTGTTCATTTTGCGGCGGCGGCCACGCCCGGGCTGCTTGTCCCCATAACCCCACCCCCTTGTGACTAGGCTCGGCGTCCACCCCGATCATCGTTTCCGCCCTATCCGACGCCCTCAAGGACCATCCGGACCCACTTTTCGTCCAGTTTCTGGTCACCGGCTTCTCTGAGGGATTTCGTCCCGGGTTCGCTGCACTCCCGTCAACATCTTTCACTTGCGACAACCTCCAATCTGCGCTCCAGGACCCCCTCGTCGTGGATTCCCTGATCGCCAAGGAGGTAAAGGACGGTTTTATGATCGGCCCATTCGCTCGCCCGCCTTTTTCCCTTTACAGGGTCAACCCGATTAGGGTGGCTACACGGAAATACTCCGGGAAGAAGAGACTCGTCGTGGACCATTCGGCCCCCCACGGCAGCAGGGTTCCTAGTGTCAATGGCCTCATCCCCAGTGAGGACTTTTCACTGAAGTATGCATCAGTCGATCACGCCATCGCTCTTATTAAATTAGCTGGTCGCGGTGCGTCGCTCTCAAAGGCGGACATCACCAGCGCTTTTAAAGTGCTGCCAATCCACCCCGACTATTGGCGTTTTTTCGGCGTTTGCTGGCGAGGTGCTTACTACTTCGCGGTCAGGTTGACCTTTGGCTGCAAAAGCAGCCCTAAGCTGTTCGACTGCCTGTCTGGGGCACTTTGCTGGATCCTTCTTAACAAGCACAGAGTTCCCTTCTTGGTTCACCTCTTGGACGATTTCCTGCTCGTCTCGCCCAGCTCTTCCCCCCCGGCCCGAGACCTGGCCGTTCTCAAGCGCGTGTTTGCCTCGCTCGGCGTCCCTCTTTCGGAGGAAAAGACGCTGGGTCCTTCCACCTCCTTGGAGTTCCTGGGCATTACCCTCGATACCGTTGCGTTCCAGGCTTCGCTTCCGATCGAGAAGCGGGAACGCATCGCGCTCCTGCTGCGCAATTTCCTCGTCGCCCCCTCGTGTTCTAAGAGGCAGCTTTTGTCCCTTTTGGGTCACTTGAATTTCGCCATGCGAATTATTCCCCAGGGTCGCGCTTTCATTTCGCATCTCCTGGTCCTTGCTACGTCGTCTCCCTCGCTCCACAGTAAGGTTTTTCTCTCGCAGTCTGTCAGGGCTGAATTGCGTTTTTGGCAGTTCCTTCTCAGCCGCTGGAACGGCATTTCCCTCTTTTACAGGGACATGGTATCCGACCCCGCCGACGTCCGGTTGTTTACCGACGCTGCCCCTTCAGCCGGTTTTGGGGGTTTCTACCGGGGCAGATGGTTCGCAGCTCCATGGCCTAGCGAGTTCCTCCAATTCATCCGGCAGTCCGGGCAGTCTTCTTCCGCTCTGTTCGAGATTTTTCCAATCGTAGTCGCGGCATTGCTATGGGGTCAAGAGTGGACTTCCAGATGCATCTTCGTTCATTCGGACAATATCGCCGCAGTGGACATAATCAACAAGGGCAGGAGCAACGCCCTGTCTATCATGCCGTTCTTGCGTCGCTTAGTTTGGCACTCCATATCTAATCAGTTTATCCTTAGAGCCAAGCACGTTCCGGGTCACCACAACAGCATAGCCGACTCCCTCTCTCGTTTTAAATTTCAGACCTTCAGGATGCTGGCCCCCTATGCAGAGCCTCTTCCGACTCCAGTGCCACCATTCTCGGCTACGATCCTCGTCTTGTGAGACCAGCCCTAGCCGACCTTCTGAGGATCTCCCAGTCCGCCATCCTCGATAGTCTGGCACCCCGGACTCAGGCAGCTTATCGAACCGCATGGGGTAAATTTCGCTCCTTCCACGAGCACTATGGGTTGCCGTTCCCCTCCTTAGACGTCCTCACTCTAACAAGTTTCGTCTCCCACGCTTTTTCATATCAATGACTCTCCATTGGCACTATTAAGGCATACCTTAGTGGAATCGGCTTTTTCGCTAAAGCACTAACCGGTATGCCTCTTTCTGCACCTATCCTCTACCAGGTGAGTCAGGTCCTTAAAGGTTTACAGCGGCAAGCTCCACAAGCTACCCGCCGCCAACTCCCTCTCACGTCGGACCTGCTTGGGCGATGCTTGGCTTCTATCCGCTCTAACTTGCTGCTCCCGCACATATCACGCACGCTCGAGTCCATGTTCTTGCTGGCTTTCATCGGCCTTCTTCGTTGCTCCGAGTTTGCCCCGCCTTCCCTCGCGCACAGCTCGGCTAGGCTTCCTCACGTGGGTGATCTCCAGGTTGTTTCCGACAATTGCTTGGTTTTCCACCTCAAACAAAGCAAGACCAACCGAAGCGGCATTTCTGTCCCTATTTTCCTTTTCAAGCTTAATTCTTACCTAAGCCCGTTCGAGCCCCTCGTGAACTACGTCCAATATCGGGTGCTGAGCGGCGCTTCTCCACAGGATCCACTTTTCATAACCGAATTAGGCCTTCCTGCGACTAGATCGTGGTTCATCCCCTTATTTAGGTTCATACTGCAAAAATCTAACATATGTCCTGAATTTTTCTCGGGGTACTCATTTCGAGTCGGAGCTGCAACGTCCGCTGCCAGCCGAGGCGTGCCCGACCGCCTAATCAAGATCTTAGGCCGTTGGTCATCCACAGCATACGAGGTCTACACACGCCACAACCTTCGTGATCTACAGGAAGCTCATTCCACGCTTCTCTCCTAGACTTCTTTGGGGACGAGAGCCCGTGAGCTTCCCCATCTGAAGCCCCAAAACGACGACGATACGTTCTAAAATAAACATATTTTCATCACATCATACCTGAGGTTGTGGTTCTTGTGAGCGAAATGGAGATAAGTATTTTTATTTATCGAGGTTCGAGAGCCGGACCACACCTCCTATACGCCTCTTCCGCCCGCCGGCCTATTTAAGCCCCCCGACTACTAACCTCGTCCTCTCGTTCGGAGTTTCCGGCCCCACCCTCCCTCCCTTCTAATATTTTTCTGCTATTTCTACAGGTAGGGGACGAGAGCCCGTGAGCTTCCCCATCTGAAGCCCCAAAACGACGACGATACGTTCTACAATAAACATATTTTCATCACATCATACCTGAGGTTGTGGTTCTTGTGAGCGAATGGGTTCATGGAGGAAGCCACTGCTGTCCAAAAAAAAACATGTCGGCACGTTTGAAGTTTGCGAAAGAGCACTGGATGCTCCACAACACTCCTGGCAAAATATTCAGTGGACTGATTAAAGCAAAGTTGAATAGTTTGGAAGGAACACACAACGTAGCAACAAAGCATTCACACCAGACATCCCAGGAATCTGCTGAACTGCAACAGTTTTTTTTTTTAAAGAGGAATGGTCCAAGATTCATCCTGATCGTGAGCGTCTAATCTGCAACTACAGGAAATGTCTAGAGAAGAAAGCGATCCGAGGCACTCTGACTTGAATACAAATCATTTAATATTACTGGGACATCACTAGAAAGTAGTGATGTCCCAGTAATCGGATCGCTTTCTTCTCTAAACATTGAATCTGTGTGCCTGGATCCTAGAAGAGCACCTGAGCAAAAGTGTATGTTCCAAAGACGCGCTCTCTGCTTATTTCTCTCTTAACACAGGACATGTCTGCCAAAGGAGGGTCAACCAGCTATTAAATCTAACGGTGTGTCACTTCTTCTCTCCACTACAGTGATTTAATCATTGCTACTGACTTGGCATCAGAGAGTTGCACCTTCTCCCTGTGCTTGGCTAGATTTGTCTCTCGGGTCCTCCTTCAACTAAAAACACGTACAATAGGTCAGATGAGAGTGGACTCGTGCAGCAAGTGGAATGATCGCATGGCTACTATCCGGGGTGGCGTGTTTACAGGCATTAGTCCAGTGTTCGCTTACTAACATTGACCTTTGATATCATCGAGTGTGTGAGGAACACTCTGGCGCACGGGTGGGTAGTCTCATGATCGGAGGTCAGGGGTTTGAATCCTGGCTCCTGAAGGACTACTAAAATATTTGTCATCTTGAACCAGAAAACAGAAGAATAATGACATTTAATTCCATGAAAAGTTTCTAAACGCAGGCTGTAAATTAGGCTTTTCCTCAGAGGAGCCACACAGAGAAATGTTCAGCTGTAGACTTCACAGGTAAGTAATACGTAGTAATGATTACTTATCATTATTACTGACCAAAGTACATCTCGGACATGTTACAGCTGTATGAACCACCTCGGGCCCTTTGGTCCTCAGTGAGGGGTCTCCTGGTGGTTCCCAGAGTCACCACCAAACACGGTGAGGCTGCGTTTTGAATGTAATTTTATTGTGTTTTTAGTGTTTTTTATTGCATGTTGTTTGCTGCTGTGAGGCACATTGAGTTGTACATGTACATGAGCTGTGCCATACAAATAAACTTGCCTTGCCTAATGATAATACATCGGTTTATTTAGCGCTTTTCTGAACTCTCAGTGATGCTTTACATTGTGTTATTAATTCACTCCATACTTGGTGGTGGTAAGCTACTGTAGCTACAGCTGCCCTGGGGTAGACTGATGGAAGCGAGGCAACCAGTCTGCGCCCTCGGCCCCCTCGACCACCACCAACCACTCACTCACTACATTCGCTCAGACTTCCTGGCGTTTCCCAAACGGTCTCCCATCCAAGTACCGACCAGGCCCTTCCTGCTGAGCTTTAAGATCTGACACGATGTTGTTATGTACAACAGTGGTTTTTGTTTTCAGCAGAACGGGGGTGGTGGGATGTGTGGGGGATGCACTTGCCGGTGTTTTAATCATGTTTCTTTTGCGTCAAAGCCAGCGATATGTTCTCTTTCTCTCAGGACACGTTCAATGTTTAACTCACAGTGGGATAAAACGGAGGTGGAGTGTGAAGCTTAAAAATGATGAAGCCTAAATGCTGAATGAAGTACATGAGGCCATGTGCGACGTTTATGTTAAAAAGAGGCGACAGAGAAGGGGAAGAAGCAACGAGCATACTCTGGAGCCCCTCACTTGTCTGCACTAGCACTGTTGTTGCACCAGGTGGAAGATCGGACCCCATTTCTTTTCAATCTGAGCTGAAACAACTTCCTTAAATGCTGTTTCTAGACTCATCAGGCATCAAGACTTTTCATCTAAAGATATATTTCTATTTGAATACCTGCTTTTGATATATTCAATATCAGTAGTACCTAATCTTTATTTGCCAATACCACACTGGTGTCAGTTAATGATACTCAACCCTAATCCATCTCAAACAATTGCCCATTGAGATTTGATTGAATTCTTCTGATAAAAAAACAGCTTCAGTTTTATTTTCTGCAGCCAGAGGTGTTTTAATCATTTAACTCTACTCAGAAAAAGAGCTGCAGAGGCAGAAGATACAGTGGATACAGGAGGAACGGTTACGGACACAAAGTAATACATCTAGTTGTGTTGGTCTTTCAAAAACAGACACAAAGTTCTTAAAGATTTGGCTTTTGGAAGGTTTTGAAAATAACAAGCATAGCTGGCTCTGTGGGGATCCGAGCTTTAACTTCAGAGTTCTTTGTTTGTCTAACCCTTTTTATTCTTTATCACTTGAATGATATGTTTTTTTTTAGCTTCACGATTAGAACTCATTTCTTGGCATCAAACCTCGGTTCTCGCCGCCTCCGGTCATGGTATCCTTGGTGCGCCGGGTGGTGTTGATCAGAAAATGCCAGCCCGTCGGTGAGATGAATTGGTTTTGACACGCGGAGGGAGAGAACTGCTAGCAGCGGGCTTCACTCTCGCGGTTTTGACAAAGTGTGCGCCGTGCTAAAGGTCGCATTAGATCGGGAGAGAGCTGCGAGTGCAGAGAATGACCTGAATTTGAGAATCTGAAAGTTGCGTAAGTTGATTTTCCTCTTGACCTAAACGCTGCCCGGAGGAAGTAATGTCCTGCTTTGGCATCTTAAAGACAGTGTGTTCTGACCTATTGGACCTATCCTGACGCGCTTTTTGTTACTTAGCAGTAGTGGAAACGTGGCAATGTCTACTGTAAATCAGTAAAACAATACCAATATGTGTGCTTGTTTGAGGTGATCTGTCCTGGAGTAAAAGATGTACTTAATGTCAAGTTAAATCCATACTGCATTAACATTTGTAATTCATAAAGTCTGTTTTTATTGAGAAAAACTTCCTCGCGCCTTTACTGTGCTCTGTACTCTCCTCAGACCTGCCTCATTTGTGAAGTTTCCACTTGTACCACGGATTAGTTACTTTTGTAACGCATGGAGCATAACCTGGAATTTTGTAGAGAAAGTAATAATGATAAAAGTGACCATTGGCTCGTGAATCAAATTGTTAAATCAATCACTACCCACTACTTAAAGGGCCTACCGCACACATCGCTGAACATCCAGATGGAGGACATTGAGGAGGTGGACAGTTTCAAGTACCTGGGTGTTCACCTCAACAATAAACTGGACTGGTCCCACAACACCAACGCCCTGTACAAGAAGGGCCAAAGTCGCCTCCACCTTCTGAGGAGACTGAGGTCCTTCAGAGTGAGCAGGCCTCTGCTCAGGACTGTTTATGACTCTGTGGTGGCCTCTGCTCTCCACTACGCTGCCGTGTGCTGGGCCCCGGGCCGCACAGAGCGGGACAAGAACAGACTGAACAAGCTGGTCAGGAGGGCCAGCACTGAACTCTGTGGACTCAGACTGTACAAGACTGTGAAGTAACATGTGCAGTAACCCCTTATCTGCGTCACTTTATCAACCACTTGCACATTTTTTGTTATTGTCTGTTTACTTAATTATTTACTGTTTCTACTTTTGTCCCCACAAAGTCCTTGGTAGTCATTGTACATAAGATACCACTGTTTTACTATTTATTTTTTTGTTTATTTTTCCTCACATTTCCTGCCTATTTGCACAGTCCGAGTGTTTCTAAGAGCTGAATAACAAGTACATTTCTCCATTGTGAGATCAATAAAGTCTATCTTATCTTATGTCTTATCTCACTGGAGGAGAGCAGCAGAGACCATGCGGAGACCATGCGGAGACCGCCAGACGTCTGCACAACTCGGATTGATTGTACACATAGAAAGGACCTATTGATTGATCGATTTTTAAACATCTATTTTTTGTGGGAAATATCCATTGCAGCGTCTGTCTTTGGTCCTGCACTTTTACTCTTTTACTCTTTTCTGCATATGTTGCTTTGCTCTGCATCGCTGCGCTCGACTTCACTGCCGTGCTTTGGCGTGTTGTTTTCTACCACTCAACACAACAAAATGGATTTGTCTTCGGAGCATTTTATTACGAAGCCGAGGGGAAAGTACATAGAGCAGGCTGGTGTTAAACTTGTGTCACGGTGGTGAAGTGGACAGAAGTGTGTCCAGTTTGTGCTAACACAAAGATGATGAAAGTCACGGTGAGATAAACGTTGTCATTATGTCTCTGATCGTTTTTATTAACACGTGGTAAGGTTCCTGTTCATGGATGGAAAATGGTAAATGGTCTCACCTTATAAAGCGCTTTTCCACCTACATGAGGCACTCAAAGCGCTTTACAGCAAGGATCCACTCAGCCATTCATACTCTCATTCATACACCAATGTACGCAGACACTGGGGGCAATGTGGGTGAAGTGTCTTGCCCAAGGACAGTGTGCACTTTCAGGAGGTGGGACTCGAACCCCCGACCTTCCGATCATGAGACGACCCGCTCTACCATCTGTGCCACTGTCGGATGGAACCATTCTGTTGTTATTATATACACATTTTAATTAATTTAATCAACTATACTGGGGATGCACGTTTTGTAGTATTCTAGAGAAGAAATCTTGCTAAATAGGTATGTGGATGGATGGATGGATGGATGGATGGATGGATGGATGGATGGATGGATGGATGGATGGATGGATGGATGGATGGATGGATGGATGGATGGATGGATGGATGGATGGATGGATGGATGGATGGATGGATGGATGGATAGATAGAGAGATAGAGAGATAGAGAGATAGAGAGAGTAGGTAGGTAGTTAAGTAGATAGAAGGTAGGTAGACAGACAGACAGACAGACAGACAGACAGACAGACAGACAGACAGACAGACAGACAGGTAGGTAAGTACAGTGCCTCTCGAAAGTATTCATACACCTTGAACTTTTGCACATTTTGTCATGTTTACAAGCCTAAACATAAATATTTTATTTAGATTTTTTTTTTACTGAACGTTCACACACAAGTAACCGACAACTGTGAAGTGAAAGCAAAATGATACATGATTCTGTTATTTTTTCAAATAGAAAACCGAAAAGTGGGGCGTGCATAAGTATTCATACAGCATGAATGAATACTTTGTGGAAGCCCCTTTTACTGCACTAACAGCAGAAAGTATTTTGGGGTTTGACTCTACAAGATTTGCACATGTAGAGACTGACATTTTAGGCCATTCCTCTTTACAAAACAACTCCAGCTCTGTCACATTAGAAGGAGAGCGTTTGTGAACAGCAGTTTTCAGATTATTCCACAGATTTTCAATAGGATTTAGGTCAGGACTTTGACTGGGCCATTCTAACACATTAATATGTTTTTATTGAACCATTCCATTGTAGATTTATCTTTGTGCTCCGGGTCATTGTCCTGCTGAAGGTGAATCTCCGCCCCAGCCTCAGTTCTCTTGTGACTCCTGCAGGTTTTCCTCCAAAATGTCTCTGTATTTGGCTCCATCCATCTTCCCAACTATTCTTACAATCTCCCCAGTCCCCGCTGAGGAAAAGCAGCCCCACAGCATGATGCTCCCCCCCGTATATCTGACACTGGGGATGGTGCACTCAGGACCATGAGCAGTGTCAGGTTTGCTCCATACAAAACATTTGTCTCATCTGACCAAAGCTCCTTCTTCCACATGGAGCTGTGTCCTCCATATGACTTCTAGCAAACTTCAAACGGGATTTCTTATGGCCTCCTTTCAATAATGTCTTTCTTCTTCCACTCGTCCATGAAGGCCAGATTTGTGAAGATACGACTTATAGTTGTCCCATGTACAGATTCCCCCAGCTCAGCGGCAGGACTTCACAGCTCCTCCAGAGTTATCTTGGGGCACTTGGTTGCCTTTCTGACCAGTGTCTCCTTGTTCGGTTTGTTAGTTTAGGTGAACAGCCGTGTCTTGGTAAGTCTGCAGTGGTGCTTTACTCTTTCCATTTCTGAATGATGGATTGAACAGTTGCTCCGGGAGATGTTTAAATCTTGGGAAATCTTTGTGTAACTTAACACTGCTTTAAACTTCTCCACAACTTTATCCCTGACCTCTCTGGTGCTCCTGGACCTTCATGATGTTGTTTAGTGACCAATACACTCCGACCACAGCTCTGAGGGCCTAAAAGAACAGCTGAAATTATACTGAGAGTAGATTACACACAGGTGCCTCTATTTAACCGTTAGGCCAAGGTGTGAACATTCTGGAGTCATTAGGAATGTTTTAAAGGCACGCCCCACTTTTCTATTTTTTGAAAAATCAATTTTGCTTTCACTTCACAGTTGTCTGTTACTTGTCTGTGAACGTTCAGTAAAAAAATAAAAATAAAATCTTTATGTTTAGGGTTGTAAACATGACAAAATGTGCAAAAGTTCAAGGTGTATGAATACTTTCGAGAGGCACTGTAGGTAAGTTGATAGTAGGTGAGTAGTTAAGTAGATAGTAGGTAGGTAGTTGGATGTGCTGAAGTTCCTAAAAGAAACCCATGTTCTTGATCCTTAGTAGTGCGGGTTTTTGGTTTGTAAAAGTGGGGCCAAGTGTGTGATAGTGAACACCAGCGCCAAACTGTGGAGGTTCAAGCACCAATTCAATGTGCACGGTTTCCTCTGCGAGAGACGCCCCTCTCTGAATACTGCCGAACCTGACCCTTGCTCCACATTATGTGTTTATTCTAAGCTTTTTCATATTCACTGAAGGAAAGGGCCACTGATTCAGACGCACATGGAGACTGATTCAATGGAAAAGTTTTCTTAAGCACAGAAGGTCAACTTTGCATCTCGGGTTATGGTTCTGGAGAGGCTATTCATAATGCGGTGTACACAGTCCCATATGAAAGTCTATCACATGGTCAGAAACCTTATTGACAGTCTGGTGCAAACATGGTCATTTGTCAAAGGTCGTGTAAAGATCGGACACTGGCAGCTGGAATATGAATCCGCGTGCATCATTCACCCATTTACATCCTCATATCACACTGTAGATCATTTGTGGGGGAAAATCCATTCTTATCTTAGAACAATGGATCGAAATGTGCTCGAGTTAAGACAACACATACTAGTTTTCAGTAGGTTTGGACAGTCTTGAAATCGTCAATGGAACAAGATTTATATCTGCCAATATCCAATAGTAACCAATATCAAGAGACTTTATTAAAAGTGGCTACTGCGAGTGAAAAAGTGAATGATCCTTGTAGGGATGTTACTGGATGTCCCGTGAAGGCAGGCGAGGAGGCATCAAAATAGTGCTCAAAAAATCATTTATTTACAAAAAAAACATGAAAAATAAAACGAAACAAAAAGCCTAGGACTTAACTTAAAGAACAAAGGAGACAAACACAAAAAATCTGGTGCAGCCTCACGGCAAACTGCTCTCTCCTGGACAATCCACACCTACCAAGTTTAGTAGCAGTGCCCCACCTCACCCACCTGGAAGCAACCACTTCACAGGGAAGGGAGGTGGGCCAAGTGGTCTTTAAACATAACCAAAACAAAACAAAGATAAGCAATAAACAATCACAAATTATACAAACAATAATCATCATATTAAAGCAATATACTTGATTACCGGAACCTAAAAAAACATACACAACAAATGAAACATAACATCCCCCCTTTAAATCAATCCCAGTGCTGCAGCCCAGCTCCCCCAGGTGTCACCACTAATCCCCAGCTGAGCTGACAGCACTAAACCAATCAGAACGATCAACTAAATTAGACCAAACAATACAAAAAGCAAAATAACAGACCACTCCCACATACAGTGAAAGGAGGGGTGAAAGCCCCCCTTTCACAATCCTCTTTTCTCCATTGTGGGAACAATAAAGTCTTATCTTTTCTTACAAACGAGTTGTTTGCGAGATGTTATCAATTAGATGCAATTCATGAATATACTGAAATAGGAAAACAAGAATCACTGGACTTTCCTGGACATCCTCAGGTATATGACAGGCTATTAATGTAAACAACTCACATCTGATCATTACAACTTGTGCATTAAACATATGATATATTTCTCTAACAGCATTTCATACACTACAGCAGTGGACCATTTTATTTTATTAGGCCACTTTAGATTGAGATTTAGCATTTTTTTGCGATCTGAAATATATGTGCGGAGAATTGAATTCTCCAGGTTCTGCCCTTCAAAGTGAAGGACAGCATTTCCATATTTGCTTTGGTTTAGTTGATGCCCCAAATCATGTTTTCCAGCATCAGCTCCAATTTCCGATACCAACGTCAGGTCGCTGCATCCCTAGAAATTTAAATGTGCACTTTAAGTAAGACAGTGAGATAAAAAAGTCAAAGGCAAAAAAAATCATTCTTGTTCCATTCCAATAAGATAGACCACAAAATTCCAATAATTCAAGCACTTTGAAGTCATTTTTGTCAAGATAAAATACATTATCTTTGATACATTGTTTTAATATTCCGTCATAAAGACAGGAAATACATCTTCATATTTGATATCTAGAGACGGCTTTGCTTTTGAGAAGAAGCTGTGTAAAGTCATCTCCATTCCTCTTGAGATAATGCGGCCAGTGAGGTTTGGTTTTATTGTTTGTTCTTTGTTAATTGCTTTATTATTAATTATTAACATGAACGCCATGTGACTGGAGGAGCCAAGTATATTTGTGTAAGTAAGACTATCATTAATACTTTTGTCAATGGATACTTTATTCATTTGTTTTCATATTGAGGACTTTCTTATCCCTGTTAGCAGGTCGACCTCTGCCCGTCCCCGCTGAGTGCACGTGCTACATGAGCGGATGGGCTGATCTCCCACAGCTCTGGCTGCAGCCACAGCTGCCCGCGGTAGAAGCAGCCACACACGGACGGAGGAAGGGGAATGTAGCGCTGGATGAAGCAGAAACAGATGAAAATCTGTTGGGTTTGGGATCAGTCCTGTTGTTTAGATGTTACTAAACAGTATCAGGGGAAGGCTCGGGGCAGAAAAGAGAATTGAGATTAGGCTTAAAGTCTATTCTCTGAGCGACAGGACGCCAGTGCAGAGACTGGAGCACTGGACTAATATGGTCGTATTTCCTGTAGTATAAGCTGCTAAGCTTTGACGGCTTTGGCGATGTATGTTTTACTGCACCTGAGCCGGTCAGTTCATTTATACAGAGACAAAACAGCAACACAGTAACAGCTGTACTATTCCTCACTGCAGGACTTGGTTTGGTCAGTGCCTTTACGTGTGGGGCTGTGGAGCTCATCACCCACTCAACTTACACCCGTGTCTGAGTTCAGTCTCGGCTGAAATCAAAACGGAGCTGAACCCATTTATAAATGGCTCTGAGTTTGTGTGAATGATTTGTACGGTGTGTATAGGTATGAATGAAATTGAAAATAAACCACTTATAATTGTAATGTAGTATAGAAAGGACCAACCAGGGACTGGAGATAGCATCACATACAATCCCGTTTTCTTCTATGTTGAATTGCAATGTCCCTTTTAAATAAAATATAGAAAGAGTA
This sequence comes from Gobius niger, assembly GCF_951799975.1. Classification (NCBI taxonomy): domain Eukaryota; kingdom Metazoa; phylum Chordata; class Actinopteri; order Gobiiformes; family Gobiidae; genus Gobius; species Gobius niger. Next base: position 32,997,988 of record NC_136864.1, read on the forward strand.
CTTTATGACACGACCTGTCTCCTCATGTACTTCTTCTTCTCTTCTTCGTGGGTAGTGTGCGTGGGAGTGTGTGTACAAATGACAGCAGGAAGCAAAATGCTACTCCATGTGTACTTGAGCAGAAAATAGCTTACTGTAATCAGACCATAACTGTGGAGGCAGAAAGCAAGAGGTCTGAGGAACACTGTGTACAGAGCAGTGGGCCAAAGGTCCTTTATGAACACCGGCTGTCACCCATTTACAAAGACAGGTGAAGTCATGTGACAAACAATGTAGTGAAGTCGTTTTGTTTACATTAGCAAAGTAGTAGTAGTTTATTTTCTTCAGTCATTGTAAACGTTTAGAACATACACCAGCCACATGTTTTTCATAAATCTTGTACATTACACAATAAGAAAACATGTACTTTAAAGGTCCTATATCACTTTTTAGAGCTTTTAGCCATGTTGTTATGCTATTTCCTTATCAAAAACACCCCCAGAGTGTAATGCAACGCCTTTCGGCCTGATTTTAATTTGTAAAACAGAAATGCAGCTCATTTCACATTTACTTTTTCAAATGAAATGAAATTCATGTAAGATTTTCTAATCATATCATTGCATTTGTGTTTTAATCATTTGTTTTTGACTTGAAACAGTTGCATATTAAACATAAATCTGATTTGGTTGTTTTTTGGGGGCGTGTTAGAGTAGTGTTAGGTAGCGAAGATCAGGCAGAAGGGGGGGGCTGTAGCTGAAATCGTTGCATGAAGATGGAGTGGAGAGACAGTGCATGTATATGAAGAGTCTGGAGCTTAGGTGTTGTGTGTGAGCGCCTCGCCCGACATTGAAGACGACCGGATTTCTAAAGCTGATGTCAATGTACATTTTTGCCGAAAGAGGCGGAGGTTAAAGGGGGTCACGCCTGTAGTAACACTCCTTTATCCAACACACTCTCACTGCACATCCATCATTTGGCTGTTTGCTATTTGGAAATAATGCATCTATTCATGAACTCTCAAGGCTGCAGGTTAGCAAGCTGACAGGGCCAACCATGCTCTTTTCTTCCATTAAAATGAAGAAAAAGAGAAAAAAAAAGGTTGTCCTTGCTCTGGGATGTTTTGGTGATAATGTGCAACTCTTGAGAGCATTCCACATTCTAATGGATTTTTTATAATTCCATGTTCCAAAGCATGAATAAAAAAATGTCCTTTTTTTCTCGCAGCAGAAAGTTAGCAGTTAGCACTCGGAGGTGAAGGATACAGTTCGGTTTATTGTTTCCATAGGGATGTTGGTGAAATGGGTTTCAAACTTCTTTTGTTGTGTTTTTTTGCAGCGGGAGGTGGGACTTTGGGGCCTTTTGAAAGAACACACTCTCAAACTATTTGCATGCCATTAGTGAGGGTTGTGGGTCAGTCGCAAAGAAAGTCGGTACAAAAAGCCGGCTCTTTTACAAGAACGATTAGAGCTGAGTTTCACCTGCGAGACCATTTTAATTTGTACTTATGCTGTTTGTTTATTGAGCACCACACGTCTCTGCCACGAGAGACAGAGAAATGAACAGAAGTGCTACTGAAAGTCCATGTGCGGGGGATGAAGCTGCTGTTCCAAGCGGCTCCACAAAAGCAGCATTTACCACAAAATCAACAACTCCACACAGCAAATCCGTGGTGTAGAAAACCTGGGTGCTGGGCAGAAAAGTGCAAAGGTGTGAAATATTTGGTGTTTATTCCACTATTTTTGGCACATTTTGAAATGCAGCATCCCAAGCAGGGGTAGAATTCTGGGGTTATTTCAAGAGTTATTTCAAAACTTGGTTGACAGGAGCAGGAAACCTCCACACGGTCTTCGTTTTGAGGTATGTAAAACACATTATTTTTTTTCAAAATATTAGTTTTCCGTCACTTTTCATCATGAGCCTTCAGGACAGTGTTGTGCAGTGACCGGCCATGGCAGAGAAGACCACCGCGCCACACTGGGCTTTTTTACAGTGAAAATAAATGGACAGCGCGTGGCATTCATAGGGCATTCTCATCAAGACGTCTTACTTTGCACTGAAGCACTTGTAAAACCTTATGTCAGTCAAATTAAAGTCAAATACTTTTTGTTTGTTTTTTGAGTAAGGGCTGTGACTGAAATAGTTTTTTTTGTGGAAAGTGTCTCTTTGATCTCATATCATTGCATTTGTGTTTGAATAATTTGTGTTTGACTTGAAACAGTTGCATATTAAACATAAATCTAGCTTATCTTTCTGATGTTGTTGTTGTTTGGGGGGGTGTTAGAGTGGGATTCTGCTAGGTGGTCCTCAGAAAAAAAATAGAGGATAAAGTGGTCCTTGGGCTGAAAAAGTTTGAGAAACACTGGTCCCACAACACCAACGCCCTGGACAAGAAGTGGCCTCCACCTTCTGAGGAGCCTGAGGTCCTTCAGAGTGAGCAGGCCTCTGCTCAGGACTTTGTATGACTCTGTGGTGGCCTCTGCTCTCCACTACGCTGCCGTGTGCTGGGCCCCGGGCCGCACAGAGCGGGACAAGAACAGACAGAACAAGCTGGTCAGGAGGGCCAGCTCTGGACTCTGTGGAGGAGGTGAGGGGCAGGAGGGTGTTACCTCACCTCCATCATGGACAACACCTCCCACCCACTGCACGGGACTGTAGAGGAGCTGAGCAGCTCTTTCAGTGGCAGACTGAGACACCCTCAGTGCAAGAAGGAGCAGGTCCTTCATCCCCACTGCTGTCAGACTGTACAAGACTGTAAAGTAACATGTGCAGTAACTCCTTTGCAAAACTATGTGCAATAATCTCTGTATCAGCCCCACTTTATTAAGCATCACTGATTGACAACCTGCACTAGGACTGTAACTTTGCTCTGCCGATGCTGACATTGATATCTACTTTTTATAGTCTATTCTAATCTTATTGTATTTCTTTATTTTTTATTTTCTTATATTCCTGCCCCTTAACATTTTTGCTCCTACTCATTGTACATACGATTCCTCCTTTTCTACTATTGAACTGTTTGCACATTTCCAGTCTACTTGGCACACTCGGAGAGATCTTGAGAGCCAAATGTAATAAGTGAATTGTCAGATTAATAAGGGATTATCTTATCTTATCTTAAAACACATTATACTTTGATTTAACAAGCTGATTTGGAACTTTCACAGTTTCCACAAGGTATGTGTCATGCTTTGGTTATATTCCCAACTATAACTGCAGAATGGAAAACAGGCTTGTAATGAGAGAACTATTTTACTATTTTTACACTGGTCTAAATTTCCATATCAAGTAACCCAAAACTAAATATTAGAAATTCTGAGCACCACCAGATCTAAACTATATGTTAAAGGACTTAACTTATTCCACACTGTTTTGGAGGTGCTGATCCTCATCCAGGCCTCTTCACACTCGGCTTCAAACCGCCCCAGGGCACGGGACCAGCTGGAGGAGGTGTCCACGTGGATCATGGAGTCGGGGCATCTCTGCTGAGACTGCTGCCTCTGAGACCCAGCCCCGGATAAAGCGGAAGAAAATGGATGGATGGAACTTCTGAATGTATTTTTCTGTTGATGATTTCACATTGTCCAGCCCCGCACCATGATTCTCCTGCTCCACACATCACAGTGGGGAGAGGGTTTGGATGTTGACGCTGTTCCATTTGTCCTCCGCACATGACATTGTGTGTACCTCCCAAACTATTCAACTTTGGTTTGCGAAAGAGCTCTTGGATGATCCACAGCACTACTGGAAACATATACTGTGGACTGATTAACCTAAAGTTTTATTATATCTGTACAGGTATAGACATGACCCCAAAATATGTGTCTCGTATCGATCCTCTGAGTTGGAGGCGCTCAGAGCTATGGACCCGAAGTGTTGCATTGACTAATGGTCAGAACACACAACACGATTTTTCTAGTCTTAAACGATTTTATATAGAATGGCGGGTCCACACTACACGACTGGAGTCAGTGCGATTATAGAACGTCTGGGGGTTCACACGCAACGACTGAGAATCGTAAGAGCGACACACGATTCTGACAAACAGCTGATGTTTTATAACACAGCGCGTCTGTCGTCTCTACGGCTTCAAAACTGACCCCAAATCCACAAAGACAGGCCTGTGTTTGTGAGCGCGGGATAACGTGTGTGTCCCGATTGGTCAACGGTGTCAACAATGTCACAACACCGCAGTGCTAGGCTAATGCTACTACGAAGCTTCAACTGGGCCATAGTTCTGTCACATGGAGATAAAAGTTGGCGACAGGAAGAAGCGGGACGTGTTTCAGTGGATTTAATAAGAAAAGGAGACGGGCCTCCGCCTCAGGATGGAGGAGACAGCGGAGGAGACGGAGGAGAAAGGCTAGCCGTTAGCGACGAGCTGAAGATAAACAGTTCGTCTCCAAACTCAGTAAGAGCCGCTAATCTCTGTTCGTGGTTGAAATGTAGCTGGAAAAGGTGGTTGTGGTGAACTTTTGGTGATATAAAGTTGTGCTGTTTCGTGTGTGGGGCTGTGGCCATGAAATGAGTTGTTTGTGCCGCTGGTTTAACAGAGAGGTGAAAAAAGGAGGCGCGGCGGTGTTTTCCTGTCTTTATATCACTCTGTCATTCACATTTGTGTCGGTAAAATCACCAACGTTTCTCCCGTGCGTCCAAAATCAAACATGTTTGATTTTCCTACGACTGGAGTCTAGTCGCGTCTTTCTACCGCCCACACGACACGACCCCCCCACGCTACACGACCCGACTCTGTGTGACCGCCTTCGACTCGACGCGACTCGAGAAGACTCTGCACGACGGAGAATTAGAGCAAAATCGGGCATAAAAGTGGTGTAGTGTGAGCTGAGCTTAAGCATTAAAAAGGAGCGGTCGATGACTAGTCTAGATCTCTGAAAATGGAGGATGTGCCTGTTTAGCATGTTTTTTGTTGATGTGGGAAGGATAAAGAGGCACAAAGAACATAATTGAACTTAAGAAAAGCATATTTATTTAATTATATATATATATATACATATAATATTTACAACAAAAGCATTTGATGAAACCTATAGTTCATTTAAATCTAACAGAAACAGAGAATATGCAAAATTGAAAGTGTCAAAAAAGGTGAATATTTTTATCACGTTCAGAGCTGTGTATATTCCACACTTGTAAGAGAAATGAGCATAATTGGACTGGCACGGAGCCTGTAGAAGAACATTAATTCTGGATGGAAAACTAATACAAAGTGAGCAGTGTTAGGTGGATATATAGACACAGTGCCAAGAGCTTCGGAGTAAAACAAGAAAACTTTCACACTATCACAAGTTTATGTCTTCGCCATAATAGTGTTTAATGTAGAAACTGTACAATGTTGTTGTTGTTAAGTGACATTACTTTGTAAAAAGCCTTGAATACTACTCGAGTAAGGACCCAGGTTTAAATGTATAGTTTTGTTTTGTTGGTATTTTAGATACATTTTTTTTACACAGGGGATTAGGGATCTTGTTTAGTTTCGCAGTACACATGGTTACAAAATATGTTTGTGAGTGAATACGCGCAGGGAAAAGACCAGTCTGGCGCCATGTTGTAGTTAGAAATGATAGAAACGCCTCCAGCTGAGCCTCTGAGCCCTACAAATGCACACGTTGTGTTAGCCATCAAATCCCGGACCATTGCATCTCCATACAAAGTAAGAGCCCAGCGCCCATACTGAAGTATGATGGTGTGGTTTCTTTATCATGAACATCTTATAAGATGATCTTCAGTGGCTGCTGGACGAGTGCTGGACCCGACATAAAGCAGAAACTTTGGGTCAGCATTTAGCTCAGAGGACACTTTTATGTGCTAATTTGTATTCCAAGTCAAAAGTCTAACGGTCTGAACATTCATGAGTGATTTCTTACTCGGCTTTGACCTAAATGTGTCGATGGGTGACACCAGCTGAAAAACATCAGGATTGTTCATATTTCATAAGTGATGTTTGATGGCTAATGCTAACGGCTATAAGAAAAATACATTGAGCAGGTGAACGGACTCTATAAGTTTTTCCGGACAAGCTGACTCACTAACTGTCCACATACATTAGGATCGAACTACATTTAAAATATTCTGACACTACTGCTACGATGTTAAGGTAGAAACTGTCTAAAAATCTCGACATTGAACAGTGCGTGGAAAATCAATGTTTTCTACTAAAGCTAAAGCTAAGTCCAAACAGATATCTTTAAAACCAAAGATGAAGTGGTGTTTGGAGATGAGACTGAAATGATTTTAGATCAATAATCATTGTAAGGTTGATGTTCTAAAGTCTCCCTTCAGATCCATTTTCATGTTCCGCTTTACCAGTTAACCGAGTCCCGAAGGTGACGTTGGCCAGTGTGTTTGGGGTCATTTGTGGCGCTGCCGTTGCCGGCCGGGCGCATCTGTGGTGCTGTGATGTGGATCCAGACGCTCCCTCTCAAGCTCTGTTTACTTAGCCATCTGTGGACGCTCCATTCCTGCCTTTCTTCCATGAGTAAAGAAAACGTTAGACACGTCCAAAATTAGCTGAGGGACATGGATTCTGAGTGCTGGCTCCGCTCCACGCACTGGGGCCAAGGGTTACACAGCCTCCACAGAGCTGGGGCAGCACTCAGCAACAACAGCAGGGTCGGCGGTTTGATCCCGAGTCTGTGTGCAGCACGTCCTATGACTGAACGTGTCAGTGGCTACGCTTACGTGGTCAGAAAAATCAGGTAACCCAATAACCGGATGTGTTTTCATCAGTCTCATGGCAAACCATAGCCTGGACTGTCCCTGTTGCCGTGTCTCTTCTACAACATATCAAATTTCAGTACACAGTTTTGATTAAGAAAATACTCTCTGGCAATACCCTCAGGAGGCCACTCTTCTCTGCTGCTGTTGTGGCTGCACTGTCCAGATCTTTGTAGAACTTGTCTGTGGCAGCTGTATTTTCACTCTTCTCTTCTCTTGTATGTATATGTATATTCTATAGTAGTAGTTACAGCTCTAAAAATGTAGTGTGTTCGTATCATTCACACATTTAAATGCTCTTGTAACTCGAGCTACTTGAAATGTTAATGACTAATATATGCCCATATTTTGTATAAGTCATATGTTATATTGGTGAAAAAAGTTATATATTTTGGTAACTCTACGTTTGTAATACGTGAGCCTCCAACACAGTGGTGGGCATGCTTTTCTGTGGATGATTGTAAAAATAATATTGATCCGAAAAACCCATAGGCCTACGTGTTAACAAAGATACTGTAATTAAGCACTGAGTAAGTCTTACCTTAGCCATTATATTGTATTATTACTATATTGTTCCTCCAGTGTGACAGTAGCATCTCGTCGCGGTGACCCAGCCAGCAACAAGAAACTGGGAAGCGTCCAGACTTTTATAAGCTTTTAAATCAGCTCCAGTATAAGGAGATACACCGTTTACAACGTAATGGTATAAGTCGTTAGGGGTGAATTCTGGCAAAGTTGGCGATTTGATCCTTTCGGTAACAGAGCAGGAGCGAGAAAGTAAGGGTCTGTTGACAAGCTAGCTATCGCTAACTTTTATATATACCTCTGCCTATGAGTCCCAACTAAACGTGCTACTTCAGCTGACAGGTGACGGACATACAACACTTGTTTTGAGCGCAGGACGAGATTGGTGGATCATGAGCTTTAAAAGGCAGAAGACTTTTGGATTTGATCTATTTCACGACAAAATCTGTCAGTAGAAGAAGAAACTACCAAAGCAAAAAGAATGACTTGAAATACATGGATAAAAACCTTGTGATAATAATTTAAAAAGCATGTTTTTCATGTTCTAATGAATAAACATGGTTTGTGTCATATTCCACACAGCGCAGGACTCGGTGTCGCTCGGCCTCTGTTCAGTTAGCGTCGTAGCCTGGAGCTCCTCCACTAATGAGGACGTACGCTGGCACTTCGGGGAGATGCAAACAGACATTCGCTCGTTTCTCGTCTGATATTTTCAAATACAATCAGAGGAAACTGTGAGGTCTGTGTCTAAATGCCAGTTTAAGGCCGTCGGAGGGGACCGGGCTGCTCTTCCTGACAGAGCCAATCAGGGAGAGGCAAATGTCAGCGGGTACAGAGGGCAGAGCGCCGACGAGAGACCAGCTCCTGCTTCTCCAGTTTGGCTTTACCCAAATCTTCTTGTAAAAAAAGCGTCAAAACAGCAACAAAAACAAGGATGAAAATACAACAACAAAAAATAATTAAAAAAAGCAACAAAAGAGCAAAAAAAGTGATGAAGAAGCAAAAAAAAAAGAGCCACAGAAAAGCCAAGAAGAAGCAACAAAAACACCATTAAAAAGCAGGGGGGAAAAAACGACGAAAGCAACAAAAAGCAAGAAAAAAAGAGATGACAAAGAACTATGACAACGTGACAAAAAAACACCACAAAAAAAATACGATCAGTTTTGTAGGTCTTAGCTTTCAAATGAGGCGTTGCCTTTTTGCTCATCAGTCAAGGAGCTTTTGGATTTGGGTAAAGCCGAACTGGAGAAAATAATAATTACAATAATGCCTTTTAGCGCCTTTACAAGCCTGTGTTACCAAGTTTCTCAAAGCGCCACACTGTTGTTATCCGTTCATTCCTAGGTGGTGGTAAGCTACTGTTGTAGCCACAGCTGCCCCGGGGTAGACTGATGGTAGCCTCACACACCACATTCACCCCAGGTCTGATGAGCATTAATGCACGTACGTGTGTCATATGTACCATGTGTCATATTTAACCTGTTTTGGCAGTGAGTGTTGTGTTTCATGAGAATGGAAACTTAATGTTGAGCTACAACGGCTAGGAAATAAAGCTAGCTTCACAATGGCTGTTTCCTGTTTTGGCTCATGCTTTGAGCAAAACAATGTCTTGTTTGGAAATATTAAGAAAAATGTCCTGCTTCAGTGGTTTAATCCATTGCATTCCCAAAAGAGTTGTTGAAATGTCATCCAGACGGGCAGAGAGGTCAAATTCATATTAAAACTTGTCCCAAAGCTCTGCATTGACCGGCATGAATTTAGCTCCTCCTGTTGGTCCAGTTCCTTAGCGGGGGCCGCACCACGTTAACCCCTTTACCTGCCGCCTTACCCAATCGCATTTTCACCTGTTTTACCCAAATCTAAAAACTTCTTGACTGGAGCTTACAGCTTTAGTCATGTTTTCATTCTTTTTTTGTTAAGCTTACATCCATATGCACAAGACCATGCTAGCTGTTAGCAAGCAGATAAGTGGCCCATGGACAGAGATGAACAGATTTGATGTATTCAAAGTGGACATGAAGCATGAGATGAAGACTCTTAAAGGAACAGGCCACTGTTTGTCCATAGTAAGATCTGTTCTTACCTGAGCTCAGACGAGTAGGAACGTAACCTGTCTTTGTGCCCGTGGAAGAGCGCGGTCGCTTCTAACTTCACCCCCGTTTGGAGCAATAGGAATATGCTGGGAGAGGCCAAATGCTAACAACATCTTTGGTCTTTTTGCAAGATTAATAATAATAATAATAAAATAAAATAATAATTTAAAAAAAACACACACACAAGTATATATATATATATATATATATATATATATATATATATATATATATATATATATATATATATATATATTAGGGTGCATCAAACGCCCCATTTTTTTTTAAAAACTTCAATTAATCAATTTGTCCCTTGTCTAGTTTTTTTATATATATAAAAAGAAAATATATGGCAAAGTTTGGTGAAGTTTGAAGTACATTTAGGTGGTCCACCATTCAAATGAATGTTTTGTCAAAATATACAAAACTGGCCATTTGGCGCATATTTCCAGTTTTTCCACTAATTTTAAACATGTCATTATGTTAAATAATATTGCATGCAGAGTTGTATATAGATATTGCAATAGTACATGCTCAGTTTTTATCTGATTATATTCAATAGTATGATGCTAAATTTATACAAAGGCTGTTAGAAGTATTTATTATATAACAAATAAACCATTCACTACATCTTTTAACATTTTTCAACACACTGGAGACAATAGTTTCCTTGCAATTAATTCAAACAGTATATGTTGTTTTCAACATTGTTCTAAATTATTTGTTCAATGTTTAAAATGTTAAATATAGTTGAATATATTGTACATTCAGCAATGTTTTAAAGTCATTGGTAGTTATTTGGTAGATTCTTCAGTTAGTCGCTATGTCCTTTACGTTTTCGCAAGTTGGGCTGTTCTTTACGGTCCTTCCCAACAACTTGCAGCACATTCTGGTAATGTTCTTCACCCCTTGCTGATGCCAAGAAATCTGAGCTGAGCTTAAAACCTCTCTCTGCACAGTCATTGACAACGTTCAGCGATTGAAGATTGCTGAGGGAAGCTTGGTACGCAGCAGAATTTGGCCAGTTCGTAACTTCTTCAGTCATGAACTCCGCATTCAGCTGAAGAAGAGTAAATGTGTACCAGGAATCAATACTTACAAAATCAGCAAGAGTTGTGGTCAGAGTAACAGTTGCTGGAAACTTTGGCTTGCCAAAGCCTGTTCCAAACCGGTTCTGTGGTGCCAAAAGGGCCGTTTCTGGTTTAACAGCCAGCAGACTGTCTGCAAGGGTTCGCCGTTCTGCATAAGGCACCTTACTGCTCCACAGAGCAAGGGGAATCATCTCTGCAGTCAGGTACCAGAGATGCAGTTTGAAGGCATGCAGTCCAGAATCCAGATGTCTCTGAGAGACATCTGGATTCACGATCTTGTACTGCAAAAAAGACTTGACAACTGCAGGTCGTTCCATGGCGCATCTACTGCTGAATTGCACTTCATCCACCAGCTGCTGTAGACCAGCGTTGCAAAGTTCACAAACGCCCTCACCTTTGGAACTTGATGCAGTGTAGTAATAGTGTTGCGTGGTAGCTGTTGAATTTGCTGCTCAAACAGGCATAACTTAATTGAATAGATGAGTTTAGCCATCCATCTGGCTTTGTGTAAGGCTCCTGGTCGCTTGAAGGTGACAGGATGATCTTCAGTTTCTCCAGCAAGGAACACTGCACAGCTCAGCAAATTCTTGATAATCATCTCGCCGTAGCGAAAGCTCTGATTTAGCAAGCTTGAGAACACTGGTTCGACATGTATCTACAATCTGAAGTGCCTCGTGGTTGAATGATGTCAAGTTCAATCGAGATAGCTGTTCATTGGTGCTTTTAGATGGCACCATCGTCATTTGGAAGCTCTTACAAAACCGTGTAAAAAAGGTGACGTCTGGAGACTTGGACGCCTCAATCTTCAGATCATCGAAAACATGAGACAGGATAATCTCACCAACATGGTGGTGACAGGCTGACCAAAGGAGAGCTCGTCCAAGCTGCTTTTGGACTGTCACACAGGCTGCAGTTACGTGACCTGTATTTGATGCTGTGGTATCGAATGTCATGTTCACAACAGACTCGGTACATTGCCATGATGAAAGTAAACCCACTGTCAGATCAGCACTGACTTTCTGTCTGTTCCCTGTAGGTATGATGGGACTCCAAGAAGCTTCAATTCTGTGGCATTTCCAACGACGACAGCGAGACGTTCTTCTGTGATATTCTGGTTTGACAGTGATGGCATCAGCTTTGAGTCCCAATGCAGGGATATCAATTTTGGCGGAATCCACTGGTCCTTGCAATTCGCTGCTATCAATCTTCCTATCTGACGCCTGGATTTGTCTGCGTTTGAGTATGATGTAGATATCTTTGAAATATCACCACCTGCCTCTGCCACTAATGCCTCTGTGTATGCAGCTTGTTGCACTGGAGTCATCTTCAGACGTGTGGCTAGTTGAACAAGCTTGGGTCGTTGAATGATGTCGTGAGGGATGAAAGCAGGTGTTCCTGTGCGAGCAGCTCGCTTGTGACTTCTCAAAGTTCTTGGTGTGATGGATGGACCAGCAGCCAATGAGCCAACTTCTCGGTCACTAACAACATCCTCATCACTGCTGCTACTGTCGCTGTTATGGAGTATTTTTGGTGTAGTCAACGGCTTCAGGTGACTCTGCATTCTCTCGCGCCGCCATGCTTCCATGTTGTCCCTTTGTTCGCTACGCTGGACTTTGGCTGCAAGGACTTTGTCACGTGGTCCGAATGTTGCCAGACAGGCGGTCTTCATTGACTGCAAGAAAGCGACATCTTCCAGATTTTTGATGAGTTGTTCTGCATTTGCAGGCCACAATGGGAATGTCTGAGCTAGCATTTCTTCCATCTTTTTTAGCTTGTTCAGGGATTTCGAGTCTGATCGGCGGTTGATTGGAATTGCTCTCACTTTAGCATTGTCGTCAAGCAGTTTAATTAATCGTTCGCATGCCTTGCGTTCTGTAAGCATCGGAATATGGGCTTTCTCATAAAACACAGATACCTTTGTCAGGACAATTTTAGCTGCTTCCCATCTGGTACAGTTTTCATGCGCACCAACAGCTAGATGATGCACCAAACACCGCAAGACTTGCAGACATGTAGGCAGACGCGAACCATTAATTGTTGAGTCTTCTGCCGTTATCTTGCTGCCAAGACCAAATATTGTAGATGACTGTCTTGTTGGACGAGTTTTCTGGGACAGTGTCGCCAAACGAGGAGTAGATTGCAGACCTACGACGGTACTCTCTTCACTGCCTTCCATTATTCAACTGGCGTCTGGCAACAACATGAATATAACAATAGTGATTAACACATTGAGTGCCAAAAACGGAAAAACTTGTTTTTGCGGGGGGTTTTTTAAACATTTTTTTATTACGAAACTAGACACTGTAATACACCTTATGTGTGATTTTGGGAGCTCTGTGATGAACAGAACTGAAATGACGATCAAAAACTTGTGAAAAGTCACAATCTGGACATTTCATATATATTATTGCGGAGGAGAGAGGAGTTAATCAGAAAGGAGTGTTTCATAAACCACCTAATAACTCACCTAAAAACTAACCTGTTTAGCTTATATTTCTCAGGGACGGAGGCACATAGACTTATTTCCTATTTCAGGATTTTTGACATAGGGCCTCATTTCCTAGTTATCCAGAGTGTTGCTGATTTCTGGAGATATTTTTTTGTAATTCATGCAGTCCTTATTTAGGCTAGGCTAGCGCATTTCTATGGTATCAGCTAGCCTGCATTAAAAACAGTCTGACACACTCCACAGAGCACCTGAGGCAAATCACTTATAACACCAGACTAACCATATACATGTCTGTGTCCATAGAATCATTTTAACCATTTTGCATTTAAAAGCTTAAAAGCTTTAAAATTTATTTGAGCAGCATCAGCTTCGTGGTTGTATAAGCTACGCAGCGGTGGAGTGATCTGCTAGAAAATAGTCCCTCAAAATGCGATCATTCATGTGATGCAGATCAGTTATATTCCAAACATGATTCTATGGACACATTTATAAGGTAAGTCTGGTGTTATAATTGAATCACCTCAGGTGCTCTGTGGAGAGTGACAGACTGTTTTTAATGCAGGCTAGCTGATACTGTAAAAATGTGCTAGCCTTGCGCCACGCAACTCTTCAAATACACTGCTCACAAAAACTTAGGGCACACTCAGAAAATACATCCTAGATGTCAATCAATTCGATTTTTCGGATGAAAATCTTTATTCATAGTGTAGGGCAATGTGTTGAGAACAAAATAACATAAGAATGATAAATGGAAATCAAATTCTCAGCCCCTGGAGGTCTGGATCCAAAATTATAGTCAAAATCAAAGTGACAAATCAGGTCACTGGTTGATCCAAATTCTGTAGAAATTCCTCCAAACGAGTCTGTATCATCCTCAGTAGTGTGTTTGGCCTCCACGTGCCTGAATGCACTCCCTACAACGCCTGGGCAGCTCCTGATGAGACCACGGAGGTCCTCCTGAGGGATCTCCTCCCAGACCTGGATTAGAGCATCAGTCAGCTCCTGGACAGTCTGTGGTGCGACGTGGCGTTGATGGATGGACCGAGACATGATGTCCCAGATGTGCTCTATTGGATTTAAGTCTGGGGAACGGGCAGGCCAGTCCATAACATCAATACCTTCATCATGCAGGACCTGCTGACACACTCTTGCCACATGTGGCCTGGCATTATCAGGCATCAGAAGGAACCCAGGGCCCACAGCACCAGCATATGGTCTTACAATAGGTCTGAGGATCTCATCCCGGTCCCCAATGCCAGTCAGGGAACCTCTGGCTCGCACATGGAGGGCTGTGCGGCTCCAATGAAATGCCTCCCCAGACCATCACTGACCCACCACCAAACCGGTCATGCTGGATGATGTTGCAGCAGCAGAACGTTCTCCAGGGCGTCTCCAGACTCTGTCACGTCTGTCACATGTGCTCAGGGTGAACCTGCTCTCATCCGTGAAGAGCACAGGGCACCATTGGCCAATCTGCCAATCGCTGTGTTCTCGGGCAAATGCCAATCGGGCTGCACGGTGTTGGGCAGTAAGCACCGGCCCAACTTGTGGACGTCAGGCCTTCATACCCCCCTCATACCCCCCTCATACCCCCCTCATGGAGTGGGTTTCTGACCGTTTGAGGACCAACATGCACATTTGTGGCCCTCTGGAGGTCATTTTGTAGGGCGCAGTGCTTCTCCTGTTTCTCCGTGCACAAATGAGCAGATAGCGGTCCTGCTGCTGGGTTGTTGACCTCGGTCGGCCCCCCCCAGGTCTCCTGGTGTACTGGCCTGTCTCCTGGTATCTCCTCCATGCTCTGGACACTGCGCTGGGAGACACAGCAAACCTTCTTGCCACAGCACGAATGGACGTGCCATTTTGGATGAGCATCACTCCCTGAGCATCTTCTGTGGGCTGAAGATGCTCCTCATGATGCCTCTAGTGGTGAGAACACTGGACAAATGCAAAAGTGTTCCAAAAATACGGAACAAAGGATGAAGACGGGGAAATAGTCTGTGGTCACCACCTGCAAAACCATTCCTCTTTTGGAGTGATCTTGCTAATTGCCTCTCATTTCTACCTGTGTCTGTTTAATTTCCACAACACCAAGTGAAACTGATTCACAATAAGCGTGGCTTCCTAACTGGACAGTCTGATATCCCAGAAATTTGACTGACTTGGAGTTACATTGTGTTTTTTGAGTGAGCCCTAAGTTTTTGTGAGCAGTGTATAAGAACTGCAGAAAAAAAAATATCTCCAGAAATCAACCTCACCGTTCAAACGAGCCACAGCATGTGTCCATAGCATAGATGTAATAATTAGTGATGGATTAATACCTATTCAGCCACATTCATAGAAAAGGTCCTGAGTCCTGTATCAACCTTTATAGCCGCTCTGTCTCCTCCTATGCAGCCTGTTCCTTTAAAGGGCAAAAAGGCGGGAAACCCTGCACTTGTGGGGCGGGCTGAGCCTCCACAGAGCTCCAGAGCTTGATTGCCTGGAGCCAGTCAATCCACAATTCGGGCCATAGCTATAACATAGAATACGCGGTGGTGCTACAAATATGATGAAAAATGGTCTGGATTGTTGGCACTACAGCTAAATCCCCAAAACAGTGCGGCACTCAATGTGTTAACAGTCAACATGTGAAAAGTCATTACAGCCCTGTAATGACAGTTTGCATAAAACATTTGTAAAACAATAGAATTGTGACAACATGAAAGTATAATACAATAAGTTCAATTAAAAAAAATGTTTAGTACAAAATTAGATAAAATTTAGATATTTTGTAAAAATATCACTTTCAAAGATCACAGACATCACAAACAACTTGACTAAACAAGCAAAGAATAGTTATTTAATCAAATTCAATACCATTGTAAAATACAAAATAAGTAAAGACGTCAACAGCAAATGACATTCAACTAAATGAATATCGCATATGCTTCATAATGCAAATCTTACTTGACGTGGACCCCCTAAACAATGTTGGAATTAGACAAAAATTAGTAGAAATTATTTTTATGACAAAAGGAATGTTTTAAAACTGGGGACAGAATAATTGGTTGACATTGGGGCGTTTGATGCACCCTAATATATATATATATATATATATATATATATATATATATATATATATATATATATATATATATATATATATATATATATATATATATATATTCACCCTTTATTCTTGGCATTTCCTCAATGAGTGTCAGAAGGTTGTCCCTGAAACAGTCTGTGAAGAGAAAAACATTTCTGGTGACAATGAGAAAATGTCAAAAGTGTGTAAAGCAGTAATTGAAGTAATAGGCAGCTGTAGCCATTCATAAATAAAGCCTTCAGTGAGAATCTACAATGGAAACAGTCTTGAAATAAAGTGAAAACTAGCGGTCCGCCGATATATCATGAGATTACGTCGCGCGATTCTCGTATTGATCTAAAAAGCGCCTGTATCGATATTTAAACATCTATTTTGGGGGGAACTATTCAACGCAGCGTCTCTCTTTGGTCCTGCACTTTTACTCCCGCCCGCTAGATGGCAGCGCAGCCCGCTTGAGTAACACTAGAATCTAGTGAGAGTTCGAGAAACTCGGGAAGAGTTCTAACCATGGAGGAGAAAGAGCTATGAGACGCTCTGAGCTCTTTTAAAACTTTACATTTGGCCTCACTTGGGCTTTTACAGCAAAGATGCAGGCGGGCGGGCAGAATGTATTTCATTACAAATCCAATGAAGGTGGAGTAGTTTACTGAATAGTTGTTTCTAAAGTAGTAAAAAATAATCGCAATCATCGTCTAATAAGTCAATATCGGGATACATATCGTTTCGCCTGAGACAAGGCGAGACACACCCCTAGTAAAAACCAATACATGAAAAAGTGAACCCCCAAGAGGGGGCGACAGAGTTAAAAGCTTCGCTCAGAGGGAGACCTTTTGGATTAAACACTACAAGCTACACACTTCCCAGGTCTTAATGAAGATATTGACTTCTCTGTTTTCCTCTGATCAGTCACTTGTAGGTCCTGTGTTTTTTGACTAAAATTACAATTTTTATTTTGTGTGTGTGGTGGTCACAGGAGGAAGACCATCTCTAGGTCGAAACGTGTCGGCATGTCCATTCAATAAAGGATTTTTAACTAAGTCAGAGTGCCTCAGATCCTTTTTTCCCCCTGAAAAAGTGTTTTCAAATCAAAACTATTTCAATCATTGATTAGTTGTCAAATAACCAATGACTTGTTTCATTTCTTAACCAGCCTGGTTGTGCAGCGCCGTCCTGACACGGGTTAACAGAGGACTAACGCTTCATTCTTGTTAGAGAAGGTCAGGAGAGGCGTGCGGCCCCCCCGGGAGAACAACGGGGGTCCAACGGGGCGCACAGCGAATTAGAAAACAGTCAATTGCTTTGGAAGGGTCCGGGAAAAACAAACATGAAGACGCGCTAACCTGCCGCTGGGATGAAAGCCGGGAGTAGCAGCGGGAAGCTGACGGGGGATTTCTGTGGGGGAGATGAATGGAGCCTAAAGGAGCAGGTGACTGTGGGGTCAAGAGTATTTCCTCGTGGAAATGGATGGGCTTCACCGTCCGACCTGTAATTTACAGCACTGTATACTGCTTCAGGCGAGACACTGCTGGGGAATCAGGAAAAAACATATCAATACATTAAGAGAAGTCAATTTGAAACTTTTGCTGAACATTACTGATATAAATATGAAAAAATCATTTCTGTCATTTTTTATTGTTTAGATTTTGAATAAGATAATCAAATAGCTAGCAAAACAAGTGGAAAAAAGCTGAATAAACTAGGCTGGCAATTAGATATGAAAAAATCCCTCAGAGAAAAAAAATCTTGTTAAAGGGATATTTCAGGATTTTTGACATAGGGCCTCGTTTCCTCGTTATCCAGAGTGTTGCTGATTTTGTAATTCATGCCGTTCTTATGTTTGAAAAGTTTTGTGGCGCTAGGCTAATGCAAGGCTACTGCATTTCTTGTTCAAATCACTTATAACACCAGACTAACCATATAAATGTCTGTGTCGATAGAATAATTTTAACCATTTTGCATTTAAAATAACTTATATTTGAGCAGCATCAGCTTCGTGGTTGTATAAGCTACGCAGCGGCGGAGTGATCTGCGAGAAAATAGTCCCTCAAAATGCAATGATTCATGTGATGCAGGTCAGTTATACTCCAAACATGATTCTATGGACACAGACATGTATATGGTTAGTCTGGTGTTATAAGTGATTTGCCTCAGGTGCTCTGTGGAGCGGGTCACACTGTTTTTAATGCAGGCTAGCTGATACCATAGAAATGCGCTAGCCTTGCATTAGCCTAGCGCCACGAAACTCTTCAAACATAAGAACTGCATGAATTACAAAAAAAAATATCTCCAGGTATCAGCAACACTCTGGATAACTAGGCAATGAGGCCCTATGTCAAACATCCTGAAATATCCCTTAAAGCCCAAGAATGGAAAGTTGTGAGTCTGTAGGAGCTACTAAAGTGGTGAGGTTATTGCATGAGTGGAACAAGAACCTCACTTTGAGAAAAGCGGCCCTAAAGTTTGTAAAGAGTGAGCGACACATTATTCTGCTCTTCCACACCGGGCGTCTCACAGAAGGAAAAATAACATATTTGGATTAGAGCGTCATCACGGGGAGCCTTCAGGACACGTGGAGGTAAAATCGGTCAATATTTGTGAATGAATACTTGATCCAAGGAGCCGTCTCCATCAGGAGCAGCACCTCGGCTGCAACCACCGGGCACCAACACAGGGCACCCAGAGGAGGCGCGGTGACACCCCATTCAGACACCCACAGGACAGCACCCCAGCAGCCACAGCCAATCACTGCTCCCGAGGCAGAGGGCTCCTCCAGAGGAAACCCGGAGAGCAGAAAAAGTGTTAACAGAAGTAAAAAGTTCAATCAAATAATAAGTTCAATATATGAATCATTTATAATTATATAAAAGGTCAGTGAGTTTTTGGGCTCCCGATAGACAGACACTTGCATCTTTCATTCAGTGCTGCACTGACGATTCTGGTTTCTGAGTCGTGGGGAAAGCAAAAGAATTGTCAGAGGATCTGCAAGAAAAGGTAGTTGAACTTTATAAAACAGGAAAGGGATATAAAAAGATATCCAAGGTACTGAGAGACTCAATCAGTCGTGTTCAAACCCCTTTAAACCAATCCACAGTCAGGTCGACCAACAAAAATTTCAGCAACAACTGCCAAGAAAATTGTGGATGAAAAGAAAATCCAAGAGAGAACTTCAGCTGGAATACAGGACTCTGACTTCCCCCGCTCACCTCCGTCAATAACCTTTAGGAGTTACTGCGCGGACGCTGTGCTCCTCGTATCATTACGCCTCACAATATAGTCCCCCTTTTTATCTGCTTTAAAATCGACATGCTACATTTCTGTGTAAATATACTTCGCATGAAAACACTTCACGTAACTTTATTTAAATAGGGAACACGTGGAAGAGCTTGGTAGCTTCTATCGTGAGCTTTTTTGGAGCTATGTGACATGTGGGAGAGGCTGCGTATGTGTGAGCGCACGGACAAAGACCTGACGGGGATATATTAACTCGGTTAAGGTTAGGTAAGAACATATCTCAGTATGTAAAAACGGTGGCCTGTTCCTTTAACTCATTGACTGCCAGCCATTTTCAAATCAGAGAACTCCCCACTGCCAGAGGTTTTTCAGGATTTTGACTGTTTTTTCAAGACCCACAGAAAATGTAGGTCTAGGTCTATGTCAACACGAAACCCACCAAAAGAAAGATTAGACTCTCTTCTTTCTAAAAAAAAAAAAGTGTTTGTACCTCTTTCCATACTTTAGTAATCGCCCATAGAAAATAGGTGAAATCACCCAAAATGCTGTTTTCTGAACAAAAAGCTGAGAAAACGAAAGAGCAATGCTGCCACCTAGTGACTCAATAAAAGAACTTGTAGTTCTTTCATTGAGTCACTAGGTGGCAGCATTAGGCAGCACAACTAAGATTTTAACACCAGACATGCTCAAGGCTTTGCTGCAGCTGTTCCCATTGAAAAACCTAATTGACGTCTATAGATGCCATTGGCAGTCAATGAGTTAATTATTTGGTGATATCAGATCCACCCATTCCTACAGTGAAACACGGAGGTGGATCGCTGATGTTTTGGGGATGTGTGAGCTAAAGGGAACTTGGTCAAGACTGATTTCAGGATGAATGTTATTGATATACGTTATTATGTTATTAAAGAATACTGGAGGAAAAGTGTCACTCATCAGCCTGGAAGCTGCACATGGGACACTCTTGGACATTCATAGTGAGGGCCCCGAGTCAAATTCTGCTTCCATCCCCCTGAAGGCCGGCCTATTCACTATTTTATCCCCAAACATATGCTCCTTTGGACGAAACTTCTGCTTCTATATAAAGAAGTCCCTCTCCTCCTGGATTGGAACTGCCGCTTTGTCCATGTTGCTTCTCTCATTAAATGATATGCGGTTCTACTGTGTGCACTCCTCCCTCTCTCCACCTGAACCTTGTTCCCCGCACTGCCTCCTGTCTGCCGTGGAGTCGCCGACTCCCGTCTCTCCCTCTCTCCAGATACAGAAAATAAAAATACACCTGCGAAGGCTTCACAGCTGCGGTGCGGAGATAACTCGCTCAGGCAATCTCGACAGGTGGGGCACAGGACCAACCATTTATTTCAATCGGAAAAGCAGACAGAAGCGTGGAAGAAGGTGATAGTTAGAGGAACAAAAACTGTTTGATTTGGCCCGCCAGACTCTTGAACGCATAATTAAGCTTTCAAAGTAAGACTTGCGGTTAATTTAAGGTTGGTAACGCGGAAAGTAAAATCTGTCTACTCTTAGCGAGTGGCATCTGTGAAGAACGGAGGGGACGAGTGCCGCTTCCATCAGAAAAACACAGCGTTGTTCTTTTAATAGATTCAACGTGGCGTCAGTGTGACTTTGCCTTCACGACTCTCCGATGTTACAGTGCTCACTGTGAGCTTTATTGGTACAATTTGGAAACAAAGATGGTAATGGTAAATGGTCTCAACTTATATAGCGCTTTTCCACCTACATTAGGCACTCAAAGCACTTTACAGCAAGGATCCACTCACCCATTCATACTTTCATTCATACACCAATATACGCAGACACTGGGGGCAATGTGGGTGAAGTGTCTTGCCCAAGGACACAACGACAATGTGCACTTTCAGGAGGTGGGATTCGAACCCCCGACCTTCCGATCATGAGACGACCCTCTCTACCATCTGTGCCACTGTCGCCCCAAGACAAAAAAACAACAAAAAAACGGTGAAAAAAAACTGAAAACATTTTACTGCAAAATGGCTTTCAATTGAGAGGCTGTAACGGGCGCCGGTGAGGCAAAGGAAACACGCTGATTTCTTGATATTACCAGTGGCCATGATTGACGAGTGTATTAACCAATCTGAGAAAAGCCAGATTGAAGTGAACAAGGAAGTTAGTGGTTTGACGATGCATCGTCAATGCTATTTCCAGAGTGGTTTTTGGCTTCATTCACACAGTCCTGAGCAATCCTCCTGAATCCTGCTCTGAGCAGCTGCTCCGCCCTCTGCTGGGAAACACCTGGCTTGTTTCCTTCCGACGTCAGAAATGAACGGATGTGCTTGACGTCTGTAATGTAATGCCTTACGGCCTGATTTTAATTTGTAAAACAGCTTTTTCATTATTTCTGTTATACCGTCAATGGTTGTAAGAAAGAAAGAATGAAAAAATAAAAAGGAAGAGCTGGACGTGTCCGCACCGCGCTGCCCCTGCGGATGAAACAAACACACCCCTGAGTGCCTGACCAGATGTCATGTTTGCACTGAAAAAGTTGTGAAGAAGGAGCTCTTTCTAACCTACTCTGGACACGCCTGTTCTTTTTTCTTACCTAACGATAATGTCACGGAGAAAAGCTCGTTTGGACAGGAGCGGTGCAGGACTTTATTCAACCTTCCTAGAGAAGAGGCCACTCGCCAGAAGTGTTCCTGTACACCAGGGGTGTCAAAGTCAAATGGATGGGGGGCCAAATGAAAAATTTAGGAACAAGCCGAGGGCCGGACTGATCGAATGTTCATTGAAAAAAATGTAATGACCGCATATAGTCTAGTGATCCCCATTAAACAGACTGAAAACCTAAAAATATACTACTATTCAGATGAGTCGTGATGTCACACAGAAAAGTCCAGTTCTCAGTGTCCACCTTCCGTTTTGCCATTTTTAAGGGCAGACTATCTGAAAGTTGACTTTTGAAGTGATGCTAATGCCCGCTGATGAATAATGAAAGGAAGTGGCCTCCCGCTCGGAGCGCCACCATTGCATTGTGGGAAATGTAGTGCGTTGATGGGTGTAAAGTACCTGGATGATGCTGGCGTGCAGTGACCTGCGGGCCAGTTCTAATAATAAAATTATATAATCCCAGGGGCCAGAAAAAACCCTCTCGCGGGCCGGATTTGGCCCGCGGGCCTTGACTTTCACATATGTGCTGTACACTATACCAGCCACTTGGTTATGGCGCTCCATGTAAGCTTTCCCTGCAGCATCTTACACCCTGCAGTTATGTTCTTACACCCTGCAGTTATGTTCTTGCACCCTGCAGTTATGTGCTGGATTGTCTCATTGGCCTCTTTGCACAGTCTACACCTGGGGTCTTGTCTGGTGTGGTAGATCTGGGCCTCTATTGCTCTGGTGCTCAAGGCTCCTGTGCAGCCATGATGAGCCTCTGTGCTGTCCTTTCGGCCGGCTCTCAAGAGCCATTGTATATCAGCCACTTCAGTTATGTTTGGGTGGTACATGCCGTGTAGGGGCCACTTCAGTTATGTTTGGGTGGTACATGCCGTGTAGGGGCCACTTCAGTTATGTTTGGGTGGTACATGCCGTGTAGGGGCCACTTCAGTTATGTTTGGGTGGTACATGCCGTGTAGGGGCCACTTCAGTTATGTTTCGCTGGTACATGCTGTGTAGGGGCTTGTCCTCCCATGACGGGACCTCCAGCACCTCATCTTCTGTTCCCCATTGTCTAAGACATTCACTGAGCACGTCATCTGTCAATTTAACAAACAGGATATAATATTAAAAATGGCAAACCCAGTTTCAGTAGACATATTGACAAATATTAAAAAGTGAATGAGAGAATTTACTTTTGGTCTTCCCGTGGCCTCGAGAACATCCAACTAAAGTAACCTTTTGTTGATCATGTGACTTCTGAAATGCTAAATTTTTTTAGATGGGGTAATGTGTTATGTGTGGGACATAATTAAAATGTATATTTAAATTAAACATCCATTCCATCCATTTTCTTCCGCTTTATCCGGGGCCGGGTCGCGGGGGAAATTAAACAAATGTTGATTAAATATGAAAAAAGTGCATTTAAAACATAGAAGGAAAGCTGAGTCACATAGCAATGTAAAAACAGTTTTTGTGTGAACTATTTTCTTTGTTATATTTCATGGTAAAGTGTAACATTAGAGAGCCGGGACACATCACTTTTACTACTTTTTCAGCCTTTTAGACAGTTTTATGAAACTGTTCATATTTCCTAAATTTGCAAATAGGTCAATACGTAGGACACTTTGCTTAATGACAAAATGTATTTACTGTTTGAATGCTTTTGTATCCATAAAATTCCTTTGGGACATAAATGGTACCCAGTCGGCGGAATCAACCACACTCTGGATAACTAGGAAATGTAAAGAATCCTGAAATATCCCTTTAATTCTAAACTTTTAGCACGGGAGTAGTAATGTGTTCTTTTCTATTAGTCCCAGTTGATCCTCTTTTTCCAGCCCATTCTGTAAAGTCGTGTCTTTATCACCATCAGCCTACCAAAAGTCTGAAAATAAAACTGTGTGGACATCACATTCTCTTTCGCCTTCTCACATTAGCATTTCCCTTCCTCGCCACGGGCCCATCGCTCCGCACGGATTAGTTCTGATTTATCGCGCTTGTTACTGCTATCAGATCAAATGTGATGTAATAGATAGTGCGGCAAATTTAATCCGATTTTGTTTCCGTGTCGCGCCTCCTCCCTCAGCCCACCCGGCGTAAAATATGGCCCCCTAATAAATCACATCCCGCCCTTCTCCACTGTCCGCTCGATATGTATGTGGCGCGGCGGGTCCGGCTGCCTCTCGCCTCGTATTTCTGCCGGGGCGAAGGCGGAATAAATCCTCCCTCTACAGTAGCGGGACCGCCCCAAGGCTAAGCAGGCCACCGCTCTTGGCCTCCGCAGCCCTGGCCTCCACTCACTATCGGCAGAGGAGTGACAGGACAAAGTCACTCAAAAGCAGGGATGCCACTGTTTGCTCTTGTCTTTAGTCTGGTTATTGTGAATGTTTAACCCACTGTCACCGTGCTGCCAAGTGAGTCCCAGTTCTATCCTTGGAACATGGAATCTTCCGATGGTCAGTGTTGTCATATGTAAAGCAGATACACGGGGTTTAAATTGCGGTTTCCTCAAAGACATAAACCTTTTTCTCACTTTTACTTTATTTATCAGTCATTATCTGGAGTGACCACTATTTGCATCACACATCAGACAGATCCCAGTTTGAGTAGTGTAATATTACAAATACTCTGAGGAGCACAACACACGAGGGCACACGTGTCAAGTGGCCCTTTGAGGATCAAACGGAGGAACCTGCATTCTGGAATCTGAGGACTGGACGGTCTGTGATCTTGGCCCGTCTGCTGAGGGATCCTTCGGCCCTGGGTCTCTATAGCCTGTCCGTCCATGGGAGTGGATCTCTCCTTCTGTGGTTCTCCCCAAGGTTTCTCTTTTCCCCTGCCGGGTTTTTGAGTGTTTCCTTGCCGTGCTGGAGAGTCTAAGGACGGAGACGCCCACGCCGCTCATCGCTCCCTGCATTCAACTATTTCACTCTTTTCATCAGCAGAGAGATCCTTTTTCTTTCCCATATTGCTTGAAAATGATGATCTGCATAATAAAGAGGAACATCCTTTTTCAGTAGTTTTTCCCTTAACCTGAAAACTAATCATCCCAGGTCTCTGAGATTAATGTCAGTGATTCATAGAGCCCGAGACACAACACCATCCATGAGTTTCATTATTATTATTATTTTTTTTACCTTTTTGACACAAAAATCCAATTTGCATAATAATTTGGAACGCAGTGTACTGAGAGCTGCGTGAATGAAGCCACAAACCACTCTGGGGGTGATAAGGAAATAGCGTAACAACATGGCTAAAAGCTCCAAAAAGTCGATTTTGCATGATATAGGACCTTTAAAGGGGGGGTATTATGCAAAATCAACTTTTTCAAGCTTTCCATCATGTTATTATGTCATTCCCTCATTAAAAACATGGCTGAAGTGTTGCCTTGGCACAAACTCACGTATTTCTGAGTAATCTGTAAAAACTCTGATGGCGGCCATTTTAGGGATAGGTTTGCCTGAGTCCTCCTAGGAACGCCCCCACCTCCAGGAGACGCCTCCGAGCTTTGGTCACCAGCCGAGTAACCAACCACTGCTCCTCAGCAGAACCCCCTCCCCACTGATGCCACAGACAGCGTGTGGAGGGGGCATGTCTAAAGGCTCAGAGGTTCTTAAAGAGACAGAGGCCTATTTCAAGACATTCACTACAGCCATTTTGAGAGAGACATTTTATACAAGGCAGTTATTCTATTTTTTACAGACCAACAGAAGGTTTGTCATCATTGTAGTGTGATATAGACTGGTGCTATGTGATTGAAAAAAGCAGAACACTTTAAGGCGTTAAAGCAGCCTCATTATCTCATCTCATTCCTCCAGAGATCAGTTGTAACACAAGTCCTGGCCTAGATTATGACAAAGGACTTTGCAGTAAGTACTAGTAATTATACAGTAAGGAACAGTTTTTTTTTTCAGTAGCCCGCTGCCGTTACCTACCTCATGAATCCAAGCAGCAATAAAAGTAAGCATGCAATTTAGTGAGTACATGAGCCTACTGTGGCTCAGCCAGTGCAGTTCATGCCATCTTTTTATGTTGCAGATTTACGAGTCATGTGAATGGCATTTTCCAGGTAAAAATGTTGATTTTCGACGAAAGGGGTCAGATTTGCATGTATGTTTAGTGCATGCTTTTTCTGATTCTTCTGCTTTTGATGACTGTTGTCAGCCAGGGGAAAAGAGCACTGGCTTGTGGACTTTGGAAAACCATTCAGTCGTCATTCTTCACTTCCACCATCACAGCATTGCTAAAACGTTTCATCTGCAAGAAATACATAAAGTGCATGTTGAAAAATTATTAGCCAGGACCGTAGCCAAGACTTTACAAATACTAAGATTCAGTTCCGGTCCTCATTAAACATCCACCTTAACCCGCCGGTTAAACAAGTCATTTTGGCGTAGACAATGGCGCTTTGTTTGGAGCGCTGGGAATAACGCTGCTTTTGGCTCCTTATGTAATTAAAGCGTCTTTTTGCACGTCAAGAATACTCTCTTTAATACATTGAAATCTAGCTCTGCCAATCTGTAGATTAAAGGAAAAATCCTGGGAAGGGTCCCTACACAATGAAGTATGTATTTTTGCTCTGGACAAGATGAATTGCAATGTGAACTGTAACCTTGAATTAAATACAATTATTGAACACCTATTTTCTATTTCTAACGCACAAGAGATCGAAGCTGCAGCAGTAGCAGCACATTGCTGTGGACAAAGGCTCCTGAAAACACTTTTCCAGGTACATAGCAACATATTTTATGTGGCTGATAAGATTAACAGGAATAGCAATATGTTGTTGTAAAATGTTCAACTATAAAACAAGGTGAAAAGTAATAACCGGGTCTGGACCATGGTGACCTTAATGGTGGCTACGAACATGTATTTAGTAACAGCATGCCGCCGACATCATTACTACTTACATTTCTTTAGTGCTCACTGGTGTGTGTCTTCTCTCAACCTGACAATAGGGGTTATGCGCTAACCACTTCCGCATTCCGATAAGTGAGTAAATCACTTCCGGTTACCATGTTATTTAATAGGAGCAAGAACTTTTTAGCAGCTGAAAACACTGTCACTTGTTTTACACATTGGAAAACGGGTCAAAATAGCTCCACTACGTAGAGCTACACATTCTTAGCTGCTCAAACGAGAGATTCCAGTAGTAAAAGTCGCGTATTTATTGAATGCTAACGCTTGTGGAGCCGTAGCTATCATTAAGCTAGCTTTAGCCGCCTCACCCGACGCACTTTATTTAAATTCATGTACTGCCCACGGACGTGTATTTGCATCATCTGTGATCACAAACAATACACAAGAGCCAGTTTTAATAAAGTATATTCAACAGAAGTCTTCGAACTGACGCGTTATTGATGTAACCGGACTTTTACGATGCTGTGGCTGTTCTTCTGTAGATGCATTAAGCCTGTTCTGAAGCCTTTTCACGCACACGCACACACACACACACACACACACGCACACCTTTCCGCATGTTGTATGTATATTTTACTGAAGGCTAAGCTGAATTTATGAAACAAAACTGGTTTAAACTATGCAGCCTCCGCGGCGGAGCTGCCTGTGCGTCAGGACGCGCGGCTGCAGCCGCTCCACATCTGCATCAGTCAGGGCAAGCTACAGATGTGAGCTGCAAAAGCCAAACTACTGCCTGCCTCTGATGAAAGTGATCAGCGTCGAGACTTGATGACTTTAGGACGAGTCAGTTTGGGTGCGACTGACAATACATTTAGGCAATTATATCATTTCCGAAATCATTTTTTCATGTAGGGTCTAGGCTAGTTTAATTTACTATAGCCTGTGCGTAATGCCTGTTTCCAAACAAGAGGAAAATAAAGCCTGTATTTTGTTATAAACGCTCTCTGCTGAACTGTTCAACAAGATTGCATAATATATTCTTCCACCTGTGTGTGCGTCATGTGCAGCATATGCTTTAATTTTGCAGACGTGACATTGAAACTTTTTAAGTTTCTAAAATTTGAAAGAAAAAACTTGAAGTTTCTGAATGTTAAAATAATCTTCATATTTTTATGATAGTTATGAATGCATTTAAATTATTACATAATGTGCTAAATGTTGAACAAAGATAATACAGTACAGACGCGCATCTGGAAGTGTGCGGTCGGTGCAGGTCCGAGTTGAGGACAAAAGCTCACGTCTCTCTCATAAAGACTGAGCTGCACCGGGAGGAGCAGGTGCTCTGGACTTTAACACGCCTGTGTGGACAGTCAGAGGCTGGTGTCTTTTACCTGGTTGGAGCTGCTCTTCGGGACTTGCTACGCGAAGCTTCACATGTCGTGGTGCGTAAAAGAGCTCCGCGCTCATGGAGACCGCCCGGTAAGAAATCTTCTGCGTCTTAATTTTGTGCCATGATCTATAAAGTGCCAGACATCGCGTGTTTCCCCTGAACTGGTAAAGGCGCACGTAAATAAACCCCATTACACGGATGCTGCTCAGTCGCAATCCGAAATTTTGAAGACCTCCGCAAATATTTGACCGATCAATACGAAACCAAAAGTGTTTCGTAAAGGCGCTGCTCGCCCTCCTCTTCACGATCCTAAAGTAAAACCTTTGTGGAAGATTTCACAGTGAAAAGATCTGCACATGACCATGGCCTGACAAAGTACACCCATTGCTGACCCATATGCGCGTATCTTTTCTCTCTGGTTAGAGGCGTGTGCCCGTGCCTTTCGTAGTCAGTTTATGGGGAGAGATGCGTCCTGACGCACAGGCAGCTCCACCACGGAGGCTGCATCGATTAAACCAGTTTTGTTTCATAAATTCAGGTTAGCCTTCAGTAAAATATACATACAACATGTGGAAATCGTATCCAGAGGTGTGTGTGTGTGTGTGAAAAGGCTTCAGAACAGGCTTAATGCATCTACAGAAGAACAGCCACAGCATCGTAAAAGTCCGGTTACATCAATAACGCGTCAGTTCAAAGTCTTCTGTTGAATATACTTTATTAAAACTGGCTCTTGTGTATTGTTTGTGATCACAGATGATGCAAATACACGTCCGTGGGCAGTACATGAATTTAAATAAAGTGCGTCGGGTGAGGCGGCTAAAGCTAGCTTAATGATAGCTACGGCTCCACAAGCGTTAGCATTCAATAAATACGCGACATTTACTCCTGGAATCTCTCGTTTGAGCAGCTAAGAATGTGTAGCTCTACGTAGTGGAGCTATTTTGACCCGTTTTCCAATGTGTAAAACAAGTGACAGTGTTTTCAGCTGCTAAAAAGTTCTTGCTCCTATTAAATAACATGGTAACCGGAAGTGATTTACTCACTTATCGGAATGCGGAAGTGGTTAGCGCATAACCCCTATTAAAAGCAGAACATATGTTACGGGTATACACTACACCAGACCAACCATGACAACATTGGCATGTAAGAAATGTAATTCATATGTAATATTTTGTGTTGCCACATTTTTTGGACAGTGTTTTTTTAGAGCCAATGACAGAACGCGCAGACCATTCTGAGGCCTACATTTGTAGAGTGTCCCGGCTTGTTCATTGGCTCACGTTCACACGCGCTCTTTCAAACACTGACCGAAGCCAGTTGGGCAATACCGCTACTACAACAATATTATGTGCGTCTCTACATGACTCAGGTAAAATCATAGTTACTGTCTGCTGTGTACAGACGTGGTGTCCGCTGTTTGTGTTTTTTCTGCCTTACTTGCTGGGGCAGGGTGCAGCTGACATGTCGGTCTGTGGTCCTGGGAGCTCCGAGTACACTTTGCATAAACGGTGGCCAACGGTTGGTCCTCCCTCTGCCTCTATGTCCAAGTACATATGCCATCCTTTTGCCGTGGTCATCCTCTACAATCTGCGGCACCTCCCTGGGTGCAGATTGATGTAAAGATAAGAACAATATAAACATGGATGGAATATTCCAAAATAAATTGAAACAGCATACATACATTTGTAGATTCTGGTCAAGTAACAAAGAAAGCGATCAAAAAATATATATCCAAACACTTCTTTGATTCAATGTTATTTGGGTTGATATAACATATATTAGTGATTACTTATCAGAGTGGGGGTACCCTGTTTGTTTGCATGGTAATACTTGGGGTGGTGCATTCGCAACACCAACACAACACACACACACACACATTTGCTCACCGCATCTCTTCATTTGTGTTATCTTTCATCCGTGCTACTCTGACTATCTGTCAATAAATGACTAATTTGAAACAAGTCTGGTCTCCCTGTTCTGATCAAAAACTCAATTTCAGCACACGACATGTTAGCTTATACCAGCACGACGGTATGGCTCGCTAATGTAAACAACCGGTACATCAACGCACATGCGCGTTGCCCTCCCACGCAAAGTTTGAATTACCACACTACAGGCAGTAGGCAACATTACAGTTGAACACAATTATAACCCGGACTCAAACATTGTCATTTATGATAGTCCTTCGGCATTTACGGTAGTAAACGTACCACTTAGGCTCTGCTTGATGAAATCATACTATAGACCATATTGTACGGCTAAACTGCCAACTGTAAATGACAGTAACCCACGAATCACAACATGACAAAGTGCCAGCACCTTAGCAATCATAAATATGTGGCTCATTCATATCATTCATATCTATTGGACACCGGTGTATCCACCGGAGAATCAACAGCATGCCCATAGCGTCCGCTAGCTAAACGGCTAACGCTACATAATAATGCCCGCTCCCTCACGGTCCGATATACGTTACCTTTTTATCCCCAGACAAGGGTCTTCGCTTTTTTTCGCTGGCTCTGCCATGTAATGAACCATAGAACTGTTTCTGAAGACGACCGTGCGCAACTAGTGGACTGACGATGATCGTACATTAGTGTTGTCTTGGATTTCTGTCCAGCTGGTTGTTACCGCGATAACGAGAACTGCCAGAAGTGTCCGGCTCAGAATCAGAATAATGGACTAATAATTTACTCCATTCAATTCCTTTTTTTGACCCCATTATGATAACCACTTAATAATAATAGTATATAATAAACATAAGTGCTGTATTTCGCCCAGACAGCAGGGGGAGATGACACACCCTTCAATCGTCCTATAAACACCTGTTCGGCCTCACAGGGACTTGGGACAGGATACATTATGCTCATAATGTTGCTTAGTTCTGCTTCAACAGGAGGAATCATCTCATCAGTCAAAGAAGTTTAGCAATACAACATTTTATGGAACTTTTAAAACAAAAGCACATGCCAGGAAATTGGGCAGCAAAACAAAATTGAAAAATATAATAATTATAATATAAAATAATTATATATAGTTATATACATATATATAGTCATCTATATAGATATAAATATATATTGCAACAGACAAGTGGAAGAAAATATATAGATTATATATATATATATAGATATAGATATTGACATAGATAGATAGATAGATAGATAGATAGATAGATAGATAGATAGATAGATAGATAGATAGATGTAGATATACACACACTTATAAAAAATATATATATACAGGGGTAATATACTGAGTAACAGTCTGGCAACAGTGTAATGCCTCATTTGAAATAAAAACGATTGAAACTTGTGGCATTGTTGGCACATCTTTGTCATCTGTTCTTTCAAACAGGATACATTTTGTGGATGTCATGAAATAGCCTGCCTACTATTCCATGATGATGCTCTTTACCGAGCCAGTATGTCCATTCAATAAGCCGAAGCACATTTTTTAAACTATTTTCGGACAAATTTCCCCTGCACCGATAAACCTGCTCTTTGCACGTCCTCCAAGCCCTTTCAACATGCTGTGTGTGCGCTCCCGTGACTGGATGGACAAAAAAACGCTCATGGTTTACTTGATAATGAATAAATCCTTCTTGGGACAAAGTGTTATACGCCCTCCATGAATCACTTAAAATGTTCCCGCCCGGAACTACATATTTTTGGATTATAGGCAGCAAGTGTGCCCTAGACCTTCTGCTGGCGCCGGTGTCGGTCCACCTCCAACATTCAAACACCCATGCGTTCCGTCTCCTCCAGGTCCTGCCAATTCTTCCTCTGTTATACTGAAAACACAAGCATAAACATAAGCTATTGACATGCATCACCTTGAAAAGGCAAAGTATTTGTAACCTTGTGTTTTGGACAATTGTAATGCCTTGAATATTGGACTGGACCAGCGCTCCCTATAGTGCCTGTGAGTGTACAAAATGCCGCCTCCCCACTAAAACAAAGAGGCGTGAGCAGATCAGCCCTGTTTGTGCACCTTCCTTACACTTGCTCCCTGTCAGCTTTCGTGTTCAATTTAAGGTTTAGTTGATTGTTTTTAAATGTTTGTACGTTCCGAGTCCAGCTTATCTGAGTGAGCTGTTGCGACCTTACACTCAGTCCAGAGCCTTGAGGTCTGCTGACCAGCTCCTGATGGATTTTTCTCAAAGTTGGCAAAAACGACAGGTGATACAGCCTTCTCAGTGGGAGAACATTCTTCCTCTGTCTGTCAGTTCCTCTCAGTCTATGGGACAGTTCTACTCTCAACTGTAAACACACATGTAATACAGGATTACCTATTGGACCTATTGTCTTTGTCGGTTATCTTGTATTTCTATGTGACAACATTTTGAACTTCACAATAAAAAAAAGATCAGTTGACCAAATACAAAACAATTCTATTGTTGCTATTCTACAATGCAAAGTGAGAACTACCTTTCTTTTATGGCGGAACATGCTTTCGTCGATCACAACAAAAGCTCTTCTCCAATTTTCATGTGACGATGTCTTTCAAGGCGTTCCATGGCCTTAACACAGCATGTTCGCAAACAGTGATGAATTTTGGAGATGGACCGACTGCTTCGTACTGTGTCCTCTTCCAAAAGGTCAACGTGGCGACGTCTCATTCCTTGACAAAAACTGTAATGAAGAAAATTACATTTAAAAGACACTGTGTTCACTTCTTCAGAGCAATGGTCTGTGTCAGATACTTGTAAACAACAAGACACATGGTTCGCTCATGCAACAATTTCTTAGACCAACTGTCCTAATATTCTTCATTAGGCCTATTACAACAAAAGCTAGTGATTTTGTATTGCTAAATGTACATATGGATATTGAAAATCTGAAAATGCAAACCTGTGGATTATCTTCACCCACGTTTTAAGACTCATGTGCGAATTCTCGAACATGGACCCAACCCGGATTGATCGTGAGATATTGCCATGCCTCCGATATCTGCATCTCCTACAGAATACAGTTTCATTTCAATGAATAAGCATTTGAAAAAAATACAATTAATTACTCTATAGTAACCAATTTAACACAACCGTGGTGGTGAATTACTGTCATATCTCCATTTTCATTTTTTTTGTTTGCTATACCACAACATGGATGTTATTCAGTCCCTTACTCTGGTCGGGTTTTTCACCACAGTACCTTCAGCAGAGCCACGTTTGAATGGAAATTTAAAATGTGTTGGCCTCCAACATTGTATTTTAAATATATTAATACAAAATATTTTGCTAGTTGGTAACTAGCTGAAACACTGGTTAGCACTTGTGCCTCACAGCAACAATTTCCCCAGCTAGATTCCCACCTGGATGGGGCCTTTCTGTGTTCGACCACTTAAAACTTATACAATAGGTTCCTCTCTGGGGCCAGGACTCCCCTGAAAAAGAGATTCTTAATCTCAGTGGGACTTTCCTGGTTAAATAAAGGTCAAATAAAATAGAATAAAAATAAATAAGGGGTTCTGCCATGTCATTAATTTACATCTTATTTGGTTAAGCCATACCCGCTCCACCCATAAAGTTGTAAAGCTCAGACAAAGGCAAAAAGCAAGAAAACTGTGCCATCAAAGAAAAAAAAATAGGTTTGCAAACAGGTAATATATAAATAAATGTCTCATGCATAAATCCACTTCCCATAGAGTCTACAGCAACTAGCAACACAATGACAACTAGCAACATTATCCCAACACACACACATAGAGTTATTCAAATCCGCGCTACCTCCTTCTGTCCTAAAACAAGGAGCTGGAAACGTAATGGTCAGCAGGGGGCGCTGTGCATGCTTAGAGTCAGGGCGTCATCAGTCGCACTGGAAAAGTTAGCCTGGAGAAGTTCACTGGTTTCTCGCAGAAAAACAAACTTCTGTAGTAGTATTCCATGTAGTAGTATTCCAGCAGTGTTAGCAGCAGCCGGCCTGTGTGAGACACGGGAAGCCATGACACGCCCTCACGGTGTGCGCTATTTCTCCAGCTTTTTCATCCTGAGATTTCACGCTTTTAACTATACCAATACTGTTATCTAACACGGTGAGGCTTCTTCGTGATCTCAACTAAAAGAATCCGCAAAAAAGCGAAAATCACAAATTTTCCAAAAAAAACAAAAAACCTCGATTTGCGGGAAACTGAGTCAGCCGGCTTGTGTCCCTGGTTCACGCGACGGGGCCAGGCCCACCTTAATGTATCCATTAAGCCCTGGGGCTTGAACCGAATTGTAGGCCCCCACCCCCACTCAGTGCAAACCGTAATCCTAAAGGCCTATTCATACTCCACAAGACGCGAGAACTTTGTTCTCGCACCCAGAGCTCCGAGAACAAAATGACGTCATTTTCTTCTCGCAGCTCCTGTTCGGCAGCTCTTGCTGACGCATCAGCTCAGCAGAACTTTGTTCGGCAGGGCTGCGAGAACTCTGGCTGTGATTGGCTGGATTTTTAGTGGGCGGGGTTATTTTAGCGGAAGCGGGAAGCGAGAATCCAATGTTTACGTCCTAACACCGGTGCGGAAAACGGAGACAACATGGATAGTTTTGCGGCACCGCTCGCGGCAGTAAAACACTTCGTTGAAGGATTACAAGGACACGCACATGTAAAGAAGTCCTGGGGAGAAACACGCGGACGTTTTGGGCGAGGACGAAGAGGAAACAGAAGAGCCTGGCGCTGCCTGCGTAAAAGAGGCGAGTGATAAAGAAAAAAAAAAAGTGGTTCAGGTTCGTGGACGGAGGGAGACCAGGCTTGTACATCATAGACCCTTTCATCAAACACCGGGAAACATCACCAACATGTTCAGTGAAGGTTCTTGGATGGACAAAACCTGTACTGAAAGCTACACAGACGTGAAACTATTAGATATTATAAGACTTGTTCTTCTCCTCTGCTCCGTTTCATTCATACCGTGTTGGCTTGGCGGTTTTATTGTGATTGCACAACATCACTTTTGAATGAAATAAATAAAATGAAATGAAATGAAACAACATGGTTTTACTGAGTGACACGGAGGTAAGCTTTTAACGTGAACGTTTTTTAACGTAATAAACCAGCGGGAGACGTGGCTAAACATGAAGTCAATCTTCAACATGTTTTCAATATCGTGACTGATACATTTTATAATAGTTTGAAGTCAAATGGCTCGTTTTATTTCGGTCATTCCTTGTTTGTTTTGGATGCGGAAAAAGGGAGCGTGGCAGTTCGGCAGAAACACGTCTTGTGGAGTATGAAATGTCAGAGCTCAGACAAACTTTGTTCTCGTTCTTTTTGCCTCAAGAACAAGAACAAAGTTCTCGCGTCTTGTGGAGTATGAAGAGGCCTTAAGGCTAACGCTAACCTACTCCAGGTACACACATAGGAGCGCAGCGCAATCATGGCATACGGTTAGTCATGCCGCAGAGTGAAGTGACTGACATGACAATCAACGGATCACTATTTTTCTCCCCTTAATTCTGATAGGCCCTTGACTGGTAGGCCCCTGGGCTGCAGGCTCTGCTAGCCCATTGGATAAGGTGGCTCTGGACGGGGCACAAATAAATCAGATTAAGAACCAATAATGACACAATGGTTAAAATAAAACATACATTCTACAATAAAATAATAACAATGAACACATAACACCCTCAAACATGGCGGATGTCCATGTTAACAGGGAAAAACAGTGTTGATGCATACAATAGGAGGCTGCATATTGAGGAAAGGGGAGAGTTCAGCTTCTCAAGAGGAACTGGACTTCATTCAAGGTCTAGTACCCCAACATTTCACTGCAAAATCTTGTCTATATTGTATTTTTTAGAACATGTGAGGCCATTTCCTTTCAGCACTTGACACTGAATTAAATCAACGTTTTCATATATCGATTTTTTATGATAATCTCACGGTGTCATTTTTGGGCTCAAGTAGCATTTTTCCAAATTACTTTTGTACTTCTCTCGAGCGATTAGGCTATATTAGCCGCTCTCTGCTCAGAAGTGACCCTAAAACAGGTCACTCGAGTTCACGCACTTTAAATAAGCTTCCGTCGTCTGTATCGGCCTCTGTGTACTTTCCACTTCTTTGATTGGTTTCATTTGTAATTCAGGAGCCATGTGCTTTCAAGCTGACCGGTTTGTGTCCCGCAGCGTGAGGGAAAGCGACTGTCACAGGGAGTTTTCTTTTTTGTGCGCGCTAATTTGGGCATTAGCATAACTGCCACCGAGGAGCTGGAAGGCTAACGTTAGCACTTTTAATATGTGGAGCCAGCAAACGGACTGATGGGAAAGCAATAACTGGAGCTTTGAACTCGACAGCCGCTCGCTCTTTGAAATGCACACGAGACAGCGAGTCAGAGCTGACTCTTCGGAGACAATGGCCCAGTGCTTTGTAGTTATGGGACCTCGCAGTAGTGGCGGCAGCAGTAAAAGTAGAGGTAGTTTGGGTTGACTTGGCAAACCTTTGTCTTTGTTCATTAAAGATATTATTACAATAGATTTCCAAATAATACCTATGCCCAATACATAATGATTTTGTTTTTATGCTACGTGCAAACCTGAAGTGTCAAAGCGTTTGTGTTAGCGCT